>NC_052051.1:1396947-1996947 GCF_903992535.2 Arvicola amphibius
TTCTTTCAGTTACACCGAGGGACATTAGATTAGTGCAGACATGAGGTGGGGACTCTGGGCTCTATCAGTGTCCTTGGGAGGAGCTCTTCGCGCAGTTACTGTCTTTGGGTACGGATAAGGACATCAGTGAGGAATGCCACACAGGGCTGGTGCCAGTCACTCTGGGCTCTGAGGTGCTGGCCTGGAGGACTCCTTGCTGCCGTGGGTTTGCTCTGAAACTGCACCGAGAGCCGCTGGTGAGCAAGCCTGAACGGCAAAGGGGCAAGACTAGCAAGGAGCCACAGCCATAGAAACATGCAAGACGTGTCTGCTGCATCTTTCTCATCCATCATTACCTGATGACCGTTTCCTGAGGTTGCATCAGTGGCAGGATTCAGGCCCACCCACTCTGCTCAGCCTTGTTGCCAAGTCCTGCCTGGCCAGCCGGCATTTGCTTGGCAAGCCTTCTGCCTATAACTGCTACCAGGACTTCCTAGTCCTGTATAGCAAGATGTTGCCTCCGTGGCGGCCCCCAGCTGCCAGGTCTGGTCATGTGACTTCGCTTGTGCTCATGCCTGGGGTGCGATCACGTGCTTGGAAGAGCCTTGATTGCCAGCGAGAAAGCTGGAACGAGACTTCAAGCTCAGAGTTGGCACCCAGCCTCTGGTTGATTGGGTGAAGGCATGAGAGGGTGAAGACGGCAGGGTGCCGCTGGCGAACCCGGACCCGCATTCTATCCCATTGGGTGGAGCCCCACATTGAACCCCAGAGTGCTGTCTACTCCCCACGGCCCGAGGTTACGTACGTAAGACGAGGACTCCATGGCGTAGGGCCTGGACACGACCAGGTTCGACAGACATGCTGAACGTGCTGTGCTGTAAGCTGTTCTGGGTGCCCACGGTGCACACCCGGCCTTGCTCGTTGGCCTGGTGCACCATGACGGTCAGTTTGTTGGCAATCACAGTGTTTAGGATGGAGATGACCAGCATGGGGAACACAAAGGACATGAAGGTGTTAACCTGCAGAGAGCGAGAGGCAGCCGTTAGTCCTAGACATGGGCCTTGCTTATCCGCCAGACCCGGAGGCTACCATGCGGGTGCGCTCAGAGCTGCGGTTGGGAGGTACTTCACACTGTAGGAAGACCATGCCTGTCTAGCCTGCCCACCGGATCAGGTCCGCCTCTGGATCAGGCTCAGCTCCCACTGCCATCTGCTTGATAACACAGCCTCTGTTTCTGGGGCTGGGTAAACCCTGCGTGTTCTGAAGAGGGTCCAAGCTCTGGGTCCTGGGTCTGAGGGTATCATGCTCAGGACTCCAGACCATGGCGTGGTCTGTTCGGTGAGGCCGAGCCCTTGGCTCCCGCTCGGCGTGCAGATAGCTCACACTGATGCCTCTATACATTTTCTCACCCACCGGGTGCCTCTCAACAGTCTGGAGAAACATAGCCCGCTCATCAGTCCAGGCTTAAGTTTGGGGGAACCGAATCTGTGGTTCTTGTGGACTCAGAAGAGGCTGGACATGGATTTATTTCCTGGCTCGTGTGAGTTCAACCTGACTTCTTCAGCAATATCCAGTCAGCTGTTGGAGCAAAACCACACAAATGTGGACATGTCTTAATGGAAACACACAGAGAACGTGGCCGGCACAAGGCTCCTGACTTGACCCCGGGAATGAGGGGAGTGGCCACCCAGAGTGCTGGAATTGGCGGGACTCCCCATGCCTCTTTTAGATTTGGTTGCAGCATCTGTGAAGGCCTTGCCTCTACTCTCAGGTAGCCACAGACCATCGCTGGGAGGGGCTGGGAAGAAGCAGTCCAAGTTGCTATTTTCACAAAGCTGTACTCGACAGTCAGGATACAAACCATTCAAGGGAAGGTATTTCTGCATGTTCTCGGTCAGCACCACCTCCATGTTGGGCCCTGTGTGCCCTCCCCAAGCTGTATCCTCTCTGACCTTGAGAACAGAGGGTCTGTCCACCCCCCACCCCCGGTGTCAGGAGCCAGACCTACTTCTGCCGTGTGCTTAGCTCGGTCCACTGGAAGCCATGGAGGATAGGCAAGATGTTCTCTGCTTGTTCTGGACCCAGCTGTGCCCCATCCCAGGAGACACACTGACTCAATTCCTGGTGAGTCATGGTGGAATTAAACACACGGAATGTATCCAACACAGATTTAAAATGTCAAAACATTTAAAATACCACACCTCGCTGAACACAGGCAGAAGACAGCTCGCTACCTCTGGGACTGGCCAGAGTCAGAGCAGCAAGACAGGTACTGGCTCTAGGCCCTCGCTGGCCCCCGGGTTCCTAACCCTAAGGCTCCCAGGCTGAGCCCTTTTCTGACCCTTGCCAGGTGTGGCCCCAGCTGTCTGCCTCCAGCTTGCATGGGCATCCCAGCCCTGTCTACACAGGATAGCCTTGAGGAACATTTATGGCCTCTGCCAGCTTGAGGGTCATGCTGAGTTCACAGCGGGATGCCTCTGCCACCCCACCTAACCGGAAGCACCCATGGCATCTTTCAGTGCGGCAATGAGTATCCTGGGGGACGCGTCAGGGACTGACTCAAGACCACCATGCTTTCCGACTCTGAGCTGTGAAGAAAGACAGCCAATAGCAGGAAAGCAGGAGGGGGCAGAGCTGCTAGTACCCGCTGTGGGAAGGGCTGTCTCACCGCAGCTGGGCTGTGTGAGTGCTGGGGAGAGGCCAGGCTCAGTGCTACTGGTCTTGGTCTTGGGGAGGTGCAGAGGTGCAGCGCACGTACACAGTCTTACAGCGTCTCTGACCTGGTGTGTCTGTGTCCGTGTGTCTGTCTGTCTGTCCTGGTATCTCCGTCTTTGCTTTTCTCTTTCTGCTTTAGACACATGTACCAACTCTCATGGGTGGTAGGACCTGCCCTTAGGGTCCTAAGGGCAGCTAGGTGCTGGGCCACCCTGTGCCACCACCACCTTAGTGGTCATGCTTGTAAAACTGGGCTGGGACCCTGGGGAGGACAGTGGACACGGGCATGTCAGCCTCTGGTGTCTTTGCCTTCTATTCCACCCGGGCAACCTGGGCTGTTACTATCCCACTCAGCTCTGGATTGGAAATGCTTGAGCATGGGGGAGGGGCTCCAGAGAGTGACAGAACACAGGGGAGGTGGGGGCTGCTGCAGGATGGGGTGTAGACTTGAACCTTAGACAGACAGGCAGCTTTGACCTGGAGCAGGTTCTAGTCAGATTCCAGGTTTAAGGTTTGTTATTGAAAGAGTGAGCAGAAGTGCCCTACACCATTGGGTGGTAGCACCCAGGATTAACCATCAGGGTGGGCCAAGCAAGCTGAGGTCTCTTGTCAGGAAGCTAGGATGGTTTCTGAGAGGAATGGGGGTAACCCAGCCACTGCCCTGCCTAAATCTATACTTTTGCGGAGGAGGGGGGAGGCAGAATAAAGGAGAGAGCAGAAAAGAAACAGCGATCAGGGATGGTGAGTCCGGGCCTGTACACAGATGGACCGGCTATCAAGGTTGTCAACACAGCCTTGTTTGAAATAACGAAGACAGAATGACTCGAATGCCCACCGCGGAGGCAGCTGGCCAGTCCCCGTGCATCTGCTCCTTGGGGCACTGGTTGACCCCCAGGTATCAGAAGATAACAGTCTATGGGGAGAGAGTACAAGGAAACAAAGGGAAACATGGTGGCTCCCCGAGTTCCTCTAAGGCACAGCTTGGCACTGCAGAAAACCCAACCAACCTGGAAGAGGGATGGAAGTACAAGCTTCAGGTGTCCTTTCTGAACTGGAGCTGAAATAACCGGCTTACCCTACACACTGGACATGTCTGGTGCCCTAGTGTTAACAAGAGACCCCACGTCACACCAAAGCCATCCTTTATTCCCAGATCTGGGAAATATTAGGGACAAAAGAAGCCTGTATCTGGTAGGTCTGTTCTCATTTCATGGGTAGGCAGCAGGGGCCCAGAAAACTAGAGGATGGGGGGGGGGTTCTCTGAAAGTGACACATCCCAGAATTCCACGGGAGTCAGAGTGAGTACACGGCGCTTGTTCTCAGAGCAGGATTGTGGGAGAAGACAAAGCACCATCTAGGAGCCCCCACAGGATGCTTGAGAGCCGGGTTCTAGTCAAGTAGCTAACAGCGCGGAGAGGGCTTACGGGGTAAGGAAATTGTTGGAGCAGCTGCTTCTAGAATGCCACACAGAGTGGCAGCCCAGGATGCCATGTTGTCTCAGCCTCCACTCAAACCCCTGTCACCCTTACAGGTGTCTGGGAGTGGTGGCTTTGACACAGACAAGTTCTGAGTATACCAGGACGAGAAATTGAAGCAGCTCAGAAGGGAGACAGAGGCAGACCAGATCCCAGGCAGATAAAATAATACAGGCCCTCCATTTTTCAGGCCCTACCTCTCTGGGCAGCTACCAGATTAGGGAGTGTTCAGGACAAAGCCTGGGAGTCCTTGGGAATTTATCAGAAAGCTTCTATTTCACTTCCTTACGTTACCCCCTCTCCGCTATTGGACCCCTGTACTTATTCTGATTTGGGATTACTGGAAGAGGCTGGACCCCAGACAGAATCTAATTGGGAGATTAGTGGGGTAGTTCTTAAGTCCTCGATGGAGAGGCAGGATCACGGGCAGCATCTACCTATGCCAAGAGGGCTTCTGACCAGCATGTGGGCAGGACATCATTGCCTCTCTACTACCCGCAGATGGCACGTGCCACCCTCCCACCTCTCTGTGTACTGGCAACCTTTAATGTGAGAGGCAGACTCTTCTCTCCTGCTGTCCAGAGGCTGCTGCCTGGTTATGGACTTGGCAACAGAAAATCTTGAATGTCCACATCCTGCCAGTGCCCGGCTGTGTTGCAAGCCTGGCACCAGTTTGGCTGTCAGGAGACCACTAACTCAGCCCAGAGGCCTCAATTGGATTAGGGAAACGGCCTTCTCAATGGCTCTGCCCTTGCCCACCTGTGCCAGACCCTAAGGTCTGGGGAGGGCTTAGCACAGCAGCGTGGGTGCAGGGCAGCCTAGGTCCAGAGCTCTCGGCACAGCTGGTAGTGTGAGGCTTGCTTACAGGGCGGGTGACAGGATGCTTCAGTGTTTCCACCCCCTCTCAAACTGGCCCTAAGCCATTTTATAGAGTCTTCGGGGCACGGAGGACCGACGTCTATCTGCCACGCCTTCAATACATGTCAGCCAAAAAGCCCATTAGAACGTTCAAATCGGTGGGACATCCACTAAGCAGCAAACAATGACTCTGAGATCCCCGACAAGTTCGGTGGCAGCACAGTCCAGAGTAGGTGGGCTGGGTACTGCTGGACTCACACCCCTCCTCTGTACCCAACAGTGGGGCAGGAAAGGCCCCAGTTTGTGAATTAGGCTCACTTTCTGCCTGCAGCCAGGAAAGCTACTCACGGCTGAACTGGGTCCATGGCTCTGTTCCTGTCAGCTAAGACAGTAGCATTTCCTCTGACAGGTAACCATGTCCTGAAAAGCAGCTTCCACTTGCTAGGATGCATCCTTCTCTATCCCTACTTCAAAAGCCCAGGCCAGTTCGATCAGTTTTGCTGATATGCCTTTTGTTTGCATTTTCCTAAGATGCAGGGTGCTAATTTGACACTGAAGGATTAAGCATCGGGCCAAGTGCTCAGCCGAGTACACTGAGAGCCCTTGACAAAGGTTGAGCCATCCAAGAAAGTTCTCTGTTCCATGCCAGGAAAGCCTGGGACTGGTGGACAGTAGCCTCCTAATTCCAGTGATCACACAGGGCTTTCAGCTGAGCTTGGGAGGGAGGCTTTGCAAGGCTGGGACGAGGCCGTCTGCTGGGGTTCAGTGGCTGTAAGCAGGATACACAATCCTCGTCAGAGCGTACGTTTAGCGTGAGGCACACAGGATGCAGCCATCACATTCTCATGGCAGCTGAACCTCCAGCCCCACAATTTGCTGTGTGCTTTCTTGCCGTGTAATTGTGTGGGCCGTGCAGCAAATATCCTGCCGGCTCCTCCCAGTTTCTAATTACCACCCATTGCCAAAGCCGGCCACCACACTTCCCCACGGACATCTGGCTCTTCAACGTAGGCGTCTCAATGGGATTAGAGCCCTGTCCCTGCTCAGTAAATCCGATTATAGCAAACATAGAAGGGGGTGTCCTCACCCACAGGAAGAGGATTTAGAGATGGCCAGTGTGAGGACAGAGGTTGGTAGACGCCTTTCCCTTTCGTTCCCCCACACAGAGTCTCAGGTGTGTTAGAGGACTCTCCAATAAGGACAAGAGTCCTTATTGTGCAAAACTAGGCTCTGGACTTCTCCTGGGTGACCAGGCTCTGGGCTTCACCTCCGGCTGGGGGACACTCTGCCTCAAGCCAGCTTTCTGCTGGGTAGGACTCTGGGGTATCTGAGGGCAGGCAGAAGTGAATGTTCCTTAGAAATGGCAGCAGATGGCTCGAGAGACAGCTAGTTAGCAAAGTGTTTGCTTTTTTTATTCTTCTCATACAATACACCCGATGCCAGCCTCCCCTCCCTCTGCTCCTCCCAGGTCCCTCCCCACTTCTCTCCCCCATCCACCGCTCGCTCGTCCATTTCCCTTCAGACGTACCTCTGTAACCCTAACACTGGGGATGTGGTGACTGGGGGACTAGGGAGACTGGGACTTGCTAGCCAGCTGTCCGGCCAGTTGGTGAGCTTTACATAGATTCAGCGAAAGGCCATCTCAAAAACTAGTGTGGACAGCCATAGAGGAAGACACCTGACATCAACCATTAGCCTCCATACCCATGCACACACACTCACATACACTTACACACACACTCACACAGTCTCTCACATGTACACACACTCACACACTCACACAGACGCTCTCACATACACTTACACACACATACACTCACACACTCTCTCACACCCACAAACACACGCCTACAAACACACACTCTCACACGTTCTCACAAACACACACACACACTCTCTTACATACACTTATACACACATATACTCACATAGTCTCACAAGCACACACACACACACACACACGCTCTCTCACATACACTTACACACATACATTCACACACTCTCACACACATATGCTCTCACACACACACACACATACACACCCACAAACACACCCACACTCTCACACACAACACACACACAGACATAGACACGCACACACACACATGCACGCACGCATGCACTCCTAGCAGGAAGGCTGGAAGGTGAAGAAATTAAACAGTAAGCAGTGGTTCAAATGCTACCCGGTGGGAAGGGGGCTGGGGAGAAAAGAACTCGTCTGTTATAGACCACCCTTCCCTCCCAGCCTACAAGCTCTCTCTGTGTCCCATTACCTCATTAGGTTTTGCATTGTCTGTCCTTTACAGCCACATGTGGCTTTTCTTTACAATAGAAGAGCGGCTTTTTTGCTTTATGAATGGCACAGCCTGCAAATTCATGCTCTCCGGAGCATCTGTGAATCAGAGAGCTGTGGGCACAAACTCTTGGATTTTCTCTCCATAGGAGAGGATGCTGGGAAAGGAAGGATGGCAGAGTTGATCTCATCAAGTGACCCTTCACTCCTTCCTGCCATCCCCTCACCAGAGAGGATGGGCCAGATCTCCTGAAGCTGTGGAGAGGGGCCAGGGCTGTGGCTGGACCTGGTGACAGAGCGATGTGGTGGGGCATCTCAGGACCCAGTGCTCGGATCCACAACCCAAGCGCCCGGGCAGGGTTGCTTCACATTGACTTTTCCAGTTCTGCCGTGGCTTGGGTTCTTGCTGCGGGTAAGAGTAAGAAGCCGCATGATGACCTTTGTGGGCCTGCCCTGCCATTGGGCCAACAAAGCAAAGAAGTCTGGCTGAGTTAGGGTGACGTGGGTTATCGGTGTCCCTAACCTGACAATGGGAACCATTTGAATCCCGCCCTGAGGCCCCCCTTTCCCATCCACCCCCATGTCCTGGAGCAGGAGCCCACAGATAGCTGCCCTGAGGTCTCTGTCAGAACTGCTCAGCTTGGCCACCACAGTCCAAACTATCCACGAACATGTGAATGAACCGTGGGCCGCATGTCACTGAAACTTCACTTTCAATAGTAGATCAGAGTCCCAGATTGCTGACTCCTGCCTGAAAGATTCATGCTATGGCCGTGGAACACACACTGAGTGACGGCCACATCACAGTCCACTTGAGAAAAATGGGGACCAACATAACCGTTGGGACTATATTCCCACACCGGCACCCAGTGTACAGAAGGAGTGAGAAGAATCAAGAGGAGGAACCAAAACTTGTGTTTGAGCATGAGAAGCAAGAGCCACCTAGAGGCAGCAGGACGTCAACTGTCAGGGTCTTCTGTCCTCCCCACCGTAAATGGCCATGGCTTCCAGTTCTAGGATGGCCAACGGGCCGAAGACCAATGACAAGCTTGACTGAGAACCCGTCCTATTCCTAGGGACTCTGAGGTGAGAAACCATCTCTTAGGCTCGTTCACTTCATATCCAAAACAGTTTAAAACAACCCTAAGAACGGGCTATACTTGGCAGAGGGAGGAACTCTCTCATGGCCCAATCTAGCCTTCCGCTGCCAAGCCTGTCAGTCTCTGAAGGCGGCACCCCTAAAGCTGCGCACACACGGTGTGGTGGAAGGTACACGAATCTCCCCAAATGTGTCCCCGTCGACACCCATGTCCCTCGCCAATGGCTCCTCTGGAGGCCTTCCATCGACCCGGGCTTCCTTCCCTCAGAGAAGTCTCCGCAGAACCTGTGCCGCTGACCAAATCCATCTTTCTGCAGGCACTTGGCACCTCATTGACGGGCTGTCAGTCACTCTCACTAGGATGCCTTGTCAGGCGTATTCAAGGTGTAGAGAGAATGAGGTTTGTATTATTCCAGTAGCATTCAAAGTAAGCGTCTGCACCAGGGCATCCCTCCCAGCATCCCTCCCGTCCATCTGAGACAAGCACAATTTGCTGGGGCACATAAGAGAAGGAGGAGGAGGTCGGAGAGAGGAGGAGGGGAAGGAAAAGGGGCAGGAGGAATGGGGGGAAAGGAAGAAGGGGTGGTTTCTTGTCTTTGGTTAGAAGCTGGGTGCTGCACCCACTGGACAGGCCGATTCAATGTTCTTTTCTCCAAGCTGCTGCCGCCGCCTCCTTTGCTAGGCTCTGCCATTGACCTGGATGCTAATTGCAGCAGCAGGAAGCCTTGTTCCAGGCATTGGAATGCATGGGCTACATCCAGCCATCCAGCCAGCTCCTTCAGGGCAGCAGTCTCTGCCCTGCTAATCTTGTTCCTGCAGGCTAGATGAGTTTCCTTTGATGGCTTTGAAATGGCCACTTCAAGGCACTCAGGCCTTGGTCTGTAAATTCTCCTGGACCATAGCAGCTGCAGGAGAAAATCCACAGCAAGGCTGGGCTGAATGTTGATGGCAAATTATCAGGATTGAAACGGAGTGAAGGTCAGCTGTGAGTAGGAGGGAGAAGATCCATGTGGCTATTTTTCTGAGACACAAGCAAGTTGGGTCTTTTTATGTGGTTTTGTCCCCAGCAGGTGCTGTACACGCTGCTGGCGTCTTGGTTGCTCAGTGACATCAGCCCAATGGTTCTGTGTTCTGGAAGCTGCATGTGTGCACAGGCTCTCAGGCACATATGGGGAGACTGTGGACAGAGACACAGAGGCACATGGACACACATACACAGACATACTGCAGATACCATGACCTCCTGGGTCCTGAGCACCTCAACCACCAGGAAAACTGTTGCTAGACAAAAGGATGAATCTTCCTCTGGGTGGAGACACACTATTGTCTCTTCTAACAGTTGTTGCAGCTGGGCAGGTCAACCGCCTGGCAAAGGGAACGCCCCTCTGGAAGGCAGATTCACCTGAGGCTTTGCTAAAGAGATGGGAGGAATATTTCTCCCTTTAGTGAAATAATGCACCTTTCCTTCCCAGAATTCCCCCCCAGCAGCTGTGCCATGGCCCCAGAGCCATTATCAGGGCCTGCTAGTCCTTCAGCCTTCTGAATCCTGAGTCAGAAGAAGGGTGTGTGTAGCTTTCCCTTCTCCCTCTTCTGAATGCCCGTAGAGCAAGGCTACGGATCAAACCTAGGGGTGTTTGTTTGGTTTTGGTTTTTTCGAGACAGGGTTTCTCTGTAGTTTTGGAGCCTGTCCTGGAACTAGCCTGGTCTTAGACCAGGCTGGCCTTGAACTCACAGAGATCTGCCTGCCTCTGCCTTCCTAGTGCTGGGATTAAAGGCGTGTGCCACCACCGCCTGGCAAAGATTTTTTACCTCTCTCTCCTCTTTTCTACTGTTCTCCTAGCTCTCCACAGGACACTCAGCATCTACATTGGTTCCCTGTTGAGGCAGGAGAGGCAGCAAGGCTTACATTTTTCCATGTGTTCATGAATTAAGGGAGCGCTGCCTCCCAATTCTCAAGGCCTCCCTAATACCAAGTATAGTCATCCAGACTTGGGCCAGAAACAAGCCTGACTGCCCCACCTGCCTGGCTCCACCTGGGCTGGGCACTGAGAGCAGCCCTTAGGGCTCATCCCTCCGCAGGTCTCAGCACCTGTCCCTGGTGCATTCCCGCAGGGATGAGCTACAGAGCTAATTTTCCACAGAGCCAGCAGCGGCCTCCAGTCAGCACACAGTGGTTCCCCTTGAAGGATGAAAATTGAGTTGGGAAGCACCTGCCTCTAAATGGGGCTGTGGTAAGGGGGTAGGGGATAGATGCAGAATCCAGACCAAACCCCTTGAGAGAAAACTCAGCTAATAACGATGATCTTACATCCTTCACCACTGGGCCTTGGCTGGGCATGTGAGGGCTGTCCTGGTACCTCTTTTACTGTCTGTGACAAGTCCCATAACCCTACATTTTCTGCCTGTAGCAAACAGGGGGGCTGTACCCCACAGGGGGAGGAACTCGAAAAGAAGGGGTTGAAGGAAGGTATATTCCCTGGGCTGAGATCACTTTATTCTGAATCCTTCACCCCACTTCTCATCTTCCTTCCAATAATGACTTCATCACAAAGACATAATTGGTTCATTTGTTAGATTGAATGTTTCCTGGCTGAACACTGTTTTGTTTTTGTACAGAATCCGTCTCACTCAACTGCCACCAGGCTTTGAGGCAAATAAGGCATTCATCCTCCCCTGCTGGGGGGTTCCATCCCGGTTCCTCCTTCCTCTGCAATCACTGAGCTTAGGGAGTTTTGTGTAGCTGTGAATGGGGCTGCCCAGGGTGCCAGGCCTATTTGGAAATCGGTGTGGGGACAGGATGACCTTCCAGTCCAGCCTCCTGGGAGCATCTGATGCTGCTGGGTCCGCAGTACTCACAGGGATGGAGCCCGTTACCAGGGCTCTGATGCTGCAGGGTCTTCAGGATGCACAGGGATGATGGAGCCCTGCTAACCCCATCAGTATCTGATACCTCTGGGTCCTCAGGACTCACAAGGATGGAGCCCTGCTAACCCCATCAGCATCTGATGCTGCTGGGTCCTCAGGACTCACAGGGATGGAGCCCTGCTAACCCCATCAGTGTCTGATGCTGCTGGGTCCTCAGGACTCACAGGGATGGAACCCTGCTAACCCCATCAGTGTCTGGCACTGCTCAGCAAGAAGAACTGGGGGTGGTCTTGGTCTTCTGTCTTTTTGTTTGGTTTTGGTTTCTCAAGACAGGGTTTCTCTGTAGCTTTGGAACCTATCCTGAAATTAACTCTTGTAGACCAGGCTGGCCTTGAACTCACAGAGATCTGCTTACCTCTGCCTCTAAAGTGCTGGGATTAAAGGTGTGCGCCACCACCGCCCGCTGGTCTTCTGTTTTCTGCATGCAGTGTTCTTGTATGACAGCATGTTGGTTTGTGCTGAGTTATTGCCTGTTCCCAGGACTACTGGGGACAAACCTGTCAGTTTTACCCAATACTGGGTTCTTCAGAGCTGCTAAGGAGTCCTCAGAAGAGGACATCCTGCCCTGAACGGTGGGGCAGGCTCTGGACCTCCCCAGGCAAAGTCTAGAGAGTGCCCCTGCCCTGGGGTAGGGAGAAACAGGAAGCAGGCTATAAGGAGAAGCAGCCATATTTTAAAGGTAGCTCTACCCTGGGGAGAAGGCTCAGTTGGCAAAACGTTTTCCTTGCAAACTCGAGGACTTGAGTTTAAGGCTGAGGACCCTGTTTAAACAAACGTGCAAAAAACAAACAAACAAACAAACAAACAAATCCCAGTGTGGTGGAGCACACTAGCAATTCCTGCACTGGGGAGGTGGAGGCAGGAAGAGCCCTGAGGCCAGTCACCTTGCTAACTGGTGAGTTTTAGAACAATAAGAGACCATGTATCAAAATAATGAGGATGGCACCTGAAGAATCACACCAGAGGTTGTGCGTGTACACGCACACACACATGTACACACATGTACACACACACAGGTACACACACCACACCACGTATACACACACACACGTACATACACATACACACACCACACACACCACACACACACACACACATACACACAAGTACACTGTAGAATATTTCTTTACACTGTGTGAAGATGTGTCACTGTGACTGGTTTAATAAAAAGCTAAATGGCCAATAGATAGGCAGGAGGGGTAGGCGGGACTTCTGGACAGAGAGAGTTCTGGGAAGAAGCAAGCAGAGTGACCAGCCAGTTGCAGAGGGAGCAGGATGGACAAGGAGTAAGGGTAACCAAGCCACACAGATGAACATCCGCATGGAAATGAGGAAGAGTGGATGGGGAGGAGAATAGATGGGAAGGGAGGGGAAAAATAGGGGATGGGAGGAGAGGAGGGAGGGAAAACTGTGGTCGGTATGTAAAATAAATGAAAAAATAATGTTATTTAAATAAAAAATAAAAAATAAACAAACAAAAAAGAATGTTGATTAAAAGATAGAGGTTAATTAAGTTATAAGAACTAGTTAGGAACAAGTCTAAGCTATAGGCTGAGCTTTTATAATTAATAATAAGTCTCTGTGTCATTTTTTTTTTTGTGAGCTGGCAGCCCAAAGGAAAGTCCAATCTCTCACACACACACGAAATAATTTGCTTTGTTTTATTGAGGTAGACTTTTGCTGTGCAGCCTAGGATGGCCTTAATTGTTGATCTTCACTGTAGTGTTGGGATTATAGACATGTACCACCATGGCTGGTTGTAAATAATTTTAATAAAATTTTATTTAATTTGATTTATCCAAACTATCATTTCTAAGTGTGAGAGTATTCGTGAAGTACTGTGTGCTCTGTGCTCCCTTTCTTACTTATGCGTACTGTGTGCTCTGTGCTCCCTTTCTTACTTATGCTTCAGAAGCTGAGCACCTTTCCCGGAGGGTGTCTGAGCGCAGCCATGGCCGGGCAGCTATCTGTCCTGGGAAGACTTGCAGGGAAATTTTAAGATGCTCACACTACAGCCCCACGGGGCAGCACATCCTCTTCCTGCCATTCCTATGACGATCCTTGACCCCCTCCTGGTCCTGTGAGATCTGGGATACTTGTCTCTGAACAAGGTCAAGGATGGGACCTTCATCTTAAGTCACTTATAAATCACATGCACTAGGTAAGGAGGGGTGCGACACCTTCCAGAAACAGGTGCTACCCCCTTCTCTTCCTGAAAGGTTCTATCAGAGCTTGCGCAAAACTAGCCAGCTGCACCAAGATTTCACCCGGTAGGGATAGGGCTCACACGCCAGAAAGGTACCACAAAGTCTTACTGGAAATTTTCTCCCTCCCTTCTGAGTTTTTCCTGACCAAACCTCCAAAGTGATGTGCAGCAAAACCAAGCCTAAGGGCTGGAGGGGAGGAACCTGGAGATTAGGCACACAGCTGGTCAGAGAGCAGGTCCTGAGTACCCATGCTGTGTTCCTCTTCTCCCCCCTCCCCCCCCCCCCCCCCCCCCCCCGCAACTTCACTCTTCCTCAACTGGAAAATGAAGATGGCGAGCAGAACCCTCAGCCACTGGGTTAGGTTTGGGCGCAGAACTATCTCTCACTGCATGAGCCATTAGCTGTGCACTCAGCACAATCAATCCTTGCAGTAATTGCTTGTCACGGGAACTCCGCTCACCCAGCTCAGAACCTTCAGTCTGGTTATAGCGAGACCCCAGACAAATGTGGAGACCACGGCTAGATGTGAAGGTATACACCTATGATCCCAGCACTTGAGAAGTAGAGGCAGCAGTTTGAAGCCAGCCTGGGTTCTATGAGAACCTACTTACAAAACAAAAACAAAAAATTCAAGAGAGAGAGAAAAACAAAACACCTTGTTATTTTAAAACCAAAGAGTGGCAACAAGAGAGAGAGCTACCCTATCTCGTATCCCTGCCCCCTTCTTTACTCTCCTGCTGGAACTCGCCCTGAGCGGCAGGTGAGTCACAGCCGAGGCGCTTTCCAGAATGTTTTTTGAACCAGGATTGGGAAGGCTGGGCCAGGATCCACCTGGAGGAGTCACCTGCCCAGGGAAACACAGCTGTCCCCAAGACGCCTGTGGCCTCAGCCAGCTGCTGTGGAGGGAATCACAGCTTTATTCTCACCAGGTTAGTGCTAATTCTCACCCTCTTGGGGCTGTGAATGGTGGGGACAGGCTGGCCGCTGTGCAGAGGGCTGGAGGCTCCTCCTTCTGCTGTGGTTGCAATCATGATGCATTTCTCCGACAGATCTTTCTCCAAAAGATGCCACAGGTGCTCATGACATTTAAATTGCTTCAATTTGCAAGTCCAACGTTTACATGAATATTCTCTCTCTCTCTCTCTCTCTCTCTCTCTCTCTCTCTCTCTCTTCGTGGTATTTAGACCACAGCCTTCTTGGGGTGCCTTGTCTGTACAGTGAGGTGACAAGACCCATTGATTCCCATGGTGGTTTCTCATCAAAGGACATTCCAGAACCTGAAACCTATCAACTGCCCAAACACTCAGGACTGGGCTATCTTGAAATGCATATGGCCTGCAGGCCAGAGATTGAAGACGCCTAGCTTAAATAAAATGGGCAAATACAGAATCCACCAAAACTTCCAAAGAAGAAACAGACAATTGAAAAAGTCTTCATTAAAGCAATCTAATAAATACTCAGTAACCTTCTAGAATAGAACTTGATGGTGAATCCTGCCACACACATCAAAGTGATACAACTCTCTTGTCTCTCTGAGAAGTGAGATGCATAAGGAGATTACTCCAGAACCAGAACCAGCCACAAAAATGACAAATCTAGACCATCATCTCTTAGGAACACAAATGCAAAAACCATAGGAAAACACTGACTAATTAAACACAGCAGCACGTATGTGATGGTTTGAACATGCTCTCCAAAGTCCACGGGTTGGAAACTGTCTCAGTTAGGGTTTCCACTGCTATGAAGAGACACCGTGACCATGGCAACTCTTATAAGGAAAACATTTAATTGGGGTGCTTTACAGTTCAGAGTTTCAGTCCATTATCATTGTGGTGCAACATGGCAGTGTGAAGTCAGACGTGGTGCTGGAGAGGTAGCTGAGCATTCTACATCATGCGGGCAACAGGAAGTCATTGAAACCCTGGGTGGTATCCTGAGCATATACGAGACCTCAAAGCCCACCCCACAGTGACACACTTCCTCCAACTAGAGCACATCTACCCCAACAATGCCACACCTCCTAACAGTGCCACAGAAACTCAATCTTCAGTGCAACAGGCTTGAGCGGTAAGACCAGCAGGAGGGTTTAGGTCTTGAGAAGGAGCCCTCACACACATTTTAATTTCATTATCCTGGAGCAAGTTTGCTATAAAAGCAAGTCCGGTCCTCTTGCCCTCTCTCTTACTTGCTCTTACCCTGTGGTACCTTCTGCCACATCACCAAGCCAGGCATGGTAGTGCACACCTTTAATCCCAGCACTCAGAAGGCAGAGGCAGGTAGATCTCTGTGAATTCAAGGCCAGCCTGGTCTACTTAGTGAGTTCCAGGACAGTCAAGGCTACACGGAGAGACCCTGTCTCAAAACAAAAGCAAACAAACAAACACACAAGGCTATTGCCAAATGTGGACCCTTGATCTTGATCTCTCATCTTCAGAACCATGAAGTCAGCACACTCCTGTTCACTGTCAAGGGCCCAGGCTGTGTCACTTTTTGTTATAACAGCACTGTCCTGGCTAGTTTATGTCACCCTGACACAAGCTAGAGTCACTGGAGGGAAGCGAGCCTCAGCTGAGAAAGTGTGCCCATAAAATTGTGCCATGGCTAGCCTGCAGGCATTTTCTTAATTAGTGATTGATGTGGGAGGACCCAGGTGGGTGGTTCTCTAAGAAAGCAAGCAAGGGGGAGCAAGCCAATGAGCAGCATACTTCTTCATGGCCTCTGCATGAGCTCCTCCAGGTTTCTGCCCTGTACTGCCTGGTTACTGTACTGCCTGGTCCTGCAGCTGTTCAATCTCAAAGAAACACAGAGGTCTACATTAATTATAAACTGGTTGGCCTATTAGCTCAGGCTTCTTATTAACTCTTACATCCTACATTAACCCATAATTCTTGTCTGTTTCAGCCACGTGGCTTGGTACCTTTTATCAGTGAGGCATTCTCATCTTGCTTCCTCTGCATCTGGGTTATGACTGCAGACTGAACCTTTCCTCTTCCCAGAATTCTATTCTGGTCACCCCGCCTATATGTCCTGCTTGGTTGCCCTGCCTATACTTCCTGTCTGGCTACTGGCCAATCAGCATTTTATTAAAATATAAGTAGTAAATCTTTTCAGGGTACAAGATCATTGTCCCACAGCACTGCCCTTCTTGAATTCCTGTCCTGACAATCTTTGATAATGAACTATGATGTGGAAGAGTAAGCCAAAAAAATTCTTCCTGCCCCAGTGCTTTGGCCATGGTGTTTAAGTTCATCACAGCAATAGTAACCCTGACCAAGACAAGCACAAAACGGACCCAAACAGCATAGCAAGAATTAAACACTGCAACTAAATGGGTTTTCCTTCTAGGTGTGCAGGAATGGTTCACCTGATTACAACCCACACAGTCATATCAATAGATGCAAGAGAAGCTGTTGACAAGATCCAAAACCCATTTGTGACTGAGCTCTAAGCTAGGCAGACACGGAGAGGGTCTTCCTCAACATGGTGAATAGCAAAAGCCCCATAGGTAACATCTTACTACTGGTGAGATTATATATAACCCCATTAAGATGAGGAACAAGGTTTCCCAGCACTATGCCAACCTAGCCTTGTACAATAAACCCTAGCCAATACCATAAGACAAGAAAGGGGAAAAGAAGGTATGCGTATTGGGAAGAAAGAGAGAGTTTTATATATAGATGGCTCTTTGTGTAGAAAATACCAAAGACCAAACACTCTTGGAACTAGCATGATTATAGGAAGGTATATATTACCATATATATATATGGCTAATAAACTAAATCCAATTGCTTTCTTATATACCAGCAATGGATAATTGAAATAAAAAGAATATGTCTGTTTTTAAATATTTGTTTAATATTTATATGTGTGTATGTGTGTATGTATGTGCGTGCGTGCATGTGTGTGTGTGTGTGTGTGTGTGTGTGTGTAATACAAAAGAGGCATTGGATCTCATGGACCTAGAATTACAGACAATTGTGAGCTACTCATTGTGGGTTCTGGGAACTAAACTTGGTCCTCTGGCAAAGCAGTATAAGCTCTTAACCCCTGAGTCATTTGCCCAGCCCCATAATACTATATTTTTGTACTAACTAAATAATGCAAAATATTTAAAAATAAAAAATAATATTTATATTAACACAAAAACTGAGATATGTACTGGCAGAGCTCAGTGTCTGAGTGCTTGCCTTGCACCCTGAACATCACCAACCTGACCCAAACAAAAACTAGGCCTAGTTTTTAAGAAGATGAAGGAATCGGAGTGAGGGCTCAGTGGTTAAGAATGCTTGCTGCTCTAGAAGAGGACAGAGTTCTGTTCTCGTCACCTGTGTTGGGTGTCTCACAACCATCATAACACCAGCTCCAGGGGATCTTATGTCCTCTTCCGACCTTTGAAACCTGTGGACACTCGGCATACACACTCATGTCAACACCGCCAAGTCCAAGACTTGCAACAAAACTACATAGTCAAGATGGTTTGGTCAGTGAAGCCAGCAGAGAGCCCAGAAACGGACCCACACAGGATCATCAGTGGCTCTCTGGCTATGTGGAGGGACGGTCCCCCCAAGACAACCCTCTGAAGCCAGCAGAGAGCCCAGAAACAGACCCACACAGGACCAGCAGTGGCTCTCTGGCTATGGCAGTACGTGGAGGGACGGTCCCCCCAAGACAACCCTCTGAAGCCAGCAGAGAGCCCAGAAACAGACCCACACAGGATCATCAGTGGCTCTCTGGCTATGTGGAGGGATGGTCCCCCCAAGACAACCCTCTGAAGCCAGCAGAGAGCCCAGAAACAGACCCACACAGGACCAGCAGTGGCTCTCTGGCTATGGCAGTACGTGGAGGGACGGTCCCCCCCCGGACAACCCTCTGTGAAAGGACAGGATCTACACCTTCTAAAAACTAATCAAAACTGACCACAGACCTATATATAAAATTCAGGAAAATAAAGCAGGAGAAAAGTCGACTAGCCCTGTGCTTACTAATGAATATTTATTCATTATTTATTTAGTTTTCTTAAGACAGGGTCTCATATAGCCTCACACGACTTTGGATTCACGATCCTCTGCCTCTTCATCTCAAATGCTGGGATTCCAGGTGTGAGACGCCACAACCAGCTGGGCTTTTAAGCAGAAGAATGTTCCATGAAAGAAAAACCAATAAACTGCACCTAATTAGAATGAATGGTACTATTAAAAGACGGCATGATCCTATAACACCTGTAATACCAGCATCAAAAGTCTGAGGCAGGAGGATGGCAAGCTGGAGGCCAGCCTTGGCTATACTGTACGACCCTGTCTCATAAAATCCAAACGTAGATTAAGTAAGAAGAAACCTGGGAGGCAGTATTTGCAAAAGACATGTATGGCAGACTGATCCAAAACATACAAAAGACATGTATGATAAGCTGATCCAAAACATACAAAACTTGTAAAAATAAATAAGAAAACAAAAAAAAATGGGCAGAAATCGACTCAGGAACCTACTGTAAGAAACTCCACCCGACAAACGTGCACATGAAGCATTGTTGTGTGTCCAGCCTCGTAGAACCCAAGGCCTTGAATATCAGCTCAGCTCGGCCAGGTTTGAATCAATGGCGAGACACATCTGTGGGCAAGTCTGTGAGGATGTTTCTAGAGACCAAAGAAATGGGGGTGGGGACACTTCTCCGGGTCTAGAGTGCTGGGCTGGATAAAGGGGAAGGGGAGAGAAGCAGTCTAAGCACCAGCAGGTAAACCTTCTCCTTCAGACTGTGGTACAATGTAACCAGATGCTGACCACTGAATCTACAGCTTCTTCTTCCTCACAGTAATGAGCCGTACTCTCAAACCAAAGTAAACCCTTCCTCCATTAACTTGCTTTTGGTCAGGTGTTCGGTTATGGCAATGGGGAAAAGCAACTAATACAGCAATGCACTAGAACAAAGAATGGCCTAAAACAACTCCCAAGCCGAAATCCCGATGAAGAGCACCTGGAATGTTTATCGTTGCTGGGGAAAATGAAAGGGTGCAGCTGCTGCTGGAGACTCGGGGTGACTCAGGAGACTCAGGGTGCAGCGTCTCACACAGCTAACTGACTCAGAACGTGAGGTTCCATAATTTCAGTCTTTGCTTCTTTTACCTAAAGAAGCGGAAATCTGCACAGATACGCTTATAGAAGCTTTAGTCATATTTGCAACCGAGATGTTCTTCATTAATGGAACAATGATCACATCTAATCCAGAGATACAAAGAGATGAGTTTCCAGGCCAGGAAAAGACTCGAAGGAGCTGTGAATGAATATTAGCAAAGGAAAGAGGCTGGCCTGAAAAGTGACCTGACTCCAGCTGAGTGACCTTCTGGAAAATGAAATACAGAGTTGGCTTTTAAAAAAAAAATTGCCCAGAGCTGGGGTGGGGAGGGTGAACCGATGGAGCCCAGAGCATTAGGGGGCGGTGCAGCTATTATCCTTGATGGGCTACCATGCATCTACCCAGAGCCACAGACGTGAAACACAAAGGAGCAGCAGAGCTGTCGATTCTGACTAATTTGTCAACACTTGTTAACTGTGACAATGTATCTCACAATGCAAGATCTTTCCCACAGAGGATACTAACAGGTGTGTGTGTGTGGGGGGGGGGCATAATGAGACATTGTCTCAAACAAATTACAAAACCGCTCTAAAAAGTGTCCTCTAATAGCTGTAATTCCTAAGGCTGGAGAGATGGTTCAGTGGTTAAGAACACTGACTGCTTTTGCTAAGGACCTAGTTTCTATTCCCAGCACCCACACGGTAACTACAGTTCCACAGGCTCTATAACACCCTTTTCAGACTTCCCCAGGCACTGCACGCAATGGTATAAAATGACATAAATGCTCTCAAACACCCACACATAAGGTAATTTTTAAAAAGTCGTTACTCCCAACCCCTTAATTCCCCACCTGTGCTCTTGTGTTTCTGCCAGCAGTGATGAGCATCCCAATCGCTCTTTGTCCTGGTGGAGTATTGTGTCAGGGTTTGACTTGTTGGGCTGTTTGCTGCTTTGCAGCTGTCTTAGGGCCTCCCTGCACTTTGCAAAGTCCCTGTTTTGTGAGACTCCCTGGTGGTCAGGCTCTTAGCTCAGCCTGGAGGTCCTTCCACCCCAGAGGCTTTCCTCAACACTGTGTGCTTCTGCAGCATCTCCCCTCAAGCAAAAGGAGCCCCTGGCTTCCTATAGTCCCCATGTTTCATCTCTCCTGAAGGACTGGACACCTCAGTTCCTGTGTCTCCATCTTGGTCTCTTTCCCGGCCTCCCTCATTGGAACCAGCTGCTTTAGAAATGCAGTACCTTCTGGGCCATAGCAGGAAGGCTGCTTAGGGTGACTCTGTGGATAGCAAGCCAGGGACATTTAAACTGTGGGTGTTTAGGAACACAAACTCCTCAAAGTGGACCCTCTGCTAGGTCTGGACAGGACCTTGACATTCATCTCTCACATTTGCACACAGCTCTCTCTGGATCTAGTGGGTGGGACAAGGAAGTATTGGGGGATCCCCTGCTAACTGGGCAGCTGTGGTTGCTTAAAAATAAATACACCTGACTGTCTCAGTATCTCCCAAATAGTCTTTGTCCCAAGTAAGGACCCAATGAAGACTGGTTCTAGGTGCAGGTGGCACGTGGCCATACTGACCAGGTGACCTGGTAGATTCAACTCTACTTGCAACTGCCCCCAAGTCTGCTTGGTAGAAACTCCAGCTCCCTGGGACCAGCCCCCTCCACCACACGGTGTTCATCTTCCCTCTTCTTCCTCTTTTTGTGCAAGACACAGAAGCCTGCTCCAGTGGAGCGTGTGCTGCCTTTTACAGAGCGCTTGACCAGAGCCCGTGGCAGCAGCTCTGACAGGCGACGAGACCAGAAACCCACAGTTCTGGTGAAGGGACACCGAGGAATGAGTTCTCTCCATTTTTAAAAACGTAGGAATTCTCGGGACCAAGGCTGCTGTGTTTTGGAGAGGAGGCTTTGCTCATGCACATGATGGGCTTTCTGTTTGTCCATCTAATAGAGCAGACTCAGGCTTGTGTGCGCACTCAACACATGACAGGGCATGAGGGAAGCCTGGGGTCCTTCTGAGCAGGTGGGGGCCAATGTGTATCTGGGGAAAGGAAAGTCTATAAAGCCTGAACAGCTCAAATCCTCTTATTGGATCATAGGTCAGATGCTGGGGTCATCGGCACCTTAAAACACATTTCTTTGCCTTCAAAGCAGACTCCTTTTTCTTTCTGAAACCCTTTCTGCTATCCAACCCCAGTACCCCTCAATCAATGTAGCCCTTCATCCTCATTGGAACCTTAGGGCGGGTTTACAGAGGCAGCTGAGTAGGGGAACATGCTGGGGTTGGAGACGCAGCTACTGCCCAGCAGCTTCGCAAGGCGTGGGTGCTGGCATTAGAGCCATCTGCTGACTGGGCCTTCTCTCTGAGGAAGGAGGCCCACGGCTCCAGCGAGCGACCACCCTGTTTTATTTCCAGCACTCACTCCTTGCTGAACCCTGATACTTGAACCTACTTGTTCCCCCAAGGAATCCAGTTTGCGGACAGACACAGAGGGACAGCCCAGTGCTGATGGCCACACTCACAGCTGGACAAGTACAGCCAGGCTAAGAAGCACCTTACCGAGTCTGTCCACACTCAGAAAAAGCAGCAGGGAACTGGGTTTGGCCTGGTCTTCCCGCTATTTGTGCAGAAGGGTACTGCTTAGCTGCTGAACATGGAGGGAATGAGGGACGCTGGGGCCCTTCTGGGTGGAGCAGGCCTGCAGGTGTACCGACAGCAGACTTTCTGAGAAACCGCAGGCAGGCAGCTAGCATGGGGGTCCATTGCCCAGGGAGAGCAGAGCTGGGTCCCATGGGCACCTCCCAGGTTCTTTCTTAGGTAGTCTATCCTCCTCACCTTAAACTCTGACAGGGTCCTTTTTAAGGCAGGTGGGATGAACCCAAGCATCATTTACTGGTAGCTCCCTCAACAGGAACCTGCCTTCCAGGCTCCTGAGAACCCAAGGCCCCAAGGCAACCCTCTGGCTGCTCTATTTCCTCTACTTCCTGTTGTGATTCTGTTTTGTTTTGACTTTTGAGATGGGGGTGGGAGGTGGGAGGGTGAGGGGATGGGGGGTATGGGGGGTGTTTCGCTATTTAGCACTATGCTTGAGTTTTGGGTGTCCACAAGGCAACCTGCTGACAGTGTTGACTAGCACAAGAGGGCCCACCAGGATGCCCACTCGTTTTGTGAATTAGTTACAAAGGTCAAGGATGGATGCCATTAAAACTCAGTGTGGGGGGGTCATGGGGAGGGTTGTCAATCACAGCCACTCACCCTCAGCTGGGCAATGCTGCAATGGGAGGGTCCCAGGCTAGAGTGTGGGCTGAGCAGGCCTATTTTATGCCACTCAGAACACGTTGCTGCGCCCCATCCCACAACAGGAACGAAGTGATGAGTCTCTTGGGAGGGCACAAGGCCCAGGAGGGTACAGGGAAGAGCTCCTGCCTCCTGACCAGGGCCGGTTGCTCTGCCACGTCTTCCTAGGGCCTGGCCCTGTAGCTTGTGACTGCAGATTCCCTGAAGCTGAGCAGCCTGATCACAGCTGGTCCCCATTTCTTGCTCCTTCTGGGCTCTCCCAGGCCCTGAGGTGATGCTTATGGTAGGAACTGAGCCTAGTAAATTCCGCACAGCCGGCCTTCAGGATCCTCATAGTGGCAGCTTCACGGACCTGGGCCTAGCAGGGATTCTTTGGGACATCTTCAGATTGCAAGACTGCAGGAGCCAATAGGTAAGATTCAAGCCATGGAGGCTGTGGCAGTGGCAACCGATGGTGTTGTCATCAGATGACAAGCTCCTGAGTTTGTTATACTGTGGACAGGAGTCTGCTGGAATCAGCTAGCCCATTCCACTTAGCAACTAGAAAAGTCTGTGACCAGGCAGGTGGGGTGGCTGGGGCGGCTGGTCAAGTCAAGGGGAGTCGTTTCTACAGAGGCAGCTGTGGAGAGTTAGCACAGACAGCATTTGGGGAAGAGGCAGCCAGTGGAGGAGCTGGCCTGCCTTCTCCTGAGAGCCTCACTGGCGTGTATCTAGGAGCCCAGCAAGAATAACACCTCAGCAAGAAATGGGACAGAGCAGAAGATAAAGGGGCTGTTGCAGCCCAGGGGTCACCGTGAAGGCAGAGACTCAGTATGTGAGGGCAGAGGCACAGCCTGCCCTCCCTGTGTTCTGCCTTGCTCCAGCAAGGGAGGCTAGAACCAAGCCCAGCTTGAGATCCACCCTTGCTGACCTTGGGAATCATCTTCAACCATCATAGACAGGGGTGGGAACTTTCAAGGCTGCAATGGGATCTTTCTTTTTTTTTTTTTTTTTTTTTTTTTTTTTGGTTTTTTTTTTTTGGTTTTTTTTTTTCGAGACAGGGTTTCCCTGTAGTTTCTAGAGCCTGTCCTGGAACTAGCTCTTGTAGACCAGGCTGGCCTCGAACTCACAGAGATCCACCTGCCTCTGCCTCCCGAGTGCTGGGATTAAAGGCGTGCGCCACCACCGCCCGGCCTTTCTGTTTGTTTTTATGTTGTATTATATTTACCTGTAATCAAGGTCCCCAGTGTTAGGCATAACTCAAGGAACAGCAGTGACGGTGCCCGGGGACCAGCAAGACCAGACCTTGGGTCCAGTCTCTGCCTCTCCTTTTAAGGTATGCTGAGTTAACATGATGGTGGCAACGTGTGTATGTGTGTGCATACACACGTGTGCAAGTGTGCACGTGTGTGCGCACAAGTGTGTGCATATGTGTGCGTGCATGTGCCTGTGCGTGTGTCTTCAGCCTCTCAACCTGTAAATATAACCTTATTTTGGAAAAGCATTTCTGTAAAATATACTCAGACTTAGATGCAATTGTGCTGGTTCATGGCAAATCGCTAGAGAGGAGAAGGTGATGCAAAGACCAAGGCCATGAGCCAAGGACACTTGAGTTCGCCACACTGGAAGAGGAAGGAGCCTCCTAAGCCCCTGGAGGAAACACGGCCCTGAGACACACCTCTAGTCCCTGGAGCCATCAGAGAATATATTTCACAGTTGTGAGTCAGCAGTGTCAGGCCCTGGGTCAGGGCAGCTACCGATCTCAGGCTTGCTCTCAAACGCGTCTGAGGTTAGAGCATTTTAACGCATGGACATCCATACAGCCCTGGTGATTTTCTTCAGAAGCTCCGTGAGCACCGCCTGGCTGATCTGCCACCGACACAGGTATTTTTAATATATTAGGCGGTTCCTTTTAAACAAGCTGTCAGCAAAATTAATTGCAGGAAGTTTAACAGGCGCTAACATGCCTAAGAGCCCTGCAATTACCGGCTTCCAGTCTGCAGGCGCATTTGACAGCCTGGGGGCCCTAGGGGTGCCTGGCTGCTCCAGAAATAATTTCTTCTGCTGGGGGTGCCTGACCTGACCCCAGATTACTGCCCCGGCATCTGAGTAGATTCTGGAGTCTCTAAGGTGCCGAGCACCTGATAATCCTTCTCTGCTTGAGTCAGAACTTCAGGACTCTGAGTCAGGATTTGGCTCAAGGCACATTCGTCTTCTGGAATTCAGTTCAGTCCCCACGAGGGAAAGTCCTAGGGGAGTACAATCCATCGCAGCAAAATGGATTCCGAGGCTAGGCAAAACCTGGGGTCTCACACTCGTGTGAGATCTACGGGGACAGAGGAGCCTTTCAGGATGGCCATTCTGTCCCCATCCCCAAAAGCGCAGCTGATACACAGAGACTGCGGCTGGAACACTGTGTCAGGACACTGTGTCCCCTTGTCCTTGTCCTTCTAAGAGGCACTGGTGTCTCACCCTGACCTGCTATCACAGGAAGACCCTTCTGGGGACCGTGCAGGAGTGGAAAGGCCTTCACAGCAATCTAAATGCTTCTCCTGAGTGTGGTTCTGGACCCAGGATCATTAGAACAGGAAATACAGAAGCAATGCCAGGGGCTCTTGGCCTGAAGGCAGTCAGAACAGGGGAGTTTTAAGTGGCTGAGTCTGAGGGTCCTGGGGTTGGGAAGATTCCTGCCTACCTTGTTGTTTTGTGTCTTCAAAGGTTCTTGGCAGACACCAGCAGCTCCGGGCTTGCAAGGAGCTGGGCACAGGGTCCTGGAGGCAGGTCCTAGAGGGCTATGAACTGGGTGGGATGACTCCTCCTCCTCCTCCCTAGGCAATAAACCTGACTCTGGACAGTTGCTTCCTACCGTGCATATCCTGCCTGCAGCAGACAGGTTTATAAACGAGCTAGTCCCACCTGGATCCAGACCAGCCTGGATGTCTGGCGCTCAGTTCCCGCGTGACAGGACCCAGATGTGCCCCACTCTCCTTGACCCCCAGGAGCTGGGGATGCTGTGGGTCTACTGAACCCTTGGAAATCACACGCTGGACCTACGGCTGGCTGCGAGTGTTTATGTCTTAGCAGTTCCCAGGGAGAGATTATTCCCAAACAGCTCCTGGACTCTCTGAACCTCTCTGTGGGGCTGAAAGTGGAACATCTTTAAAGAGAAGAACCGATTTCAAGTTACAAGAAAACAAAGCTCTCCCAAGAACACTCTTAACCTTTAAATTCGCCAAAAGAGAGTTACTTACAAAATTCACCTTCTCATAGACAACTGCTTAAGCGTGTTGAAATCCAAACAATTCTGCTCCTTTTTATAAGCCTTCGTGTAAAGCTTGCTGAACGTTTGTCGAGCGAGTACCTTCCTTTGTTATGGCCTCCGTACATGCTGTTGTAATAATTTCTTCAAGCCAAGGTTGTGCATCTTGGCTGTCTGGGATATTTGTGGATGTAGGCAGTGTTTAAAGTCAGGAGAAGGCTTTCGCCTGAGATCCTGCACAAGCTCAGCTGCTATAAACAGCCATAAATCCTCACCGGGTGCCCAAGGCCCTGCGTCCTGACAGGCTACAGACTGTGCCCAGCACCAGAGGCTCTCCTCCAGTCCTTTCTTTGGGGATGTTTTTGTGATGGAGTCTTTGGGAGCTGGAGTCTTTGTTAGGACAGCTCCTTCAGCCGACAAGGCCGGTTCAGGGACGGGGCTGTGAATCCACACAGGGCTTCTCTGTGGGTTCTGTGCTGCTAGGGCTAAGTGCAGACAGAACATGGAAGGCTTCTAGGTGGGTGAAGCCAGAGGAGAGGGGCTGTTGCCACACTGATCTCCCAGCAGAGGATAACCTACATTGACCTTTCTGACAGGTTGGAGCAAACCCCCATCAGTGTGTCAGTGTGTGTGTGTGTGTGTGTGTGTGTGTGTGTGTGTGTGTGTATTATCCTCTTCCACTCAGCATAGCATCAAATACAGCCTGAGCAATCTGAGGATACCTTTCAGCTATGGAGTCTCTTGCTTGACCCTTTAAAGGAATGGAACAGAGCCCAGACTCCTGGTCAGTGTCATCTACAGTGTTTATTATTAATTAAAATACTATCAAATATGTAAAGAAATAGGAAGAGGTGACCCACTGACAAGGAGCAGTCACATGGCGCAGACCCCAAGGCACACCAGGGAGAAGTGGGAGGCACCTATGTGACTCACTGCAGTTCCGCGTCTACAGATTCTGATAGGATGTGCGGGGGTGGCCCTACTAGGGCGTTTGCCACTGCACCACAGAGGTGACTCTGAAAAGCCAGCAGAGAGGAGATGGAGAAAAGGAGCCCTAGAAGCTGAGGATCATGGGAGGAGATCTGAGAGAAGACAGAAATGGAATCACTGAAGCTGCGTCTGACCCAACGTGAGTCCTGGGATTGTCCTTGAATGGTGTATGCACGTAGCTCTCCGTGAAGGGTTTGAGAACTGAGCCACAGCCATGAACCAAGACTAAGATGAGTGTTCAGGGAAGAACTAAGGACTTAGTCGTGGTACTGATGCTGGCAACACCATCAACAGATGGTACAACCCAGGGGCTCTCACTGGAATGCCTGCCCACCTCAAGAAAAACACCAGCATTCTCCAGGGGTTAACATAACCCAAATTACCACAACAAAGTTTAAAATGCCCAGGAAACAATCCAAAGTTACCATTGAACGGTTAAGCACATGGCTGCTTTTTCAGAGGACATGGGTTCAATTCCCAGTACCCCCACATGGCAGCTCACGAATTTCTGTAACTCTAGTTCCAGGGGATCTGACACCCTCACATAATAAGCAAAACACCAAATGCACATAAAATAAGTCAGGCACCTTTAATCCCAGCACTCAGAAGGCAGAGGCAGGCGGATTTCTTTGAGTTGGAGGTCAGCCTGTTCTACAGAGCAAGTTCCAGGACAGGCTCCAAACTACAGAGAAACCCTGTCTTGAAACAACAACAACAACAAAAAGAAAGCTTCAGGAATACAACGACTCACTTCAAAGGCAAAGACAGTTGTTAGATCTGTCCTGGGATTGTTACAGCCACAATAACAGCCTACCAGGGAAAACAAAGGCAAAAGCAAAAAAAAAAAAAAAAAACAAAAAACAAAAAACAAAAAAAAAAAAAAAAAAAAACCTCTTTCTGGCCAAGAGACTAGAATCTCTGGCCTGGGTGAAGGCCTAACCTTCCTGCTGGGCCTGGTCAATCAACTTAGGAAGGTGGGCTCACCTTAAACTATGCTAGAGAGGTAGGGGACCGATTTCCCCTTTCAGGGAAGACTGTGCTCTCTGCTTCCAGAATTCCCCAGGGCAGCCTGATTCCCCATGAGGTCCAGCTGTGTTGTCTCACTTTTCTGGAGCCTGAATCTAAATGGGACCCCACCCCCAGCCTTTTCTGTTTCTTTTGCGTGCTGGCCAGAACCTGTGTATGTTTTCTGACACTTTGGGCTCCTTCACGCTTTCTCTAAAGTACCCCCCGACCGTGTGTCTGCCGTGTGTCTGGCCCCCATGGCAGCTTAAATGTCTTTTCCCCTCCACTCTTCTTCAGACAGCTGCTGAGATTTATATGGCACCTGGCCTGGAAGTTTTCCTTTTTAAACTTTAATAAAACCGTTCTTGAGCTTCTGTTTGAATCCGTTCTTAAATTCTTTTGTGCACGAGACTCAGAATCGGAAGAGGGAACTGCCATGTCTCCTGTATCATCCGATGATCACAGAAGAACCTAAAAGTTCAGTAACAGGTGGCCCAAAGGAAAGAAAGACCAAGACTGTAGCAGGCACTCGGCACACATGGCAGTATCCCAGCACTTGGGAAAGTGGGGCAGGAGGGTATATGTCCGAGGATAGCCTGGGTAGCCTGGGCTATACCATAAGCTCTTACATCAAAACAAAACAACAGCAAAAAGCAAGCATCTGACCATGTCCCTTGTGGTCTCTGAACTCTCTGAAATGAATGTGAAGATAAGAGCTCATGAAAGAGAAAGACTGTATGACAAGACCCACTGAAACTTCAGAGGTAAATTAAATGCCAGTTAAAACCATCAGTACTGGGGGCTGGAGAGATGGCTCAGTGGTTAAGAGCATTGCCTGCTCTCCCAAAGGTCCTGAGTTCAATTCCCAGCAACCACATGGTGGCTCACAACCATCTGTAATGGGGTCTGGTGCCCTCTTCTGGCCTTCAGGCATACACACAGACAAAATATTGTATACATAATAAATAAATATTTTAAAAAACAAAAAAATCATCAGTACTTACATAATAATCTGTTGCTAACAGAACATTCTGCCTCTGTTTCCTGCAATATCTATCAGTGTAGACTGGGGTAGAACAGTCTCTAACAAACTAAATTTACATCATATGAGTATATATATTCTCAGAAAACAATAGAATTGAGTTATAAATGGATATAGTATGATAGCATCTAGAAAGACCTCAAAGCCTCTAGAAGTAAAAAACACTTCTAAACAGCCCAAAGGTCGAAAGGGCGTCTTAACAAAAATAAGAAAATATTTCAATGAGAAAGGATAAACTCTCAACAACAACAAACACAAACCTCGAGATGCTACTAAAGAAGGTACTTCAAAAGAATTTTGTAGCATTAATTGTTATATATTAAATAATGAAGTTCATGCTGGATGTGATGGCGCACACCTTTAACCCCAGCACTCGGGAGTCAGAGGCAGATGGACCTCTGAGTTAGAGGCCAGCCTGGTCTACAGAGTGGGTTCCAGGAAAAACAAGGGCTACACAGAAAAACCCTGTCTCAAAACACCACCAACAACAATATTATATAATGAAGTTCTTAAATCAACAATCTAAGTTTTCACTATAAGAAGTCTAGACTAACAAACCGGGTATGGCGGCTTACACTGTAATGCCGGGATAAAGCAGGAGAATTGGTGAAAACGCAAGGTTAGCCTGGGCTACAGAGGGAGACCCTATTTTAGAAACACAAAACAAGAAAAGCAGTCCCATCAGTTCAGGGAAAGAAGAACAAAATAAACTCAAGGGAAGCAGACTTAAGAAATGAAAAATTAATATAAATTAAACTGGAGACACAACATGGAAACTGGAGGATGCTGTGTGTAGGAGCGTTTGGTAAGTGTACCCTGCGCATCGCTCCCTCACGGCGCATGCGCACCCGGCGCACGCCAAGTCCGATCCCCTGGGATTGAGTTACAGGCACTGGTGTGCGGCTCTGTGGGTGCTGGGAACGGGGCCTCAGGACTCTGGAAGAGCAACCAGCGCTCCTAGCCACTGATCCATTCCTCTAGTCTGGGAAATTGATTTTTTTCTTAAAAATTTTTTATTTATTTTTATTTTATTTGCATTGGTGTTTTGCTGGCACGTGTGTCTATGTGAGGGTGTCAGATCCCCTGGAACTGGAGTTGCAGGCTGTTGTGAGCTGCCATGTGGATGAGAGAGAGAGGAAGAAGAAGAGGAGGAGGAAGAGGAAAGGAGGAGAGAGAGAGAGGAGAGAGAGAGAGAGCATGGATCTGGCATCAGGCCTTTGCTTGCTCTCTCCAGCCCCAGTCTAAGCTGCTCTCTGGAATAATGGAATAAGGTAGCTGTTTCCTTACTGCTCCCAACATTGTTTCCTGAGAGGCAGAAAGACAGATCTGTACTCTTAAAGCATTATGCCTCTATACTGTTGTGCTGGGAAGCTGGCCGCTGCTCATTTCCTGGAGTGAAAGCCACAGCATCGTCTGTCCACTAATGCTCATGGCTCCAGCCACCCCAGCTTCCTCCCAGTTCCTCAGGCACACACAGAGCCCCAGACCCTCTGTGCTGTCCTTCCCTCTGGCCTGACCCTGCACACCACCCTCTGGCAGCCTACCAGAGATCTTTGACCTACCAAGCTGTGTCCCCGATATTAACGCCTCCACATACTCAGAGGAGGATTCCTCAGAATAAGCTGCTGGAGAGACCTGGTCCTGGACTCAGACAGCAGGTATCTCTCAAAGGAGGTGCATAGGTGCTGGCCAGCTGGCTGTGTTCCCTGACCTAGGGTCGTGTGAACCGTGTGGGGTGTCAAAGATAGATGATAGAACCGCTCTCAGGCTCCGGTAAAGAAAGCATTTTGGGAGTAATAACACCTTGTGTTTTGCTGTTCTAGAAAAAGCCTTGCCTGCCTGTGAATCTCTCTGTTGTTCCCTGAAGTGAAGGGACTCCTGCATGTTGTGAATTGAAAGAGCCTCCAGTCCCTGGCAGTTGCAAGCGTTGAATACAAACTAACTCATCTACTGTTGGCAGGTGAGGAAACCAAGCGCCCTGGGTCCTGTAGCTGACATCGATAGAGTGGAGGTTTGAACCAGCTCTGGACTGCGGCCCTGGGGTGGGCGGCCCCCAAACGGTCCATTCCTGAGTGGTGGCTCAGGTGCTGGACTATCTGCCAAGTCACCAACTGTGTCTGGTTTGCCTTCCAAGCCAGCCCTGGCGCTGACAGAGTGGCCTCCAATGAACACAAGTGTCTGGTTTGAAGAAGGTAGAGGGTGCTTTGGACTTGGCCAACCTGATCAAAGTCCTGTTCTAGTTTTCTCTGTGTCTGTGATGAAACAGGGGCTGATAACAATGAGCGGAAGAAAGGGTTTGAGAATCTCTCCTCCCCTTAAACACAAACAGCTAGAAAAGAATACAAGGTTGTGTAATCATGGTTCAGGAAGTGCAGACAGACAGACAGACAGACAGACAGACAGACAGACTTCACCCCTGCTGTGCGGACTGAAATGATAGCAGAGACAGGTTGGCCCAGAGACCTCACTGTTTGAATGTGACCATGGGAGCATCTCTGTCACATTATCAGACCCCATCAACCGGTCTCTGCCTCCCAGTACAACATATTGAGACTGTGGCATGAGGTTCTTCTAGAGGACACCCTCACTGCCCTTGACACCCCGCAACAAGGTGGCAGATGAAGGCCTTGATGAGGCCTAAGAGCCCAGCACTTGGATATTACAGGAGCTACACACACGTGCAGCCTCTGAGCTGCCGTGGAGCAGGCTCCTCCCCCAGGATTCATGTTCCCTTCTCTTCCCTCACCTGCCAGAGACGTTGACCCTTGACAGTCACATTGGACAAGTGCTCTCTCAAGCCACCCGATTAACATGAACATATGGCCCTACCCCTGTTGTTTTCTGAGACGCAAGGTCCCAGTACGGACCCCACTGGATTGCCTGCATGTCTTCATCCTTCATGTCCTGCCTTGCTAGGCCAGGCCAGCAACAAGGCCAGATCACCCTGTTCTCAATGTGAGTGTTACCTCCTCCTGAAAGACCATCTCAGTCCTCCTTGCTCCTCATAGTCTCAGAATCTTACTCATGATGCCCAGTTACAGTCTATAGTCTGAACACCGATTTCATAAGCCAAGTTTCACCCTACCCTTCCCCCCAAGTCCTCTCTGACCAGGTTTTACTATATAGCCCAGTCTTAGTCTCCTGAGAACCGAGATTATGGATATATACCACCATGTCCAACAATATATAGCATGTTGGGCCTTTAAAAGCTTTGATCAGGGGCTGGAGAGATGGCTCAGAGGTTAAGAGCATTGCGTGCTCTTCCAAAGGTGCTGAGTTCAATTCCCAGCAACCACATGGTGGCTCACAACCATCTGTAATGGGGTCTGGTGCCCTCTTCTGGCCTGAAGGCATACACACAGACAGAATATTGTATACATAATAAATAAATAAATAAATAAATATATTTTTTTAAAAAAGCTTTGACCAGGGGCTGGAGAGATGGCTCAGTGATTAAGAATGCTTCCTGCTCTTCCAGAGGACTGGGGTTTGGTTCCTAGCACCCACATTCGACGGCCCGCAGTCCTGAAACTCCAGCTCCATCCAGGGTACAACCACATACAACCTCACATCATCATCATCATCATCATCATCATCAATTATCAGTCTGATCACACACACCTTTAATCCTGGCACTCTGGAGGCAGAGGCAGGCAGGCAGATCTCTGTGAGTTAGAAGCCAGCCTGGTCTACACAGCTAGCTCCAGGACAGCCAGAGCAACACAGAGAAACCCTGTCCCCCTCCCCCCAAAACAAAACAAAACAAAAAAAAACCCCTTTAGTTATCAGGATGGCAAGATTGTTCAGTTGGGTAAAACTGCTCCCCACACACACCTGACAAGCTGTGTCTGACACCTGGGCCTCACAGTGGAAGGAGAGGACAGACTCCTAAAGGTATCTCCACATGTGTATACCTTCACTTGAGTGTGCGCAAACACACACACACACACACACACACAGCAATTTAAAAAAGCAAACTTTGATCACTGTAAATATATATAAAAGAGATCAATACCCAATGCTTACTATTGCTTTGCCTACACTCCCCTGTGACCTTTTGCCCAGACTGCATTTCTGTAAACTATTTGAACCAATTTTCTTCTTTGTGGTGTCAAAGTGATTCTTCTTTCCTGATCATCCCCGAGCTGTCTGGGTGCTCACCATGCTACCTTGCAATTGATCTGCTGTAGACTTGAGGCAGCGGCTGCGGGCACCGTGTCTCCCTGTATGGATTGTAGCCTCTTCTGTCTCTGGGAGGGAGAATGTACCCTACCCAGCGTTACTGCGGCATCTAAAGTTAGGTCCGACTACAAGAGGAATACTTCCATTTTCACTGGAAAAGGGCAGTCCGAGGATAACTGAGAGGATGGTGGATTGAGGATGGACAGAGTCTGTGGGCTCACGTTTCCTCCCCATGGATTCACATTCAGAACATGTCTAGTCCCTGGACATATGGACACAGGACCTATGTAAGCTGTAGTCTGGGATATAGGCTTCAAGGTCAGCAACAGAGAACTATAAGGCAGTTGTAGAGTGTGTCAGAGCAGGCAGCAGGAGCAGGACAGTTACAGGTCAGAGCGGGAAGCTGGGCTGGGTCACATAGGGCTCAGGATTGGGGAGGTACATGTGACAGTCTTGGGGAACCCTTGGACACCATGAAGTCCCCAAGTCTCTAGCTCTCCCTCCTGTCACTGGTGTAGGAACCAGGTCTTGAGCCTTTGGGAGAAGCTGGGCACCAGGCTTCTCCTGCTTTTTTGCTTCTCCCACTGCCTTCCCATCCTGTTAATACCTCCAAACACTTGCTCTCCAAACAGTGGCTGTTCTCAGTTGCTCAGAAGGTTTACCACCTAACTTTCGGCTCATTTTTGAATAATTTCCATTTACAAGTGCTTACGATGGAATCCTTAAAGCGTGCAGAGTAGCTGGTCCTCACAGAAGGTGCTAAGGCAGGGGGATGTCCCTGTTTTAGAAAGAGGCCAGCGCATCAATACTTCCAAATATGGCCATGACAATGGAGGCATGGGATGGCCAGCCCTGACTGGGGACACTCAGTGGAGCAGGAGCTATGCATTCAGCTCTGCTTCAGGTACTCAGACATCCTGGTGGGTACCACAAACCCCACAACCCCAGGAAGCAAAACACGCAGGAGAAGTCAGAGGGTCCAGGCCTCTGATGAGGAATGGTCTCATTAAGTACCCAGAAGAGTTGTGTTCCCAGCCAGAGCGGCTTGGTCAGCTGTTAACGTCAGATGGACGGAGAACACGCTGTAATCAGTCGCTCCAAGAATGAGCCTGAGTCTTCTAAGGAAAAATGGAAGCCCTGTTCTCTGGGGCCATGAAGGCAGCCAGCAGACACTTAGGAAACACTCGGGCCAACACCATGTCAGCTACAGAAGGGAGCCTGGCCAAGCATGGGTGCTCAACAAGCCCTAGACATCAAAGCTTTGGGAGGGAGGAGACATACTGTCACATAGGTCTCCAGTTCTGTGGCTCCACCAGGGGTTCTGTAGGAACCTCAGAAAGGGCAATGTCTAGGAGAAAAGGATGAGTTGTATTTGCCCCCTTGCTGAGGTCCTACAGATGGAGAGGTTGCAGTCCATAGGCACTATGGCCTGAGAAGCCCCCTTTCCTACAAAGTTGATCAAAGACAGGAACTTGAAGGAAGAAACACGCCTCAAAGGGAGCAAGAAGCTCCTGTGATTAGCCACTGTTTACCACACGGAGCGTGCTTGTCTCAACGCGCAGGCTCTTGATAGATAGAGAAGCTGAGCACTTACCCCTGCTAAGAGCGGCATACCAGGAGGGGACCCGAATAGAGACACTTGTAGAACAAGTGTGTTTCTGGTCCCATGGCCCACCTCAGAGATGATCTGTTGAGTTAAATACTGCCCAGCATCTGAGGGCCTATTACAACCCACCCAGCATTGCTGGTTTCTGCATGGCACCTGGACAGACCATGTGACTTCAAAGTGACCGTGGAATCCTGGTGGGAGACTGTGGGAGGGAGGCTATGGATGGCTTGGTGAGGGATGTGACAGACGTATGGGATAGCTAGCTTCCCTGGAGAACCCTCTAACATGGCAGGAGCCCCTCTGCAAACCCTCCCATTCTCTGGCTTCTTTGCCCAACCTCGGGTGAAGGACAACCCTCTCTGTACCTCCACGGTTGGCCAGGGACTGGGGCCAAGAAATTGTTCAAAACTTTCCTCCTTTCCTTTTCTTTTCTTTCCTTCTTTTCTTTTCTTTTAAAATTATCTTTCAGACAGGGTCTCACTATGTAGCCCAGGCTTGTCTCAAACTTGTAAGCCTCCTGCTCCAGTCTGGAGTGTTTGGCAAATATTGTGCCTGGCTTAAAGTGTTATTTCTGCTCTGGCTTCCCAAGTGGCTACCCTCCTCGATCTTCCTTGCCTTACCACACCCAGACACCCCAGACTGCTCTGTAGAAACATCACCACTAGCAGCCACAAGGGCACTGCCTGCGAGTGCTTTGTCACCCTGGGGTCCTGTGAACCCCTCTCAGGTCCCCAGGGACCTCATCAATGTTATGATCACCCCACTTCTCAGATGGGAAAACCTGCAGCTCAGCTAAGACTGTGACCAAGGCTCCAACTCCTGGGTTTGGGTCCAGGAGAGGCAGCCAGAGGCACTGGGGGGCCTGATGGGGGGGATCAGACAATCCTGTAATCTCTTGAAAGGCTGATGCCAGCCCTCTCCCCGAAGAGTACCCTCAGATTACATTAGATACAGGGAAGTCACTGTTGGGGTTCAAGCCCCCTTCAACAGGAGGGGAGGAAGGAGGGTGGGGCAGGCAACTGGGAGAGAAAAGTTGAGGAAAGAAGGATGAGCTGATGGAGGGTCCTGCTCCTTCCCTCCTCCTGGGAGCACCCTGGCTGAGCTCCGTCAGCATGCAGCACTCAGGGTGATGTCACAGGGCCTATGTGGGGACAAGGGAGGAGAAAGTGCTGCTGGGGTACAGTTCTTTCCTCGGGGATCACTGCTGTGTCTCCCCAGGTGGTGCCTTGACTCACTGGGGCTTCTGAGGTGACACTTCTGAAAGTCCCTTTGTGGTCCCCAGGGAAAGGAGCAGCCAGCTAGGAACAGTGGCTGCCCTGGTGCGCTCTCCAATGTGGCATCGCCCTGAGTCCCCACTTAGACACTCTTACCTGGATGACGACTTTGACGGTGGCTGTGTCCACGATGGGTGTGCACACCAGGCCACCGGGGTGCTGGCCATCAGCACTGCGGTTCTGTAGGCCCATGGTGAAGAGCATCGGCACAGCTAGCAGCCCCGAGGCTAGCCATATGGCACTGATGAACTTCTTGGTGCGGCTACGGGACATGAGGGTCTTGGCCTTGAAGGGATGGCAGATGGCCAAGTACCGCTCCACACTCAGGCTGGCTACATTAAGGGCTGTGGCATAGGTGCAGGCATCGCGCAGGAAATAGTAGCCGCGGCAGCCGGCATCCCCAAAGGCCCAGGGATGGTGCACCCAGATGAAGTTGTACAGCTCCACAGGCATGGCCAGCAGCAGGATGAGCAGGTCGGACAGCGCCAGGCTGCCCAAGTGGTAGTGCACAGTGCTCTGCAGACTCTGCAGTGACTTCTTCCGCGCCAGGGTGAAGGCTGTCACTGAGTTGCCCACAGTGCCCACCACAAAGAGCGCCAGGTACACAGCGGTCACCAGCACCTTGGAATAGATGTCAGTGTTCACGTCCAGGTCACTGTTGGGCGCTGCCAGGACGGATTCCGAGGTGTTGCCAGAGCCATTGCCCAAGCCGAGCGCCAGGAGCATGGCCTCCAGTCCTGACTGCGGTTGCGGGAAGGGTTGGGCTCCGGGTTCACCAGGAGCGCCCTGCGGCACGGAGCTGTTGAGACGCATGGTGGGCGCCGGGTACCTGGCTTTGTCCTGCACCTTTGCAGGTGTAAGTTCCTCCGGGGTCAGGTGAGGAGGCGCCCAGAGGGAAGGGTGCCGAAGCTAAGGGGGGCGTGCCGTCCAGCTGCGAAGCGCGGCGCGCGATCCTGGGAGCTTTGGGGCTCGCGACGTGCCGGCACTGTGATCCACTGTCCTTTCTCCTCCGGAGTCTGGGATCTGCTTTCTGGCTTCGCTTTTCCTCCGTACCCTCCGAGTCCCGAAACTGCCCCGAATCGGGGCTGCTTCGACCTCCAGATTCTGTGGTTGGTTCTCTGCACGCCTGGGTGGCAGCAACGTCCTCAGGACCGCGACCCTGCTGGCTTGTGCTTCGTTGGGCGATCCTGTGGCGCAGAGCGGAGCGCACGCACGGCTGCTCAGCGTGCTCACCCTCGTTCTCCCTCTTCTGCTTCGAGCTCTCCCCGCACCCCGACTTCGCACACCTCCTGCTGCGCCGGAGCCTGCGGGGCTCCTCGCGCCTCCACTGAGCTGGCGGCTGCGCGGCGCGCCCAGCAGTGGAGGAGGGTGTTGGAGAGGCAGAGAGGCGGCCCCAGTCACTGTCCCCTCCCCACCCGGGTACTGACTGACGGTCGCCCCTGAACGCTACTGGGAACAATCTGGGATGAGATGAGCACCTCAGAGAACCAGGATTCCTTATGGGGTGCGGCAGAGTGAGGGGATATTGAACCTTTCCTTTCAACCTCTCCGGGGGCAGTACAGTCTTCTCTTCTCCCATCATTTGTACCAACTTCTACCCCCAAAAGGAAGCAACCCCATGTCAACTCCAACTCCATCAAGGCCATAGGGGTATACTCGGGAAGGCGGAGAAAGAGGCGGCACCCTCCTAGCATGGCAGGGTCTTTGTACAGCTGGCTGGGTCCCCTCCCTTCTGGGTGCCTGCAGGGTGCCATGAGCACCCAGGGGGGTGAGGGAAAGCAGCGAGCAGGAAGGCAGAGCAGCCCAACCTCTCCATCGCGATCTTCTGCTGCCCTTGGGTTTGATGGGTCCCTCTGTCACCTAGATTTGGTCACTAGCAGTCACTCTCAGGACCAGGGCCCTATAGAGGGGCAGGGCAGGTTTGTGGGTAACACAGAGAGGTATCTGTCCTTTCAGGAAACACTGCTGCCCGTACACTCAGCCCAGCTCAGCCTGTCCCAGGGGACCCTTTCCTTGTCGTGGACCAAAGGAACAATGGCCTCTGCATCTTGTCTTCCCAGGCAGGGGCCCTAGTAAGAGCTTCCGGGCTTGCTGCTATCTTGCTTGCCCCAGGGCCACTGCCTCTATTTCTCCACTTAGCCCTCTTGGCTCTTCTCCTGCGCTCTTCTTCTGGACAACTCCTACTGGATCCTGCGGAGTCCCAGGACAGGAGGGAAGGCTCACCTACTGCAGTCCTGCATGGACCGAGCTGGCTGCATCTGCTGTGTTGGAAGAAGGAAACCTGAGTGGGTGATGAGAGACAGGACACAGACCAGGGACCCAAGCTTGACCTGAAACCCAGGCTCAGCCAACAGGAAGACTCTCAAATTAATACCCTCAACCTGCTTTGGTCTCGCCTGCTCAGACAAAAGTTGGTCTTCTCACTAAGGAATCTTCACACATGAAAAGCAGTGTTCAAACATTTGGTCTTCAAAGGAAACAACTGTGTCCCCTTGCTAGGAACCAGTACAGCAGACTACAGGGGTTGAACATGCCTTTAATATTTGGACAAGTGTCTCTGCCTTTCTGAACCTCAGCTCCTTCCTTTGTCGAAGGGAAACCTAAATCTGCACTGATGGTTTCTGGTCGATTGTCCATCGACCGTGCAGGTAAGGCAGGCTTGAAAACTGCCCCAGATGAGACAGACACTGGGCACCAGTTAAATGAGCAGAGCAGGTGGTGATAGGGTTAGGAAGTAATAGCCCTAGTCTGAAGCCGTCAGTCTGAGGCAGCAGTGTGAGCAGCAGTCACTCTGAGCAGCAGTCTGAGGATGCAGTTTGAGGACAGGATCACCCCTTTCGTCTGAGCATGGGTAGGGGTAAGGACTCTGGTGTCTGGCTGCTCTGCTTCTCAGATCCTTCAGCTTTTACGCCCCCCCGCCCCCGCCCCCGGTAGCTGACTCTGAGATTTTATTATTAAGAACAATTGGGCTCCCTCAGGCCCACACCTCACGGCCCAATGGTGTACTTGGTCCCACCCAGAGCCAACCACCAACAGTGGTGCCATCTGTCCTCCTCCATCGGGGGCTGCCCCAGAGGAGGGTCACAGCCAGTGACCACAGGAGTATATTCTTTTGGCAGCAGGATCTGCAGTCACCCGGGAGAGGCCATCTCAAAGGCAGCTCGAGCCCATGTTTGGTTTTCTAGTCCTGACCTTTCGGCTAAGCTGGCCTTGTCTCCAAAGCTTTCTTTTGCGATAGTGTCAAAGCTTTAAAAAATCATAAATGGCAACTTAGCACAAATATTATGACAAGGTATTTGCTTAAAACCGGGCTGGGAAAATACCATCCAGAAGGTCTGGCTGTGCACAAGGATGGTGCAGGCCCTCACAGGGGGCTCTCCAGTGACCATATCCCTGGGCCCTTCTGGATTGTTCTTTCTGCCCTGAGCAGGAAGACTCAAAGACAGAACCTTTAATTGCAAGTTTGTGTCTTCAACCCATGCATGCTTCCTGAACAGGATTCCCCTCTAAACAGCATGTCATTGAGCACCTTGTATGAAGGTCAGGCCTGGATCCAGCAGTGTTCATAGGTGATCCAGCCATAATTCTAATGGTTCAAGTCCCACACTGGCAAATTGAAGCCCCACATAGCTGTGGGCAAACAAAGCATGAGTTACTACTGTGTTGAGATCAGGAAACCAGGGTGGGCTATGGGAGGTCACAGCTGCTCCTGGTCTGGACACACTTTCTGGATTAGAGCTGGCCCATCTCCTCTGCAGCACGGGCCAACATCTATTGACAGGTTCTGGGTTTCCAGACAGCTAGAATACAAGACGATTTCAGCTTCTTAAGTTCCTTGTGTGGTATGGGCAAAGCCGAGTCCCATCATTATGTGGAATTTTTAGCTATTATCTGTGTGTGAAAGTCAAGTTCAAAGAGCCACCAAATGAAAGGCTCCAGGCAGCACCGTCCTAAGAGCCAGCATCTTTGTTTATTCGGTTTGACAACACGTCCCCCAACACTGCTCAGACAGACACAGCTGCCACTTAGTGCATGAGGAGTCACACAACTTAGCTCGGCTGGACAAGAGCAGTGCCACCCACGCATCGTGTCCAATAGGCTCCAGTCAAAGCAGGCCATCGTCCCATCAGAGGCCTTGCCTCCTTCCCCTGGCCTCTAGACCACTGCTGGGCAAGAGGGCTTCTTAATAAAGTCAAAAGGTTAAGTAAGGGACTAAAGAGATGGCTCATTGTTAATTGCAGAGGGCTGGAGTTTAATTCCCATCCTCCACCGAAGATGGTTTGCAACCACCTGTAACTCCAGCTCCCTAGGGTCTGACATACTCTTCCGGCCTCCACCGGTGTCTGGCTCACGTACACACGCCTCACTCCCACACCAAGATGCATAGTTAAAAATAAAGAAAATATTTTAAAAAGCTAAGTACATTTCCAGACACAGTGCACCGTCATTATTTCCTAAGAAGCCCCTAAAGCTCCGACACTGAACTCAGCAAGCATTTATTTAGTTGCTTCTTTTCTGTTTTTATGGTGCTGGGATTTGAACCCAGGCCCTCACATAGGAGGGCCAGGCACTCTACCACTGAACTACACCTCTGGACCATTTATTTACTTACCTTTATTAAATGTTTTTAGTTGTATTTTGGTTGCTATTGTTTTGAGACAAGGACTCACTGTGTAACTTTGCTAGTCTAAATCTCCCTTTGTAGAGCAGACTGGTCTCAAAATCATAGAGATCTATCTGCCTCTGTTTCCTTGTGCTGGGATCAAAGGTGTGCATCACCATTCCTGAACAACATTTTATTTATATAGTTGATATGTGTGTGTGTGTGTGTGTGTGTGTGTGTGTATTTGTGCAGGCACATGTGTGACACAGTATGTGTGTATGTATGTGTGTGTTTGTACAGGCACATGCATGCCACAGTTAGTGGGAGTTAGTCCTCTCTTTTTGGTTTGTGAGTCCTGCAGATCAGATTCAGGTTGTCTGTTTCCGGGGCAATCTCTCTGGACCTTAATTTTTGTTTATGAGACAGAGTCTCCCAAAGATGCTGAGGCTGGCCTTGAACTTGGGATCTAGCTGCTTCAGCCTCTTAAGTGTTGGCATTACAGGCGTGTCTACCCTACCTGGGTCGCGTTATCATTATTAATTGGTGTCCTATGTGGCTGTGAGCAGGTGGGATGTAGATGCAGGTAGACACAGGGATAGGCAGCACGGATGCTCTGAAGAGCTGAGCTGTCTGTTTCATCTCGCAGTTTGGAAGCTGCACATGTTCCAAAGCCTGCTGCCTTCCAAGGAGGAATCTTAAAAATAGAGCAACACATGTGCACGTGTGGGGAGTAGCCCCCGCCTCTCCTCCATGGTCTGGCTACGCTCACAGCATCTATGGGGATTCTGGCAGGTCCAGGCCACCCTTCGGCCTTGGCCAGCTCTCTGGAGTCACAAGCTGTATTCTGGGGGGAGAACCAGGAGAGGAAGTGGGGTGACTGCCAAGAGTACACTGTGTAACTCAAGAGATGCTCTGCCACAGGGCCACAGGACATAGAGAGGTATTGGTGGGGGTGGGGGTGGGGTGCACGGAATTTGGGTACAAGAGGTCCGGAGTCTTAGCTGTGCTTTGCCCTGGTGACTATCTCCAGCAAGGTAAATAAATGGATTGAACCTGTTTTTCTCGTGTGTACAGTACAAACGGTGTGGTCTCTGTGAAGGCTGCTGAAGGTGTCTTTCACTGAGTGCCCGCCTTTAAATAACACAGGATGTCACTCTGAGAAAACACCAGCATTCACAGAATCCCATCTGAATGCAGACCAGCAGGAGAAGCCAGGCAGGGAGGTGCCACACCCTCTCCCTTTGGGGACTCTTTCCCAGGATGTTGCTGTATGCACTTGCCTGAAAGTCGCCCTCCCTTGGTGTCTGAAGTCCTCTTGGAGTGGGGGAGGGGTGTGTGTGTCAGTATGATGGCCTCATCTTTTTTTTTTTTTTTTTTTTTTTTGGTTTTTCGAGACAGGGTTTCTCTGTGGCTTTGGAGCCTGTCCTGGAACTAGCTCTTGTAGACCAGGCTGGGCTTGAACTCACAGAGATCCGCCTGCCTCTGCCTCCCGAGTGCTGGGATTAAAGGCGTGCGCCACCACCGCCCGGCTTTTTTTTTTTTTAAGCTATAGTCCAGGGGACTTTCAGGACCAACCAAGTAGGGATGCTAGCTCAGGGAGGCTGTGTGTGTGTGTGTGTGTGTGTGTGTGTGTGTGTGTGCTGCACACAAAGTTTTGGTGCTCCCCAATCAATAGTTTACCCCTTGGTCTTTCCTTTTGCTACCCTCCTTGCTGGTCACCCCATGGGTCTTCCTACTAGGATGGTCCTCAGTTCTCCTACCCCCCCAAGTCACCCAGAAATCCTTCACTTTCTGTGGCTAAGGCACCTAGAATGTTCTAGTCCAAACCTGAGGAGGTTCAGCCAGCACCCACTGCCTGCAACAGGCCCATTTAAACCATGTGCTTCTGCCATGTTCTGCTCTGTGGTTGCCAGCGCCAGCATGTCTCCCAAGGTCTGCCTGGAATGTGCAGTGTGGACCTGCTCTTCCCCACTCCCAATCAGGGCTTGTCTCAGGGAACACCCAAGACTGTTAGACTTACTTTCTTCTGATTTCTCATGCACCCAAAGACATCTCTGCCTTGTTGATAGAAGTTTCTGTCCTGCCCAGTCCTGCAGCCAAATAAAAACACAGAGGCTTATGTTAATTATAAACTGTTTGGCCTATTAGCTCAGGCTTATTGTTAACTAGCTCTTTTTTTTAAAAAGTATTTATTTATTTATTTATTTATTTATTATGTATACAATAGTCTGTCTGTGTGTATGCCTGCAGGCCAGAAGAGGGCACCAGACCCCATTACAGATGGTTGTGAGCCACCATGTGGTTGCTGGGAATTGAACTCAGGACCTTTGGAAGAGCAGGCAGTGCTCTTAACCTCTGAGCCATCTCTCCAGCCCCTGTTAACTAGCTCTTACAATTTAAATTAACCCATAGTTCTTGTATATGCTTAGCCATGTGGCTTGGTATCTTTTCTCAGTGAGGCATTCTCACCTTGCTTCCTCTGCATCTGCTGGTGACTGCGTCTCTGCCTTTCCTCTTCCCAGAATTCTCCTAGTCTGATCACCCCACCTGTACTTCCTACCTGACTACTGGTCAATCAGCATTTTATTAAATCAATACAGGTGACAATTCTTTACAGTGTACAAGAGCATTATCCCACAGTCCTGCCCCTTGAACCCAGTGGCTCTGTGGCAGCTGTGGTTCTCTTGTTCAGTGTTCCTGTTCCCCCGACACTCCAGCCTTCCTGTGCATTGCCTGTATGCACACATGTTTATCCCATGATAAGCCCCAGCCCAGGGTTTGACATAGGCTTGTTGAGGCCCTTGGCATCTGCTTAGAGACCCTGATTTTTCGCTTTACCCCGTGCCCCTGCCCCAAGGTTCTGAGCACAGGTTTTGCCCAGATCAGTACCAGAGTAGAGAGAGAGGAGAGCCCCTGTGACCATCTGCTGATCCTTAAGTCGTTGCTTTGTTCTGCTTATTCTCATTTTTAATTCTGACAAGGTCTTTCTCTGTGTCCCAGGCTACAGCTGAAATCATCCTGTAAGTCAAGCGGGGCTTGAACTCATGGCAATCCTCCCGCCTTAATATCCCAAGTGCTAGAATTACAGGCATGAGCCACCATATCCAGCTTCTTTAGTCTTTCTACTATGCCAGTAAAAGCTTCTCCCCTTGGCTGGAGCTTAGCGGGTGCTGCTTCCGGGGCAAGCTGCTCTACTTGGTTAGGCAAAGTGTTTAAGATCTGACCTAGTGACTTCAGTCTTGGAGACCTCTACTGAGTCAGTCTAGGTACCCTCAGCCTCAGTTTCCTCATCTGTAGAGTAGGGGTGCCAACTCCCTAGTGTTCATGGAACTATCCCTATCAGTTTGGGACAATGTATGCAGTCAGCAAAATGATGGGCTCCAGACATCCAGAAAATTGGTGAGGTGGCTTCTTACTAACTGCTCGGCATAGGAATTTATCCTGGCCCATCAGGGGAACACCCCAAAATAGGAACAGTCTCTGTGTGGGGACAAGGAGGGACAGCATAGGAAATTATCCTGGCCATCAGAGGAACACCCCAAATGGGGAGAGTCTCTATGTAGGGACAAGGAGGGGTAGAGAATCAGGGAGAAAACAGCTATGAAAGCCACTGCCCCAACCACCACGGGAGCCCATAAGGCCTCCAGAAGGGACCAGACTCCCTAACATGTTGGTTCTAGACCAGGGAGGCCCATTCTGGGCTGTGATCACAGAACTGCAAGGTGGCAGGTGCATCTGTGGGAGGTTTGTTTCAAAGTGTCAGGAAACAGACTCTCATAAAACACAGGGCACAGAGCTCTTGCCCAGTAAGCACCCAGCATGCGCTCCAGTCAGACTGGGGATCCTAAAGAAGGTTTGAAGCTGGAAATGGTACCCAGGAGGTTAAGGCAGAAGGATCAGGAGGTCGAGGCCAGGCGAGGCAACACAAAGCCACCGTGTTTCAAAACCCCCACAACAGTGAAAAATTATGAATGAGCTGATGGACTTTGCCCTTAACTGTGCACACGCAGCGCTCTCTTCCAAGTGGCTCCACATCTTAGCCCCGCTCTGCTCTATGGCGGAGTGGGAGTCTCCAGCAGGAATACCAGGGTAAGTACAGGAAGCAGGAAAGAGCCATGCTGAGGAGGAACTGCTGCCGTGAGGGTGCATGGCTGGGGCTGTGCATGGATGAGAGAGGGTGTGGCAGGTGAGAAGGTGCAGCTGGGACCGGGAAGGGCGTGGCTAGGGTGGGATGTGGATAGGAGGTGCTCCCCTGGGGGGCTCCTACGCTGATCACACGGAAGAGCAATGATGAACCCCAAGGCCCTCATATTCTGTTTTCAGCTATGCTGGGAGAGCCTGGGTGAATAGATGAATGAATGAATGAATGAAGAATGAATGAATGATGAATGAATGAATAATGAATGAATGAATGGATAGTGGCGGGCTCAGGGCCCACCCTGTTCTTGCCTCTGTACATTCTGGAGGGCAGATCCCTCTTGTTCACTTCCCAGGAGAAAGCCCCAGGATGAGGGGGATGCAGAAAGCATCCCTTGTCAGCGCCAGACCATGCTGGTGGTTAGAGGATCAAGGGAGGGAATGGGAAGGGGATAGGAAGCCCCAAGGACCAGTCCTGCCAGGGACAGGGATAGAGGAAGCTAACATCCAGGTGGCAGTGGCTGTTGGATGCCTGTAGGTATATGAGGGGTGACCGGACTATTAGTGTCTCTGTCCCCTCCACCATGGCTCAGGATATGTGGAAAAGGTGTCCACCTTCGGGCACCTCTTCCTTCTTTGGTTCCAATGGATGACATTTGTTTATGGTGGTAATTATAACACACACACACAAAAAATGCCCCACAGTGGGAGAGGAGGAGTCTGTCTTAGCCCGTACGAGTGGCCGTTAACACAAGGTTAGATGGTAGCTCATAAATGCCTGCAACTCCAAGGGCAAGACAGAGTCTGTGCCGCTTCTGCCTGGTGCTAGGTCCTCACTCAGTAGGAGGGATGAGGGGTTTTATAAGTGTGCATGCAGGAGCACTAGCCCTTGGCATGAGGTGAACACCCACAGCCTACTCACCCCACAAAACACCCCCAACTCTACCTCTGTGGGGTTTTCACATTTAATTTGGAGGAGGCATGCTTAGTTTACCATGGAGACCCTCTGGTTCTCAACCACAGGTCTTTCTGGGACTCTTCTCCCCAGGACCCTTATCATGCAGGGACCCCTAGGTCCTTGAGATTCTTGTCTCTTGAGTGAAATGGAGCTGTAACTTCTTGGGCCTGGTTTAGGTCCCTGTCCGAGTCTAGCTGGCCCCTTGGACTCTTTGGTCACGTAAACTGTTTTTCTCAACATGGTTTGACTTGGGTTTTGGTCATTTGTGTCAGAATGTCCCAAGAAGACCCTCTGTGAATTAACAGTTAATTCTTCACCTTCTGGGTAGTGTATATGTTTGGAGGTCTCAGGATGATGAGGGAAGGGGAAACTGAGTCTCTTAAGAAGACAGAGAGCTGGAGCAGGATGGCCGAACAAGGGTTTGTCCTGCTGGAGAGTGGCTCAGTAACAGAGCACTTGTCTGGTATGCAGAAGTGCTGAGTCCGTCCCCTGAGCTGAAAAAAATTAATAAACGACAAAGGTGCCAGGCAACTGTCCTTGACACAGCAGGTTCATCCATGGCAGCCCCACAGAGGACACTGGCTCCTGAAGGCAGACTCCCTTGTCCCACTGTCCAGAGCACACACTGGGTTCTCTGTTGGCTCAGCCTGACCTAGGCAATGCTCAGAGGCTGCTATGTCTAATTTTTGCATGTTTTCTTTTCAGAGGATGAATTATGTTGAGTTAACATGGATAATTGAGTGTAAAACTTGCCCTAAAAATAACATGCAGGTGCTAACCCTGCAGGCTGCCTTTCCCATGCCTTCCAGAGGAAGAATAGGAAGGTCTGGACCCTCTGGTCAGGCTCTTTGACTGCACTTGGTCCTTATTCTCTGCTTTCTACCCCATCTATTGCTAGGTTTCTCTGGGGTCTAGAGACCGGGAATGTGGGTGCAGTCTTGGGTCTGCACTGCCCACGATGCGGACTCTGCCTGGACTCAACATTGTGTGAGGTTCCGGGAAGTCGGCTCTGCCTGATACTTAAAATTGGATCATCTTTTTAGTCTAGGGACACCAGTCACAACTGTCACTTGTTAAATAGTTAGGGACCTTGGGGACAAATCACACAAGTCTTATTATCTTCACATACAGAGAGGCCAGGTCACCATAACCTGGACAGGTCTTTGGGGCTTGAGGACAGAGTTCAAGAGAGACCAAACACAGTCCTGTTTCCTCTACCAGGGAAGTCCAGGCAGCACTCATTTCTCCAAGTGAAGGTCCAGGACCTTCACTGGGGTCATAGAGGTAGAGGCGACCACCCACCTGGCTAACTGTGGTTTCTAAGACCTTCTGAGATTGGGGTGATGCCATGTGAACTACCACAAACCCCACTATTAACAGAGACAATGCAGCGTTCATCATGTCCCAACAACCCAGGTAAAGCAGGGTCAGCTTATGGGACAGGACACTGGGGAAGGGGAGGTTCCCAGTCACCTTCTAGGAGTCTGTTCGGATCGCTCTTCCTCTAGGCAGGGTGGAGTCTATGTATCAACATCATCGATACAAATCCATCCTTCTAAGCTGTTGATGCTGGGCCACTTGAGGTCATTAGAGCCCAGTTGGGTGACTCATCATTCTTCTGACCAATTCTGCTGGTGCTGGTGACAATGTAGCACTGCATGAATAAGGACTGTTGCTTTCCCATGGATCCTGGAGACAGCCATGGTACTGACAGAAACAGTCTTTCAACGAGGGGGTGGGTGCTAGAGAGAGAACGCCAGGGAGTGGCCCTGACTATCAGCTGCCACACATCCACACTACTTGGCTTTCATGTACCTCATTTGTGTATTACTGTTTCTGAGATGAGACCACATGCTGGTGTCCCCGCAATGACATTACACTTTGGACAAGCCTTGGAGAGGTGAATGCTGTACAGCTCCATGGGGGTACAGGACCTAGAGAGCTCGGTCCTGAGAAGCATTCAGGGTAGAATGCCTGGAAACTGGAAACTGAGTTGGCTCTCTGGGCCCTGTCGCCCACTCTGCCACCTATGACCAAAGCCTCAGGCAGACACCATAGTCTGCTTCTCCTCAGTCTTTCTATGGCGTAGAAGGTCTGACCAGGCTCTTTTGTACATGGGCAGAGGGGGGTATACCAGGCAGTGATAAGGGAAAGTCATGAGATAGGTTTGAAGCAATGGTCAAATAGGTGGCCCGGTGCAGAAACCTGCAAACTTCTGGAACATTCTCATGGAAATGACTGCTTCCAGAAACAATAAAGGAAATGGTGTCTCATCAAAACAGACTCTTGGGAACTACATACTTTCTTCTTTGATTCTTCCTTCCTGCGAGTCTCTTGGGGAGCATCAGAGCCACAACCTGCCGCCACCAACAAGGTACCGCACTCATGGCTAGTGTACTTTCAGCCCTCAGGTATGGCCTAGACTGCAGAGTGGAAGAGCTTGCCCATGGCAGGCGGTGTTTACAGCGTCTGCTTGTCATGCTCTTATCTCCAGAAGTAACAAGCTGCAGCAAAGAGATTCATGGCTGCAGCCCTATCTCTGCTTACTGTTGATTACCACGTCAACACCCACCCCCATCCTGACCCAGCCTCAGGGCCGGCAGCAGCATTTTGCAAACTGGTCATGCTCCCAGCCTCCCTGACTCCTCAGCACCTGACTACAGCAGAAGTGGTTCTTCACCTTAAGAGGGGTGGTTCTTAAGGCTGCAAGTCATCCCAGTCATCAAGACGTCCATCCATTATGTTTGCATGGAATGTCCACGCAGGCTCACATATGTGGACATGTCACCCCCAGCTGGTGGTTGTGTTTCCGGCTGTTGTGGGACCTTAGGTTGTAGTGCCTTGTAAGGTAAGGTAGATAGCTTCTGGGTGGGGTGGGGTGCCGGAGGGAGCTTGAGGTCCCAGCTTTGCGTCTTTTAGCTCCAGTTCAGAGCCACATTGCAAGCAGCTGCTAGATGCTGTGAATTCCGCACGCCTTCCTCACTACAATGGGCTGTACTGTCCCAAACTGTGGGCTGAAAACATTCAGCCAAAGAGACACATCACTGTACTGTGCCCCCGTAAGAGACCTGCGTTTGGTCTCCAGCCACGGTCCCTGGCATAGGACTCCTGAATCCTTTGTAACTTCCTGAGTGATGGAGACGCCAGGAGAGTCTTTGATTTGAAATTCGTTTTCCCCATGGAGCCCTGACTTTTGTGAATTTGTGGGTAACAGAAGCATCTTTCTTTGAGGAGCAGTCCTATGACCAGGGCTGGACAAAACCACATCCAAGAAAACACGAATAATATGTAAATGGCCCATAGAAAGATCACATGGCTCTGCTCTCTCTCTCTCTGTCTCTCTGGAGCCTTGACCTCTGTAGCTCAGACCCATTTCCAAGTCTAAAATCTTTTTTCTCTTTTAACAAACTATCTGCCTTTCTATTACTAGCTATATGTCTTTGTCTAAATCTTTTTTTTTACCCCAGTTTGCAAGATGATGGGAATATTAGCAGATGACCTCTGGCCTCAGATCCATATCGGGAGACATTCACCCCGCTCCGGAGTTACAGTGCAGTGTTGAAAGGCAAGCGAGGCTCTCTACCTTTGCAAGCCACTGTCTATTGGTCACAGGATCAGGTGCCGTGGGGACATTCCTGGAGGTTCAGAACTGTCCTTAGAATCACCACACCCACGCGTGCTGGCTGAAGCTGGCTGGAGTTGTACCTCCAGGCCCACTGAGTCCCTTGATGAACGTTTGTGGGATGGGTCAAAAGCTCAGTCCTGTCCCTCAAGAGGAGACAAGCTCTGAGCTGCAGTTTTTTTACTCAGGTCTCACTAGGGTCAAACAGAGGCAGGGCTCCAGCTGCTTCCACTCCCCTGCTGCTCCTCCCCAAACCTGTCCTTCTTCTTATCCCTCCTTGATCCTGACCCATTTACTCACACACAGGTACGTGAGGAACTGCAGCTGCTCAGCAGTTTCTGGGAGACCCGCTAAGGGTGAAGGACGGCAGCGTTGCTGGATGGGTTTTAAACACAAGAAGCTAGGTGTAGCGGCCCTCACCTATAATCCCAGCACTTGTGAGATAGACAGGAAGGTTGCTAGGAGCCCAGGGACAGTCAAGCAGTCTCACAAAAACAAGCAACCATCAAGTCAAAGAAACGTCAGAAGAGCCCAGCTACCTTAGAGGACTCCCTGTCAAAGGCGGCCAAGCATACAAACTCAAAAATATTTATAAAGGTGGGGATGGAGCCACGAGAAAGCCAGCATCAGGATGGTTTGAGGCAGGAAGGAAGGGTCAGATGGGCCTGACTAGGAGTCAGAGGAAAGTTAATCCCAGATCCCAGTCATTGAAAAAGACTCCTGATGGGCGGGGCAGTGGTGGTGCACGCCTTTAATCCCTGCTCTTAGGAGGCGGAGACAGGCAGATCTCTGAGTTTTCTCTGAGTTTGAGGCTAGCCTGGGCTACAGAGTGAGTTTCAGGGCTACATAGAGAGACCCTGTCTTGAAAATCCAAAATAAGTAATAAATAAGTAGCAAAGCCCGCCGCCGCCCCCCCCCCCCTTTGGGCTATGCCATATTGCCCACTGAACTGTACAAATTCCCTCCAGCAAACCAAAGATCCAACCACAGCAGGACAGTAAAACCCAGTGGAGGATTCCCCTTGAGATTTGCACATACATGAAGAATACGATCCTAATCATAGCAGAGGATCATGGAATGGTTTATGTGTGGTAAAGACAGTGTGACATAATCCACGGATGTCAGTCACCTACATTAGTTAAAGAAAGGACCGCCCCTCATGGACCCACACTTCCCTTGTGTGGTCAAAGTCCGAGTGACCCCTGAGACAAGCTTGAGCAGCTCCCCCTCCGTGGACTGTGGCTTCTGCTTTCACGTTTGATAAGTCTACCCCTTTGTTACTGCTCAATTCTTTGTTTGAGACACATAGAACCTGGACTTTTCATCACAGAAAACCCCCTCCAGAAATAGGCTCTGAGGGGCTGTTGAGAGATCTTCATGTGATTGGTGACATACATCTTCTGACTGGGTGGCTCAAACCAGCAGGAGCTCATTCTCTCTGTCTGTCCATTGTTCATCTGTCCATCTGTCCATCTTCCAGTGCAGAATGAGCAGGACGTCACTTGCAGTGCCAAGGGGCAAAATGGACCCCTCTTAATTCCAGACCCAGGAAGTACCCACCCAACGTGTCGGAGCAAGGAGCTCTATAGTTCCATAGTCCAAAAAGCCCAGGTTTGTCAGACTTCACTGCCCCCTCCCTCCTTCTCCTGAGAGGAGCAGCAGACGCTGATACCGGCTGCCTGTTTCCCTCAGAAATCTCTGAGTGCACCCGCAAGGCTCTGCACCGCACGGCTCTACAATCTGGTTCTTAAAAATATCACTGTGGAGGGGAAAAGGAACATTAGTGCGCATAGGAAAACTGTGTTCCCAAATAAATGAGCAGTTAAAACAAAATCAGATTATGGTGCCCGCAGAAATCACACCTCTTCTCTCTAACACGTTCACAGGACTTGCCTGGGAGACTCAAACATCATTACCATCACAATGGTGGGAATCTAAGCCCTTGTGTGTGCACCCTCCCTCCCCCCTCTGTCTGCACACACACATTCAACATGATGTTTTGAGTGTGCATCCATCCATCTATAATGAGCACAGTGGCAAAGAGTGATGGTTTTTTTGTTTCTTGTTTTTACTTTTCTTCTACAAAAGCTTTGGGGCCTGGGGATGTCATTCAGTGTAGGATGTTTATTTATTTGTGTGTGTGTGTGTGTGTGTGTGTGTGTTCATGTACATACCAGAAGATGTCTGTGTAGAGGTCAGAGGACAACTTACAGGAGGAGTTGGTACTTTCCTTCCACAACATGGGATCCGGGGAATTTAACTCGGGTTGTCTGGCTTGGCAGCCTGGCACCTTTCCTCTCCGAGGCATCTTTCAGGTCCATGGTAAATCTCTCTGGTGTCTCTGAATCTCTAGGCACTTCTCAAATGCCACTTTTGTTTATTAACCTGTCCTCTGGGAGCAGCCTGCTGACCCTTGGTTAACCTTGACTACAGGCCAGAAGCTCTTCTCTGCCTACCTAGGACGGCAAGAAGTGAAGGGACCGGAACTCAGCACAAGACACCCCAAGACCAAGTTCTTAGCCCAAAGGAGATTTATTGCCCCAGAGGGACGAAGGGCAGGGAATAAGAGACAAAGACAGGAGACAGAGGGAAGGGAGAAGGGCAGGGCTGTTTGTCCTGGAGGGACAAAGGACCGACACTGGATAAAGACTAGATAGATAGAGACGTGGCACACGGGCACATGGCAGTTTATAAAGTTAAAGGATAGCGCTATGTTAGGATGAGGAGTTTAATTTTGACTGGACTTGTTAATCAGGGCAGCAAAAAGGGGGCTTTTGATTGCTGGATTTCAATACTTTGATAGTTAGACCATGGTAGGCAACCTCAAGAGGAGGAAGTGGCCAAATAAGGAAATAGACCTTGGTGGCTAGCTTTAGGAATGTAATCTAACAGTATTTAGCAAGGCAGAGGGCATCGGGGAGAAGGGTAAGGCCTGCCAGAGCTGTGTTCGCCATGCTCAAGCCGGCTAGAGTCCCTTCAAGAAGGGAGTCTCTGTTTTGAGAACAACCCTACTCTTTTTGTGGGGTCCCAAGGTTTTTGTTCCTGATAGCCAGGCCTGCAGGGTCTTGAGTGGACTGGCCCCCTCCTTCCTGCCCTGCTAGGCGGTCAGAAACACCTCAAGAACGCTCCAGGTTGACAAGCATTGCCCAAGATGGACACACCACCCTCACTGGCTGCTTAGTGGATTTCTGGTAACCAGAGTTGGGGTGGCAAGAAGTCCGGAGCTTTGATGCTATTGCTTTAAATCCCAAATCCCACGGCACCTGTGTTCCTCTCTGCTCCCATTATTCACAAAGCTGGTCTAACTCTGGTTCCCCTTGCTGGTACCTGACATGGTACCTGGATGCCCTTGAGCACAGATGACTTGCATGGTGACTCCTGGGGCTTCTACCACAGCCATGAGACTGAATGAAAAATAAATGGGGGCAGGAGCAAGCCCATGGTCCACGGCCAGCTGCAAAGTCTTGGCATTGTCACATGAATAATCAATCCCTTTCTTCTCTGGAAATCCCCAGGCCTGATAATTGAGATGATTGTGTCTGAGCTGCTTTGGGTGAGTGGGAGCAGAATGGAGGTGATTTGCTCCTTCCTGTGTCAGCTCCCCAACAGCAGGCACACTGCTAGAAGAGGGTTTTGAGGACTGTATTAGTTAGCTTCTCCCCTTGCTGTGACCAAACACCGACAGAAGCAACCTAAGGGAAGAAGGGCTTAGTTGTGGGTCACAGTTTAGGGGATATTGTCCACCATAGCGGCAGGATAGATCTGCCTGTGGTGGTGGCAGCTTCTCACCTACCAACAACCAGGAAGCAGTTGAGACCAGAAAGAGTAGGGCTGGAACCCTCAAGGTCGACCCCTAGTAGCTATGACTGCCAGCTAGGCCCCACTACCCAAAGACTCCACAGCCTCTCCAGACAGTACTTCCAGCATAGCGAGCAAGTGTTCAGCCCGCGGAGGAAATCCCACAGGCACTGTAACAAGGGCCACATCCAGGACTGCCTTTCTCCACTTTCTCTCTTCCGGACCTGTCCACAAGATCCTGCTGGGCAGTCAGAATGCCTGAGCACACCTGCCTCACAATTTTCTCCAGATCGAAACCTTTGGAAAGAGGAAGGAGGCCTGTAATACTCAGGAAGTAAACAAAACTTATAAGACTTAGGAAGCTCCTGAAGTTTACAAGACCCCCAAGGCCGGGCGTTTTATACACAGTAACAGTGACTGGGTAGGGGAGATCCTTGGAAAGGGTGAAGCTGCCCACAAGATGTATGGTGAGCTCCTGGGATGTCGCTTGCCTGCGGGCTTCTCGGTGATACCTCCAGTCATGGACACTGTAAGAAACCCTGAAAACTCTCTGATTCACTACACCGGACTTGAGTGGAACCATTTCTTTGGTGTGTTGCCAGTACTCTGTCTGGGGTGAACAGACATTTATTTGTGTCTCCCCAGGAGAAGCCATACCACGGATTCCAGTCTGGGATCTGCAAAGCTGGATTCTCCTGGGACTTTCCTAAGTGGGGCTGGTGCCTCAGAAGCTACCGGCAGTCAGCTCTCCGTCAACAGTGCTGAGTGACATCCTGGGAGGTTGTCACTGAACTCCATTCTGGACAGGCCTGTGCACTGAGGAGAGATTCTCCGTGTTGCCAGGGAGTATCAGTACTATAAAATAGGAGGGACACAGGGGTGGTGAGAGGACACAGCGAGGTTAGTTATGAGCTGGGAAACACTGGAGCAAGCCGAGGATCTTGGGGTCATGGCACCAGTCTGATTCTATGAATGAGCCTGACACTTACCGCAGCAAAGCCAACAGGACAATCAGTCAAATAAAACAAACCATGAGGCATTGATGGGGCTGTTTTCACGGATTCTGCAAACCATCTCGATACTGAATTGGAAGCTGTAGGGTGTTGCCTTCTCATTACCACGGAGTCATCTCCGAAGCGTCTCTCCGCTGCGCACATGAATGCTAATGTCCCCCACCGCCCCTCTGCTGTGAAATAAGTGGCAAAGCCGAAATGATAACAAGAGAAGCAGAGAGGGCCTTTTGCCCAGGGCCCTATGCGTTAGTGTAGTTCCATGAGTGTGGCTGTGGGTCTCTTTGTTCCCCTTCTTTCCTGTGGAGATTCCAGGACACTGAGCGGGAAGGGGGAAGGGCGCTGGGCCATGCCCTCTGAAGCGGTTTCTTTCCTGGAGGTGGATGGGAGAGAGATGTTGACCCTGGGAATTATAAGGTCCTACAGAACCCTGTGGCCCTGAGACAGACATGGGGCGGGGCAGGTAAGGCAAGGGACAGGGGTGGTAGTGGGACAGGGAGGGCAACTCTAGGGAGAGCGAGCTAGACATCCCCTCAATCCTGGGTCAGTTCAGCCAAGGGCCCTATCACTATATTCCGCCAGGAATCTATAAGGGGTGCCCTTCAGGGCACAGGTGTGGAACAGCCACAGGTGCTGAGGGATGCTGCCTCACCATGGAAGCCGTGAGGTCAGGGGTGAGTAGAGTCACCCATAAGTGAGCTGAGGAGTAAGGTGAAGTCTATCGCTCTGGCTCTCCTTCCTGCAGATCAGTTCCCACGAAAGGCTTCCATCAGGCCAGTTCCTCCTCAGCCATGGTCATTTCCCTGCCCTCTGAACTCTGGCATTTTCTACTTGGCAAGAGCACAAGCCTTCGGGATGGTGATGGCCAGGACCTTCTCTACCGACCAAGGTCCCCGTAGTAGTTAGGTGGCAGTCTTGCTTTTCTATCCTCTGTGAAGTTTTAGGCATGGCTACTGCCTTCCAGATCATCTTAAAGGGGCAGAGACGACCAAGACATTTCCAGAAAAGGATCAGTCCCAGGAGAGATGGGAAACCTCCTTGGTCCAACTCTGGCTTTCACACAAACCCACATGCAATGGAAGAAGACAGGATAGTAAAGGAAGGCATACAACTTGGGAGATGGGCAGGAGGCACAGAGCCCGACCCGATCAGGAAGGATGACGGAAAGCCGGGTTTGCATCAGGTTATGTTCCATCCATGTAGGGAAAGACCAGAGTTTGCCTGGAACCTGACAGCCCTCTTGCCTGTGCCTCTGAGTGCTGGTATTGCAGGGCCACACCATCACACTTGACTGAACCCAGAGGGGCTTTGGTGATGAATCTCCCTTTCCAGACTAAAGTCCTGATGCAGGCTCCTGTCAAGGTAGGCGCTAATGTGACTTCTTTGAAGGACTTAGTTAGTGAGCATCTCACAAAATGAGTCCTCTTCTTGCTAGCAAGGCTCCCAGCCTCTCCAAATCCTGAAGCCCCACAACCAGTCCTGTGGGTTCCACGTAGCAGCCACGTGGCAGGGCCACAACTGCTACCTAGCAAACTGCACCATAGCAAGCTACTGCCCACACACTCATCTGGAGCAGGGCAGGGATTTCTGCCGTCCCCCATCCCCCTTCTCTTGGGGTCAGCCTCCATTTAAGCTGAAGGACCACCTTCAGAGGTGCTGTGCCTCGGACTTTCATTCAGAGCCCAAGCTACTCTGTTGGAAGAGGCATCCAGTGTGATGACAAGAAACTCAGAAAATGGAGGCAGAGCTGCTCCCCATGTGCCTGGAAACTGGTGGGGTCAGAGGTGAGCAGGGTCAGGGGTCAGAAAGGTCAGGAGTGAGTGGGGTCAAGGTTTAGTGGCGGTGTGGTCAAAGGTAAGCTGGGGTCGTAATTGAGCAGGGCCAGAGGTGAGCAGGGTCAGGGGTGAGCAGGGCCAGAGGTGAGCAGGGTCAGGGGTGAGCAGGGCCAGAGGTGAGCAGGGTCAGGGGTGAGCAGGGCCAGAGGTGAGCAGGGTCAGGGGTGAGCAGAGTAAGGGGTCAGGGGTGAGCAGGGTCAGGGATGAGCAGGGCCAGAGGTGAGCAGGGTCAGGGGTGAGCAGAGTAAGGGGTCAGAGGTGAGCAGGGCCAGAGGTGAGCAGGGTCAGGGGTGAGCAGGGTCAGGGGTGAGCAGGGCCAGAGGTGAGCAGGGTCAAGGGTGAGCAGAGTAAAAGGTCAGGGGTAAGCAGGGTTGGGCATGAACAAGGGCCATGGTGAGCAGGGCCATGGGTAGGGCACTGCTAGAAGCAGGATTAGGAATGAGCAGGGTCAGGGTGAGTGGAGCTGATGGTGTGTGGGTCAGAAGGTTGTGGTGTGCAGGCTTGGGGTGCACAGGGTCAGGGTTACACAAAGGAGGCATTTGGGTCACAGCTTATAGGTGGGGGGCACACTTGGGGTGAGGAGCAAGAGTTTCTGGCTGGGGGCTGTGAGTAGGGTGGCCAAGGAAAGCCTCTGGGTGCTGTCCCCTGGCGACCCTGCCTGGCTCCTGATAGCTACAGGAAAGGCTCCTCAGGGGAGGGTGTGGGTGGGAGGGTGTCCCCTGTGCTCAGGGGTCTCCTTCACTCTCCTCGCCCCACTTTCCTCACCAGCCTCCCCCCAGCCCTGCTGTTCAGCATGGCTGAGTTTTTGTCATTCCAGAGCTGTAGAACATGACGTTCAGTCACAACTGTGGCATTAGTGGAGTAATAACCGCACGCCTCTCCACAGTCGGCTGCTGTCCTCGGTAAACAGAGGGACGCGCCTGTCTCAGCTGTGCAGGGAGAAAGGCTCATTGGAGCTGGTGCTCGAAGATAATGTCTTGTGAATAGCTATTTAGCCGTCACCTGTCATCCCGGCCAGGAAGCTGCGCACAGGGGTGCGGGAGATTTATAGAGATGCAAACCTCATTTTTCTCAGAAAGCGTCTGTGGGCGGCTCTGCTCGAGGACAGAGCCAGTCCTACCCAGATGTGGGGGCCAAGATCACCCAGCCATACAGGGAGGCTCTGGACCCAGGAGCTACCACCCACCTGGAAGGAAGCACTGCCCCCCCCCCCCCAGCTCTCTTCCCAATTCTTTAGCTCAGAGGCCTCAGGACGTTCTCAGCCACAGAACGAAGAGAGAAGGCCCGAGGTCCGTTTTTTATGGGCTTCATTCATAGCTACAGAGAGGAAGGAAGGAAGAGGAGAAAGGAGGAAGGAGATGATTAAGAGAGGACGGGAAAGGAAGAAAAGGAAGGGAGAGCAACGGAGGCTAAAGAGAAAGGGAAGAGGGAAGGAGGAGGAGAGAAGAGGGAGGGCAGAGGAGGGTAGGAAGAAAGGGAAGGAGGGAGGAGAGGGGGCTCAGCTCCAACTCTTGGAGGAGTCTGGAGAGCCCCTCCCAGGTGACTTGGAACTAGAGAGAATGAAAGCCTAGCATCCCAGTGAAGATGCATCCTTGTTCAACCTGGGTGCTTCCTAGGTAAGGAACTGCACTTCCTCCAAAGCAGAGCCTCGATGGCCATGTGTGTTCTGGGCATTCATCATGACCCTGGCCAAAATCTAATTAGAGGAGAACTATTTGCCAGGCATAAACTGTATGGTACATCTTTCTAAACTCATCCTCTGATTTCCTAAGAACAATCGAGACAGAACAAGTAAACAGCCCGCTGCAGATGCGTGAAAGTGGACAAAGGAGCTTACACTGAACTGCCCCAGAGCCCCTCTGGGCCACTGCCCACCCCACTGCACACTCCTGCCACACCCCCTCCCCGCTTACCCCCTTTCCCTGCTAGCCCCTTCTCCAATCCCCTCCAATCCCCCTCTCCTCTCACCCCTCCCGCACCCCACTCCCTGTTCTGACAAGTCTTAGTTTTGTATGAAGATCGTGACTGAAACCAGAAAGGCTCCTGTCTTTGGCTGCCCACTGTCCTGCCTGCCACTATTTGTGAGAAATTAACAGCAATTGTGCTTGTTGTGCTTTCTACGTGGTCATGGGGTGAGGAAGGGGCCTGGGGCTAATCAGGCTCCTAATTAGTGACTTCCAGGTGTGGTAATTGCCCAGCAGTTGGGCTGCTGGCAGTTAATCACCAAGGGCTCCTCAAAGACTCTCATGGGATTAAATGATGGGAGTGGATCTGGGGACAATGTGGGAGTTGTACATCGGAGTCCTCAGCTTCAGTGACAATCTGGGGACCCGGGATACCTGAGATTTCCTGAGGTGGAGGCACGAGGGTGGAGGCATGTTACTTACGTTAGAGGCAAGCCACTCTCAATCTGCCTGGAAATGCTGGTGCCAAACCTTGAAGACACTAACACAGTGGACAGAGAGTTTGGGGAGATTCAGACTCCAAGAAGAGGCTCCATGCCTGGCAGGTATCACCTGATGCTAGGCATCAGCTGACGCTAGCGTGGCTACTACAGGCTCTCCACTTTCTGTGCCATTTCTTTCTCTGTCAAACGAGGATGAAGATGTCTTTGGTTATTTAATAAAATCTGCATCCATTAGAAACTAGGCAATTGTGTTTTTCTACCCCAGTGAAGGCAGGACACGGTATCACCCTCTTCTGGAAGAAGGGAAACTGAGGCATGAGTAAAATACCCACAATCCCACGGTCTGCCCAGAGACTATGAGGCCCTTGCATGATTGGGGGAGGGGGTACAGGAAGCACTCAGGCTTGGGAGAGGATGTGCCTGGATCTGGGACTGCCATCCTCAGCCACCACCGTCAGAGAAGAGGGGAAGGGAAGGACACAGGAAGGGATAGAGAGAGACACAGGGAGGAGGCCTTCTCAGTCCAGGCAGAGGAGAAAGCACGCAGTCTGGACTCCTTCTGAGGAAGTTCCCAAGAGTCTGTGGTCTAAGGCCGACACAACTTGGAATAAATGATCAAGTTATGAATTAAACACAACAGAAATGTAATTACCACGGGAACCAGCTGAGAATAAAATAGATTATCCCTGTAACAGTCATTAAGCCGTTATCACATGAGCCCTTCTAATGTGTTACTGATTAAAGCCAATCCTGGCACAAATGATCATCTCATGGGGTTGCACTCTGCTCATCCCGGGTCCTCACAGAGCTCCTGTGGCATGAAATCCTCTCCGGCCTGATTCATGTGTGGCCTCCGGGGACCACGGGCCTCCAGCTCCTACCCACGGAGTGCCACCTAGTGGTCCTAGGACCGAGCAGGCCATAGCTGCACGGCCTCAGAGCTCTGTGTGAGATGTTGGGGTGGACAGCCCTGCTCGCCAATGGTTCCTCTACAGTGTGGACCGCGGTGGCTTAGATGATGGCTCCTGGTCCCATACAGCATCCAGTAAACACGCATTGAGCACTTACTGAGTACCAGGCACTGCGGTAGATGAAAATAAAAAAGATCACAGCCATCCTGTCTCTGGACACAATGGACACAGGAATGGCATGCATGTGTACATGGATGTGTATGTGTGTTTAGATATTTGTATGCACACACCTTGTGTCTGTGTGCATGGACACATTTGTGTATGTACACCTGTGTGCATGTGCACATGCCCCCCTTCCCGTGTGATGGAGGAGTGTCTATGTGTTACTTTCATTATTAATAAAGATACTGTCTTGGCCCTTTAAGAGACAGAAAATTAGGTAGGTGGAGTAGAGAGAACAGAATTGTGGGAAAAAGGAAGCAGAGTTGGGGAGACGCTTCAGGCAGTCGCCATAGTGAGTCACCATGCTTCTCCTCTCCGAGATGGACGCAGGTTAAGATCTCTCCTGGTAAGCCACACCTCGTGGTGCTACACAGATTACTAAATATGGGTTAAGGAAGATGTGAGAATTAGCCAATAAGAGGCTGAAACTATGGGCCAGGCAGTATTTAAAAGAATACAGTTTCTGTGTAATTATTTTGGGCAAAGCTAGCCGGGTGGCGGGAAACAGCCCCGCTGCTCCTTCTACACCCGTGTGGTGTGTGTGTGTGTGTGACCACAGGAGAGTGATTCTGGAGGGGTTGGGTGTGACTTGAAGGACAAGGGCAGGTGTTCACACCAGGCTGGGTGGTCACTTCAGCAAGGAACAAGTGTGACATGATTTCTTAAACAGCCCCTCCCCCACCCGCCACAGTTGTGGCAGAACCCAGGTGGTAGGTAGAATGCTATTCTCTTACCATACATTCTAAGTCTTAGCCGTGGAAGTGGGACCAGGAAGCCACTCTGTTGGGCTTGCCTGACAAATCAGGTGGCCTCCATTTCCCAGGGATTCCTCACTCTGAGCTCTTATTCTCCAGGAGTCTCCATTGCTTGGAGTGCCTGCAGTATCTGCCTCTCTTCCAACCAACCCTCTGCCTATATCCGGTTCTTCTCAACAGATGGCCTCACAGGCTTATCCACAGCAGGACCGGCTGAGACTGCAGAGCTGGTGGCTGTGTGACATTCTCTTAGCTCATTTTGATGTTCCGAAGCCTTTAATATCTGGCTTGAGTTCCTGGGCGTTCTCTGCCTATCAGTTCAAATTCTGTTTGTGGTGTCACTTAGTCCTCTGTGCCCACCCCCGGTAGAAGGGGTTGTTTCCTGTATATGTCAAACATCCTGTTTTCCAGATTTGCGTAAGGTCATTGCCTCAGCCCTAACCAGAGCCTTTCTGTACATTCCTCTTTAGTTTGGAACCGGAAGTCTTTTCATCGCTACAACGAAATACCAAAGGTTCATTAGCTCGCAGTCTGGAGGTTCAAGATCCCGACGAAGGCGTCATCATGGACAGCAGTTTGGAATGGGAGGAACGTGAGTTAGAGAGTTAGAGCAAGTGCCACGCTGGTTACTTCTCTAGGGGACAGTGCGTGGGGGCATGAGGTTTGTTCCTTTCATAGCAACTCTCACGTGAAACCGTCAAGGGTTGCAGGAGCTCAGCCTAACACTGCCAGTGACCTGAGGACCTCTCAGCAGTCTCAGGGGGCCTTTGAGGGCCTCTCAGGCCTCACCCTTGCCAGTACAACACGTGCTGTCAATTGTTGCAGGGAGGGGTCTGCAACATGTGGACACTGCCAAGCCATAGGCAATGCCTTGAGTTGTGGTGGTTCTGGATACTCTCCTGTCCCTGTCAGCACTAAGCATGATGGCCTTTGCCATATCTGCTCAGAGGCTTCTGGGAATCTGTGTGTGTGTGTGTGTGTGTGTGTGTGTGTGTGTGTGTGTGTTATGTCCCCCCCCCCCCCCGCCGAATCAGAGGTTCTAAAATGTGTACATGAGCAACTCCTCAGGAAGGTGAAGTGCAAGCTTCCATCTTTATGAAGCAGAGTCTTGGGGCAGAGCACAGGCCCAGCCATCCTATAAATGTTGAGTTCCATGCCAGGCCTCTGCTGGAGGAGTAGGGACCGGCCAGCTCGGGAATAGGAGGATGATGCTTAAGCTTAATAGCTGCCCTTGGTCTCCACTGGGTTGGAACTGTGTCCTGACAGCTGGAACCAAGGTGAGAAGAGGTGGGATGTGGGATGTTAGCTAGGCATTTGATACGGGCCTGACAGCCTAGGTCCACAGGCATGTGGCCTCCAGGCATCCAGTTACCAGGTGTGCAACCCCCTAGCACACAGCTCTCCAGGTATACAGCCCCTGTGGAGGCCTAGAAACCCTTCTTCTCCATCTGGGGAGCTAAGGAGACAGTGATCCCACAAGATGTCTGCTAACCAGTCTTAAAGCAGTTCTGCGATTGCTTGATTATTTTTAACTAAATATAGGAAGAAGAGGAACACGGCCCGACAGCCGCTGGCCCTTCACTGGCACTTGCTACTTGAAAAGAGCCCCAGACCATAAACCCAGAAGCATTACTCAGAGCTTAGTGTACCTCACTGTCCCAGCTAGCAGAAGCTCCCTTCACAGAAAACAAGAGGGTGTTGTGGGCTCCTGACAGTGCCACCGAATGCTGGGATGGTCTTCTCCTCATAGGCAGGCTGGTTGACCCCTAGGATGGAGGGTAGCCAGGTGTGGGATAGATGGCGGCTGCCTTCTGCCATGTGTCTGTGCCACTCAGCAGGACTATGACCCTGGAGCCTGTCTGCAGCCACGTGTGTGGGCAGCAGAGGAAAGCCAGCTGGGCACCACGGCTTTGACAGTCCAGCCTGGGCAAGGCACTGGTCTCCTGAAGAGATCTGCTGTCAGACACGAGCCTCCAACCTTGCACAGCTCGAGAGAGGCCGGGTCCAGAAGCTGCTGCCCACATAGCGCAGCCCTTTCTGACACCCTCTGAGCTTACCCCACCTGCGGTCAGAGCACTGTGGAGGATTCTCATCTGGGCCTTGTCTCTTTCCTTCGCCAAGCCAAACTGTTACCACCTGCAGTGGATCTCTGATTACAGGGGAATCTGAGGTCCCCAGGGAAGTCTGAGTGTGCCCAGAGACCCCAAAAGGAAAGCCAAGTCTCTCTTCAAAGCTGCCTCTCAGGTCGGGGCCCGGAGGTTTCTGTCCTGGTGTGTGAATTTCCTCCCTTTGGGATGACTAGCAGAGAAGGCACATGGTCACTTCCAGGGGTCACATGACTCATCGTATTCCACAGGTGTTCTCTGGACGCTAGCACATGGGGCTTTGCATAGCGTGAGTCACTGAAAGTCAAATCCCTGAGGTCCTGGTGCCCTCATGGGCAAATCCTGGGACTCTGTCCCAGGGAGGAAACTGAGTGACAGAGATAGAATGGCCTGAGTCCTGGTAGCTTGGGCACACTTGGGAGGATACTGGAGGGGCCTGGCCCCAGTCCCTGGATTGGTGATTCTTGAGTCCACTCTCAGGTTCTATTCCCAGGGGCCTCAGAAGGAAGATTTTTCTGAGCTGAGGCCACTCTGTGCCTGGGTGACCAGACATAACAGATAGAAATATACCCAGTTAACTGGAATCTCCAGTAAGAACTTTGTATCTTATGTCTCATGAAAGGGCCACTTGTCCATCCGATGGATTTCTGCAATGTCTCTTCTCTAGGTGGGGTCAACTGAATGTACGTGTCTCATCTAAAAATGCACAGGAGATATCAAGGTGCCCAGAAAACAGAGTGAGGCACCCAGACATAGTCAGAAAAAGCTGCTGTGAACTTGGTCAGCTCCTCAGTGGGGCATGCAGGGGTGGTCAGGTGTGAAGTCTGGCGAGAAACAGTATTCAGACCCCACTGTGAGTACCAGGCAGGGATCTGAACCAGATGCAGGAGCTGATATGAACAGCAGCCAGCCTTGCTGAGATAGGAGTCATGAAGTCTTCTGCAGAAAGGAGAATCAAGGCACAGAGAAACCCAGCAAGTTGTTTGTGGTCACACAGTCACTGGGTGGGGCTGCCGTGTGTTCAGAGGGCAAGGCCGTGATCAGAGAAGCCAAGGGTTTCACTGCTCAGATGATAGAAGCCAGCAGGTTCCAAGGAGGAAAGTCAGGCTGGCTCACCAGGGCTTCTGGCTCTGCAGAGCCTTCCTGCTGTCATCATTCGTAATCCTGCTAGAGGGATGGCCTTGGGAGCCCTGATGGTCGTGCAGGTTGAGTGGGAATGCCAGCAGGGCTGTGTGTATGTGAACGTGTGTGTGTGTCTGTGTGTTGGTGTGACTGCATGGCTGTGTGACGGTGTGGTACCTTTCGTCTTCCTGAGGACCCATCACTTCTCTGGACAGGAATTCTGGGAGTCTGAGTTCCAGCCCTAAGGGTGGTGGGTTTAGGGTGCTGTGACCTGCATGTGTGGTTTGATAAGAAGGAAAGTTGGGGTGACCTTTCAAAACGAGGACAGCTCGGCTGGTGAAGTGCTTACCGTGAAAGCAAGAGGACATGAGATGGATCCCCGGTACCCAGGCAAAAGGCCAGACACGACAGCACACACGTGTAATCGCAATGCTAGGGAAAGAGAGGCAGGCAGATCCCTCAGCCGGAGAGCCTAGCTGACTTTGTGAACTCCTAGCCAGTGAGAGACTTTGTCTCAAAAGCCAAGGTGGATGGTGCGTGAGGAAGGGCAATGGAGGTCGTCCTCTGACCTGTATATGCATGCGCACACACACACACACACACACACACACACACACACACGCACCTCCTCTCTGGCTGCCCCCCAACACACAGTGATGGTGTGAGACCCCAAACAGCACGTTGGTTGCATTTTCTCCGCAGCTGTGAGGGGTTTGGCTATGAGTTGGGACAGAGGCCCTACCACTGTCATTCCCCTGGAGTTGGGTTGCTAGCAGTGCAGGCATTCCATGTGTGCATGTCTCTCAGCTCACGTTGCATGTACTTGTATCTACACAGAGTACACACGGTTGCATTCCTCATACCTTACTGATAGCAGTGTGTGGCCATCCTGTACCCAACCCCAAGGCTCACCGATGTGGCCAGACTCATTCGGGAAGTGAGGAAGGTCCAGAGGTCTGGGCTGAAGCCTGTCTACTAGGGGCCAGGAGACAGGAGCCTGCACCACTGTTACCTTGCTTCTGGTCACAAAGGCAATAGGGATGTTCCCTGGGAAGTGTTGTGTGCCCAACCAATTTCTGGGACAGCCTATTGGTATGGTAACCTACATCAAAGATGGGCAAACTGACCTGCCAAATCATAGACCCATAGAAATAAATAAACGCCACACAAAAATAATTGCTTTAAATATTAAAATATATTATATACATACCCATAACCAAAAACATAGAAGCACATCGCCTGCGGAATCTGCGCAGCACTGCAGATGGGATCACACCCTCACTGCAGTTGGCTTGGACATGAGTCACATGATCAGGTATAAATCTGATTCCATAAACACTGTTCAGTTCAGACATAATGATTCAAGTTGCTCCTGCCCAGCCCAGAGGTCGCCAGGCTTCGGAGACAGGCAGTAAGAGCAGATTCAAGCAAAATGTTAAGTGGCTGGCTCCGCTGGATCATGCCACCAAGGGCACTGCTGCCCTGTGTGGGGCAGGAAGTCAGGACCAGATGACAGCCCAGGAAATGTAGCGATGCCTCCGAGACTCTAGGGGTTGGGGATGTGTCCGGTACATTCGTGACACACTCCTCCCTCCTCAGTGTCTCAGACGCCGCTCGGTCACAGTTAGGGTATCCAGGAAGAGTCCTCGGGAAATGTGGAGGGGCCGGTGGTTGTCAGACATTGCTCTGGAGCTGTTCTGTGGGGTTGTCGGAGGCTGAGGACTGGCTGGGCAGGGAGGCCTCCAGGGCATCTGAGGACGCCGACGGGGACTTGTACAGGAAGTAGGCAGTAACAAAGAAGAGGAAACCCAACACCTGGGGAGACAGGAGGAGATGTTGGCCCTCGCCAGCCTGGGGGGGCTCTGTGCCCAGTCTGAGGCTGCTTTTGTAGTACTGGCTCTGCTCTTCTGGAAGAAAGACACGCCTTTCCTGCATAATTAGTCCCTCATGGGGAACCGGTGCTTCAGTTCGAGAATGAAAACTACCATTTGGTTAAAAGCAGGGGCCAACAAAAGGTGGAAGGACCTGGCACTGTCCCCTAAAAGACATGTGCCCGCCCTGTCCCTTGAAACTGAAGACTGCTCATCCTCTGGGGGTGCGGAAAAACCTCAAGATGAGGTCACCTGGATTTAGGGTGGTTATAAGCCCATAGCTGCGCCTTTGTACAGGATAAGGCAGGAGGCTGAAGGGTGGGCAGAGGCAGAGTGGAGCCCGGTCCCAGAAGGCCATCTCACCTTGAATGTGAGCCCTGCAATGAGCATGTAGCGGCTCATGGCTTCATTCTGGTACACAAAGCAGGAGCCCTGGTGCCCACACTGGTCCTGCCACAGCAGGCAGGCCTTGTCAATCACCCAGCCAAAGGCAATGGGCCCCGGAATACTGCCTGCCAAAGGAGAGAGTTTGGTTAGGGCCCTGATGGGGGAAGGAAGGGGGGCCACAGAGAGACCTTAGCTAGGCCATATTGTCCATTCATGTTCTCGGGGATAGAAAGGGGACTTCACCCCTTTTCCTGAAGAGTTGGCATTGGGCAAGGAGTGCCATGGTTTCTCAAGAGGGCCCTTTTGTGTTGAGGCAAAGCCACCTACTGGGTAAATAAATGACAATGGGTCCCTCTAGTGGGCATTTAGGGAAAAGGCCCACCTCAGTGAGAAACATGGCCGAATGCCTGCATAGTAACACACAGCTTGGTGATAGTACACCTCTAGGTGCCTTATTTATGAACACCTGTCCATGGCTTCCTCACACCCACAGTACCTAGTGTTCTCACGACAATCCACTGGATCCCCAGGGCGAAGGACCTTTGCTGATCACAAACACACCTGCAATGAAAATCGCATCGTCAGAGCCCAGGGGAAGCTGAGCTGTACACCTCAGACCCCTAAGCCAGCAAGAGTCCTGGCCACATCGCCACCTCCCTAGGTGCCAAACACCTCGTTGGGTACCAGAGACAGTCAACTCCGATGCCCCTAGACCGAGGCCCATTTCCTGGGCCTGCGGCTACCCCAGGGCCCACCAGCATCTGCAGAGCGCCACCTGCTGGTACTACGAGAGAAAAACGTGGTGAGAGCTTCTTACCGTAGCGTGGCCGTCAGAGCCGGAATGCTGCTGAGGAAGGTAAAGATAATTACAACGAACACGAGAGCCAGAAGGAGGGGCTTTCTCTGACAGGTGGAAGTGCACTTCCCTGCGGTAGCATTGCCCAAGCCAGAGGAAACCTTCTCAAGGACACAGCTACAGCCTCGGAATATCTGGGGAGCCCAACAACAACGCTGATCATATAAAGAAGGCAGATGCTTCCCGGTCCCGGCCAGAGCAGGGCAGTGGGCGGTGACCACACTCACCTTCTGGCCATCCGGGCCCGTTTCAGCACCCGCGGGGCAGCCCGCAAAGCAGGAGGAGTAGTACATGATGCCATCTGAGCCACACAGGGGGCTGTAGTGCTCCGGCTGGCAACAGTAGATGGCGTTGCAAGCCGCCCTCAGGTCCAAGTGGCCTTCAGGCAGGGGACTGTAGAAATGGGCCATTGGATGTGTGTTAGCAGCTGTGCAGACATTCCGGTATACTTCCCTGCCTGCAGGTTGCTGTGACCAACACCTCCCCACCAGTGACAGCCCTCAGGAAGGTGGGGTCTTTTCCAGGCTCACCTCCCAACGTAGCTAGCGGTCACCCCTGCCATGGGCATGTTGGGACAGTGCATGAGGAAGACAAAGAAGGCCAGTAGGCTGGTCAAGGTGCAGAACAGGCAGAATCTGATGATCCCAGAGCCACGGAGCTTGAACCTGTTCACCAGGAAGCCACCCAGGAGCGTGCCGCCACCGCCTGCTGGCACCACCAGGTATCCTGGGGAAGGAACTTGGTGAGGCAGAAACTCTAGGCCTGTCATTGCTGTGGTGTTACTACTGAGCAACGGGGCGAATGAGCACCGTGGGTGCTTAGGGAGAGCCAAGGGAGTAGGGTGGGTTCTCTCAGGCCACGCAGGGCACCTGGAAGCCACCTCAATGACTAAGGTCCATCGTGGGTATACAAGGGGCAGGGGAGGATTTGTCGGCACGGAAAAGTGGTAAGAGAGGGAGGGAGCCATCAGGTATGGGCGTCTGGGCCAGGTAAGAATGTGTCTGAGGAAAGTGGGTCACAGATGATACCCTCTCACGACCCAGACAATGAGATCTGCAGGGTGGGCTGTAGCTGATGCTTCCCACCCACACTGGTCAGTCCCTAGGCTGAGCCCAGTGCTGACCAGGGCACGGGGGCATCTCCAGTCAAAAGTGTGATCAGCAAGGCTGCAGCCCTGCCCTCCGCACAGGGAGGGCATGGGTGCTGGTCGAGTAAGGGCTCAAGATAGTGTCCAATCTTGCAGTCCATGCAAGGTCAGCCTGCCACAGAATCCTGTCAGGCAGGTACAGAGATTCAAACTTAGACCCCAAGACTCCGGGGCACCAGCTGCATGGCTCATGGGGACAGCCGGGCTCAGACCATTTCTGCAATGAATGGTGGGTAAAGTGTGTAGGAGTCGGCCCTGCCCTCCCCCTGGGAGCATTGTTCACTTGGAATTTGAAGACTATGACCAGTATGTGCAGGAGTCATAGCTGTCTCTGCAGAATATGTCAACACTCAGTCTCCTTACCAAACAACGTGGCGGCCTCGGAGGCACTCAAGCTGAACTGGGCTTCAAAGAACTTGGGGCCGAACGTGGACATGCCGGCAATGAGTGTGGCTTCGGTGGCCCCTGCCAGACAGAGCAGGATGAAGGTGGGATTTCTTAGGAGGAGCCAGATGGAGCTGGGTGAAAGGGGAACAGAGGGCAGAAAAAGACAGAGGGTCAGGATGGGCCAGAGTTTGTGTGCCAGGAACGTGCCACTCCTGAGGCTATCGACACAAAGGGCCCTGGTTTTGAGAAGGCAGCGAAGTGGTGCCTGTAGCTATCCCAGGGACACACCTGGAGCGGGTGAAAAGCCGGGCTTGGCAGGTAGTAAATCAAGGGCCCCACTGTAAGCATTTGGTACACCTGTCCTCAATACTAAAACCAGTTCCAGAGACTAGTCACAGCCATGGCTGATCTCCAGTTTCTGTGTAGGGACAAGGAGACAGACAGACCCCAAGTGAATAAAGACATTAATCACCCCTGGTAGCCATTGTGACAAAGTAGCAGAGGCTCTGGGGGCAGGTGACCACCAAGGCTGGACAAAGGGTAGGGGCCACCAAGGGCTAAGAGGTCACCAAGGTATTGGGATCTAGAAGGCAAAGGAGTTACCAAGAGAAATGCAAGCTCCCAACCACAAGCTCTGGGGAGAAGAGGCAGGCATATGTATTTGGAAACAGAGACCTTCAAGGAGTCCCTAGTGGGTTTGGCTAGCTCCCCTTCTCTTGGCCTGTATTTTGGGGACAGTGGCTATAGGATTGGCGGTCAGATGCAGCCTGCTAATCCCACGGTGACTTTGGCCTGGGGTCCTGAGACTCTAAGGGCCCAGCACTGCAACCCCTGGGTTCCCTCCCACGGCTATCCTTTCTGGGACGTGAAAGGCATCCGCCACACCTGCAGCCACACAGCTGCGAAGGTGCCTGACTTGCCTTGCCAGGACCACATGGCAGAGCAGCCAGGGTGTGGCAGCACAGACCCTGGCCAAGACAGACCACTCATCTGAGCAGTGATTCTAAAGGCCCTGCCTACCTGCTGGCTGGGAGTCAGCTCCCCTGGGGTGAGGGCTGTGTGCTGACTGTGGCATCGAACAGAAGACTGGTTGGGGTGAAACACTACAGAGCCCCTGGGAACGGAGCCTGGGGACCCAGCTGGCCATCATGCAAGCAATGGCAGGGCCCCACAGTCACCTGTCTCAGGCACAGGCCACACAGGAACAGGGTATCCCCTGAAGTCAGCTCCGGTGCTGTAGCTACACCATCTTCTGCAGTAAAGCTGCTTCTAGAAGCCTGGGTCTTTCTTAGGGGGAGGATGAATACCACTGCTTGCTTGCTATGTCTATCCTGCTCCTTTTATTTATCAAGGCTTGGCGAGCTGGTACCTGCTCCCTGCCTCCTGTGTGAGCGGCCAACACACATCACTGCCCCCATGAGAGCCACTCTTTTTGACAGATCTAGACCTAAGAGATGATAGTCCTGAACATCAGCCAGGGAGCCGCACACAGCTTCATACTCAAGCTCCGCATGGGTAGGAGGTGGGCCAAAAAGACACCACACTCTGAAGAGAAGCCAGGATCAGCTCATAGCCCTGCCATCAGCAGGCTCCGTGAGGGAGTGCATACCCACTGCTTCCTAGACACTGACCAGAGCATTGGGAGATCAGACTGGCCCCAGGGAGACGCTAAGAGGATTCCTTCTAAAGTAGAGCGCACCCAATTCTTTTAAATTTTACTTCTTAACTTGAAGGTTGAAAGGGCTTTCCAGTCATTTGCTCAACTGTGTTCTGACAAAGGAAAGCAGGTGTGGAGAAACCCTGGCCCCATCAGGGACTTACAGGCTCAGGGTGCTGACTCCTCACGGCCCCTTCCCACCTGGGGTATATCTGGTGTTGGAGAGCCATGCACAGGCTGGTCCGTTCCTAAGGTATTGCCTAGACCTGCTTAGCTTCAGGCTGTTGGCTGAGGATAAGGGTGGCTCTGTCATGCAGAACATGTTACACAAGGTGTCTAATCCCACCGCTGGCTGGTTGGCTGAGATTCTAGAATTTGCCCTGAGAACTGGTCATGCCTTTAGTGACTGTGAAGGAGGCACACATTCCTGTACTCGTTTAGTTCCAGCACCTGGCTTCAGACACTAACCCTGGGCATGAACTTCTTACTGTATAGTACTTGGTAAGAGACCCATGGGGAGAGCTGGGCAAAGCTCATGCCATGTTATGCTTCCCCAGACAGCTCTGCTATTGGGGTGAGAAGAGACCAATTTTAAGACCATGGTTAGCAGGCCTTCAGCCAGTTCAGTCATGCCTGAGGCTCAGCAGATGTGGGAGGTGATATATGCTGTGAGTATGTTTTATTGCCACTGGTTAATAAAGAAGCTGCTTTTGGCCAGTAGCTTAACAGAGAAAAGCCAGGCTGAAAGACATATACACAGAGAGTAGGCAGAGTCAGAGAGAAGCTATGTAGGCCTGCCCGAGACATGCCTGACACAGAGGGAACTTTACCTGGTAAGCCACAGGCACGTGGTGACACACAGATTAATAGAAATGGGTTAATTTAAGATATAAGAGTTAGCCAGAAATGCTTAAGCTATTGGCTGAACAGCATTGCAATTAATATAGTTTCTGTGTGATTATTTGGGTCTGAGTGGCGGGAAACAAACAAGTGGCCTCCGACAACAAATTGGCATGCCAATGTGCCAGCTAAATCCACGTAAAACCTGAGAGAGTTTGGAAAGGTATTCTAGACACACACAAAAAATGAAGTTTAGCCACGTATTTTTTTCTGGATAGGCTCTGTTTGCTGGCGGCATGCCATAACTCCTTTAAGCGAGGTCTTCCTAATTCAGTGGTAGCAGAAAAAAAAAAAACAAAAAACACATGGTTTCAAAGCAATGGCTTCCTGGTCCATACTGCCAACACATACTCTGGCTCTTTCAGTAGGCCAAGCACTTGAATGGGATTTGTGGGCAGCCTGGGTCAACTGTTCACCAGAGTTGTGGTGGTGAGCGTGTCCCACCCTGCAGTCTCAGAGGTAGTGAACATGCCTCTGCTGTATTGGACTAGACCATGGAGGTGGTCCTAGCCATGCCTGCTTAGCAATAAAAAAAAGGCATTTCTGATCAGAAAATAATTAGAGATACATAATAAAGACAGATTCAGATTAAAAAAAAGTCCTCTAAATGGGTCACAGTTTTGGATAAATGGAGAGAAGAAAATGAGTATAAAGAGTTAGCATCTGGATTATGTATACTATTGTGTTTTCTTTGATTTTTTTGACTGTGAATGAGCTAAGTGTAGAGAAATATTTCATTGTATGGATTGCTAAGCTAAACCAACATACATATTTTAAAGATGTCTTGACTAATTTGGGTCTAAGATTTGTTGCTTTGGAAAAGAGGCTCTTTTGTTTCCATAGAGGATGAGAACCTGTGGAATCCTTCCAGATTAATGTGGTTTGATGGACCAAGACCCCCCAAAAGGTCATTGTGAACATTCCAAAAATTACTTCACCCAACAAAAAGCAGGAAGCAGTTTGGAGAGAACTATGCCCAAATTCCCAAATATTGTTTACATTTAAAAGGGGATATGCTATAGAGATTTGCTTTGGTATGGATCTTGGTTTATTGATACAAATTTAAGAGCAATATATATATACATATATATATATATATATATATATATATGTATATATATTTCTGCTCTTGATTAAGGTATTGTGTTTGTACAGGTCAATTAAAAATGTAATGTATAATTAAGAAATACAGGTTAATAGATAGCCATCTATAATAGTCAAGTTTGTAGTCATGTTAGTTAGGTTTTCTAGACATATAGAGATATATTTCAGTTAGATAGGTATTCTTCAAATCTTTCAGAGACCTTCAGATTATGGCATTTAAAATGTTTTAAGAACTTAGACTTTTCATGTCAATGAGACACATCTGCTCCTGGCAGCACCAAGCTGCTTCAAGAGAAAGATAGGCATCAAAGAGGCTCCTAATGGAATTGGTTAGCCATTTGGGCAAGAAACTGTTCTTGCCTGGATTGTTTGATGCTATGCTGTATGAAGTGGACATGCAGGACCCACAAAAAAATGACTGCCAAAGTTGCCTAAAGAAGGTGAGACAGGGGCTGGAGAGATGGCTCAGAGGTTAAGAGCACTACCTGCTCTTCCAGAAGTCCTGAGTTCAATTCCCAGCAACCACATGGTGGCTCACAGCCATCTGTAATGAGATCTGGTGCCCTCTTCTGACCAGCAAGCATACAGACAGAACACTGTGTACATAATAAATAAATAAAATCTAAAAAAAAAGGTGAGACAGTCCTTCAGGGTTCCTGCTTCATGAAAGAGTCTGCCAGACATTCTGAAGGACACAGAATGACACTGTTGGACTTTGCCATTACAAGGCCGAACAGATCTTCAAATTTCCTGCTTTGTGGAAAAGTCTTCCAGCAACCATGGGCCTGTAGGCTGAAGATAGATGCTCCAATGATACAGAAAAACTTTGGGTGAAAGTCCAGGCAGTGAGATGTCTCTGTCAATTCTAGAGCTTTGGAAGTTGCTTACACTGCACTTCCTGCTAACTTAGGTAATATTATATCCTTCTGAAGTCTTTGGTGGAGTTGAAGACAGATATAGTTTTCCTTAGTTATGATAAAAGATAAAGAAGATATAAGTGTTGTAAATGTAATTCTTACTTGATACCTGTTTTCCTATATGTAATCTTGCTATGTTAAAGTTAAAACCTCCCTTTTTATTTAGACAGAAAAGAAGAGATGATGTGGGAGGTGATGTATGCTGTGAATGTTTTATTGCCATTGGCTAATTAAGAAGCTGCTTTCAGCCAATAGCTTAGCAGAGTAAAGCCAGGCTGAAAGAGATATATACAGAGAGTAGGCAGAGTCAGAGAGAAGCTATGTAGGACTGCCTGAGACATGCCAGACATAGGAGGAAACTTTACCCAGTAAGCCACAGCCACGTGGTGATACAAAGATTAATAGAAATGGGCTCATTTAAGATATAAGAGCTAGCCAGAAATATGTTTAAGATATTGACCAAACAGCATGGCAATTAATATAATTTCTGTGTGATTATTGGATCTGAGCAGCTGGAAAATGAACAAGCAGCCTCTGACAAAACTCAGCCCTCTTAAATAGGCAGCTCCTGGCTCTCCTAGGTGAGCAGTAATGGGATCAAAGCCTGTGAGGCCTTGCACCACCACCTTCTCCAGCCTCACCTTGTTCCTCTGGGGTCTCTGGGGGGGGGTACCCTTGCCCTCCCCGTGTTACAACAGGCTGTGAAACTCAGCCCCGCCCACAATACCCTCCGCTCCCAAGTGGTAGATCAGGACATACGAATCTGCATCGTTTTCTAAGACCCCAGTAGCTCAGAGACTGCACCTTGCTTGATATATACAGACAGCAGAGCCGGGCCAGACAGACAGACAGACAGACAGACAGACAGGAAAGGGGCATGGAGTGAAGAAGAAAAGCCTGGAGAAGGCCTCCCCAGGGGAGGGAGGAGACTAGTCAGTGAGAGAGGCAGGAGTTGGAAGAGGCCTCTGCTCCTGTGGTTCTCCTGTCCTGTGTCTGGTTCAGAACTGCAGCTCCTTGAAGCTTCTGGTAGTGAATGCACAGGTGAAAAGACAGGAGTGGTCGACTCTGCCTGAGGGGCTCTGGGGAAGGCCTCAGGGCCTGCAGGTGCACAGGGAAGCATACCACTGGAAAGACATTTGCTCTGTGGGGTCTCCAGTTAGTAATTCTGGCCTCACCCAGAGGCTGTGCCCTCATCCAGTAGCTTACTGCTCGTGTCTCAGTGTGCTTGGTGGGTCAAGAAGGGGATTGTGGATGGTATAGAGTGTGCACTGACCCCACATGGGACCCATCACACATGCACATACACACATGCACACACACGCACACACGCATACACACACACACACACACACACACACACACACACGCACACTCACACACTCCTTACAGGGGCAGGTCTCTGACAGTCTTGCCAAAAGCTGGGTTGCTCACTGCTCTGTGGCCGTGGTCTTTCAGCTGCTGGGTCTCCGTTGTTCTCATAACGACGTAGCGCTGGGAGCCTGCAGGGACAGAGTCGGTAGACAGCTACAGCTTCTAGAGGACATCACGTATTCCACGGAGGCTGTCCCCACACCGCTCCTCCACCCCCCTCGGGACCTGAGAATGTGGCATGCAGACACGTATGTATGCAGCATTGCAATCTAAGGCCTGAGGATGAGGCTGTCATGTGACAGGACTGCAGATATGTGGGCCCAGAAGAAGGGAAGCGAGGGGGTCATTTCTGGTGAAGATACAGGAGGGGATAGCAGGCTGGTTTTGCCAACCTTGCTCTCCACATAGAGGGGAGACCGCGATCAAAGATTCCACTCCCCATTAGTGGAAATGACAGGGAGAAGAGGACAGGACAGGACAGAACATATATTCTGCCTCCTGGTTGGGACCTCTGTACCAGGGCAGAGAACTCACCTGGCAGCTGCCGGGGATAGCCAAGGATGGGGATGGCGATAAGGAAGGCAATGATCCCGGCTCCCACGAAGCCAATCCACCAGGCACCAACCCACAGTGGGCTGTCAGTGGTCAGCTCCGTCCTGTTGGGAGAAGCCGTGGTCTTTGGATTACTGACCGGTCACGCATATCCTTTCCAGCACATGCATGGGGTGCTCACTCCCCCTAGGATCTCTGTGCAGAGGGCAACAGAGGCCCATGGAGCTACAGCCATGTGTTCACATCTTAGACTGGAGAGGCCCTCTGATAATGGCCACTCCCTAAGAGAGCAGCTCCTCAGATCCTGACTGCTGGACCCAGGGAAGCTGCATCTGGGCCTCAAACTGAGACCCTGGGGGCAAGGCCCATTGGGGACAGGAGTTTCAAGTAACAGCTGGTGTCCCTCCCCAGCCAGCTGTCATCCTCAGGGCCACAGAGCTCAGGGGACAGAGGGCTCAGCTGGAGTTCTCTGAGCTACCCACACAGGAACCATTAGGCGTCCAACTGCCATCTGCATAGGAGGTGGGGGGGGCTCTCAAATTGAACAGAAAAAGTCATGGGAAGGGAGCAACTGGCCAGTGGGATTTCATACCTGGGAAGAGAAGGGTGCAGGGGAAGCAGGGATGGAGGGATGGCAGGCTAAGGGGCAGAGGAAGGACTAGGCAGCAAGGCCAGGGCAGCAGTGTAAACCCCTATGCGATGGTGTAATAGGAAGCTGCCCCGATGCCTGGCTCATGCTCCCACCCCCATGTGCAGAATCACTCAGAACCCAGAGCCCATGGGGCACAAGACATCCAGATCCGGGGACACGAGCCTTGACCTACCTCAGGCTCTACACAGAACACGCACCCTTGGCCCCACAGTATCAACCCAGGGCTAGAGGCAGCATTGTGAGGGGGCAGAGCACTAGCAACCTCGCTGGCGCCATCTGCAGAGAAAGTCCCAAGGTGGGGTGGTGCCCAAGACCCAGCACAGCCACCAGGAAAACTCAACAAGAGGACACAGGGCCAGGCCACCTGCACAGCCTTGCTGGACGGTAGCCAGCAGGGCCACCCCAGCCTCCCTGCTCTGCCTCCCTCCATCCCTCTCACTCCTCACTCTCCCATTACGTTTACAAGAATTAGATACTGAAGATACAGACACGGTGCCTGTCACTTAAGAGAAGAGCCTGAAGACACACGGTCAGGTCAGGGCTTCACCCCCCCCCCCCCATGCTTCCCACCTTGCCCTGGTTATGTCCTCAAAGCTCCTGCATACCCCCAGCCCCTGTAGCCAAGATTAGCCCAGATTTTCCCTGCTCTAGCCTCCTACTGTATATCAGACATCCTTTGGGCCCACAGCATCCTGGGTGCTGAGGAAGGCAGGCGATATATACCGCGTTACTCACCGTTGGCTCAGTTCCGTGTAAATGTTTAGCATGGCTCCTCCAATCAGGTAGCCCGCCGCAGGTCCAAGGATGGCCGCCGTGTAAAAGATGGCTAGAAGGCAAAGGGAGTGTGCAGCCGTCACACACCACGCGGTGGGCCCTCCTAAGAGATGCTCCCACCACAATCCCGTGACTACAGCGCCACCGTGAACCCCTTTAGGTCAGAGTGTGTCTGTGCAGCCTGCAACTGGGAATGACATTCAGTCATGGCTCTTAGAACGTCCCCAGAAGCGCACTTTGGACATCATTTGCATCCATACGAAAGCAGATATGCCATGACTCCACTTTGCATGGTGAGGGCAGTGTCCATGAAGGAGGAAAGGCAGGCATAAGAGGGCACAGCCGGAAGCGAGGGCTGTTCGCAGGAAAGAGCGGAGCCTACAATGATCGCTGGGCTCCCTGTTGCATCTGCCCCCTGACAGGAGCCTGAGCTGGGAGGGTATGAAACCCGAGGCCACCTGGGTAGACAGCGAGATTAGCAGCATTACACGCAGTTGCCTTGAAGGTCACAAGCCACGATATAGAAACTGTGAGCTGCTTTGTGGCTTTGCCTCAAAGTCTCAGCATTCCTGAATTCTTACCACTGATTTACCACCTAGGGAGGCCGGGCTCAGAGTGTACACAGAACACACAGGGAGCCGGGCTCGATTCCTCCCCACTTACCTTTGCACAGGACTCCTTCCAAACCACATAGAGGCTCAGTGCCAGCTAGCCCTGCCCTAGCCCTGCCTGAGGACTTGGGGGTCCCTGAGCAGACTCTGCCTAGTGTGGGCCAGTGCTGAGATTTCTGGCTTGAAGTCCCTGCAGGGCTTCTTAGAAAAGTCAGCATCTGTTCCCCTGTCTTTCATAAAACCTCGATGGCTGTGCCACTTCAAGTTAGGGCCCCTGGGTCATATGTCGAAGGGAGGGGCATAAGATCACCTAGCCAGGTTCCTAGAAGGTATCCACTTCATTCCTCCAATGTCACAATCTGGTCCCTTCTGCCTACCCGTCCTGATTCCTTGGAAAGCCCCACTCACCAATATAGATGGGCGAATAGTTTGACTTGACATTCTCATCCAGGTAGGTGACACCCAGTGTGTAGAGGGGTGTGGCGCCCACACCGTGCAGTAGCTGACCCAGCATGAAGACCAGCCGGTAGCTGGACAGACCGGAGTCCATACACTCCACATGACTCCCATTGCCCAGACACGCCCCGGTCCCCACCTCCTCATCCATCTTCACCTCGTAGTGGCCAGCGGTGAAATGGGGCAGTGCAAATACCAGGGAGCCAATGCCCAGGACCAGCACGCCCCAGCCCAGCCAGCGTGGCTTGTGCCCCTGGCCCCCAAAGTAGCTGACGAAGGTGAGGCAGAGGCAGGCGGCGATGTCGTAGGAGCTGGCAATGAGCCCGCTCTGGTAGCTGTGCAGGTCGAAGCGCTGCTCAATGGAGGTGATGACGGTGTTGATAAAGCCGTTCACGATCATGCCCTGAAGGAAGGAGGCTGCACACAGGAAGAAGAGGAAGCCCTTGGGGGTGTTGAACACCTGCAAGCACTCGGGGGTGAAGGCTCGCCAACCACACAGCGTGTCCTTTGGCCCTGCGGATGTGTACTTCACCTCACGGGCTGTCTGGCTGCTCCGCTTCTCAGCCTGGGGCTTGAACAGGAGTTGGCTGGAGGAGTCCAGGGGGCTGTGGGCAGAGCGCAAGGAGGCCGGGGAAGCCCTGCTGCTGGGTGGAGTGTCACAGCCGCTGTCTGTGGCAGAGGACGCACTGGCGAAGAGGTGCTTCGGGAGGGAAAGGAAATGCTTGTCCCCCATGCCGTGCTGGGGCATCTCCAGCCTGGTGCGGAGGGCTTTGGCAGCACAGCAGGTAGATGCAGTAGAGTTGGCTGAGAGGACACCTTGCCGCTGGGTCTACTCTGTGAACAGAATTTCTTGTTAGCAAACCTTTACCTGATCCCTAATCTGTCGAAATTCCTACATGAACATTCAGTGCCCACACAGTCCACCACTGGGATCAGCCTCCTCTGACCCAGAGTGGCCTCTGGCCAGCCCCTCACTCATACGTCCTGCTCCTGACCACAGGCCTGCCACTAGTGAGCTACACCTGCCCTGGTCCCAGGGACTGGATTCCAGCAGACTTTGAAGGTATGGCCACGCCTGAAAATGCTGAAGACAGAGCTATTAGATGGGGCCACCAATCAGTGAGCAGAGCTGAGGCACAGAGGAGGCCTACGGTCACACTGGGTACCTGGACCCTCACTGAGTGGCTTTGCCTGCCTGAACTGTCTTCTGCCGTAGGAGCAGAACTGCCTGCAGCCATCAGTGATTCAGACCTGAACCACACAGTTCCAGAGTCCATAGAGTACAACACAGCCATCTTTTGGAGGACACTGTGACCCACCACTGGGCCCAGGCTGACTTTAACAAGCTGGCACTGTCAAGGAGCCAGTTCTAATCTGAGGCTGTGAGCAGTAGAGATTCTGCCATAAACATTCCTGGTGTAGTCTGTGCCAGCAATCAGGCCTGGAGGGACTATTCATTCTGCCAACACTTTCTCTACAAGCTGGTGTCCCTGCCAGAGAAAGACGGTGTCAGAGGAGAACACCTGAGGCAGAAACGGTTCATGCCGTGGGAGTCAAACCTTCCTTGGTCAGCCAGTGTAGCCAGGCCCCACAGAGACAGCAAAGTAGCTTGTACATACGTGTGTGTCTATGCACATATATGCACATTTATGTAGAGGCCAGAGGCCAACACAGGGTGTCTTCTTCCATTAATTTCTATTTTGTTTGATTTTTTAAATTGCAATTATTTATTTGGGGAGGGGTGCACACAGTTTGCTTGTGGCAGTCACAGGACGGCTTGCTGAAGTCAGTTCTTCCTTCCAGTAAGTACGTCCTAGAGATTGAATTCAGGTCATCAGACACAGTTGGCAAGTGTCTCCACAGGCTAAGCGATCTCACTGCCTTATCTTTTATGACAGGAACTCTTGTGAAACCTGGAGCTCACTGATCTGGCTAAGCTAGTTGCCCAGCAAGTCCTAGAGATCTTTTTGTCCCTGTTTCCCTTGCTCTGAGATTAGAGATTACAGGTGTGTGTCGCATTGCCTGTCTTTTTACATATATCGTGGGGTTCTGACTCAGGCCCTCATGTTTGGGCACCGCGCTCTTTACTGCCTGAGTCATCACCTTCTCAAATGCAGCGGAACAGGACAGAGGAGGGACAAAGGGGAGCGGGGCAGGACCAGACGAGAACAGCCATACGGCACACCAGCCTTGGAACTTGGGGTTGAAACAGAAAGCAGACTCCTAGGGCACAGGGAGAGTCAGAGGGGAAAGACTCAAAGTCGCCAAACTCAAGGTCACCAGTGTGTTGTTTGTTTTAGCCTTTAATCCAGGCTGGCCTCATGCCCACTGTGGTCCCTCCACCGCCACTGGGGACTACACAGGTGACAGGCAGATGGGTATACATAGGATGTAATGGAACTCAGATCGCAGCAGGCAGTAGGAAACAGGGATTTCTTCCTTGAAAATGAAAGCCACCACCATAGCATTCTAGACGTCAGTGTCCCAAAACACCAGCGTCACCACGGTTTAACCCGAGCTGAGAACACTGGCAAATATTTGAAGCACAATCTAAAATCAGACTTATCTACATTCTACACTGAAATGAGCAGGTTGAAATCCTTCTTTAAACATTAACAAGTGACGCTCTGATGTTTGCTGCCTTTCCACTGTGGGGTGGCAGAGTGGATTAGGCTTGTGGCTCACATCAGTCATACCAGCCTATGGAGGGGGATGGAGACAGAAGGATCACAAGTTCAAGGCTGACCTCAGCTAGAGACTCTCACTCAACAAAAGGGCAGGGCTGCGAGGTGGTAAAGATGGCTCAGCAGTGAAGAGCGCTGCTTTCCTAGAGGACCCGGGTTCTGTTCCCAGCACCCATAGGTGTTGTACAACTGCTTATAACCTCAGTTCCAGGAGGTTCAATGCCCTTTTCTGGCCTCTATGGGCACTTGCACACAGAAGGTATATACTCACACAGCCATGTGAATAAAAACTAATGTTTAAAACAGGCCAAACTTAGTTGGTAAAGTGTTTGTCTTGCAGGCCTGAGCACCCAAATTCCAACCTCCGGAACACATGATTTGTTTGTTTGCTTGGTTGGTTTTGGTTTTTCGAGACAGGGTTTCTCTGTGTAGCCCTAGCTGTTGTGGAAGTAGCTCTGTAAACCAGGCTGGCTTCAAACTCACAGAGATCCGCCTGCCTCTGCCTCCCAAGTGCTGGGATTAAAGGTGTGCGCCACCACCCGGCTTGCTGGTTTTTTGAAGCTGAATTTCACAGGGCACACTTGCAATCCCAACACTGAGGAGATAGAGACAGGCATATCCCTGGGGCTCACTGGCCAGTCAGTTTAGCCTACCTGCCAAATCAACAAGACACCCTGCCTCAAAAGGCAAGATAGATAGCACTTCACATACATGTACACCACGTGGACCTGCACACACATGAACACCAGCACAAACATACACCACACCATCACCACCAATAAAAGGGAAAGGTGTCATTGCACGCATATCAACCCTTGGACCACTATTGCCCACACCCAAAGCTGCCATTCTGATGTCAGGAGTACCGTGCTGCTGAGCTATCTATGTCCCAGCTGCTAGCTTTCAAGTTTCTTCCTAGGACCTGCTATATTAGGCTATGGCTGGAGCAGCTTCAACGCCATTCTATAGGCACCACCCTCTGGAGGGCCTGGCTGTGTGTGTAAGGGTGGAGTTCAGGGGAACCCGGCACCCCAGATTACTGTCTTCGCGATCTCGGTACACGTTTAGCTTCATAATCTCATGAGCCAGTTCCTAATAGCAAATCCCCTTATATTTCTCGTTGCTTGTCCTCTGGAGAACGCTGCCTCATGCAAGGTCAATCCGTTCCTTTGGTACTGATACGGCTCTGCTATGGGTGGGACCTCTGCTAGGCACCCGGGTTCAGGGATCCGCCCCTAGGATACCATCCCTATTACAAGGATCCCACAGCAGCCATACGTGAACAGTCCTTAGGAGCTCCTTGCAAGCTGTGCGTAGCTGCAGATCATCAGGATCCAGGCTCCTATGGGACGAAACACATGGAGCTAGGACTTGGTCACCCATTGCTGTAAGCAAGGGAAGAGGCTTTCACAGAACACCCTTGTGTCCACGACCAAATGTGGGCTGCCTGGTTATCCTGGACACATCCCCACCGACTCCAATTATATGGGAGGCAGGTCCAGCACTACCTTCAGAAGCACCCTGTACTCCTGACAGCTATCCTATGACAGAGACCTTTCTCACACTGGGACTCCAGCCATGTGACTACCCCCCCCCCCACCGCCACTCAATAGCTGTTGGTGGGGGGGACTGCTGGAGGGGAGACAGTCTGTGTGCCAGCCCCGGCCCTGCATCTGCTTCCACTTCTAGCTGCTGTGTACGGGGGAAGAAAAGGATCTGAGGCTCGGAGGAACTTTCTTAGTCGGAGAAGGTTTTACTGAGCCACCACTGCTCAGGTGAGGAGGAGCAGGGACGTGGATCTTTCACAAAGCTCCACCCAGGCTGCCCTGCAGCTCAGCCCTGTGGGATTAGCCCAGGCTGATGAAGCCCTGGGGCTGCGGCTGTCAGTCACCTGAGCACTGTGGGAGGGCAGGCCTGTGCACAGGTGTAGGTGAAACGTGTGGACAATCTTAGGAGGCCACGGATGACCAAGATTCCCTTACAAGCCCCCCACGCCGTCTTCAGGGCTGCAAGCGCAGCATCTCACTGATGATGTCTTTAGTTCTGGAAGAATCCAGTCATGGCCTCCTCCTCAGAGACGCTCTGAGAATTCAGTGGTCAGAGGCAGCCTCATCTGTGAGAAAAGGCCTGGTTTGCATGGCTGCATGCTATGCTCCTCCCCGCTTGTTTATTTCCTCTGTCCATCCATTTTCTAAACTCCCAGCTGGAGCAGTCCCCAGGGCCTCAGCTCACACTGCAATTTGGAAGACAGGATTTCAGAATGGTTCTCTGCCCCGGGTCCCTGCCACCTGGGCTTCTGCAGGCTGTTCCTAGGACACCTTAAAGCCCCAAAGCTGGAATGTCAAGCATTACTCTGTCCTTGCTTTGGAGACACTTTTGAGACACAAATCCAAGACCCTCATTAAACCTTGGCAGCCAACAGACCTGATTAATTTCTCTTCCCTTCTGCCTTCTCTCTTCTTTCTCCTCTGCCCTCAACCCGGACATTCCTCATGAAGCTCCAGTCAGAAAGAGAAGATGACAAAGGCAGGTCTCTATTTACTGCACTGAACTGCTCTGGAACCACCACCTTTCTCCTGGGCAGTCCTGCTGACACCACAGCCTGGTCAGCTGCCACCCCTCTGTGACCTCGGGACTCTTCTCTGCCCCCTAATTTTTCCTGCGTATCTCCTTTTATACACAGTGGGGTGCGTTTTCACTTCAGGACGAGGCTCAGGCAATGGGGACAGGATAAGGGTCAGCTACCAAAGCACCTAATTTGCACACCTGGTAGCCACATGCAGGTAAAAGATCAGGAACCAGCTGCTTTTCACAGAAGCTGCTGCGGACAAATAACATGGAGCCTGAGTACAAGACACCAGCACGGGTCCAGAATGACCCGTCCGACACAGAAGATCTGTGGTCTCAACCTAGGTAGGTTTTCCTACCCTGTCTATATCTGGGGATCCTGGAGCATGCAGAGGACCCTGCCAGGCGCCATGCTACAGAGAGGAATGGAAGCCTTGCTAATCAAGGTGTGTTTGAGAAGCAGAGGCCAAGGCAGGCAGTTGCTCCCCACTTTAGCAAATCAGAAGCCTCTCTGGTTCACAGTTTCCTCCTGCCCTCTTGTACAAATGGGCCAAGCTGCTACTGGGCTCACAGGAAACAGATCTACAGCACCCAGCTTCTGAGGCACGGTTATTCCTGGACTCCAAGAAGGTCCATATGCCTCATTTGTTATCCCTCAGCTCACCTGACAGTTGGGGACAGAAGCAGCTTGCTTTGCCTCTGCTGCGTGGCTATCTATGGGTGTGATGGTCAGAACCAGCACTTTACTAAAACAGGGGACCCTGTGGCGGCTCTCACGGCTCCCACAGCTCTTCTACATTGGGGGGGGGGTGAATGAGAGCGAGGGGCTCTGGTGATAACCTTCATGACTGTCAGGGTCGTCTTAGATTCAGAAGGAGGCAGCTCTAGCTAGATAAGGAACCTTCCTGTCACTGCCTCCAGGTGACCTCTTGGGGTGCAAATTGACCTGCAGGGTATCCTGGCCAAAAGGACCCCAAGTACAAAACTCAAGGGTCCTAAGGATGTATGGGTGGGTGGAAAGCACCATCCTCAAATAATCCTATGTGTTCTCTGTGCTTTGGGTCTGAAGGGGCAATGCCCGAGGCATGCCCCAAAGCTTGCAGGCTTAAAAGTTACAAGGCAAAGGCAAAGATGGGTGCAAGGAAGGAGAGCTTGAATAGCACCTGGGTGTGGAAGAAGAGGCATGTTGGACGTTCCTCAGCTTCCATGGTTTTGATATCTGGTGCCAAGGGAGCCCTGACGATGGCAGTAAGTAAACCTCACCCTACCCATGGCTCCCAGTTTCTGATCCACATGTGAGTACTTGGAGGGGTGCGGGTTGAGACAGGGTTTTCTGTGTAACAGGCTCTCCTGGAACTCACTTTGTAGACCAGGCTGGCCTCGGAACTCACAGAGATCCACCTGCCTCTGACTCCTGAGTGCTGGGATGAAAGCCATGTGCCACCACCGCCCGGCTGTGAGTAGCTTTATAAAAGGCCTGCGGTCTGAGAAAGCACCACTCTCCTCTACAGATCCTGTGGTCCAGGATTCTAATTCTTTTTTGTTTTTGTATTTTCAAGACAGGGTCTCACTATGTAGCTCTGGCTATCCTAGAATTCACTATGTAGACCAGGCTGGCCTTGAACTCACAGAGCTTTGACTGCCTCTGCCACCTGAGTGCTGGGACTAAAGGTGTGAGCCATGAAACTCAGTTGATTCTAATTCTTTGCAATGCTAATAAAAATGAGGTCATGATACCTGTCCACAGGGTGTTGGGGAAAATCAGAGGCCCTCCATCTGAGAGTGGCAGGTTTGGAGGCTGATCAAGGGAAGCAGAGGGGAGGAAGAGCCCAGACCTCCCTGGTCCAGCTGCTGCCTCTGCAGTGACCCACAGGATGATGCAACCCAGGTCCAGCATGATGGCCCATTTCCCTACTCCAGCATGGCTTCCAGGCTTCACTGGTCATGCAGAACTCTGGCCGCCTGTCGCACGGGGACACATTCCCTGAGGGACTGTCACTCACAGTGACCGAGAACTAGGGGTGTGCCCCCTGTCCCTCATGTTCACCAAGACCTCACCAAGGCCAGACTTTCACCAGAATCCCAGAACAAGTTTGGTGTTGAGCTTCTGAGAACTAACTCACACTCTCTTCCAGCGATCATGGGGATCAGGAAGGAAGTACTTGGTCTCTGTACTTCATAAGTTATTGACCATATCTCCAGAGGAAGCAGGGGTGTCCCCTCCTTTCTTTCGAAAAGCCAGACTTAGCATTGGCCCTTCTGTGTTTCAAATTCTTCATCCTGAGATGGACCCACCGGGGAAAGTTTAGGAGCTCAACCCGTTAGGAGCTCAACCCGCTCCTGTTTAGGTATAAATTCATACGGTGCAGCAGTCCCCACGTGGGAAATATGTTAAGCCAGACTACTTCTGTAATAGAAGACTCACAGTTACAACACCCGGTCCCAAACTTCAGTTATCAGTGGATTGAGAAACATGCATGTCTGGAAGGCAGGCAGGCATAGAGTTCAAACCGCTGCAGAGAGTTCCTCATACCAGGGGCTGTACTAGGCATCAGGTGCTGGGCCCATTCACAAGTCACAAGCCTTTCTCTTGCCTGCCTGGCCCCTCTGCAGTACTGGGGAAGGTTCTGGTTGGGACTTGTCCACATCTGCTTCAGAGGCCACACCCAATGAACCACAATTAGATCATCCAGGAAGAATTTTCCAGGCAGTACCTGGTGGCCTTTCCTAGTGGACAGGCAAATCAAGGTGGCCCAACCAAGAGAGACCCTCGGTCTTACACATGGTCATGTGCTCTTTGCAGCACAAGGTACCCGTTCTCCTTTGGTCCTTGATAAAGCGCTGTTCCGGTAACTGATTCTCTGGCCCACTTTCCTCTCTTCTTGAGAAGAGAGTGGCTGACCAAGGGTACAAATCTCCAGCATCCCCCATATTTTTCTAGGCACTCCAAACATCCTGGTCCTCAGCCTGCTCCTCGGTGCCAGGGGACTTTAAAAAGCTGATGGGGACTGCTCTCCTCCAAAGCCTCCAGCCAGTAAATGCGAGGCTCAGCAAACAGCTCCTGCTGTCCCCATTACCACACCTATGATTTATAAATAATTCTGCTAAACCCCAGGTGCTCCCTCCCCTGCCGTCCACCTGCCCCAGCCGCCTAACAGCACTTGACTAGACAGCTGCGTTGGTTTTTACTAAACTAGAAAAACCACTGCCCTAAAACAGAGATGGAGAACTGGTTCCATTACGAACAAACCACCGTGGTTTCAACGCCTCTAGACAGAAATACCCATGGCCTTGTCTCATCACGCTAAACTCAGGCCACTGAGCCTGGGGGCCCAGCAAGCTGCCGGGTGCAACTGTGTGTCTCTATCTCACACTTCCGTACATCTGCGGATGCTGACCTCTCACCGTGAAGGAGGTACCCTGCCTCGGGGTCCCGGGTTTGGAGCCAAGCTGCCAAAGAGGCACCAAAGCCGCCCGAATCCTCGCTGGCGTCCACCCGCGCCTTCGGAGGCGCGCGTGAGAGGCGTGGATGTGCCAGGCCGCAGGGACCCAGTCATCCGCGCTCCTGGGAGGAACAAAGCCTGTCGCACGTGAGCAACTTTTGTGCTTCACGTTTTCCTCTGACTTAGCAACCGTCGCCGCTGCAGGTGAACCTGTTCCTGATCAGACCAGCAGGGGCTTGCAACCGCGTGTGCTTGCGGCCCCTTACTCAGGCCGGCAGCCCGAGCGGCTCCCCACATGCAGTCCTGTGCCCCAACCCTCTCGCATCTTTCCTCTCGCTCTGGCGCAGCGGCTCTGGCTTCCCACCCTCCTCCTTTCCTGCAGACTCTCAGCTCCCTCGCGGGCAGCTGGCAGCAAGGAGTGGATTCTGCATCCGGCTCCCTCGGTCCCGCCCTGTGCCCACAGAAGGGCCCCAGGATGTCTCTCCAGTGCCCGGGCCTGCTTCCCGCCAGACATCGCACCACGCGCCAACCCGACCTCCGCAAACACCTGCCGCGCTGCTGACGTCAGCAGGTCGGGGTCGGGGTCTGGCACCTCTGAGAGGCGTCCCGCAACGGCGACAGACCCTGTCCGCATCCTGGTCCGAGTCCCCAACGCAGTCCACGTCCCATAGCACTCACCTTCCCGCGAACCCGGCTGCCGCTCTGCGCCCTGCGCTCTGGCCTTCGCGCGCAGCCCACTCACGCTTCATTCATCGCCCAAGCCGCCCCCCCCCCCCGCGGGGGTGGCTACGCCACCACCGCCAATGGCAGCGCGGTTCGGGCGGGGCCGGGCCCGAGGTGACAGTGGCAGGAGCGCGCCAGGGCGGAGCCGAACCAAGGGGCGGGACCTAGGGCGGGTCAGGGACCAGACAGAAGGCTCCAACTGCCCGGGGCTTTACCTGCGGAGATTTCTTGCTACCAGCAAGCATCACTGGCGGTGTCAGGCTAGGAAGATAGGGCTCAGGCCTTGCTGCGTTGTAGGTTCCACCTGCTTCGGGGTTCACGCTCAAGCGTAGAGCCGAGGCCGTGGAGGGCGCGCGTGGCCATCAGCTGAGGCGTGGGTACAGCAGCAGCCTCGCAAAGCCTCCCCCCCACAAAAAAACCAACCAGGCCAGCCAATGAATGCTCCTCCGAGGGTTCGAGGGTTCATGGCACTAGGCGCTGGATTAAGCTGCACCCTCACTTAGGAAGCCCGCAGGTGGGTTCCTGACCCAGGGGCCTCTTCCCAGAACTCTTCTAGGTTTTGAAGATAGCGTTGATGTGAGATGGAGAGGGATTATACCAGCCACCTTCAGACTGAGGTGTTCTCTGCTATCGACCTTGAATATTTTTCTGAACCCCTCTCCAGGTTCTGCATTTGTAAAATTAGGCTCATATCTGCAAGCCCATATAAACCCCTATTCAGGAGGCTGAGGCAGGAAAACAGTCCCAGTTTCATAGTGTGTTCAAGGCCAGCTGGGCTACAGGGAAACCTGGTCTCAGAAAATCAAGCAAACAACAATTATAAAAAAAAAAAATGTAGGGCTGGAGAGATGGCTCAGAGGTTAAGAGCATTGCCTGCTCTTTCAAAGGTGCTGAGTTCAATTCCCAGCAACCACATGGTGGCTCACAACAAGAGGTCTGGTGCCCTCTTCTGCCCTGCAGGCACACACACAGACAGAATATTGTATACATATTAAAAATAAATAAATTTTTTTTGGTTTTTTTTTTTTTTCGAGACAGGGTTTCTCTGTGGCTTTGGAGCCAGTCCTGGAACTAGCTCTTGTAGACCAGGCTGGTCTCGAACTCACAGAGATCCGCCTGCCTCTGCCTCCCGAGTGCTGGGATTAAAGGCGTGCGCCACCACCGCCCGGTAAATAAATATTTTTAAAAAATGTAGCCGGGTGGTGGTGGCACACGCCTTTAATGAAGGCAGAAAAAAAAACCAGTTTGTGGCCAGCTTGGGCTACACAGCAGGTTTATCTCTGAAAAATAAAAAATAAAAAACAAAAAGTTTTCAAAAGCCAGCTCTGGGAGGACATGACCAGGCACAAGGGTATACCAGTGAGAGCCCCATAACCCCAGCTCCCATGAAGCCCCAGGGCCTAAGACAGACCTCTTCCTTTGTATATAGAGACAGGACTGGCTGCTGGTTAGGTCTTCATGTCACACTCAGTTATGAAAGTGTCTTCCTTGCTGGAGTGAGTGTGTGATGGGTACCCGAAGCACGAATTAATAAAATCTCAGAGATAGAAACTGGGGTTCAGCCTGATGAACCGAAAAGCAAAGCAACCAGCCACTGGCTCTTACCTCTACCTCAGTCCAAAAATGGCGATCCTGCCTCCAGGACTCTCAGGATGAGACTGTGTCTGAGGGCTGTCTCCTCCTGTTTTATAATCCTCTCTAGTGCTGGGATTAAAGGCGTGCTCCACTACTGCCTGGTTTCTGTGGCAAACTAGTGTGGCTACTGGGACTAAAGGTGTGTGTCATGGCTGCCTGGACTGTAAGGCTGGCCAGTGTGACTGTTTTACTTTTCTGATCCTCAGGCAAGCTTTATTTATTAAAATACAAATGCAACGTCACAACAAGTACCTGCTCACATTACGTCCTGAGAGCCTCTGGTGATGTCTTTAGGCTCCAGGGTCTACTTGACAGCTTATGAGCCTCTATTCCAGAAAACTGAGTTTCAGTTCAGTTGGCCCAGGTATTGGCCTCCGTGTCTGACACTTCTGGTCAGAGAAGACCCCTAGGAATAATAGATATTGTGGCACTATGCTGCACACCTCTCCTTGCTGGAGCAAATAGAGCTCCCTCTCTGAAGACACCTCCGCCAGGTCTGAAGCCAGAGAGAACCGGCTGAAGAGTCTTTCGAGAGGTTGTGAGTTCCTTCCCCACTTCAGGACATGTGAACATGGGAACTCATGAAGGCGCTTCAAATGTCAGGAGCAGGCTTAGACACTGTGCTTCCAAAACTTAATTTGGGGGTACATCTCTGAAACCAAAATTGGTATAATGTGTTTCCTTTGAACATCTGGTGTGTTTTATGAAAAGGGTAAGTTTGTTTTAAAGAAGGTAATCAGTGTTGATTTCTATAGAGAGATCACTGCAAAAATAGATAAAATGTAACACAGCCAAATAGAGCTGCTTGCTAAGGGGTCTGAACTTGAAGCCAGCCTGAGGCTCAGACAGACATCCTTAGCTTTCTTCAGACATCATCTAAAGATGATTCCAGGGTAAACGTTCAGGTTTTAATGGAAGATACAGGCCCTGTCCTGCCCTCAGAGGCCAAGCCACGTAAGGAGGCCCTCAGGGGCCTTCAAGGCACTTGTGTCTGAAGACCTTAGCTCCTTAGGCTGTGCCTGGCTTCTCGGAGCACTTGGTGTTTCCTGTGGTTAAGGACTAGGAAGGCTTAGAGGTTGATCAGATTGAGATCTCTATCCAGGTGTCCAGGTTCCTGTCTCCAGCAGAAAAAGAATTCACACAAAACTAAACAAGGAATTGAGAGAAAGTTTGTTACAGAGAAAATTCAGGCTTCTTGCGAAAGGTGCATCAGTCAGAAGCCTAGAGTCTCAGGGGCAAGATGTAATGAAGGGGAAAATTACTCATGAGTTAAGGTGGGGGAGATGTGGGGAATTCCAGAAATGAGTTGAAATTTCACCATTCTTGTCTTTGTATGGGGTCTTGAATGTAGCATGGTGTCAGATGTATGACGAGAATGGACATTTTTGCTAGGTACCTTAATCGGTACCTAGGGCTGAGGACATTCACTCTTTCATCTCTCAGGCATCTGTGTTTGGCCTAGTCAGCTTTGGGGGTCTTGGGCCTTGGCTGTCTGAGATGGCAGCTGGCCTTTGCTTGTGGTACAGCCTGCATTTCTGGACCGGTTTGTGCCTTTCTAACCTTTCTCAAAAGAGACAGAGACCTGGCACTTGGGGTCCAGTGGTGGCCTTCTTTCAAATGGCTGCTTTCTCCTTCATCTTGCCAGGGAGGAGTTGGGAGGTCCAGGGCAGAGCCCCCATGGGGTCAACCCCAGGGTACCACAGCATCTCGGAACAAGGACTGGCACACTGTGAGCCATGGAACATTCTGCACTCAGTAAGCTCTATCCCAGCAGGGTTTTTGGAGAGGAAATAACTAAAAGGAAAATAATCCAAGTAACCCAAGTCCTGTTGAACATCCACGGTCCTGAAGCGGGGGCATTGCTGTGTGCCCAGGGGTCTCAGGGAGACTCCAAACAGATGTTTATGCTTTTGTGAACAAACACTGTCCCCTGTCATCGTGTTGGGAGTGATCCCAAAATGCTAGAATGTGAACTCACGTTATGCTTATTCTCTCCCTGTGGGCGTTGCTGTTGTGTGGAAGTTGCCAGTGCCAGGACAATTAATCTCCAGATTAGAAGGAGAAGCAAAAGGGTAGGGAAGGGCCAGGTCACCGAGAGGACATTTCTGCAGGGCATGGACAGGGTGGTGGCCAACCTCAAAGGCCCTGGGTCTTAATGCCCCAGTCTCAAGCTAGCCTACAAAAATCATCTGTTTCTGGGGGAAGAGTGTGACTCCCCCAACTGGTGTTCATCAGGGTGTCTTCTTTGTGTTAGCTGAAGCAGTTAAGTGCCCCAGTTTTTCCTTTTCTGGTTTACAAAAAGACCACACCACCCTAGTGACAGTCAACCTATGTCTAGGAAATGATGAAACCCCACTGGTAGCAGAGTTGTGGGCTGTGGCCATGCCCTGAGTCTCTGGGGGATAGCTATGCTTAAATGTTTAGTTAGGACTTCTAAATTATTTGGGGTTGCACACACTTGTAATCCCAGCACTTGGGAGGTTGAGTCAGGAGGTTTGTCATGAGTTCAAAGGTAGCCTGGGTCACAGCGTGAAACCTTGTCTTAAAAAAGCAAAATAAAATCAATGACTAGAGTTAGGAATTGACTGTTTTTTTTTTTTTTGTTTGTTTGTTTGTTTGGTTGTTTTCTGGCTTTTTGTTCGGTTTGTTTTGCTTTTTGAGACAAGCACCCCCAAACTTGCTTTAAAACTGAGGATAAACTTGAGTTCATGATCCTCTGGCCTCCCACACACCGGGATTATGCATGTGTGACACCACATCCAACTATAGGACTCCACTCAAACATTTAAATGAGAAAGTAGGTCTTGCTGAAAGTTGGAGGAAACCAGGGTCAAAGGTGAAACCTAGCTCTGAGGATGTTTGTTAAGTAAGTAGGTGCTAGGGTGGTATAATCCTGAGGCAGGCATGCAGGAGAGGAGACCCTCAAGGTTGGAGAAAAACCCAGCCTAGGAAAAATCCAGTTCAGAGTTGTCTAAACTTCCGGGATGGTGGCACTGCTTCAGCAATTAAAACTGCAGTGTGAGGGGTCACTGTGGGTGACCATGAAGGTCTTTGGTGGCAAAAGTCCTGTGCTCTGTCCTCAAAACTAATTCCATCCCGGAGCCCCACTGGAGCGGTGTGGGCGGAAAGCGCTGCCTTGCCAACCCCGGCTGCAGATCCTCCGCCAGCATCCCAGTGCCTCAGTTTCTGGGTCTGTTGTCGGGGCTTGGCCTCACTCCAGACCGCAGTACGCTGTCTGTGTGGGCTGCCCATCATCTTCCTATTTTCTGTCTCTGCTGCTCTGCTGGATCAGGGTGAACTGAGACACTGTCCCGCGGGGCAAGGAGTCTCACCCGTTCTGTTCAAATGCTGCTGATTAGTCTGGGAGACAGAGACGGGCAGTAAGGAGCAGCCCACCCTGGCAACAGACCTCTACTGTCCTTGTTCCGTGTCTCCTGGAGCAAGACGACCAAGAGATGAGCTTCAATCGCGTCTTTGTTTCAGAGACTCTGTACTGCGTAAGGCAGCTGCAAGGGGCGCAGAGCTGGCACCCGGGAACTGCCCTTCCTCCCAAAGGCTGGTGATGTCGGTTGGGACTTGCGCAGGAGGTAGATGTTCAGAAGACCCGCTCAGACAGTATTTCATGAAACTCATCTCAGACTACTGGGCTAGTAATGGACACTTTGGTCAGCAGAACATGTGCAAACACAGGGTTTGCCTTATCCCACCATGTAGCCAGGCTTTAGTACCTTCCTAGGCATATGGTACCTAACTAGACATGTGCTTTTCCCTGATGTGAGGCCTTGGGAAAGACCCTAGTCTGATACACAGACACACAGACACACACACACACACACACACGAAAGATTTGACCTGGATGGGTGTAGTGGCTCATGTCTCTAATCCTAGCACGGGGAAGAATGAGGCAGGAGCATTGTCATGAGTTCAAGGCTAGCACAGGTTACAGTGTGAGACCCTATCTCACGAATACCTCCCCCCATGAAAAATAAGCTCAGTGATGGGAGCTGATGCTAGAGATTAGGTTTGGAGGAGACTGAGGGATCCTCACTTTCCTGACCAGATAGACAGGACTCACAGTGGCCATGTGGGGTACCTTAAGCTTCAGGGCAAGGGAGAAGGTCATGCCACACTGGTGGCTGTGGGCACTCCTTGCCCTGGAGAACTGCTTTGTCCCCTGAACCCTAGAAGCCTTGCTCCTGCTGAATCTCACTGCTGGTCCACTTGTGTGGTCTGCTGCATAGCTTTTAAAGAGGCAAATGTCCTTGCCAGCTGGAGGCATTCGGAACTGTCTGAGCCTGCCCAGCTCTTGCCCTGCCCATCTAGGGTAGAGGTGGGCGAGAACCCACGTGGCTGGGACCTTAAATTTAGTGAGTGATTACCTTAGCTTCCAAACGTGTGTGTGCTGTTGACAGGTCCTGTCAGGCCTTCCTTGCCAGCACAGTGGCTTTCTTCCCCAGCCCACTTATCTGAATCAATCTTTTGACAGGCAAGATTATATTAACACTGGGGTGTTCTTACGTTTAAAATCATCAGCTAGAAATGCTCAAATCATCAGCAATTACTTGCAGCTATTTGGGCCTTACTTCATGCATACTTTGCTGGGGTCCGAGCAAATGGCACAGGCAGGTCTTTGTCTTGCCACCCAAGCTCCTCCCATGGCTTCTTCTCCTCACACCTGCCACCTCTCAGGGTAAAGCCCAAGAGGTGCCGGAAGATGATGGCATTGCCAGTGTTCTCTAACCCACCCACTGCGGGAGACCTCCCTTGTATAAAGGAGGAAGGGTGACGGACACTGTTCTTTAGAGGCTCCCTGGATATGAAGGGTTCCTTGGCTATGTGCAAGGCTCCCTAACTACACACAAGACTCCCTGGCTATACACAGAGTCCATCAGCCTCGCAAAGCCAGAATGAGATGGATGACTGGCAAACTGCTTGCCAGAGAATTCTGCTGGTCTCTGAGAGTCCTTCTTGAGAAGTGTGCGCTGTGGACAAGGTCCAGGGACCCCAGAGAAAGCCGGCATCCGCTTGTGTCAACTTAATCTGAGCTAGAAGATGCTGCCTGAGGGTTAGCTGTCAGAGGTCTTTAGAAACTGTCTCTGAGGCAGTGTTGTGTGGTTAGTGCCCTGTGGGGCCAGATCTTTTTAATCTGAGAGACTCACAAGTTTCATTTTCCTAGCCTGAGCAGAAAGGTGTCCTGCTAAACAAGAGGCTAGATGTTCTAGACAGGACCTGAAAAGCTAGCTCAGTTTCCTGTCCAGAAGGTCCACCCCCTCCACAGGAGGGAGCATGGCTCCTGGTTTTGCCAGAGCTGCAGGGATAGATCTAGATCTGAGGGTCACAACTGGATCTCCTCTGGGCATTCAATATGGTTCGTGCCTGTGCCAGCCTCTCTTCCCCCATGTCCTCTCATCTCTTGCCCCAGGCCTGGGCTTGTCCACCCCCACCATGCTGCCACAGCCACGCCCAAGAAATTGCTCTCTTCAGTCTTCTGCATATTCTCGATGGTCCAGCTGTGTTGGAGAGAGGTTTCTGTCTCACCTGGTCCCACAGCCGTTTAATCCCAAAGAAACACACAGAGGCCTACATTAATTATGAACTGGTTGACCTATTATCTCGGCTTTCTTATTATCTCTTACATCTTAACCCATAATTCTTGTCTGTGTTAGCCATATGCCTGGGTACCTTTTATCAGTGATGCATTCTCGTGTTGTTTCCTCTGTGTCTGGGTGACAACTGCAGACTGAGCCTTTCTTCTTCCCAGAATTCTCCTATTCTGGTTGCTCCACCTATACTTCCTGCCTGGTAAATCAGCGTTTTATTAAATCAATACAAGTGACAAATGTTTACAGGGTGCAAGACCACTGTCCCACAGCAGGAGAGCTTGCCTTAACCTGGGCACTTCACCTGTTCCTCTAGCTGACCTCCATCACTGCCCCTTAAGACACACTGCATCCTCCACCCCAGCCCCAGTCCTCCCAAGACTCTGGTCTCTTTCTAAACTCTATAACCTTGGTTACCCACCTCTGCATTGCCCCACCCTCCAGGTGCCCAGCACAGCCAAGTCTCTGGCACTTTCTCTTACAGCCGCCAGGGCAGGTGCTACTATGGCCAGCCAAGGGCTGTCTTTATTCCAAGTGTCCAACAGGGTCTGTTCCACACCCTGGCCCACAGAGACACCTGTGTCTTCCAAGGGTCCCAGATCTGCCCTAAAACACACCGCAGCCCAAGGATTCCCCTTCAGCTGTCTTGCTCTCTCTAGAGCTCAGGTGCAGAGCCCAGAATCTCCCTTCTCTCTGTCCAACCTGCAGGAGTCTGTGGAGAGGCTGCTTTTTGTAGCTTCTACAGGACTTGTGGTCCTTCCTTGTCTGGGCTCCATCTTCATGCTGAATTGCAGGCCAGTGCCTCTGCCCGACCATTCTAGCAGGTCTCCCAGCCTCGTCCACCTGTTCAAAGTCCACTACCATATGGAGGCAAACTTTCTCGGATCGTCTGTGGTCGTCACTGTCCTTGAGAGAAAAAGTGAAAGCTAGGCTCTTTCCTTTCTCCCCTCCCTCCTTCCTTCCCTTCTCTTTCTTTCTTTCTCTTCTTTCTTCTTTTTCTTTTGTTTTGGTGCTGATACTTACACCAGGCCTTCATGACTGCTAGGTAAGCACTGAACCACTGAGTCACACCCCTATATTTCTTTAAATTTTATTTTGAGACAAGATCTGGCTGCACTGTCCAGACTAGCCTTGAACCTATCCTTTAGCCCAGGTTGGCCTTGGACTTCTAATCTTCCTGTCTCAGCCTCTTGAGTAGCTGAAAAGACAGACCTCTACACAGGCCCTGCTAAGGTCTACACTTAAAACCCAAGGTAAAATGCCCTCTGCTCTGTCAGTGACTCTGTCCCGTCCACCTTCTGCCTCTGTGCTCATGTCTGTACACAGCTTCTTCACAAGGCCAGGCCCAGCCGTGGGCTCCCAGCTCAGCCTACCCATGCATCCTCTGCACCTATGCAAGGACCCACATGCATGTCTGTAAGTATCCCAGCTCTCTGTATACAGCTCTGTGGGTGTATCTGATGCAGACTTACTGAGAGGCACTGCTCACAGTATTAACCTCTGTAGAGCCTAACCAGTAATCACCACTGCCTGGGTGACCGACAGGAGCCTTCACCACCACATCAACTCACTGCCACACCTCACCATGCTCCTGTGCCTTCTCCAACGTCTCAGTCAGATCTCCAGGAGACCCCATGCCCCTTCAAGAAATCCTATCTTCTTAGCTACAGCCCCAGTCTGTCTCACTCCTCTGCTGCCCTGAACTTCCCATCACCAGAAGCCTCCTCCTCTGCCTGCAAGCAGCTGGGCCCTGTGGTTCTCTCTCTCCCTGTGTATCTACTTCTATCTCTGCCAGACTCTGTAACATCTCTCCCTCTCTGCCGCCTGCCTTTATCCCATAAATGTTATTTATTGCAATGGTGCTATAATAACACAGTTTGAGGCACGTGACGGGCTGTTTCCTTGGTTTTCATATTTTCCCCTGGTCTGAGCTGTGACACCACACTCAGGTCTGAGGTCATGATGAGAGGCAGGCTGTTTCCCCATAAGCTTGTTTGTATTTCTGCATCTCTCTGTATTCATCACCATGCTCTCAAGGATGGCTGTGACCCTGTGTGGACTCACTGGTTGGGTCAATTTCTCAATCAGTGCAGACGATACCTTTCGGAGTACTGTTATCCTGGGGCAGGGGCTCTGGAAGGAGACATCAGCAAAGGTGGGATAGGAATCACCTCCATGGCCTTTGGGGAGAATAACCTGGCATTGTCTATTTCAGAGGGCTTCACACAGTGCCCAGGCCTGGCAGCCACACAGGGACTAGGGTACACAGCGGGGAGAAAATGAAGGTTCTCGGGAGGCAGAGTTCATCACAGGGACAAGCATGTCTAGCCACAGTCAGGCTGCCATACTGGGAAGCCAGGGAATGGCATTAGGGGGCTGAAAATTTGGTGTCTTTTGAGAATAGGTGAGGAAGCAAGGGGGCGGGACGCAGGAGTGGAAGGAAGGTCAGTGTTCCTTGTCTCTTGATACTTCTAACTTGGCCCCTCACTCTGGTACCAACTTGTCTTAAATCCACTGAGAAAGAAAGGGTATTTGGAGGGGGGCTTCATCCCCCCCAGGCAGGGGTGCTGTACTGCATGAGCGTAACCCCTGAAGCCAGCCATTGCCACCACAGCCACCTCCCAGGGTATCTCTGAGAGAGTCAGACACCAGCCATGTCCCACCAGTCAGCCCCTGGAGAGGGGCTTCTCTAGCCACAGGTCCCCAGGGCTTCCTACCAGTCCTGGTCTGTGCCCCTGCCTCCTCTGCCAGCAACAGTCGTGTTCCTCCCTGTCTGTGACCAGCCGATCTTATCTTCCATGGCTGCAGCCCCCACGTTGATCCCCTGAGCTATCCCCAGGCTTGTCCCAAGCTGGCCCAGCCCTACACAACAGGAGGACACTACCTTCCTTCCCTGAATCTCAGGCCTGAAGTCCCTCCCCAGTCCTTCCCTGGGGCTGGACAGGTCGCAGGGGTCGGGGTGGGGACTGGCAACTTCTGGATGGGTGAACATCACCTCCCAGAAGAGGAGACTTTGTAGAGTGACGGGGACAGAAGAGAGAATGGAACTGAGGTTGAGAACACAGCATGTCAGTGTCGGGGTTAGAAGCCCTTGTTAACCTTGGGTGTTCATGTCTGTGGTCCTCCTGTGAGCTGCTTCTCTTGGCTTCTGCCCCCTTCCCTAGCCGGGCAGCAGCACTTCCTCCTTGTTCCAAACCCAGCTCCATCCCTCTCCCTACTACCCCAAGAGCGCTGGCCTCCTGAGCATAGCAGTCCTGAAGTCTTCCTTGTCATTTAACACAGCTGCGACTAACTGGGAAGAGGAACCTTAATGAGACATACCTCTGTCTAGATTGCCTGTACACAAGTCTGTGGGGGTATTTTCTTGACTGACAAGTGATGGGACCCATCCCACTGAGGATGGCGCCACCCCTGGGCAGGGGTTCCTGAATGGTATAAAAATGCAGGTTGAGAGATTGAGAGAGCTAATGGAAGCAAGCCAGCAAGCAGTATTCCTTTCACGGCCTCTGCTTCAGTTCCTGCCTCCAGGTTCCTGCCCTGACTTCCTCCAGGAATAGACTGTGACCTGGGAGTTGTAAGATAATAAACCCCGGGGCGGCCGGTGGTGGCGCACGCCTTTAATCCCAGCACTCGGGAGGCAGAGGCAGGCGGATCTCTGAGTTCGAGGCCAGCCTGGTCTACAAGAGCTAGCTCCAGGACAGGCTCTAGAAACTACAGGGAAACCCTGTCTCGAAAAACCAAAAAAAAAAAAAAAAAAAGATAATAAACCCCTTCTTCCCCAAGTTGGTTTTGGTCGTGGAGTTTTATCACAGCTATAGAAAAATAATTAAGACAGCATGGTATTGCACGGACCTGTGTCTCAGGGTGGCCTCGGGGTTTTCCTGATTGAATCCAGAAAAGGTAGAGCCTCCTTCCGGAACCCGAGCCTTTGCCTTTTCATGTGTTTCTTTCTTTAAATAAAATGGTAAAATAAAACTTTATAAACATTGCAGGTATTGACTTGTGTGGAAGATGGTGTTTTGATACATGTATACATCGTGAGAGGACTAAACAAGAGGCGCCACAGATCTGTGAATCACTTGGTGCCTGTATTTGAAACATGGGAACCCAGTCTCCTAGCAATGGGCAAGCCCACGCTACAGTGTTACCAACGACCCGGCTACTGCTGTAGCAGGCTCAGGAACTTCCCCCATATTTTAATGGAAACTTGTACCCTTCCAGCTCCACCCCCACTCTGACTCTGGAAACTACCACAGGAGGACTTTGCCTTTTATAGATTCCTCAGATAAGTGAGACCACACATTTTATTATTCTGTATCTGGCTATTTCCTCTTGCATAATGCCCTCCGGGTTCATTCTGTCACTTTGCAGTGGCAGGATTTCCTCTTTCTGGTTAAATACTACTTCATTGTTATTGGTACCACATTTTCTTTACCCAGTCATCTGTTGTTGGACACTTGAATGGATCCCATTTCTCGCTACTGAGAAATGCCTCTACAAGCATGAAAGTGCAGAGGTCTCTGATATATTGGCCTTATTTCCTTCAAATACGTACTCAGTGAAAGGAATGGTGGGGCCACATGGTAGTTACCAGCTTCAGCTTTTTGTTTTGTTTTGAGGAACCTCCATAAAAGTTTCCATAATGACTGTAGGAATTTGCATTAAGCCAAGAGCATACAAGAGTTCTCTTTTGTCTACGTCCCTGCCAACTCTTGTTTTCTGTGCCTTTTCATGGTTGCCATCCTAACAGGTGTAGGCAAGATGCCAGTTGGGTTTGCATTTCCTTGGTGAGTCTTTTATCGTTACCCTCCTGCCCTGACTGTGTTTCCTTCTGGGAACTGGTCACAGATGTCCTTCCCCCATTTTCACCAAGCTGTTTGCTTCCCCGCCTGGGTCTTGCTTGACTTCCTTTTATGTGTGGAACATCGACTGGCCAGATGCGCAGCTTGCAGATACTTTCTCTGCAGCTCGTTTCCTCACGCCGTTCATGGGCTCCTTCTCTGTGGGTGTCTTTTCGTTTAGAGCGATCTCATTTCTCTATTCTTGATATTGTTGCCTGCACCTTTAGATTTATGTCTCTGAGGACTTCTTAGAATTCACCTGTGGTACTGCTGGGGTAAAATGGGAAGCCGCTGTGAAAGTGGCACAGCAGCTCCTCAGAAGCTAAAAATAGAATTCCTGTATCCTCTATCCATCTCGCTCGGGACATATTGCAAAAAGCACTGTAGACAGCCATGTGGTGGTGGCTCACACCTTTAATCCCACCACTTGGGAGGCAGAGGCAGGGGGATCTCAGTGAGTCTGAGCACTGAAGGCAGCAACAGAGAAGAAGATTTGCACAATTCCGGTCACAACAGCAATATTTACAATAGCCAGAATGAAAAAGCAGCCCAAGCATTTCTCCGTGGATAAGCTAGTCTATCCACATAACAGACCATTCGTTACTCCTGCAGATGAAGAAAATCCTGACCAAACTAGAATGTGGGTGAAACTTGGGGTTTCTATATTTAATTTTTATATCCATCATTATCATTGTGGGTGTGAGTGAATGTCATGTACGTGTGGCCGTGTGTGCCCTAGCATGTATGCCACGGTGTATATGTGAAGCCAGAGGACAGCTTTTCTTTTCTCCTTCAGTGGAATCCGGGGATCCAGCTGGGCCATCGGTTTGCTTGGCAAGTGCATTTGCCCACAAGCCATCTCTCTGACCCTCAAGGGTCCTGTCCTAAGAGACCACCAGCCTGCGCCCCCACTCTCTGGAAGTCTCTGAGTGTGGGAATGGATTTTGGAGAAATGCATACAGGAGACATTGTGACCGTTGGAGGCCAGGGTGGTGGGCACAGCGACTGTGAGCGCAGGGTCTAAGGTACAGTGCTGACTTTGAGGGATCCCCACTGTGTTTCCCTAGGCTGCTGTCTGAACTTCCCTAACCCTTGGAATTTTCACATTTAAAATGAAGAGAGTAGGAACATCGGCCTTATAGAGCTTCAGGAGACTCAAGTGAAGTAACACATGGAAAGAGCTTTGCTACCACCAGGGTTAGGTCCAGGTCGTACACCATAGCGGTCATAGGCATCGCACCTCACTGTGGACTGGGTCCTAGGCTCTGGGGATGTGGGTCTCCCACAGAGCTCAGGCACATGGAAGAACATGACACAGACCAACTCAAGGCAATGATAATGTCACACTGCAAAATACGGCAGGAGCGTGGGCCAGATGTGGGCTGTTTAGGAAGAGCCCAGGAGTGTGGTTGGATAGCCAGGACATCTGGGATAGGAAGCTGGAGCCGCTGGAGGTGAGGCCCCGCTGAGCCCGAGTAAGCCTCTGGGCTTAGATGTTGTGGACGGTGCTCACCTGCATTGGAGGTTGGCCTTGACTGTCTGAGACATTAGCACTGGTCAGTGATGGTGGGTGGGGTTCCGGACAGCAGGTTTCATGCTTGACTGAGGAGTGTGAGCTGCTGCCCCGGCCTGAGTAACTCAGCTCTAGTGACCAATGACTCACAGCTGGCCTTGTCAAATCAGGGAAATGGAAAAACCCCAAAAGGGTTCATAAATATTTCCATCACAACCTTCATTAACTACGCCTCTAAATGACCTGAAAAGCCTTAATTCCCTTATGGTAAGGGGAGTAAGGGTGTCTCTTCTTCCTGGCCACTTTCAGGAGATGAGCTTAGGCTGCTGTTGAAGTCTGTTTATACTGAACTGATGGAGGAGAGTTATCTGTCTATGTTTCTTTCATTGGTTAATTAATAAAGAAAACTGCCTTGGCCCTTTAAGAGAACAGAAAATTAGGTAGGTGGAGTAGACAGAACAGAATTGTGGGAACAAGGAAGTAGAGTGAGGGAGACGCTTCAGGCAGTCGCCATAGTGAGTCTCCATGCTGCTCCTCTCCGAGATGGACGCAGGTTAAGATCTCTCCTGGTAAGCCACACCTCGTGGTGCTACCCAGATTACTAAATATGGGTTAAAGGAAGATGTGAGAATTAACTAATAAGAGGCTGAAACTATGGGCCAGGCAGTGTTTTAAAAGAATACAGTTTCCGTGTAATTATTTCGGGTGTAAAGCTAGCCAGCGGCGGGTGGCGGGACGCAGCCCCGCCGCTTCTCACTACAGATTGGCGCTCCAACGTGGTCACTAAATCCACTTAAAAACCTTGCCCGCTTGGTATCGGAAAGAAAGTACTCTGAGACCATGCCAATGGCTCACTGCTCCCTGCCTGCACCTGGGCAGATGGCGGAATCAGGCTTAGGCGAGCGGGACAGCGTTTGCGGATTCCTGCCGCCATAGAGAGAGAGGTGTTTTCAGTCTGCGCAGTGCTCTGCGCATCTGATTTGGCTGTAACTTGGATTAAAAGAGTTTCTGTGCTGCACGCTCAGTCTCAGAATTAAACTGCTGAGTGCGGCTCCAATGTTGACTGCTGTGTGCCTGGAACTGTGTGCGGCCCAGGGGCACCAAATGACTGAGGCAGGAGCGGCTTTGGCTCTGCTCCGCCATGCTGAATTGTGCTGACCTCAGGCAGGAACTATCGCAATTACCATGATAACAGCGCAGTTAAGGTTTAGACTTGGCTATAAACAGGCAGTACCGTATTATTTTAAGAAGTGGTTAACCTTTTAAGAAATGTTCCTGGATAGTAAAAAATTACAGATTCACAATAGAAAAGATTCAGACATAAAAGACTTTTAAATGAGTCACAGTGTTGGATGAATGTATGTAGGCTTGAGAGAGAGAAAAAAATAAATATATAGAGAATAAAGTTAATGCCTTAAAAAAGGGGTAAAGTCTTTAAAGAGACAGAATAAAGTAAAGTGATAGAGTGAAAATAAGCCACGTAAAAATGGAAAATTCACAGAGAGTCTGGATTATGTATTTTGTTGTGTTTTCTTTGATTTTTTTGACTGTAAAGGAGCTAAGTACAGAGAGACATTTCATTATATGGGCTGCCAGGCTAGACCAGAATGGACATCTTAACGGTATGACTTCAGGATTTGGATCTAAGAACATGATGCTTTGGAAAAGAGTTTCTTCTTTTGTTTTCACAGAGGACGAGACTCTGTGGATTGCTTCTATCCCAATATGGTATGATAGACCACGCCCTCCTGAAAGGTTGCTGTGAACACCCTCAAAAAATTACTTCGCTCAACTGCCGACTGGGATGAACCTAGCAGACAGGTTATACCATGAAAGACCTAAATAACAGCGCCCCCATTCAGCAGGAAGCAGTTTGGAGAGAAAAAACTGCGCCCATTTTCCCAAATATTGCTTATAAATGTTCTTTTACATTTAAAGGGGGAGATGATATAGATATGAATAATTTGCATTGGTATAGATTTTAAGGTCAATTTTGTTATATGTATATGTATTTCTGATCTTGATTAAGCTATTGTGATTGTAGTTCATTTTAAAAACTGTAATGTATAATTAGGAAATATAAGTTGTTAATGGATAATCATTGATAATAGTTAAGCTTGTAGTCATGTTATTAGATTTTCTAGATATGTAGAGATATATTTCAGTTAGATAGACATTCTTCATATCTTTCAAAGACTGCAGAATATGGCATTTAATGTTTTTAATAACTTAGGGTTTTTCATGACAATGAGACATGTCTGCTCCTGGCAGCACCAATCTACTTCAAGAGGAAGATGGGCATCGAAGAGGCTACTTATGGAGTTTGTTAGCCATTTGGGCAAGAAACTGCTCATGCCTGGACTGTTGCATAAACTGGACACAAGGAACCCACAGAAAGAGGACTGCTAAACTTGCCTAAAGGTGAGATGGTCTCTCAGGGTTCCTGATTCGTGAAAGAGTCTGCGAGACGTTCTGCAGGACACAGCAGAAAGTAACTGAACTGTCTTTGGAATTTCCTGCTTCATGAAAAAGTCTGCTGGACACTATGGGCCTGAAGGCTGAAGATGGATGCCTCAACGGTACAGAGGAACTTTGGGTGACTGTCCAGGCAGCGAGTTGTCTCTGTCATTTCTAGAGTTTTATAAGTTACTTATTTCTTGTTTACTTAGGTAGCATTATATCCTTCTGGAGTCTTTGATGGAGTTGAAGAATAAATAGATAGTTATAGCTTTCCTTAGTTATGATAAAAGATAAAATAGATTTAAATATTGTAACTGTAATACTTGCTTGATAACTGTTTTGTTATATGTAATTTTGCTATGTTAAAGTTGAAGCCTTTCTTTTTTGTTTAAACAGAAAAAGGGGAAATGATGGAGGAGAGTTATCTGTCTATGTTTCTTTCATTGGTTAATTAATAAAGAAAACTGCCTTGGCCCTTTAAGAGAACAGAAAATTAGGTAGGTGGAGTAGACAGAACAGAATTGTGGGAACAAGGAAGTAGAGTGAGGGAGACGCTTCAGGCAGTCGCCATAGTGAGTCTCCATGCTGCTCCTCTCCGAGATGGACGCAGGTTAAGATCTCTCCTGGTAAGCCACAACTCGTGGTGCTACCCAGATTACTAAATATGGGTTAAAGGAAGATGTGAGAATTAACTAATAAGAGGCTGAAACTATGGGCCAGGCAGTGTTTTAAAAGAATACAGTTTCCGTGTAATTATTTCGGGTGTAAAGCTAGCCAGCGGCGGGTGGCGGGACGCAGCCCCGCCGCTTCTCACTACACTGAACAGAAACCCTCTGGGCTTTGTAGGCGAAAAGTGGTAAAGACAATAAAGATGGTGGTGATAAGGATGACGGTGATGGTGTTGGTGATGGTGTTGGTGATGGTGATGGTGATGATGGTGATGGTGTTGGTGATGGTGGTGATGGTGACGGTGATGGTGTTGGTGATGGTGTTGGTGATGGTGATGGTGATGATGGTGATGGTGTTGGTGATGGTGGTGATGGTGGTGTTGGTGACGGTGACGGTGACGGTGACGGTGACGGTGATGGTGATGGTGAGGATGGCAATGACAGAATGATAGCGGTGATAATGAGGGTGCTGATGGTGATGGTGCTGATGGTGATGACAGGGTGGGAGGAGTGAAGAGAAAGCCGAAAGTCCAAGCAATGTGTTGAAGGTTGTGCCCAGGGCTCACTTTTGGACCACAGATGGTGAGTGAAATCAAGAGCATCATAGCTCCTCCCAGACGTCTGCTGGGCACCAGAAGTGGTGACTCAGGGCACTGGTTTGTGGCACAGCCTAGTTGGGAGGTGAGAAACGAGGCAGAGCCTAGGGCATTTAGGAGGCCTTTATCTAGACCAGGACTCCTGGGTGGGAACCGAGGAGGGTGGACAGAAACGGAGGAGGAGAAACACCAAGCAGGGGGAGACAGAGGAGAAACAGCCGCACATTGTATGTGGTCCTCGGGGCCACCGGAAGCTGCGGGCCTCACCAGTGCTCCGGTCTGGAAGCATAGGTTGGCAGCCAACACAGTCCAGCATCAAAAGGGAGCAGCTGACTCCACAATCTCAAGACAGCCAGACCCAGGCCCTGTCTCCAGGTGAAAGGGAGAAGAATTGAGTAGTCTCCTGCCCACACCAGCTCTAGGGATGGGGAGGGCCAGCTGGGCTTGCAGCATCATCCCCAGCACCTGTTCCCCCTCAGACCTCTGGCACTGAGCTGCATAGCTCTGTTCCGTCTTGCGGTACACACACAAAGGACACCGGGTCACATGGGCAGGTGACTTTCCACCAAGAATCTCAAACCCGCCCTCTCATCTCTTCTGACCTCCTGCCTCAGTGCAATTTCTTCCCCCCCCCCCTCCAGGGGCTCTGCTATGTGCTGTATGTACCTGCCTTGTCAGGGTTGGGTGCTGCTAGCATCTCCTGCCCGTCCCACCCCCCCAGATGGCTTCCTCACAAGGAGGACCAGATCCAGCAGAAGCTGCCAGAGCCTTTAGAAACGTGGCCTGCCCTGGATGCCGTCCCTCAGCAGGGGTTGTTTTGGTTTTGTTGGAGGCAACATTAACAGATAAACAAAAGGGTGAAAAAATGTTTGGAATTTCATCATGACTAATGATATGGATATCCCACGGCAGGTTCTGAAGGAAACTGTCTGAAACCCCAAGGAGAGTGACACAGCTCACTGTCGCTCATGCATCCTCAGACCTTGGTCCACCTCCCCGCCCCCTCAACTGCTCATTTTTCACAACCAGAGAGAGCTCTCCAAGTGTGGATTTACAGGAACTTTCCCCTCCTTTCCGGGGAGGGAAAGGCAGCCTCCACCTGACCATTCCAGAAGAAACTGCGCACCAACCTGCCTTCCCTCAGGCTGGGGGCTCAGTCAGTAGCATTTTTCTCTTCCTGAGAACTGTCAAGGCCATCAGTGTCCTCTCTCCTGCCTTCCTGCCTGTCTAGACAGCAAAGTTTGTTCTGCTCGCATGCACTGTTTTGGCATGGTTTGCCTTCCTTCTGGGGGCAATGGTACTGTCCTTAGTCGGTTGGTCACTTCCCTTTTCTGATAGTGATGTATTTGAATAGTCATAAGGAGCTTCTCCTAAAACAGAATGGCCTTGCAGTGGCTGAGAAGAAAGAACCGACTTCTTGGTGTCTCTAAACCCTTCCCATCTGACAGGAGGACAATCAGTTTTGACCAGGTTCCCAAGGATTAGGAGTGGCACCTTTACCCTTGTGGCACCATCTGATTGCTGGGCAGTTGCTGTCTGGGCAGACTGACCTCCAAGGTCCTGCCAGATCCCAGACACAGCACTTCCTGTTTCTTGCTGTTGGCTGGCAGCCATGCAGGCCTCCTGCCATGAAATCTTGCCACCTGTATTCCAAAAGGCATTCAGGTCCAGCGAGATAATCAGCTTTTTGGCTTTGGTTTGGCATGGTCTTCATTTGGAGCTTGCTATGTGACACAATGTATCCAGTCCCTCTGGGTAGTGAATCCCTAGGACCTCACACTGGGGAGAGTCATCATCAGACACGGTTCACATCTGTCTCCTCATGGCTCCTGGTGCCTCTGTGACTGGATGTGACACTCCTGCTACATTCTCCCACACAGGTATCTAGCACCCTGAGTCTTTGTCCCCTTGGTCCCCCTTCCTCCAGAACTTTCCCTATCTTGTAGGGGCTGCATACATGTCCCCAGACCTGTACCTTCAAAAAAGGAGACAGAAACCCAACATTCCACCCGCCTTGGATCTCAGAATTTAGTCTTCCTCCACGGCCGGCACCAGAACTTCGGATGTGCTGGCCGATCACTTATTTATTTATTTTGAGACAGTCTCGTGCTGGTCTTGAACTCCTGATCTTCCTGTCTCTATCTACCCTAGTGCTGGGATCATATGTGTGTGCCACCATGGCTGATTGGCATGAGGTGTGGCTTCTGATTGGACAGAAGTAGTTCTGTATGCACTGTCAGTGGCTATGAGAAAGTCCTTCCACCACACTTAGGGGAAGTCTCAACTCTGGAAAATTACATCCAGGAAACTAAGGAAGTTTCTGCCCTGGGGAGATGTTTGAGATCATTTTCCTGGGTTGGTCTCAGCCTACAAGGAGAATTCCTGGTTCTGGTGACTTCAACTACAACCATTTCTGGGAGCCTCTGGCAGCCAGGAATACATGTGCCATGCTGTCTTGGTGACACGTGTTGCAGTCAGGGTACATGGTCCTCAGGGACACACGTGTCAGGAGCAGACTCCAAGCAGTGTGTCTGTAAGACACACCAACTCCTTCTAGAAAGCACAGCCTGGTCCTGTCTGCCTAGGTGGGATCAGATCCCTCCCTCTCCCACCTTGGGTAAATTCCTTTCAAAGTGCCTGGAAGCCAGGTAATTGTGAAGGAGGGTTAAGTACCAGCTCAAGCAATAAAGCCCAAGACATAATTGGCCAGCCTACCTGCTGGTACAGGTCCGGAGGTCTGGGAGGGGCAGGCCCAAGCATACCCAGTTCCAGCCTGCCAGGGTAGCATTGTCCAGCCTGCGTGGAGACCCTGTTATCTCCCCCAAGTTGCAAGGTGACACTATTGCCCAACTGGCTGGTAATGCCACCATTGACTCCTCTTCTTGAGACAGGGTCTTAGGGGGGCCAATAACTCTTCTGTCAGGTTCTCCTGTCCCAGTCTCCTGAGTGTTGTGATTAAAATCCTGAGTCACTGTAACAGGCTCATTTAGGGCCTGCAGCCCTCACTGACTTGGCTTCCATGCAGACCTCATCCTCTCTGGCTCCTCTCTGATGGAAGGAAGACCTGACTCTCCTCCAGTTCCCTCTGGTGGGTGGGGCCTACCATACCTATGTCCTCCCCCACTGGCACACATGGGTTTTGCACACATTCTTGCACGTAAGTGCATGGATGACCTGGAAGACCTTCATATAGCCAGAGGGCAAAGCATCTCACCCATTTTAAATGCCCAGAATTTCAGCCTGTAGAAAGACAGTTCATACCCAACCATCTTGGAACCTGATCTCTCTCCACACTCCACTGCCCTGAAGCCCTATGAGGACCAAGTGGGTGGGCCCATCATCCTGCAAGGGCTTTGCTGGCAGGCTGGCAGCAGGCCGGCCTGGGAGTGGGGGTTCCAGACTGCTGAGCCTAGTCAGCACCCTCCTCCTGGTTGGGGTCAACACCATGTCTTAGCAGTTCTCAGGAGGGGCTTTGGGCCTCCTTTCTTCCTTCAGATGTTTCTCTGATTCCATCCAAATACTGTGGATGTGGCAGCACCGGGAAAAACATGGACACCAGCAGATAAGCCTGGACAACCAGAAACCACTCCAGTTTGGCGTAGATAGAACCTATGATGTGGTGCATTCGGGAACGACAGAGCCACAGTCACTTGTCACAAGAACTAGAGTGAGACCCAGTTGCAAAACAGCAGTAGTTTTTAAAAAACCGATCATTCCACTTTTGAAAACATCTAAGTATGTCTTCATGCATTAAGTGCATGGGTGTACCTTGGGTATGTATTCTAATGCATGAGAATGCACATGTGCAAATGTTTGTGGAGGCCAGAGGTCAACCCTGGGTGTTGTTCCTCAGGGGTTGTCTGTCTTGGATTTTGAGACAAGGTCTCTTATTGGCCTGGAACATACCAAGTGAGTTAGGCTAGCTGGCTGGCAAGCCCCAGGTGTGCGACCTCTGCTTTCTCAGGGCTAGGATTATAAACTAGAGCCGCCATGCCCAGCCTCCATCCCCACTCACACCTTTAACGTGAGTTCTGCATGTTGAACTTGCATCCTCAAGCTTGCAAGACAAGCGCTCTACTGACCGAGCTGTTTCCTAGCCTGTCTGAATGTACTCGGTTGGATAAATTTTGTGAATTCTAAGTCTAATTTAGGATTTCTTTTTTTTTTAATTTTCATTACATCTATCATCTATCTATCATCTATCTATCACCTATTTATTTATCACCTATCTATCGTCTATCACCTATCTTTCTATCTATCTATCTATCTATCTATCTATCTTTTATCTATCTATCATTTATCTATTATCCATTTATTTATCTATTATCTATCTATCTACCATTTATCTATTATCCATTTATCTATCTATAATCTATCTATCAATCATCTATTGTCTGTCTATCTATCTATCATCATCTATCTATCATCTATCTACTACCTATTTATCTATCTATAATCTATCAATTGTCTGTCTGTCTATCTATCATCTATCTATCTATCTATCTATCTGTCTGTCTGTCTATCACCTATTTATCTATCACCTATCTGTCTGTCTGTCTGTCTGTCTATCTAGTGAGAGGCTTGCACAATGCCACAGTGCACATGTGGAGGTCAGGGAAAAACTTGTGGGAGTTGGTGCTCTCCTTCCACCATGTGGGTCCTAGGGATTGAACTCAGGTAGTCAGGCTTGGCACCAAGTGTCTTTAACCCACTGAGCAGTCTTGCCAGCTCTCAGTCCAGTATTTGTGATAAATATTCAGTACCTGAACTGACCACGGGCAATGGATGTAAAATACAAACCTATTTTGAAGATGCAGAAGCTAAAGGGAGTAGAATATCTGCTTCCATATTGAAGTCGTGCTTTTATGACTCTGTTAGATTTAAATAAAAGATATCGAAGTTAACTTCACACCAGACCTGGTGGCCCAGCCCTAAAATACCAGCAACCTGATAGGCTGTGGCAGAGGATTGTAAATTAAATATCAAGCTGGACACTCTGAATAAGACGTAAAATGAAGGCTGGGAGTGTAGCCCTTGCTCTGCAGCCTTGAGGCCCAGGGATCAATCCTTGTACGCCACTGTTAAGTCTGGAGTGTAGCCCCAGCCCCTGGTATCCATCCCAGCGCCCCTGGCCTGGGAGTTGCATTAGTCTGGACTCCAAATCCCAGCATGCCAGGTCATGACCCTCTCTGGGAGAAGGTCAGGATCACTTCCACAGGGTATTTAAATAGATTCCCAGAGGAGAAACACATGGTTTCAGGTTTGCATGTGCTCCCCGCTGTCCTGTCTCCCCGCCATGTGCTCAGCCACCCGAAAGTGCCGTACTTAATCAAACAATGGGCATTTTAATTTGGTTGATCTGACCTAATTGGATTTCTTTGTGCCAGCGGAGCCACCCCTCAGGATTTTTTCCCAACAGCCACAAGCAGAGACAGACTCCACAGGCCCCTCCTTCCTAGTATGCTGCCGGAGCACAGACAGTGGAGACGTTTGTGCCTCCATTTTGTTTCCACTGTGAGCAAAACTACTCATACCAAGCGTGAAGGCACAGCATTGAGGTGTGGCGTTTGTCTCCATAGGGAGAGGCGGCCGTCCCTGTGGGTGCCTGGCTGTGTTGGGCATGGAGGGACTGGTGTGCCCAGGAGCTTTCTTTTGTATCAGAAAGTTTCAGACCCATTATGTCTGATGTCTGGGGACAGTGTGGACAGCCCCTACTCTGCTCAGCAACCGGGAGCCCAGGTAAAAGTGGGGCTCTGTACAGAAATAAGGCCCTGATTTGAGCTCTCCAGTCCCTTCTTCAGCTCTGACACTAGCTTGGACCTGGGGGATTTCCTGGGTACCAGGGTCTGAGATCCATGCGGCAGTGTAGGGGGTCCCTGGTGTGTAAGGATATGGGGGAGGTTTCACAGATTCAGGATGCAGAGTAGTGCGGAATGAGTATATGGGGGTTCCTGAGATCAAAGTGTTTGGTTCTTGGGGTCCAGGTGTGGGAATCTCTGGGCCAGGGTGTAAGGATGATAGCTTGAGCAGGAAGATGACCCCTAACACCTCCACGTGAGGCATCTGTGATTCCCACCCCTACCCTGCTGTTAGGCTAGCAGTGTCCCAGGAGCTTCTCTGGTCTAACTGGACTGGGTTGGGCTGGCTGAAGTTCAGACTTTACACAGGGGCCTCTGCTATTACTCAGAGCCCTGGTCCTGCTCAGGAGAATGGAGCTGTTGGGAGGCCACCATGATCTGTCATGAAAGTCACAGAGGAAGCACTTAGAAAACCACCATTCTTGTCTTGAGTGACACCTCCCACCCTCTGAGGGCACCGGGCATTTCCCCAGGGCTCAGCATGGCAGCCGGGACGCCGTATGGGGTGAGTTTGGGAATTCCATGAGGCTGAAGCTGGACCACGGTTCTGATGCGGGGGAAGGAGACGCAGGTCTCAGCTTTGTGTGTGCAACACATCCCTGTCCCTCCCTTTCTAGGCGCCCGTGAGGGTACGGAAATGGTCCCTGAGAGCTGCCATCTCAGAAACTTGTGGTGAAGCTCATGTGGGCTCCCACAGGAAGTCTGGGGGGGGGGGTGGTGAGCAGGGGCCCAAGGGCCCCTGGGCCATAGTGGAAAAGTTCACGATAAGGCAAAGAGCCTCCCCTTCCTCCTGTTCCCGAAGAGGAGGTCTGTCATCCCCAGCCATGAGGATGTGGCTGAGTCACATGGGAAGACAAATAAGCCTGCGGAAAATTCCAGGTCCCAGGAGAACCATTTGGTTTTCTGGTCCTGGGAGGCTCGGGTCCCCTGGCCTCATGTTTCTCTCGAGGTTCTGTTCTTGCTGGTGCAATCATGAGGATGAACCAGGCTGTGCAGGCCACTGAAGCCATGCTAGGAACAGCAGATCACTGTGAGAAGGGGTGATTCTGATGCTCTGGGCTGCAGGAATGTGGTTCCAAAAAACAAATCCCAAGAATGATGCCTGGGGTTGTTTACAAAATCCTCACAAATAGATGGACATGCTCCGTGGTCGCTCGGGAGCCTGGAGTTGACCTGGGTCCAGGAGGAACCCCTGAGCCCCTGTGCGTGGTGCTCACTGCTTCCTGCCTTATCGTGTTCTGGAAACATTAAACACCCACACATGGAACACATGCGGCCGTCACCAGTCTCTACAACTCCCGCCCCCAGCCTACCCAGGTTACTTGTGGCCAAATCTTGGGTTCCTATGACCTCATCCATTCCCACTGCATTTCTGAGCAACTCTTTTGCATGCTTTAAATACAAACACAGCTCTGCTGTCACACCCACCAGAAACAGTTCACGCAAGGCACAGGCCACTTCCAAGGTCACTTGACGGGTGATGTGTGTCTGACCAGTTCAAGGCTTGGACTGTGGCCAGCTCCTTGTCTGGGGCTAAGGAAGCTGGACCCTGTCCTGACCCCACATCCATGAGTTGTCCTTCCACAGCCCTGTGACTTGAGATCTCACCAGATCAGCCACTGAGGGGTGGCTTTGCTGTTCAGCGGCACAGATAAAAGAGTCAAAAAGTTCACTACTTTTCCACCTGGTGCTGGGGACGGAGCCCAGCCCTCCTCCATTCGAGATGCATTACCTCCAGCCCGGGTTCAACATTTCACGTGTATGTAGTTGCTGGGGCTTTTTTGTTCGGTTTGTATTTGTTTTGAACAGAGTTTCCTGTAGTCCAGGCTGGCTTGAATTTGCAGAGAGCCGAGGATGACCTTGAAAGCCCTGATCCTTAGCAGCGCTGAGATTACAGATGTGTCGCCAAACCCAGCCCAGTTAGCTACTTTAAAGTGGAGAATTCAGAGACTGGGGAAATGGCTTGGCGGGTAAAGCACTTGACAGGCAAGGATGAGGACCTGGGTTCTGATCCCCAGCACCTAGGTAAATGAGGAGGAGGCACGGTGCCTACCTGGAATATGATGTACTCAGGAGGCAGAAACAGGGGATCAGTGCAAACTGACTAGCTGGCCTAGAGACCATGCCTTAGTATATCAGGCAGAGAACAAATGAGGAAGACATCCTACAGCAACTTCTGGCCTGTTCTTGCACACATGTGTATGTATACCTGCACCCACAGACATATACAGAGCGTGCGTGTGGAGACCAGAGGACAGCTTCTGGGCTTCTGTTTTCTCTTTCTATCACGTGAGTCCTAGGAGTGGAACTCAGGTCGTCAGCAAGTGAGACGGCAGCTAGCCCTGTTACCCTGCTGAGCTGTCTCCTGGCCACTGTCCAGAACACTTCATAAGGTGATGGTCCAACTGCTTGAGGCCTTCTTGGCATGGCTTTCTCCATACGTGTGTGTTGGTTCTCTGACTCCCATCTATGACGGAGACTGAATGGATGGGGGACTCGGGAGCAGGGCCTGTCTGATCATCTCTCCCTTAGTGTCCTCAGTGAGTTCTCATCCCATCCCACCTTTCCCCATGAGACATCTCTTTTCCTCCTTTTGTGTGGGGATGGCCCTCTTGCCTCTTGTTATCCACTTCAGAACCCATGAGTTTCCCCCTGGTGTTTTATGTGGTGACCAGTTAGCATGTGCTCATCAGGAGTTCAGATTGTGCACATCTCAGTGACTGGCATTACTGATATTCCCATATCAGCTCTTCCTTGGGTTCAGCATGAGCTGCCTGCCTTATTCCTGACTCCTTAGGATCTCCATTCTGCCAGCCTTGGCTTCAGGTGGCCTGGGGCAGGACTCTTCCCTTCTCCCATCCTGTGCCTCACCCCCCACAGCTACCACCACATTGGTTCATCCCAGTGTGTGCCGGAAACTTCTACAGGAGCTACACGCATCCTATGCAAGATGGTGTTTTTGACAGCTGAGAAAGAACAAAGGGAACACTGGTGTCCTGGTCCCGTCCGCCACCCCAACTGTCCATAAATAAGGGACATTGTCTGGGCCCCTTTGGTCCTCATATTGTACATCCCTGTTGCCCAAGAGGGAGGGGTCAGGAAAGGCAAATCAGACATGGGCAGTATTCACACAAGTCACCTTCCAGGCCGGGGCAAGAATGAGCCTCATGGGCTGATCGAGGAGGGGAGGTCTTGGCTGACTCACCCTGGACATCCATCCCAGGGACGATGTCCCTGGGTCCTGGTTCAGCCGGGATCCAGTGAGACAGGACCTCTCCTTCCAAGCTGGGTTTCAATCATTCTCCATAAAGACTCCACCCTACTGCTGGCAGAATGGTAGTAGAAACTGACATTTAGGGGTCTGCTAGAAATGTCTTTCAGGCTGCGGGTGTGGCTCGGTGCTAGAGACATGAGGCCTTGGGATCTAGTCCCAGAACTGTGAGAGAAGAAGCAAATTTTAATTAAATCTCCTGGATTCTGTATGCTGGGAGGCCATATGGGCCTCGTATTACCCCCGGACACTGGGGTTTGGGTTTGGTGCTGGATGCTGTGGTGGTGTCCCTGAGAGGCTGGACTCTGGCCCAGATATGTTTTGATAGTATGGAAATCCAGGGGCCAGTAGGAACGGGTCCTCAACACTTCCCTTTGCAGAATACAGAATGCTCAGAACTCTGGGACTTCTGGGAGGCCGAGAGTAGCAAGGCAAGTGTGTACCTGGCAGCTCCAGAAATAAGCTGGGAACATGGTGGATCCTGGATTTTGAGAGTGCACTGATGGGCAACACATGTAGGCCCCATGCCTCTCCTAGCAGCTACCCAGTCAGGGAAACCTCAAATTAAAACCAGTTTTGTCCACAGAGGAGGGGTGGGTAGCCATGCACAGTGTGGGCCCTGTGTTCTAATGTGCCGGTGGTGGACTCGTACGGGCCCTGTCTTGATCAAGTGGAGTCTCAGGGCTCTGCATGGCCTACAGTGAATGCCATGGAGGTCGGCTCTGCTGTCCATAAGCCCACAGTGATCCCTAGAATCTGCATGTTTTGTGTGTCACTTGGTCTTCACAATAAGAACTCCAGAGTGGGCCAGATCCTGCCCGGGGCACCCTAGGCCTGTGCTGCCGGCATGGCACTGGAACATGGTCCCTAACTGCAGCAGCCCCAGGGTTGGCTTCATCCCTGGCCTATTGCTATTGTTCGTCTCACTCCTGGCTAAGCCTGTCACAGGCCCCAGAGCTCCGATCCAGAACCCACAAAAGCACCTGTTCTACAATGCCTCAGTTTCCCCAACTAGAAAATGATGTTTCCCATCTTGCCATTCATAATGGGCCTGTAATCCTGGCCCTATAGGCTGCTCTAGTTCCCTTTCCTGGTTCTGGGACCCAGTAAGCTTCCCCCAGTTTCTCCTTAATGCCTCAGAGTAGGGCCTTGTCAGACCGGGTAAAGACCCTGAGACTCCTGGAGGCTCTCTGCCCCCTGTTCCTTCAGGCAACTTTTCTCACTGGTCCTTCCCTGTAATACCCATCTCAGCCAGGAGAGGGCAGAAGTGTCTCGGCTGAGCCCGGGCAGGCCAACCTTGCTGGAGGGAGCCAATGAGGGTGTCTACACTGGGTGGATATCCTGGAGCACCTGCCAGAAGCCTTCCCAGGACTCTTTCCGAAGCTTCATCACTCAGGAGGAGCGAGAAGGTCTTAGATTATCTGTGGCCCTCAGGATCCTCCCTGGTCACCCTAAACAAGGGGAACATAGCGTAGATGGGTTAGTTAATAATCTTAGCATGCCCGGTGGAGAGAGAGACTCCAACCCAGCATTGTCAGATGCGGGTGCTCAGGCTGGACCCAGAGTAGCAAAAACTCCACTGTCCTGCAGAAGCCTCATGAGAGCCTCCTTCCTCGGCATCCTCTTGACCGATCCATGCTGTGGAGTCCTTGGGAGCCTTACTCCCCTCGAGCTAATGGAGGCTGTGTCCTCTCGGGCAAATATCCTCTAACTAGGATGGGGGCAGTGTTCTGCTCACCAGAATCCACCAGGCATCTGTGTTGGCATGTGTCAGATGAACCTAAATTTAAAGTCAGATTCCGGGCCTGCCAGGGTGGACCTATTAGGTGGACCGCAGAGCTGCATTCATGTCCAAGCGATCGTGGAGTCTCGAGGGACCCAGCACGCTCTCATTCAAGGGTCTCTGCGTTCAGCCCCCATTGCCATCAACACTCACTCTTGTGTTTCTCGCTCTGCCGGGGAGTTTGGGACAGGCCTTCCCCAGCACTGACAACAGATGCCCCCAAGTCTCTCACACGTGGGAATTCTGCTTCATCAGCTTTAGCTCAGCACATTGTGGAGATACTTGCAGCTGCTGGCCTGTGGGCCTCGATATCTAGGCCTCCCCTCCAGCTTATGTGGACGTTCCTTTACAGATGGTGAATTCTATCTTAATCCTATTATGACAGATGAGAAACACATGTTAGAATTGTCTCCCTGGTTTCCCTTAAGACCTGAGTTCACAGGTGCAGACTTTTACCTGCTTGCCAGACTGAGGCCATAGGGCCTGGAGTCCACATGTCCAGGGGTCAGATGGGCATGGAACGCAGCGAGAACAGCTGTACAGTGGGAGCTGCAGCCTCCCAGGCTCAGCACGATGCATGTACAGCCTGGTTTTTGACCTTCACAGCAAGCTGTGGGGTGTGCCCTTTCTTCCTCTACACAGAGGATGACAGGGCTTCCAAGAGCTGAGAAATCTGACCCAGAACCATTGCTGTGCTCATAGCCAGGTGTTCTGCTTTGGTAATGGTATTCCTTCCAGGACGCACGTAAATCAGGATCTGAAATGCATCGGTCATGTGCTGGTGCTTGAGTTTTGCTGTGGTTAAACCATTACGGCAGGTTTTTATTCGGGAAGATACGTAGCATGAGGCTGATGCGTCTAACCGTTTCAAATGCACAGCTGAGGGTGCTTAGTTAATTCGTGCTGTGAAACCCTCACCACCATCAACTCCAAGGCCATTCCCTTCCCTCCTGAGGCTCTATCCCCACTAGATACTGTGTCTATCACCTCTTCCTAGAGCCTGGACCCCAGCCTCCATCTCCCTCCTCCTAGAGCCTGGACACCAGGCTCCCTCCCCTCCCCCTAGAGCCTGGACGCCAGCCTCCATCTCCCTCTCCCTAGAGTCTGGACACCAGGCTCCATCTCCCTCCCCCTAGAGCCTGGGCACCAGGCTCCATCTCCCTCCCTCTAGAGCCTGGACACCAGGCTCCATCTTCCTCCCCCTAGAGCCTGGACGCCAGGCTCCCCCCCTCCCCCTAGAGCCTGGACACCAGGCTCCATCACCCTCTCACTAGAGCCTGGACACCAGGCTCCATCTCCCTCTCCCTAGAGTCTGGACACCAGGCTCCATCTCCCTCCCCCTAGAGCCTGGGCACCAGGCTCCATCTCCCTCCCCCTAGAGCCTGGGCACCAGGCTCCATCTCCCTCCCCCTAGAGTCTGGGCACCAGGCTCCATCACCCTCTCGCTAGAGCCTGGGCACCTGGCTCCATCTCCCTCCCCCTAGAACCTGGGCACCAGGCTCCATCTCCCTCCCCCTAGAGCCTGAACACCAGGCTCCATCTCCCTTCCCCTAGAGCCTGGGCACCAGGCTCCATCACCCTCTCGCTAGAGCCTGGGCACCAGGCTCCATCTCCCTCCCCCTAGAGCCTGGGCACCAGGCTCCATCTCCCTCCCCCTAGAGCCTGAACACCAGGCTCCATCTCCCTTCCCCTAGAGCCTGGGCACCAGGCTCCATCACCCTCCCGCTAGAGCCTGGACACCAGGCTCCATCACCCTCTCGCTAGAGCCTGAGCACCAGGCTCCATCTCCCTCCCCCTAGAGCCTGGGCACCAGGCTCCATCTCCCTCCCCCTAGAGCCTGGGCACCAGGCTCCATCTTCCTCCCCCTAGAGCCTGGGCACCAGGCTCCATCACCCTCCCACTAGAGCCTGGACAGCAGGCTCCATCACCCTCTCGCTAGAGCCTGGGCACCAGGCTCCATCTCCCTCCCCCTAGAGCCTGGGCACCAGGCTCCATCTCCCTCTCACTAGAGCCTGGGCCATCATTCTTCTTTCAGCCTCTGCATCTGGTGGCTTCAGGGATCTCAAGTGGACGGATCCTGTACCCTTTGTCCTCCTGTGCCCTGCTTATTCCCCTCATCACCCTGCCCTCAGTGTCCATTTGTGTTGTAGCGGGTGTCAAACACCCTTCATTCTCAGAGCCGAGAGATGTTCTGTGTGGATGGTAGACCGTGTTGTCTCGCTCACACACTGACAGGCGCTGGGCTGCTTCCGCCTCTGGGCTGTTGTGAGCAATGCTGTAAGGAACTCATGTGTAGAAAGCTGAGATTCTGTTCTCCTTTAGTCTGAGTCTTAGTTACATTCCTGCTGCTGTGATAAAGCGCCCCAACAAAAGCAACTTAAGGGAGAAAGAGTTTATTCCAGTTCACAGTCTGTCGTGGCGGGAAGTCAAGGCAATGGGAGCCTGAAGTAGCTGGTCACAAGGAAGAAGCAACCAATTCACGTGTGCTTCTCAGTGTTCCTTCTCTACTTATAAATACCAGGGAATGGCCCCACCTATAATTAAGATGCGTCTTCTCAAATCAATTAAGGTAATCAGGACAATCTCACACAAGTGTGAACATGGGTTTCAGGGCTGTAACTAAGATTGGCAGGCTTCCTCAGAAAGTGCCTTTATCTACTGAGCTATCCACACTGGTCCCCTCTGTTTGGTATGTTTTGAATATTTCTTCATATCAGTTAATATTTGTCCCTGACACTGTAGCTACACACCTTCTTACCATAATTTATTTAACTCCTGTGGATGATCCCAAGCTTTGAATGTTAAACTCAGTGTCTGGTCTTATGTGCAAATCTTGAGGCAGAAGTTTACTTCCTTGGGGATAATCTCTGAGGATTTTATTGAAACTGTGGTGCACTGTGACAAAATGAACCCTTAGAACTTTCTTTTACTTCCCAGAAAGACAGTCAAGTCTTTCACCGGCAGGCCCCTCGTCAGTTCTGTGGCCAGAACTGGATTTATACTTAAATTCTGTCAGAAGCAAATTCATTCTCCCACGGTGTGCCTTGGATTCACACGAAAGTCAGCATTTGTCATGAGCATGTAGCGGGTGAAAAGGCACGTCTCCTATCTTTCATCCATTTCTCTGTGACTGTGCCTACCTTTCAAATAAAACGCGTCACGAGGCTGGGAAGATGGCTCAACTGGGTACTCGCCCTGCAAGTATAAGGATCGGAGTCTATATTCCCAGCACCCACGTTAAAGCGCCGGGAGAAGCGGCTCACTTGGAAGGGAAAGAGAAGGATCCCTGGAGCACACTGCCAATTCGACAAGCTCCAGGTTCCGTGAGAGACCCTATTTCAAAAAGTGAGGCAGAGAACGCAGAGGAAGAACCCCCCCCGAACTTGACCTCTGGCCTCCACACGCTTACAGCACGCAACACGCTCCTGCGCGCGCGCATGCGCACTGCCTTACAGGACGTACTGAAGCTGGAGAGAAGCTGGTGTCGCCGGTCAACTTCTGACCAGCACACCAATACAATTGCGTTTGTCCTCCATAAATGGAGTCAGAGAGAATGGCTTTTCCCCTCAGTTGACATCTCATTGTGCATAAAGAATGACCCCAGGCTAGGGGTCAGGCCCAGAGTCTGCTGAGCTGTGAGAATCTGTGTCACCGCCCAATAGTCTGCTGGACGGCGAAGGTGATGAGGCAGGTAGGTCCCTTGAAGTCTGCAGGCGAGGGTGTAGCAGATCCTAGGGGAGATGCAGAATGAACCTAGAGACTGAGGGACAGGGAAAACAGGAAAAATGAGGGAAGGCAGGAGGAGGCAGATACACCATGCCAGGCAGGGTATCCAGCGAGCGTGCCTCTTAGCTGCTCGAAATGCATGGGCAGCAGAGATCCGACTTGCGGAATTTCATAAATCACAACTATTTTAGCTGCGAGAGTAGAGATTGATTAAGGTCTGAGCCATCAGGCGTCTCTCACCAACCCTCCCTTTCCGAGACAAGCCTGTCAGCAGTTTTCCGGGAAAGCAGTCTTTACGCGTTTAGCATCATCACGATTACTGTAAGGAAGCTCGATGGCCACAGCCAACCAGCAGCTCAGCCTTGGGAGCGGGCACCGGGACAGGGTGGCTGCAGCAAAGCAGACCGGGGTCCCCAGTGAAACTCAGCCCCCACAGAGCCCTAGGCTGCCTGGGAATTCTGCCGGTCTGTAACCCTGGGGAGGTGGGGCGGGGGCCTGGAGGAACAAGAGTCGGCTGCCTGTCTCGCAGAGGCTTCCACACGCCCAGTGTTTCGTTCAGATAGCTGCCGTGCTTTGACGAAGGCCGGCTCTGACACCCACCCATCCACCCAGGGAATCCAAAAAAGGCGTTTGTTAGTGACATTCTCCAGGGGCCCTCATGAAGCAATTTGTTGTGCATAGCTCCCCCTAGTGGAGTGATGTAAGCATTTTGGAGGCTCCACCTCAGACTCCCTGAGGTGGCGAGAGATGGGAGGGCACCTGCCCCAGCTCTTCACTCTTGGGGCTTAGTGTGAACGTGAATAGGACAGAGGCTTACCGCTGACGGAGCGATCTGTTCCACACTTCCCTCCCGTTTTAAGAACGCTTTCCACTCTTGAAATGGTTTCAGATTAGGGGTGCAGAGTCTGCAAGCCCATAGTCGCCCACACATTAACATGTGACACTTCCACACATGTCTCACCATGGCGGGAACCGAGTGCCACTGCCTTCTTTCTGCTGTCCTTTTCTGTCCCAGGACCCCACGCGACATTCAGACACCCCATATCCTCCAGGCTATGAAGGTCAATGGGGCGTCCCTCCTAAGAAAGTGATCCTCTTGAGGACACGTCAGTACTTTATAGAATCCTCCTCAATTTGTGTCTGCTGTTTTTTAGTTAGAGACAGGCCACAGTGTCTTTCCCACTGCCTGGCATGAGCCATCTGAGGTCTGTCCCACACACTACCCCGGGAACTCGAATTCAGGCAGGTTTTCTTCCCTTGAAAGTGATGGGAAATGAGACCCAACTGGCCTGGCAGAGAGGGACCTGAGGAGTTGTAACTAGAAGCCTGGAGCATTACTGTCTCTAAGTATGCCTGAATCAAATAATAGGATACGTAGCATGAATCCTAATTGGTCTTAATAATAAAAACTCAGAATCAGATGCTAGGGATGGAAGCTGGGAGATCAGAGAAGCAGAACAGTCAGCTACTAGGGAGACCTTTGACCTCCACCAGTGCTCAGACCCACGGGGCGATCCTGTCCTCAGACTGTACTGAGCTCCTCTCTCCACCCAGCCACATCACCCCTGTCTCCACCTTCCTATTGCTGGGATTGAAGGCGTGAGATCCCAAGTACTGGGATCACCTTTGTGTGAGCTCTGTTTCTCTTTCAGACAGATTCAATCTCGTGGAGCCCAGAGTGGTCTTGAACTCACAGAGATCCCTCTGCCTCTGTCTCCCGAGTCCTGGGATTAAAGGTGTGTGCCACCACTCCCTGGCCTCTTGCAGCTTAGCTCCACACACTGATCTTCAGACAAGCTTTATTTGTTAAAACATAAACAAACTATCACTATAAGGATACTGTCAAGACCAGACATCCTATTGATGCCCAATCTACGTTGGCTCTGCCCTTAAAGATCAGCCCCTTCCAGTCTCAGGAGATGTTGGCAGGGCTCCCAGCTCGGTGGGAAAAGCAGACTACGCTGGTCTCATTCTCCCCCAGGACCGTGGGCTCCACCCTGGATACTTCACTGTGGCCTGCCCACTTCTTTCAGACACAAGAACTGAAGAACAGCAGCGTCTGTAGCCTCTAAGGTAGAATCTGGACTTCTGCCTCCAACCAATGTCCCAACAGACACCACCTCCTTCCTGACCCCAGACCTCTGTTGTAAGATTTCTCCGAAGCTCCTTTCTGGTGTTTACAAGCTGTTCTAGCTTTAGCCGGTCTCCAAGGGTTTTATGCCGTGTTTACACTCTGCAGTCATTTTCCAGGTAAGAAACAATAAAGCAGAAAGGGCCCTGTCATCTTGATGGACAGGCCGGTCCTGTGTTTGGGTTCTGAGTGGGGGCACATTAATAGTTTAATTTGGAGTCTGTCCCGATTAGAGGCTTGTCTTAGGAGGTGATAATGACAGACAAAGCACAGGCCTCGGGGAATTCAACTTGACAGGCTTGGAGTATCTCTCTTGTCAGAAAATAGGCTTTGGGCCACAGCCATCACTGGGGACAGCCTCCAGTCAGACACCTGAACCTATATTATAGTGTATTATCCGCTTCAGCCCCTGTTGGCACCCAAGTTCCCAGGGATAGAGTCGACAGTTGGCCTATTTGATGTCCTTTCCAGGGCCGAACCTGAATGGGTGGGGTATTCTAGAGGACTTAGTAAGGAAGAGGCTCAAAATGGGGAACACACTGGCTGGGTATACAGATGGAAGATTTGGGCAGAGCCCTGCATGCCTGTAGCTGGGGCATCTGCTGGTGGCCGGGTTGGGGTGCTGCCAATCGGCTGAGTAAAACTGCTGATGAGATAATAGCAGTTAAAACGGAGTCCGCTGTCAGAGCCAGAGTGTTTTGCTGGCCCCCAGCCCAGCACTTCCCAGCTCAAGAAGGGGCAGGAGGAGGATCCCTGGAAGACCAGGACACACACGTCACCACTCTCCTGAGTCCTGGGGCGCTGACTGTCGTGGTCTGCTGTTCCTATGCAGTATTCTCAACCGTGTTCTTAGTGGCTAGTTCAGTGGCTTTCTCTCCCTCCCTCCCTCCCTCCCTCTCCCCACACCTTCTGCCTGTTTCAATCTCTCTCTCTTCTCTCTGTGCCTCACTCCCCACCCAACAACTTTTCTTTCAGGATTTCAGATTTTTTTCTCACATCTGCATAAAAATCAAATGGGGACCAGATACGGTGGTGCACACCGAAATCCCAGCACACAGGGTGCACACTGAAATCCCAGCACACAGGGTGCACACTGAAATCCCAGCACACAGGGTGCACACTGAAATCCCAGCACACGAGAGGCCGAAACAAGAGGAGTTCCCCAAGTTCTAGGCTAGTCTGAGCCACACAACAACATCCTCTCAAAGCAAATAAAGGAACAATTAGTTCAGAACAAATTCTATAAGGTACCTCTGAAAATGCTCTTTGTTACCCATGAGGCCCAAACAGCCACTTTCTATATTTAAAAAACCGTTGTCCAACATGAAAAGTAGCTTTCCAAATGAGGAGACTTTCTTTACAACTTCCCAAGGTAAGAGTGTCTTCTGGACTACTCAGCCAGTCAGCCGCCCATCAACCAGGCTGTGATGTGGGAGACAGGTTTCAAGGACCTGCTGCAGCAGGATGGTGCTGCTGGTCATGGGCAGGGTGACCTCTACAGGTGCCTCTGAGTTCAGCAGGTCTCAGCCCAATGAGGTCATTGCCACGGACACCTGCAGACTCTGTCCATGGCATTTACTAAGGGTCAAAATCTGCCGGGTTCCCTGACACATCCTCATGCTGTCCCAAGAAGCTCCAAGGCACCACAATGCCCCAATCCCTCTTACACACACACACACACACACACACACACACACACACACACACACACACATATTCAGATTCACTGTACTGAATCTGATCTTGACATGAAATACATGGACTCTGCATCCAGAGCTGGTCATGTCATAAGAGTGTTTCTAGAGATGGCCTTGTCCCTATGCCTTCCACTCAAATGAGAGCCTGGTATTTTATCTGTTTAAGAAAGGGATTGCCGGGCTGGAGAGGTGGCTCAGTGGTTAAGAGCATTGACTGTTCTTCCAGAGGACCTGAGTTCAATTCCCAGCAACCACATGGTGGCTCAGAACCATCTGTAATGAGATCTGGCGCCCTCTTCTGGCCTGCAGCCATACATGGAGGCAGAATGTTGTATACATAATAAATAAATAAATCTTTAAAAGATAAAAGAAAGGGATTGCCTTCAAGACAATGGTATTTCGGGGCAGCCCATCTTCAGGGCATCCTCCCTTCATCCCCTGTATCTGGACATTCTTCAAGCTAACCCCTAGCTCTGCATCCCAGTCTCAGACACCAGCCCCAGAGTGTACAACATTGCCCCCAAAGAATCTTTGTAAGTGGCAGGATACATGTGCACACTGTGGATGGTGTGTGGATCTGGGCAGAGCTGTCTGACTCCAAACCTCCTCATCCTTATCAAAAGGCAGAGTGGTACCTGGCTGGGTTGGGAGTATGCTCACTTCATGGGTTGAAAATGAGATGCTCCTGGGTTGTTAGCAGAATCTCCTGGCAGGCACTGCACACTTGGACTTCAAGCTCAGACTATAGAGTCGGCAGCTACTGGTGGAAGCTTCCCAAGTCCGAAACCCTGCTCTGCTGTCTGCTGCAGAAATTCCTGATGCCTGAGAGTCCAGGCTAACATGCTGGTCTCATTCTGGGTCCCTTGTAGAAACAACCCAAGTCCTGTGTGACCTTGTCCTTATGCCCAAACCAAGTTGACAATAGACCTTTCAGGACAGGTGGCTTATATAGCCAGCATGCCTCAGCTCTCTTGTGTTTCTCCTGCCTGCTGGTTCCTGGTGGTCCTGCTTACAGATCCTGGGAGGGTCTCGCAGGGAAGGGGTGCTCTAGGTGTAGATCATGGGGCCAGGCAGAGCACTGGGAGCCTTGCTTGACCAGACCTCCTTCACAGAGTATCCACAGTACCTGAGGACTGAGGGGGGGCTGGAAGAGGGGCACCCGAGTCTGTGGTCACTGTTGTGTTTCAGTCCGGCAGTCCTAGCCAGTAGCTGCCGTAGTAAGGCCACCACGGTTCCCTCAGCCTCTGCCAGCCCAGATGCGTTAACCAAAGGCCATTAAGCTGTCTCTGTGTATATGCCTCCCGGCCTCTTCCTGTCAGTGCTTGACAGCAGGCAGGGGTGAGGGGCCTCCATTCCCGTCCTTTTCTTCCCATTGAGTCACCACCGTCAGACCAGACTGCCCGCACCAGCTCTGATCTCATCGGCTCCTCCATCAATCAGGCCCCTCTGGGACAAAGCCCTGAGGAGACGCACATCTCACAAGAACTCTTCCATCTAAGGGAGCTCAACTGGTTCCGGAGTACAGTATGCATCCTGTAAGGCTCCAGTCCTCCTGCCCCAGCTCTGTGTGACCGAACCGTACGATGGTAGAAGAATCTGGTCCTAAGGATTCAGAGCGGCCCCGATCTCTGTTCCAGGGCACAGAGGGAGAGAAGCTGCTTCCACCACAGCCTGTACCTGAGGATGTCTCCCTGTCACAAACATGAGAAAGGAGGTCACTGTGTCATCGTATGGGCACAAGTTCCCCATTGCGCAGGATGTGGCTGGTTGCTATCAGCTAGTACTCTCTCCTTTCTGCTCAAGGGACAGTGACAACCTATACCCCCCCCCAAAAAAAATCCATCAAAGCTTTCCTGAAAGCCCCAATTCCTGGTGTTTCCCACTGCCTGGCACACAGTTAAGGCCACACTTGATCTGGCTTCATGGAGGAATCCTCAGGTGCCAATTCTGCCAAGGTGGCATGAGCCACTTACTCTGACTGGAAAATGAGCAAGATACTCAAGATTCTTGAGAATTCCACATACCAGACACAGTGGGGAAGGGGGCAGTGAAACTCGGAGTGGCTCACCCAGATATCCAGCATTTTTGTTTTGATTTTGCCCCAAGATCAAGATCCCATGGGGGAGGGCAGGCAGCACCCAAAGAAATCTGGTAAGATCCCCCATCCTCTTAGCCAGCAGAGTTGATCAAAGGAGCCCCACAGGCAAGAGAGGGGTCCCAGGACAGGAGTGAGCCAGTGGGTAGACTCTCTGTTTCTTCATGTGGAGCCACATGTGGCTCATGGAGAGACGCTTGGCCCAGCACAAGCTCTGGGAACTAATCTGATGATGGAAAGTACTTCTCAGACACACTAGGATTCAGGATGACCCACTAGCCCAGCCAAACTCTCAGCGTTCTTCAAAGGTGAGAGGAAGGACTCAACATCTGTGCTCTACACCATAGTGTACAACATCTGTGTACATCTGTGCTGTACACCATAATGTATAACATCTGTGTACATCTGTGCTGTACACCATAGTGTACAATATATGTGCTGTACACCATAGTGTACAACATCTGTGTACATCTGTGCTACGTGTACACCATAGTGTACAACATCTGTGTACATCTGTGCTGTACACCATAGTGTACAACATCTGTGTACATCTGTGCTGTACACCATAGTGTGCAATATCTGTGCTGTACACCATAGTGTACAACATCTGTGTACATCTGTGCTGTACACCATAGTGTGCAATATCTGTGCTGTACACCATAGTGTACAACATCTGTGTACATCTGTGCTGTACACCATAGTGTACAACATCTGTGCTGTGCATCCATTGTGCTCAAGCAGACCCAGAGTTTAGAAAAGTTGAGCATCTTCCAGAAGAAAGACAGTGTGTGATAGTTGGCAGCCCCAGAACAACCAACAGCAGCTGCAAAGACTGTGTGTCATGCAATCACACACGAGAGAGAGAGAGAGAGAGAGAGAGAGAGAGAGAGAGAGAGAGAGAGAGAGAAGCATCTGTGTACTCACAAACCTTTCATATTTGCTTCTAGAAGCCAAAGAGGAAGGGCTTGAATTTCCCACGTGATTCTGGGGACCATAGCCTGGAGACAAGGCTACTTTCTCAGTGAACTGAATCTTGATGGGTCTTCCAGAAGGCTAATCGGTTATATACATGACAGACTGAGTGGGAGTTTACTTCTCTGATCTTTTCAAAGAACCAGATCTTGAGTAAATTGATTTTCTCTATGGTTCTTCTGATTTCTAGCCCACTGGTTCCTACTCTGATCATTACTGTTTCCTACTTTCTTCTCACACTGAGTTTTCGTACCAGTCTCTTAAGGTGAAGCGTATGCCCTCATCAGCTAGCTCTACGAGTGAGCGGGTGGTGGTCTCGGCGATTCTGTCTATAAATGTGACAAAGGGTCAGATTTGGCACAGAGGCTGTAGCTTGCTTACTTCCAGCTCATTGGTTTGTGATCACTTGTTTATTTATTTGGTTTCTGAGGCAGGGTCTCATGGAGTCTAGGCTGACCTTGCACCTGATCTGTATTGGAGAAGGACCTTGCAGTTTTGGCTCCTCCTCCCAGGAGCTGGGATTACAGGGACACAGCACCATGCCTGCCTCTGTGATCTTTTATTTTTCCCATTTAGGGAATTAATACTTAATTAGTTAATGGTTAAATAAAATGTATTCTAGTGCCCCTTTGTCTGCACACCACAAATTTTATAGTGCTTTAATTTTCAACTGTACCATCTGTATTAGCCACGTGCTTCTGATGTTTTGATATCTGGGGGTTTTCTGGCCCTGAGGGACAGCCTCTTCCAGAGCTGGTCAATTCCTACAGACAGCAGGGGGCTCACCCACTATGCCCTCACCTCTTCTCTGGTCACTTACTCTGGGCCATGACTGCCCAGCTGCCCTATTCTCCCAGGCCAGGATCCCACACCAGGCTAGCTGGGGTCACACAAAGCAATTGGTCTTGAAGCTCTGGCTCTTCCCCCTCCTTCTGCAGATGCTGTGGGGAAGGATCTTGCCTCTTCTCTGTTCCTAACCTCTGAGAGACCAAGGACATTCCCCCATAGACCCCCACACACACTCAGGAGAAAGAAGCAAATCCTTTTTCTTCTCTTGAACTGTAACAAATTTCATGGTTTTTTTCAGGGGTGGGGGAATTTTGCTGTATAGCTGGGGCTATCCCTGACCTCCTTGTGAGGTAGAGCTAGCCTCAGACTCCTCTTCTCAAATTCCTGGAGTGGCAGGCGTGTACCACCATGCCTGGTTACTGAGGCGGGGTTTCTTCATCGTAGTTTGATTCCGCCGTGTGGGAAGCTAAGCCTTTAAACAGATACACTTCCCAAAAGAAGGTTGTCTGTGGGGGCATTCTCAGCCGGATGGCACACTGTAGTCAAACATTGGCATTAGGCTCCATTGAAAATGTGCTATCTGAGCAGGGTGTGGTGGCCGTGCCTTTAATCCCAGCACTCAGGAGGCAAAAACAGACCGATCTCTGTGAGTTCAAGGCCATCCTGGTCTACAGAGTGAGTTTCAGGACAGCCAGGACTGTGTAGAGAGTCCCTGTCTCAAAAAACAAAAGCAAGAACAAATTAACACCTTACAGCAACAAATAAAACTTGCTGTTCCTACTGTTTGCTGAGCTTGAGTTTCACCTGAGAAGGTGGGAACTGGAAACTCTTAGAAATCCTGCTGTTTATTTCACGCATGGGAGCCTGAGTTTTGGGAACCCCTGGGGTCAAGCTTCCAAGTTGCAGGAGGCTAAGATGTTGGGGGTGGGCACCCAGATGTTTCCATGGCCTCTTGTCCCAGCTTCTTTCTCACTGAGGGTTGTAGGATCTGCCAGAGCACAGCTCACAGCTACCTCCTCATGTCCACCCAAGAGTTTCAGGAACACTATAGGGGCAGAGGACTTCGGATTGGAAGACTATATGTCACCCTGAAGTGAAGCTATTAGAAAGATGTCCCACAGCACACCCAATCCCCAGAGTCTTCCCACCTAGCCAGTGGGTTTACAATAAAACCCATTGCCTATCTGGCTTCCTTAATCCACAGGGGGATCCTGGGTGGCTGGTTGTGGCCTCTTCCTGCAGGATCTTCCGGACCTGTAGTCCTGCCGCAGTAGCCAGGCACTCGGAGCCTAAATTCTGCGCAGTGGACTTTGAGATGCAAATGGTAGGGGAGGTTCAAGGGTAAAGGTTGAGAAAGCAGATCAAAGGTAGACAGGACAGGCTTCTTTGGGAGTCTGGAGATCTGGAATGGGAAGATGTTCCATCCTTCCATGCAGTCAATCCCTGATGAATGCTTAGTGCGCTGGAGAACATGTGTATTTTAGCCCCACACACACCAGGGGAGATTTCCCATCCTTCTATGCAGCCAATCCCTGATCAGTGCTTGAGAGCACTGGAGGACACGTGGATCTTAGCCCCCCTGCGGCCTGCGGCCATCTGATCTGCAGTCTTACTGTTCCCATATGCCCTGGGGGACCATGGGAGATCCTTTTTTGTTTGCTACTCAGAACACTTCCTGCTGTAGAACTCACGTCAGGTTGGAGCATAGACTGGGCTGACACAATACGAGAGCTGGCCACCTCTCCTTCGAGTGCCCAGCAGGATGGTAGCACGTCTTGTCCCAGGGCAGGGACCCCCTCTAGATGCGCATGTCATATCACCAGTGTCACAGATGCCCCAGAAAGCACCAGGCGTGTGGATGGGAAGAGTCTGGGAGGCCAGACAGGCTCTTCCTGTTGTGGGGCCCCAGCAAATCCCTGAGCGCTCTAGGCCTGGATTTCCTCAATCCTTGTCTTGCTTGCCCTTGGCCTGGCCTGGCACCGGTGGCTCCCCTTCTGTCTGAGTATTTCTGCTGAATTATTCACTAGGCCATATTAGGGCCACCTGGCAGGACGAGACAGGGTGAGCATGCTCCTGGCCTGGGTCCCATTCCTCCGATGTGTCTTAGTCATCTCTGCTTTGCTGGGAGATGGCCATTAATGGAGCTACAGCCAGAGCCTCCTGCAGGGCTGGGGCAGCCCAACCACCCTTCTACAGTCAGCTCTGTACCTGGCCCTACACGGATCTGACCTGAGTCTCAACAGCTGTCGTGGACTCTGGGATTGAGGCTTAGTGTCATGTGCTTTGGGTATCTGCAGACTCAGGCTCCACTCAGTCACCACACCAATCCCTACCCCTACATCAACCAGGCAAGAAACCAGGACAAAATATGAGCATCAAGACTCACCAGGATCTGGGTACTGAATTTTGCTATTTCTCAGAAAATTCCTGCAATGGTTTGGAAAAGGCAAATTCAAGTTTGTTTGGAGTATTGAGCATGAGTGCGTGTTGGCACGCGCACGCGCAAGTGTGTGTGTGTGCATGTGTGTGTGTGTGCGTGTGAAGCACGTGCGTACATGTGTGTATGAGTGTTGACATGTATGAGTTGTATGCATGCGTGGAAGGAATGTTGCACTGCAGGAGTGTGTTCACATGCAATCACACATGTAAGTTCCTATGCTGCACACATGTAAGCTGTGTGCTGCTTCACTCATGACATTTTATACCAAAGGGCATTTCCATTGCCCAAGCCTGCTGGGCATAGGCCACACCCACACATGTGAACTTGTGCGCAAGCCATGTGACTGGGACTGGTAGGGTGGCTGTGTAGCTCATGTGATGCGTTCAGCCCCACAGTTGCCAAACTTGGCTCTGGAGTATCTTCATCTGCCATTTTCTGGATTGTTCATTCGAAGTCCATTCACTTTGGTTGAGGTGCCCTAAAGTCCCTCAAGGTCAGATCCTCTGGAGGAGGACTTGCGCCAACCTTGTCCTGGCCCAGATCCCTAGGAGGTGTATAAGAAGTCTCCTGGCTCTGACCCTCAAATCTTAATGGGCTTCTCTCTTACCTCCAGGCTGGATTGCAAAATGAAGGAAGCAGAGGAGACTCTGCCACTCAGTGGCCCCAGCTTGTCATCTGCTTAACGAAATTGGCTGCCTGTACACACTTGTTCCACATTGTCCTGTTCCTCTGGCGGACAGACTTTCCCTGTAGGGGCAAAAGCTGCCTTAGCAGCTTCTTCCTGTCCAATACTGCTCAGGCTGGTAAGAAGACACTAGCAGAAACACTGGGTAGAAATGTCAGGCAGACTCAGACAGATCAAGGCTGAGCTTTCAAGGCCAAGGCTGTGTACACCAGGGCGGGGCTTCACCTTTAAGACTTCCATTCTAAGAATCCCCTTGCCCAGCCCTGGGCGGGCTCCACTTTGGAACAGTCATACTTGGCCATCTGCTTACTCACTTAGATGTCATGGAGAATCTATGAACTCCAGAGAGGCTGCTCCTGATAAGAGTCCAGGGGAAGAGATGCTGGCCTCCAACCTTCTTGCTGCTGCTAGGTGTCTCAGTGCTAGCTCATGGACTCAATGGAATTGCTTGAGATAGCCTTGCTCAGGATACCAGCCTGGGCTCCTGCATAGTGGAGAAAGGGGCTGTCATGGTGTCTTGGCCCCTGGCTAAGTCCACTCCTAGCTGACTGTCACAGGCACTCAACTATGTGGGCAATGCACCCTGATTGGAAGACTTCTCTGCCCTCAGATGGATCCTAGGCTTCTGGTGAGTTTTGTTTGTTTGTTTTTAAGGGAACACCTGGTACAGGATAACTCTGGTCCTTGTGGTAGAGATCCAGGGAAAACTGGATCCTTGAAAAAGTTCTTGCATGAGACCATCTGTACCACGCTCCCATGTTTGTGAGTGGATGATAGATGCCAACCTCGAGAGCCAAGGACCTGAGCATCTGTGAACGGAGACCCCTGAGGCCTCTCACAGGCTGGCTGGCCACTGACAGTTGGCTGTGGAGAGTGGTTTGCGATGGCCTCTAAGTCCAGCCCCTTTGCCTGCTTGGTTTTCAGCCTTGTCCATCACTTCTCTCCCTTGGCTTCAATCTCCCTTTTAGTGAAGGGTGGGGAAGTTGCAGGGAGGGAGCCTACCTCAGAGGCAAGTGTCAGGGTAGAATGAGTTTCTCACAAAATACCCCGGAAGATGAATTTGATGATGTCATCCTTACTAGAAACTTAATTTAAAACACCCTGGGATATTTGTAAGAAATTGATTATTTTTTAATATTTATTTATTTTTATTATGTATACAATATTCTGTCTGCAAGTATGTCTGCAGGCCAGAAGAGGGCACCAGACCTCATTACAGATGGTTGTGAGCCACCATGTGGTTGCTGGGAATTGAACTCAGGACCTCTGGAAGAGCAGGCAGTGCTCCTAACTGCTGAGCCATCTCTCCAGCCCCAAGAAATTGGTTATTCATGCCCCAAATGAGAAAGTGCATTTTTGTCTTGTATCAGTCAGTGCGGAAGAAGCTGTTAACCCAAGCCCTGCAGTGCTTTCTGTCCTGACAGGAAGAAGCATAAAACCATTCTTTAAATGATCTGCAAGCCTGACAGGACTGGCCCATTGCAGGGGTTCAGAGCAGACCCTCGGTGGGATCAGCACAGGGAAAGTCACTCTCCGATAACAGAAGATCCTGTTCCAGGACCATAGGTGCTCTCTCCCTGGTCCTGGAACAGGATCTGCTGACACACCACAAGGGACATCCACTTACACCCATCTTAGTTACTCTCCTATTGCTGTGAATAATCACCCAGCACAGAACTTCAGTTTTTATTTCCGCTGTGATCTGAGGATACTGTCTATCACCGAAGTGAAGGCATGACCAACAGGAGCGTGAGGCAGCTGTTACATTGTATTCACAACCAGGAAGCAGAGAGAGATGACGGCTGGCACTGCTGGCTTTCTTCTTTATACTCATTTCAGGACCCCCGCTCCATGAGATGATGTCGCCCATATTCAGAGTGGGTCTTCCCTTCCCACTTGGGCTTCTCTGGAAACACCCTTACTGTCATACTCAGAGGGGCGCCCACTAGGTGATTCTAAGTCCAGTCAAAGTGACAATCAAGACCCAGCCACAGCAGATTCAGCATGAGATGTTCTTGAGCAGAGACCATCCTGGACGCCACAGGCTGAGGTCACATCTGCATGGCACCAGTCTCTGTCCAGTTCTGGATGGCAGTCAGCTCCCTGCGGTCAGTGGGAGGGAGGGACGGGCATGCGGCGTGTGATGCATGCCTGGGGTAGGTGTGCAGGAGTGTGGATGCATTGCTCATGAAGTGCCTTTGGGGGCATGTTTGTGGATGCAGATGTCAGTGGAAGTGTATTTGACTATTGCATTGCGTGTGGGTGTGTGTCATATGAGGGTGTGATTTTTGGGGGGTGTGCTTCTGGGATATACACATGGACAAGTGTTGTAACCTCATGAGACAGAAAGGAAAGCCACTCCATAAAGGCCAGATTAAGAGTCCTTTATTTGTGGCAGTCCAGACTCATATCTGAAAGAACTCCCAACCTGAGAGATTCAGGGTAGGATTTATAAATTCAAAAACCAAATTACATCATATCTGGGACAGGTCGGAAGGCAGAAGTTTCAAAATTTTCAGTTCAGTTGATTAAGATTTTTTTTATGTTTACATTGTAAAATGGTGGACCATCCCACCCCACCTCACCCCAAAGTTCCAGGTATGGCTTCATGAGAATGTTCTATGCAGCTGGGTATTGTCCGTGGGGGCCAGGGAATAACCGGGTGACGTTAGCTCAAATTAGTACACAATGGAGTTACTTTGGGGCCATTCGTTCCTATCAGTCTTAAGGAAGAGTTTCACAACACAAAACAGTTTGTGCTTGTGCGGAATGCGTATAAGGCATGTGCTTGTGAATGATGTGTGTGTTTGTGGGGAGCATGACACATATCTTCAGGGCTGCGAGGGGGGCCTCTGTGCAGGTGTGTGTTGTGGGGAATTGCTCCGGCTTAGAGGCATGGATGCGCTTCAATTTGTACAGCACTTGGTCCTTTTAGGGCCCCAGCCACCTCCCCCTCCACTTTAAAAACTTCCACACCTGTCTGGCCCAGATGAGCAGCTGCCTTGCTCAGACAAACCCTCTCCTGTTGGGGCAGCTGGCCCAATCCCTGCGTTCAGGGGCGTGGCTGCTCCAGCGGGGTAGCATTCCCCTTAAATAGGATCGGGGCGCCGGAAGGAGCCCTGTTTTGATTCTTCCCTGCGTACCTTCTGCTCCACTGGACCCTTGGATCTGTAAGTTCCCTTATTCTCCCCTTGTATTAAAGTTAATTAATTATAAAAGGACTATCGTGGTTATTTCCTAACCCCTCCGACCGCTGGCAGCCGCCACACTCTCCACTCCCTGTGGCCTTCTTTGGCGTTCAAACTCTGGTCCTTGTTACTCTCCCTAGATACAGCAGCCTGTCCTGGCCAGATGAGCCCCCTAAAGGTGAGGCTATTTCACATCTGTCTAGGACATGCCATCCATTGGTCCCTGGATACAGACAGTACTTAATAAAAACTTGTTGAGGCCGGGTCCTTAATGAGGATGCTTGAACCCTGACACTGTCTATGGGTTCAAGCCACTTACAAGTCTGTCTGGTTGCCTGAACAGTCCAAGTCCAGGCTTGGCAAGTCCAGTGCTATAACCATGGGCCCCAGCACCCTGCAGAGATATACTACTAGTGTATGAGAGGGCACATCTGCACAAAGCCCTGTGACCTGGATGGTGCCCCAACTCCTAGGTAGGCAGTGGGGCAGCAGGCCTGGGGTTAGTTTCAACCCCTTGAATCTCATTTTATGTGCTTCTTCCTTCAAGGAGGACTCCTTGACCAAAACCAGGCAAATAACAGTCCTCACGAGCCCCACTGTAACCTGACCTTCCTGTGTAGGTTACCTGGGGGTTAGCTAATTCCCCACTGGACCCAGAAAGATGCTATAGCTACCTGTTCTCAGCACAGGGCCAGACCCACCCAAGAGGGCTTCCTAGAAAGTGAAGGACTGAGCACGGGTGGAGTACTAATGCCTGTCCAGGAACAGCCAGGCCTGCAGGCTTCCCCACACTCAGCCTCACAGAAGCATCTGTCTCTCGTCAGCACCGAATCTTGGGCCTCCTGGAAAGGCTAGGCAGAAAATCTGACCTAATTCCTGGACTATTAAAAGCCTCAGTCTCTGCAGTAGGAATTGGAAGACACCCTCTCCCCCATCGCTGCAAGAGAGTGAGCGTCAGTTTTATGTGTCAGCTCACTGGGGCCAAGGTGCTCAGCTGCCACTCAGACACCATTTGGGTTTGGCTAAGGGTTTTCAGATGCCAGAGACTCTTAACACAGTATCCGTGAGTCGGTAGATAGATTATAGATGGTAAATAATGAGTGGATAGATAGTATATAGGAGATAGATAGATGATAGATAGATAGATAGATAGATAGATAGATAGATAGATAGATAGATAGATAATAAATAGATAGATGATAGATAAATAATAGACAGATAGATAATAGATGATAGATAGATAGATAGATAGATAGATAGATAGATAGATAGATAGATAGATACATAGATGATAGAAGGACAGGCAGATGATAGACTGACCACAGAGACTAGATCAATAATGGATGGGTAAATAGATGCATAGAGAGATGGACAAAAGGATGGATGGACAAAGGAACGGATGGACAGATGGATGGATGGGTGGGTAGATAAAAAAGGAAGGGATAGACATAGACCCTGTTGGCTGTTTCTCTGGAAAGCCCTGACTCTCACAGGGATGCAAAGACTGAAGTTGGGCGTGAATTTTGAGGGAACTGTCCCATAGGCAGAGGCCACTTTCCTTCCTAATTCCACAGAGCCTGTCACATCTCATTCTGTCCTTAGAGTCTGGGTTTCAAAGCCTGTATAGATCAAGACTACATCTTAAAACAAAGAAGACTCCCCTAAGTCACATTATCTTTCCTTTAGTCTACTTGACGTCTGCCACATTTCCACTCTAGCCCCAACCACAGTCGCTCCCTTCAGCTACATCCTGTCCCTCTCTTGGTGGCTGTCATTCAATAGAGACATGAGTACACCTCCCCTAACCTAGCACTTCAAAGGGCACAAACTGGGTTAGTAAGGGTGGGGTGGGCACCGCAATGCATCAGGAGCAATTTCACTGTCTGACAGCTTCCACAAGAGGCTGCGGGGATGCCTGAAGTACTGCTAGGTAGGTAGCCTGGCTTTGTAGATCTGAGTCTCAGACAACTCCTCCAAAGCCACCCTGGCTGCCGACTCTATCAGACAGTCCCACAGGCTTTTTCTTAAGAAATTCAGATACTCAAAGCACCAGGCACTGAAGTGAGGGATCCAAAGAACACTTGTGAGCAACTCCCAGAGTGGGGCGTGCAGATCCCCTGAGACCTGACTACCTCAAGGTACCAGCTAACATCAGCAATCTCAGAAAAAAGCCATATGGATGTCCATAGGGGGACGAGTGCCTCCTGCAGGCTCCTGTCCTGTTGTGAGATGCACTTTTCAAGCTTTCTAATTGTAACTGGTTCTTTCCCTGGCTTGGCATTCAAATTTGGAAGAAACAGGCAACAAAATGGAGCCAAAGGCTTCCTGCCTCATAGCAGCTTCTTGGATACCTACAGAACAGTTTCCCCTGCTGTAGGTACTCTTGGGAGAACACACTGACTTCCCATACAGCCCAGAGGCGGCTGATTCCCGGGGCCTGTAACTCTTTCCTCTAGTCTGAAACATTCCCCTCTGGAAAATAAAGAGGAAGTGAGGGCTCATAAGGCCAAGAAGCTCCCCAGACTTACAAGACACACAAAACCCTTTTCTAAGGTCACATATGCAGTTGTGGGGGGAGAGGACTCTTGGGAGGAACTGCCTGTGCATTGGACAGTGAGCTCTGGGGATGCTGTTTCCCTTGTCCATGCTGGGGTGGCTTTTCTGTGATGCAGTTGTCTCCATGCTTCTGAAAATAACCTGTCACCCATACAAACCCAGTAAACCCCAGTAAACCCCAGTTCAAGCTGAGGAGGCATTGTGTCCTTGGTACGTCATTGGCACCCTATCCATGGTGAATAGACATTCATTTTGCCCCATGAAAAGTCACATGATGTCCTAGAATCTACAACTGCAGCCTTGATTTAAGGTAGAAAATTCATAGGCCTACTATCAGTGGGCCAGGGACTCCAGCCTGGGAGCCTCCTCCACTGTGGGAACTCCGTGTTCGGGGAAACATGTCTAAATGGGTAGTGAAACCACCAAACAATGGACATACACAGGCCTGAGGCCAAGGCTACAGAACATCCCCTTTCTTGCCACTTGCATGCCTCAGGGAGCTCTTGATGCCAACCTGGAAGTGTGTCCTGATGCTAAGCCAACGCTGTCCCATGGCCGTCTCCAGTGCTAGGGAATGCAGAGTTACACAGCAGCCCCTTCCCCTCTGGGTAGATGGCGTCTGTCCAAGGCACAGTTGCCTGGGAATCTCTGCCAAGAGCAAATGAAATCAGCCTCGAGGAAGAAGTGTCTCTCCTGCAACTGAACCCAAGTTCTACATTCTTCCTCTCTCCAGCAAGCCCAGTGGGTCCTGGGACAAAGGTTGCTCAAGACTTGGGCACCAGGATCCTACTGCAAGGGAGGGGACACAGAGGGAAAGGTTATGCTGGGAAAGCTACCAGAGGGAGAATACAGGTTCTAAGGGCTTTTGTTCCTCACACCCAGCTTGGCCCAAGTCATACCCCACAGGGGTCAGCCCCCAAGGTCAAGGGCGCAGGGAATACAAGTAAGATGCTGTGTGCCCCGGTGAACACAGATGTTCAATGGTGACTGACTTTATACACGCAGGATCATTCATAAGCATCTCAGGCCATTACATCATCAAGTCCAGAGGTAGAGAGAGTCAGAGATAGAACAGGGACAGAGAGAGAGAGAGAGAGAGGGGAGAGAGAGAGACAAAGAGAGAGAGAGAGAGAGAGAGAGAGAGAGAGAGAGAGAGAGAGAGAGAGAGAGAGAGAGAGAGGGAGAGGGAGAGGGAGGCTGTCACAGAGAAACAGACAGAGACAACAATAGCAAAGGGACAGAGCCAGGAGGAGGCAGGATGGACGGGGAAGGGAAGGGGACAGGCTGGGAAATCACGTGCTGTCCTCTACAACTGTCAAGTAAATGGTGGGGGTGCCTGGTACACTCTGACTCTGGGATCTTCTCCCAGAGACACGAGGTCCACTTTGTGCACTATCATCTCAGATCCGGGTACACTCTGACTCTGAGATCTCCTCCCAGAGACACGAGGTCCACTTTGCGCACTATCTCAGACCCTTCAAGCCCGGGGGACCCAGTTGCCCTCTCAGCCCCTGATAGCTTAAGTGTGGAGCCCTGGGTACAGCAAGGAGCTTCTGGGGAATGCGGCAGTTTCTATAAGTATTTTCCAAGGAAAGGAATGAGGCAAAACCCTTAGAGAGCAATAACACATAACGGCAACTTCAAGTGCTGGCTCCTGCCAAAGGCTGTGAGCCTGCCAGCCCTGAGTCCTCTGCAAGGTGACACAGCTGCTGCATCCATTCTACGGATGACGGAAGAAAGACAAATCTGGAGACACTGAGCAGCTGAAGCCTTTCCCCAGAGGCTGGCCGGCTCCTGTCAGTGATGCAGCACCTCCTGCCTTTGCTTCCTGATGCTAGGCACACTGACACATACCTGCAATCTCAAGTCCAGCCTGGTCTACACGGTAAACTCAAGGCCATCCAGGGCTACGGAGTGAGACTCTGACACACCTGGACACTCCTGAGCGATGCCCATTTGGTGCTATGACTCCCTAAGGTCACAGGCTCTTCCGTCAGTGAGTTCAGCATCATCCAATACTAGGGGCTCCCTGGCATCCTGACTGCCCTTGGGCAAATTGCTCCTCCTTCCTGAGCTGTCCCTGCCTCATCCCAGAGAAGAGACGACACTGCTTCCTGGGGAGAGTTTGGAGAACAGCAATAACCTCAGCCACACTAGCAATTATTAGTGTGTCATTATTAATTATTAACATATCAAAATGGCAACTACACACCACATTAATGATTCATGAGAGAAGCTCCCGCCTGTAGGGGGCATATTAGAAGCTCTGGTAGGATGGTTTTCAGACCAGGGAGTCCCCGGATAGATGGGCTCTCTGCAGTAGCACCTTGTTCCAAGTTGTGCCCAGGAACCATTAGCAAGAAAACATTTTAATTAACTTGCTGTGACTCAGAAATGAATAGCTCTTATACAGCTGTAGGCTCATGATGTAGCCAGAGCTGTGCCCGGTAGCCAAAGCAAGCCTTAGCCCTGTAGATTCAAGGACGCGGGGAAGAGCTTGCCTCTGCTTCCCAGCAAGGGTCGAGGACTTCCTCCCGTGAATTTGTCCCCACCTTGGGCCGTCCCTACCAGTCTGTCCTGGCTGTGACTAGCCCGGAGCTAGTCCAAAGGTGAGCCAGGAAGCTGTGGGGAACTGTCCGCAATCTGGGTGCTGAAAAGGCCAGCACCGTGGCTACGTTTGTAACACTCTGCTTCATAGAAACTCCCATGCCCACTCCACTTCCTGACCCGAGTTGTCCTTGTTGGGCAGAACCAGAAGGCAAACACCATACCAAGGGTCCCACAGTGAACCACTACCCATCTGAAACACTGTCAGTAGCCTTTCCAGCCCTGAGCCTTCATGGGGCTCTGTTCACTCTCTCCCAGGTAAACAATCCCTCTAACAGGGACAGGTAAGACTGAACTCTTGGAGAGAAAGAGACAATATGTAAATGAAACCAAATTTTTAAATTATAGGGTCACAACTATGGCATTATTAGGAGCTACTATGACCTTCATTAGGAGTGTCCAGGAAGGCAGAGCTACACTTGGGGAAGGGCTCCAGTTGGGCATAGCTAAAGTATTGGGGTGAGGATCTGGAGGCTCCAACGACCTGGAACGAAGAGCAGATATGGGCACTCAAGGTACAGAAAGCCTAGTGCCCTGCTGGTCCACTGCCTGCCCCACCCCACACAGCCGTCTTCCGCTGCAGAGCTGCACAGTATAGACAGGGCTCTTCCTTGCAGCTAATGGATCAGCCCCTCCCCCACATGAGCTCATCTTGGCTCCCAGGCTGGGATTTGGCCAGTTCACAGACAGCAATTCCCGATTCCCGGTATGCAAGGCCTGCAACGCCATGTGACAGATGAGAACATGAAAGACTCTCTCTTCTTTGGGTCACATCCACTTGTCTTGATTCCAGGAACGAGAGCAGGCTCTCTAGGGGCTAAGGTTTCGCTGGTGTCCCTGCACTGCACAGATTATCCCAGGCCATGTCAGTATCTCTATAGCAAAGGCCTCACAGGTCCATAGCACAGCTCGGGGTCTCTGTTGTCAGGGCGTACCTGTGTTTACACACATGTAAGTGTGCATGAATGTGAGCATGGGGCACTAGTGAGGATGCACTTGTGTGTGAGTCTCTGTAGGTATGCACCTATGTGCGATTGTGTGCCTGCGTGAGTGGGTGCATGTGAACATCACTGGGTGTGCATCTATGTGGGCTTGCGTGTGAATGTGTGCATGTGGGGATGAGGACAGCACACTGGCTCACTGGGTGGCTGGTCATGGAAAGAGCCATCTGTATCAGTGATACCCAGGAAGCCCCAGAACGACCAGCACACAGGATCAAGGCCACATTCTCGCTGTGCTGGGACCAATCACCCATGCTCCCAACGCTGCCTCTTATGCTCCAGCTGTGACATAACACACCTGTGTGTCTTTGGCGTGTTCCTTTAATGATAAGAACCTACATTGTCCTCAAGCCTCACCAGGAGGCACTGGGGCGGGATAGGAGAGGGGAGAGAGTGAGTGGCTCAGTTTAAAGACAGAGTGGCCCTGCTTCTGCCCATCTATAACCAGAGCCCAGTCTCTCCGAGAGAGGATTCCGAGCCCCACCATGTTTACTTGTGTTCAGTGTCTGGCTCATCTCCATCTTTCTCCCTTTTCTTGTTCCATCCCAGACCAAACAACCACCAACATCCTCAGTAACTGTCCCAACACCTATAATACCCATTCCTCACACACTTCCAACTGCTTTCCTGGAATTCACTGTGGGACAGGGAGTGGACCCAGCACATACGTCCCTTCAGCCAAGCCAGCCCTTGGGGTGATATTCAGAGATGTTTGGCTCCCCCAGACTGCCCAGGTTGGCTCAGACACCATCAGAACACAGTTCGGAAGGAAGGAGTGGACCCATGCTGCCACAAGCCACCTGTAGAGATGTAGTTTCACTTTGTGGCTTGCTTTAACTGCCAATATGATATCTTTGTGTGTGGCAGGCACTTAGCAAAAAGAAAGGATTAGCAGATTTACACACCCCATTGATAGAGCAATGACAGGCTTACTCTGAGAAGACGCAAATACTTCATTCATTTGTATCCACTGATTTGTGCTGGGAGACCAGATCTCCTCCTGGCAGTTTCCAGGTGAGCTTCAGCTCTGCCAACCCTGTCCACACAAGTTCATTCATTCCCAGTGGAGAGCTAAGGGCCAGGATCCGGCCTCACATAGGTGGGGAGAGCCTTGTGTTTTGTCAGCAAGACCACACACTCGTGAGCAGTTGGAAAGATGGTTCAGAGGTGAAGATCACTTGTTGCTCTTCCAGAGCACCCGAGTCCGATTCTCAGCACCCATGTCTGTGAGTCACCTGCAGTCCAGCTGTAGGTCTGACACTTCTGTCTTCCATAGACTCTGCATTCGCGTGCATACACCCACACACAGACATACACACACTTATATAACTTTAAATTAAACAAGGCTAGAGAGGCGGCTCGGCAGAAGGTCCATGTTCAGTTCCTGACAGTTTGCAATTATCTGCCACCAGAACTGAGGCCCTCTTCTGGCCTCTGTGAGCACTGACCCCATGTGGGTGCACAGACATACATGCAGGCAAAACACCCATACATATAAAATAATAATTTAAAAATTAAAATAATTTTTTTTAAAAAAAAAGAGAACTTGGAGCTAGAGAGGTGGCTCAGTGGTTAAGAGCCAATTCCTACCATACACATGGCAGCTCACAGCGGCCTGTAACTCCAGTTCCAGGGGATTTGATGCCTTCAAACCAACACACATAAAATAGGTTTTAAAAAGAGAGAACTTGTGGGAGCATAACTTTGTTTTCTGTTCAGACATTTTCTTCTTTGGGACAGGGTCTCTTTATGTAGTCCTGGCTGTCCTAGAACTATCTATGTAGACCGAGCTAGCCTCAAATTCACAGAAATCCACCTTCTGCCTCCCGAGTGCTGGATTTAAAGGCATGTGCCACTACATCCTGCTTCTATTCAGATCTGACTGGGGCACATGTCCCCCCACCAGCTTCTCTGGAACCTATCAGCCAGGTTCCATGTTCACTTAGGAAGGAATGTCCCACGTTCCTGTCCACCCTCCTAGGATGCTGTCCTCTCAGTTCAAACACCACCTGTATCCGTGGAGACCCGCTTCTCCTAGTGGAATTCCTGTCAGTCACCCCCACACACTTGGGCAGGATCCACCCACACAATGTGACCCCCAGACACTGATGGCCAACTGGAGCTAAGGGACTCAAATCCAAATGTAACTGTCTTCATGCCTTGGGGAGGAAGAGAGGTTGTTCCCTCTGTAGCAATGACCCCTGTTCCACCCATCTTTCTGTACATCCCTCCCATAAGTGGCTGAGACAGGACCTTCATGCTCAGGAGCCACGGGGGCTGAGGTGGTAAGGCAGAGTGGCCATGGAATAAGAACACCAGGAATGGGCCTGGGTCTTCGGGGAAACATCAAACAGGGAAGCTTATTCCCTCAGTATCCCAGCTCAATTAATTGTTCCCCGCCCTTCCCGTCTCCTTGTCCCTTCCCCTGCTCCCCACAGCTTTGCCGGTCCACCAGTTCACACGCAGTCACCTCCTACCCTATGATGGCCTCTGCTGACAGATCCCTGTCTTCTCCTCATCCTGCTAGGGTATGAATGCCATGCAGAGGCCTGTGTGTGTGCATGCACGTTCACCAGTGTGTCTGCGTGTGCATTTGTGAGTGCACACATCCAGACACTTGGAAGAGCATGCATTGTGAATGTGGGCAAGGGCACCTCTGCGCGCATGTGTGTTACATAAGTGAGACTATGTGTGTACATGGGAGAGAACGTGTAGGTGTATGCACATAAGTGGTACGTGTATACGTATGTGTCCTCGTGTGTCTGTATATGTGTGTATGAGGTGTACATATGTCTGACTATATACATATGAGTCTATGGTGCATGAGTGAGAATGTATGTGCATGCCTGCATGTGTGCCTGTGTGTGCAACGTGTGCAGGCATGTGCATTTCCTCAACTGTAAACACTAGGAGCTAGCTTGGCGTGGAGACAAACAGAAGCACGAGGAGATGTGGGCACCACTCAGTGTGATTATCATTGTCATTTTAGAGTCCCTAACAGTGGAGGAATTTCCCAGAACACACTGGTGAGGAAGGGAGGGTGATGGGAAAGGCAGAAAAGTGAGAACCAACTGCGGATAAAGATTCACCAAGCTAGCTGGGTGGTGGTGCACACCTTTAATCTCAGCACTCAGGAGGCAGAGGCAGGAGGATCTCTGTAAGTTTGAGGCCAGCCTGGTCTACAGAGCAAGTTCTAAGACAGGCTCCAAAGCTACACCGAGAAACCCTGGCTCGAAAAACAACAGATTCACCAAGCCTGGAAGCTTGGTGAGTTGCCTCTGGATGCACCAGAATCAGCAGAATTCTCTGCAGTGGCTTGAACATCAGGGGACACATCCTGCTCACACCACCTGGAGCCTCACTAGGAGATGTGAACCCCGCTTTGGCTAATTGCCCTTCTGCTCTGCCATTGCGATTGATGACTGGGGAACACCTCTGTATCATCAGCAATAGATTGTCTTTAGGGCCATTTTCCCTTTTTTACTCCATTGTGAGTAACAGGAACCGAGGGGCCAAGGTGTAGGAAAGAAATGCTCCAGGCAGGACCTAGAGCCCAACTGTGCAGCCCAGGAGAGCACAGCTGAGACATGAGCACTTTGGCCAAGGTCCATGAAGGAAATGCACCCAAGCTGCTGCCCAGGAAGGTAAGAGTCCTTTCTTCAGGTTAAGATGGAAAGGGGGATTGGAAGCCCTCCATCTCACGGGAGTGGGTTAAATCGCTTTGTTTGCATTCAGAGTTCCCGGCTCCTGCCTTCTGTCCCCATCCAGTCTGGCGCCCAACCACTGCCTTTAGGAGCTCACCTCTCTCAAGGCCCAGGCATGAAGGAGAGGAGCTGACAGGTCATCCCGAGTGATTCCATGGCCCGGCACACAGACGTCATGGTCAGGAAGCTGAAGACAGTGAGGGACACGGGGACAGAGATGGTAGGACAAACAAGGAACAGAGAGTATGGGGTGGGAGTGGGGTCCCTACAGGACCATAAAGACTTGCAGGAGGCCTGGGTCCTGATATCTTCCTGACCTCTCAGAAATCAGAATGACTTCAATCAGGCCAACAGTATCACAAAACAAGTCTCAACACCAACTAGGTTAGAAGAATGTCATTCAAGGGACCTAGACCAGGGACAGTTAGGGACAGCAAGACTATAAACTCCAGGAGCTTGAGAGATGAGCAATGCTACCCATGACCCAAGTGGGGCCTAGTCACAAGATTCCAGAAGAAACCTTCACAGAAAGTTACAGGCACAGATGTGTGGGTGTGTGCACACATATACACACGTGTGTGCATGGCTAAGACCAAGAAGTGATAGGAGAGTAATTCCCCCTAGAACAAGGCCCACAAGGCCTGCAGTCTGTACCTGGGAGTTTGAAGATTGTGCAAGTACATACCAATCCAAACCCGGGCAAGAAAAGAGGGGGAAGAATTGACAAGACCAGAGACCTATTGACAGTGACAGGGACTCTGAGCACCATGGCGAGGATTTCAGGAGCCCAGGGGTGAGATCAATGTCATAGTTGTTGAGAGGCATGAGGTGGGACAACAGCAGAAGGCAAGCCAGGCCTGGTACCACCTCCCACAGGCTGGAGGAGAACCAGGTCAGTATGCCTGGTTGGAAAGACTCAGCAATGCATTTGGTGAAATTCTGTGTTCTTGGGTTCCTGTCCTTTCGGGTCAGAATCAAGAAGCACCAGGGCCTGGAATCTGAATTCCTCATAAGGGCCTGAGGTGTCTCAGGCTGGCCCAAGATTTGCAGCAATGCTGGGGTTGGGGGGGTCAACTCTCTGTCAAAGGTTGTCATCACCTGCACCGTCATCTCTGTCCCTGGACTTCAGATGCACCCTTTACCAGGTTGGCCCCTGTTCCCAGAATGTACCTATCCTAGAGATATGCCCTGTCAGAAGACATTGGGCACAAAGCTAAATTGGCTTCCCAGGAAGGAGGTGCGTGTCCAGGGACAAGACAGCTATATTAAATGTCGAGGCTTGGGCTGACAGTCCAAAGAGAAAGCATGTCCACGCTGCATCTGACCTGGGCAACTCTGGGTCTGGTTCCAGTGCTCATGGTGGGTGTGGCCCAGGGTTTATGCTAGATGAAGTCCAATGCTCACCATGGTGTGGCCCAGCATTCACAGTGGGGGAGACCCTGTGCTCACTGCCTATGCAGCCAGTGTTCATGGTAATGCATATGGCTCAGTACCCATGTCAATACAGCCCAGTGCTCATGATGAGTGTAGCCCATTGCTCATAGTGGGTGTGGCCCAGTGCTCATGATGGGTGTGGTTTGTTGCTCATAGTGGGTGTGGCCCACAGTGCTCATGATGGGTGTGGCTCAGTGCTCGTAGATGGATGTGATCTAGCACCCATGGAAGTATGGTCTAGTGTTCACAGTGGGTGTAGCTCAGTGCTCGTTTGAGGTGGGTGAGGCCCAGTTCTCACCCAGGTGGGGCATTTGACAGGGCATTGAAAACTGTTTCCAGTCTCTGCTCTTGGACAGGAATGGAGGCAGGCCAGACCAAAGCTGACTTTGGTCCTCTGTTTGGGGATGGAGATTTCCCCAATCTCCCCTCTTGGGCAAAACTGAGCTCAAATCACTGGGTAGAAGTTTGCAGTGGGATCTCGTCAAGGACAGCACTCTACCAGCACGCCCTGGGGGTTCAGGTTGAGGCGGGTCACCACAAAAGCTGCCAACCCCACTGCTAGCTATGAAGGCCTCAGGAATACAAGGCTAAGGGTTGGCTGTCCTCTCTTACCTTCCCCTCCTACAGCCTCCCACCCTTATGGACAAATGTGTTTGAAGGAAGATGCCAGGTCTATGCAGAAACAGGGTTGAGAGGAGATGGGAAAGATTGCTGGGCTAGCAGTGGGACCGAATGCTGGTCCTAAGCCAGGGATGGGTTGAAGGCTCTTCTGTCTGTGTGGTCCCACTTCCCACCTCCTCTTGGACCCTTGTCCCTAGGCCTCAGCTACCTGGGTTAAAAGTCATAGTCCCTAAGCTAAACTTATCCCTGCCCCTCTGGGTGGGAGTTGGGGCTCACTCCTGGCAGGCACATACTTTAGAGGCTACCAAACAATAGCTGAGTGCCCAGTAGTCCCAGCCTCGTGCAGGGCCCGGCCAGCAAAGAGGTCCACGCGGGCACAAGTGTCCGCACTGCAGCCAGCTTCCTGTGCCTCAGCTGACTGCAGGTGTACCAGCTGGCGGTCTGGCTTCCTACCGCACGGGTGGTCCTGATTTCATGAAGGTAACCCTCCCATGTTCCTCTGTGCCACAGGGCCATGGCGAGGATCCTGCTCAGTGGAGCCTTGAGTTCTTCCCAACAGTTCCTGCATCACCATGTGTTCTGAAGAGTGGCCACCAGGTCAGCCTCCCCAGTGACAAGACACATTCCATCTCTCGTTTTCCTCGGGCCATTAGCATAAGATGGAAGCTACCTTCCGGGGCCAGGGCAGCACCCTTGGTGTGGACCTTACAAGGGGAAAACAGGCTTCTTACACCCAACCCTGTCTGCCTGGGCCCCAGTGTTCAGGTCTCAAAGTTCTGGTGTGAAAAGAACATTTATTTTCACAGTGTCCTGGCAACTGACCTGGGCTCGGTCAGCCACAGCTTGGGGAGATGCCGGCTTCCTCCTCCACTTGCCTGTAATTGAAACGAGAGCCCCCGATTCTGACCCGGGGCCGCTCAGGGACCCAGGTGGTGCACATGACCTGGCTTCCTTGGAGCTGCGTTGTGGAGGCCTCCCCGCAGCCTGCAAAGAGTCTCTGCGTGGCTGTGTCCTCTGGTTGGGCCGACGGCGTGATCAATGCGCAGCTACAGCTGGTTGAAGGGGACCAAATCCATCCAACAGCTGATTTGGTTCCATTTTACCAGCTTCAGCAAAGCATTCGGGCTTCAGATCCACAGGGAGGACGACTCCGGGAAGAAGGTGGCTCTGCCAGGCTGGTGTCCCATCCTAGGTCCTCCCTTCTCCAGAACCCATGCAGACGCAAAGACTTTGGAGCTCTGCGGGGACTGGGTTTGAGGGGACACACGTACATTCAGACCCTCTCTGGGCCCCAGCATGATTTCCCGGGACCCTGAGGAAGGCAGCTGTGGGTTCTTATGCCCTTGGTTGGGCCCCACAACCTCTATCTTTCTTGCCACAGACCCACATAAACCGAGTGTCCTGTCCCTGTCTGGTCACTCCTTTCTGGAATACACTCAAGAGCAATGAGCCTGTGACCCAGGGACCCATATAAGGGAGCTGACGATGTCACAGATTTTTACACGTGCCCTGCCTGAATCACACAGATGTACTTTCACTATATCAAGACAGGGCTGTTTCTCTCAGTTAGCCATGGACCCTGTGACTGGGCAGCCAGCTCTGGCTTGTAGTGACCTTGGGGGCAAGGGTAGATCAGACACCATACGTAACTTTGGGTGGGCAGCCTGGTTTATGTGGCTTGGGGGGTGACACAGGACAGAAGAGGCCCAGTGTCCATGCCCTCCCTGGTTCTCCAGCACAACCAGCCTCTCATGTCTCTGCTCTTACTCAGTGACTCAGGAGGTTCACACGATGCCCTGTGTGTGTGCGTGTGTCCCCTCAAGGAATACCACCATCCAAACACTGATGGGTAACCCCACAACCTCAGCCTACACCAGACCAACTCCAGTCTGCGTTCACAGTGGCCTTCTCCAAGCATCCATGATGCATAACCTCTTCCAGAAAGATCCGCCCAGGGATGCCTTGATGTCCCCCTGGAGTCATGGAGGTAGGCTCTGCCTTTCAGCCTACACAGACACAGAGGTCTTCCAGCCACCAACCTCCAGCTCAGTACATGACTCTCCTCTCCTTGTTCCTAGTGCAGAGCAAACTCCAGCTTCCAGTCTTCCCTGGAAGCCCCTAATGAAAATGTTTCAGACCTTGCTGCTGGCCATTCACATTTATCTACCTTGTCAATATAGCTAATGGAGTGGAGGATTTGACAAGAGGTAGAATCAGCCCTGGATCTGGCCCTGAACCATTAGCTACCAGGTTGGGGACCACGGAAGAGGACCACAGGCACCCTTGCCCAGATGTACCAAGACCAAAGCCCACTCTAGTGCCACTCCACATCCCCAGCCCTGAGGCACAATCTCACTTTGCCAAGGAACAGGGTCACAAGAAGACAGAGCTGGCATTACCCTTTGGTCCTTGAGAAGGCTGTCCAGATGTCACCAGATTGGAGGAATTCCTCCAAATGAACAGGTCCGTGGTTCCTTCCTAGACTGTCCCCGCACTCCTCAGATAGGCTCAGACTTCACAGGACATTAGCCCGACTGTGGCCCTGCCAACCCTGGCTCAAGGACGTGCGGGAAGCAAAGCAACAGGAGCTGAATACTTCAAGGACGTGGGTCCTGAACTACTCATTTAGCAGTGTAGGGAGAAGAGTCATCACTGTTAGCCAGAGTTCATGTCCCTCACAGACACCAGGACCTCCAGGGAAACGACAGACCTCCATGGTCTTCACCGAGAGTTGACTCATTGTTACCACCTCCAGAACTAGTTACCACCTCCAGAACTAGTTACCACCTCCAGAACTAGCACCCAGCACCCAGCGTACTATCGCCCAACACAACTGAAGCGCCACCAGCTCCTGTTGTCTACCCACAGCCTGACACAACCACCCCGTGTAGCTAGTAGGGACACTGAGGCTGAGGAGCTACCCACCCAGGATCTTTGCTCCCCTCACCCCATACGGCCTTCCAGAAACACCTCCCACTTGCTCTGCTACGTGAGTGGCCAACACACTGGCTTGTGGGTTTGCAGGGATCAACCACAATTGGGTCTCCTCACATACCATGACGCAGAACCCTGTAGAGACGGCAAACTGTCAATTGTCTCAATGGGTTGTTTCCATGGGACAAGGTGGAGAGTTTTGCACGGGGCCTCAGCCTCCATTAGAAGCTGTTTAGGGACTTTGCGGCTCCCTGAAGTCCTTGCGGCTTTTCTTCGCTTTTCTTTCTGAACAGCAACAAAAAGATGCTCATATCACACGGCTCCAAAACCTCAAGGGCCCATGACTTTCCCACAAGACCCACCTTCTTCTAGGTCTGGGCGTCTACTTCACCCCAGAACTGCTGTGCCTCAAGCTGTCCTGTCCTCTTCCACACCTGTTATCTTTGTTCAACTATGTCCTCCCTGACACTAGACATGAGAGACTTCACTGCAGTCAAGAGCAAGTCTTCCACCCACTCTAGAAAGCAAGTCAACTAAGAGGGGCATTCTGGGCAGAGAGACACTCAACCATGGCTGGCGAATGCAGCATTTGCTAGGACAGCAGGGTTGGCCCTGGAACCTGCAGGCATGGCTTCTTTGGGAATCCTCTCCACTGGATTTCCAAAGCGAATGGGACAGAGCTATAGGTACTACAGAATTTTATGTACCAAACAGTTAAAAAAAAAAATTGTCTGCTGATGGAGTCATCCCGCGCGAGAGAAGTATACTCAGCGTTTTCAAGCAGAGATACTAGACATGGGTATCTGCTGTTGAAAACACCAGCAGCCCTGGTAAAATCGATGGAAAATTAGATGCCATGAAAATGCAGTACACACCCAATTAGTTATAATTGGAGCAAAGAGCAACGAAGATAAAGATGGAAACACTCACAGGCACACACTCAACGCCAGCAGTTCCTGGCACCCAGGCCAGACTCACTCTCACCCCTGGAGGTCCGTGAACTCGTGACATTGAGCAGCAGTGACCACCTTACCAGAAAGCCCGCCTGCATCTACCAGGGGCCCAAGACCCCTACGGGGCCCTGCTGGGAGTTAGCATGGCAGCCTTGGGATCAGGAGCGAGTTCTCAACAGGACTACTGCGGCCACCCACAACTGTCTGTGCTCAGGCCTGACGGTTGAGACAGAGAAGGACCCCAGACTCTGGGGCCAGATGCTCCAAACTAGAGGGAATTAAGGCTTTCCTGAATCTCTCTGGAGCTAAGTTTCTCCATATGAAAATGTGGGATCTGTAAGCACCTGGGTTTAATGACCCTGTGTCTGAGGGCCAGCCCTGTGTGGTCTGCCATTCCATGTCTGTTGGTGACCCAGGTTATATGACCTGAGGGTCCTCCTTTCTGGCACCCTCAGCCTTACCTCAGGATGCCAAGGACAGCAGCTATGGGCAGAAACTACACAGCGACCCACAGAGACATGTGCCACTTGCCCTGACACAGTGGGCATGATGAATCCTTCACGACCTTGCAATACCAAGTACTCCTGCTCAAGAACGACTGGTCCCTAGTCACATTTGTCGCTGGCCACTGCTGTACCTGTGGCCAGAGTTCTCACACTTAAGAGCCTGTCTTGGGAACCCTGCATCCTCCCACACCAACACCACCAGATGAACTAGCACAGGGCAGCACCCTAGCCAATGGCAAGTTCCTGACCCCAGTGTCCCCACTCCCACCTCAGGAGAAGGCCACTAACTCCTGTCTGGTGCTTTTTATGTTTTCTTTCTGTGGAACTTGTAAAAATTAAGCACCAGTAACCTAATATTTCTCTACATAGTGACATTGCCCACTAGCAAGCAGATTCGCCACAAAATTAATATTTGACTTGTGGCTCGTCATTAAAATCGATAGCAAAGAATTAAACAACTGAGGGGGTATGAGTGTCCCTGGTCAGGGGTGCTTCTCGGGAAGTTTCTGGAAGTTCTGTTTGGGGGTCCCATGGTCAATCTCCAGAAAAAGCCATCATTGAAAAGCAGGAGGTCTACAAACAGCACCATTGCTTGAGTAATGCTGACTCAGCCAAACACCACCAAGACCCATTCAGCCCAAATCCATAACTTTTCTGTCTGTTAAAAAAAAAAAAATGTATTTTTTTCTCAACACTGATAAAAGTTTAATACAGAGTTGCCTGGATTTTTAATAAACTTGTCAACAAAGGCACATGGCAAATTGATGGGGCCCTTCCTGGAGATAAATTTCACCTGAAATAGACCCGCAGAACAAGGGGCAGGCAGAGGAGGCAGGAGTGGTAGGGGACACAGGATTGTTTTGCTGTTCTTTGCAAAAATCAAAAGACAGATTTTTGTGTGTGTACGCCTTATTATCTCAAAGATAAGGCCATAGTAATCCCTGATCCTACTCAAAGACAAAACTTGTAGCTAAGAATTCGATCATGGAACCTGGAAGTCGGGGGGAATATCTGTCTGGAGGATTGGAAAAGGAAGTGGCTTGTCAACAGAGTCTGGTTAAAGCCCCTGCCGTGGGCAGGACAGGTGGGCCACATGATGTACTGTACCCCATCTTCCTGCAGAGACAGACCCTCCAGCTGCCAGCACTGAGAGCTTGGAATTCAGACATGCTGTCGCATGGCTCAGCAGAGGGTCCTGTTCAGCCACTATGGGTCTTAGGATGCCACAGAAGGCCCAGGTAATGTATAACAATGATCACTGTCCTCTAACCTCTACCATGTTCCTAGTCTCCCTATGACTTGGGAGGTCTACCAGGATGCAGAGACATGGCAGGACAGGGTACTGTCTCCAGACATGAGCGTGGCAAGTCTGCATTTGAGGGGTCCCAGATGAACATTTTACCCCCTCCCACAGGGAATTTGTCTTGCCATGTTTGGAATCTTGCCATTGGACTTGCTAACACGGAAGTAAGCAATGCCAGGTTCCTGGTGAAGGGGAACCTCAAAGTGTGATCGAGGGAGATCTTACAGCAGGGTATGCAGGACTCTTACTGCAGCTTAAGCCTGCCATAGCACTGAGTCCAAGGTGGCCGGACCAGCACGCCTCCTGCACCAGCTCCCAGGACTGGGACTCTTCCTCTTCTGCCCTCGTTCGGGGAACAAAAGCGGCACTGTGCCCTTGAGAAGGGATGAGAAGAAGCCGCCAGATCCCACATGGACTCAACAGCCTGGAATGGGGTGTACAAGGAGGAGAAAAGGGGAATGGGCTCAGAGCCACACCCAAGCTATAGTGGCTGATCAGGGGCACTTGGGGGCAGCAGGGTTCAAGGGAGCACTCCTGGGCCTCTGCAGCCCCAAGTCACCCCAGACCAGCCTCTCCAACAGGACAGCTGAGAATGTAGGCTATTTATACCAGCCATGACATGGGCAAGACTGGGGAGACACACACGGCCCTGTGGCCATATCTGGGCATGACCGAGGACACATGGGGCTGCCAGGAGGACAGGGTCCAGGTGGCACCTCTGTCCTGGATGTCCTTGAGCCTCAGAGTGTCCCCATGGAACCCCCATGACAGGCTTCAGGACAGCTGCCCTCTCCCCTCCTTGCAGTTAAAAATACTCTGGCTCACTGTCCCATTTATCCTGACTCCATCCTCCACACAGACACACATGCGTCTGCCCACATGTTTGCCAGCACCCGTGAGGAATCGCTATTCTAACCCTAGCTCCTGGTTTGGCCTCAGGAAAGGAGATCCTCGACTTTCAACCACTTTGTGGGGGACCCTCTTGGCTAGGGAACAGCCCACAGTCTCTATACCCAGTGCTCCATTAGAACTTCCTCTTCATTGTTCTCTCTCTGGGTGCACAGTGTGGGCCAGGGAGGCTCTCTGCCACTGCCTCTGTCCCTTTCAGTCACCCACAGCTCTAACCTGTGGGGCCGTCTCACCTAGAAGGTAGCAGACCTGCCCCCGAGCCTCCGCAGGCCTCTGGGGACCCGAAGACACCAGTGGACTCCACAACTATTGCAGTGGCCACCTCACACGAAGCCCACCCCACCGACAGATCTGAAGATCTGTTGTAGGTGGCCTCTCATCTCTGCCCTTGAGACACGCAGCCCTGCATGTGCCTGCGGCTGCGGCTGCACTGCAGCACCCAGCAGCAGCTCTGCAGCAGCCTGCACCATTCCAGCTGCTGTAGCTGCAGCCCCTCCCACATGCTTAGCAGTACCAGTCTCCCGGGGTCGCAGCCAGCCTTGAACTGAGAGCGCTAAGGACACCCTTCCTCACTGGTCACCCAGCAGTCTCCTCAGAGAACCTTCCAAGCCTAAACCCTCATTGTCCAGGTCCTGAGCCCAGGAAGGAGCAGCCAGCACAGCTTCTGAGAACTGCCCGTGCTGACCCTTTGCTCCCTTCCCTGCCTAAAAGCCATGCCTGCCCCTTTCCAAGTGTGATTTACCCAGGACACTGGGGCCGAGGCTGCTGGCCAGGTAAGGATACTAGGTCAGACTGAGGTTCTTTATAAAGCCACCCGGGTGTTCTCAGCCTACAGCCCTACCTCTGCTGGTCCACACCGCTCTCCAGTCCGGCCACCCCGAGGAGGGCGCCCTGCCACCCGAGGAGGGCGCCCTGCCCACGGACATCAAGCAGGGAGCAGCACTATGCTGTCTGCAGTCAGAACTGCATGGCTGCTGAGTCAGCACAAAGCCTTGCAGAAGGCTGGTTTACCCTTTCAGCAAAGGTGGCAGCGATTAACGCAGTTGTTGACACCTCCCTCGCTCCTCGACAGCATCTTTGTCACTGAGCCCTGGTGGCCTGGTCCTGAAAATTACTAAGGCCCCACCTTTTTTTTTTAAGTTACAACATTTTGGTGTGGGGGTAGAGTGGGATGTGGTGTGCGGGTCTAACGAAGTCACTTTGATTGACTTAGACTATGGCTGCTAAAATACCCATCTGTAGTCAATTTAACCATGCCCGATAGTGGTTTATTCTTCAGTGCTACTCTTTACACGAAGTCAATAGTTCTCAATGAGATTGCTGAGGGACCCTGCCAGAGCTTTACCAGGCCAGCAATGCCTGTGCCGAAAAATCCTTTAGCCCACGCAGTAGGTATGGTGCTATTCATTTAGCTGACGTCAATATCAGACCTCCTCTTTAAAGAGGCTGGCACAATTTACCTGGTCACCTGGCTTAAAAACAGTAAGTAGTGACACATGCGCGCACACACACACACCTACACACACACACAGCTCTCACACACTCATGAGGCTCAACCCAGTCTGCAGACTGCACAGACCTTGTTAAGTTCCAGGTGTGAACCATAACATGGGAATATTCAGCTCACTGGATCCCCTGAACCTAGAAGAACCGTGATTCTTTATTCTACTGCTCTCTCTATAGAGTTCAGGCCCCCATGAACTCTGTTCGTGGAGCAAATGTTTCCAGCACATTTTGGAAGCTCAAGTGCCCAAGTGGTACAGTCCTGCTCCAGTGAGCTCAGAAAAGGGAGCTCAAGGCTCCTCAGGGCTATTGGCTCTTTTAAGTCCCCACCTGCAGGTAAGATCCAGGTGATAAGGTGTCCCCATGGGCCTCATCTGAGCTTCCTCATCTCCTAGAATCCCAGCCTTTGTGTGCGTGTCTGGAATGACACCCAAACTAGGAAAGTCCTAGTAGGGATCCCTGTCCCAACCCAGCCTGCTTCACCCTTCCTTCCCATGTGAAAATTCAAAGATACTGTAGAAGACCACCTTGGCCAACCATCTACCACAATGCCATGGGGTCCCTCCCCAGCCCATCCTTGGAAAACTCATGCACCAGACATCACAACCACAGGCCCTCACAAGCGTCACTCAGGAATCAGCCCTCACACAAACTGGGGGTGGGAGCAGACATGCAGGGGGGTGTCTGAGGTGCTCATTTTTAATTCAGCAGGTAGAGAGCTCTGAGGTGTTTTATAGCCAAGGAGGCTGAGGCTCTCTCTCTCTCCCTGCAAACTCCAGTTTTACTGCTCCGTCAAACCTAATTCCAAAACACTAAGGCTTTTATTTAAACACCACATCCTGCAATGAAGCTTTAATGTATGACAGGCATATCTAACGGAAGACAGTGGTATGCCTGTGGCTGCCGGTAACCTCAGTGGCCACACACCGGCTGTTTACCTCCCTGTGGCCGGAGCTGGAATCAAGAAGGCCAGAGATGACCTTCCGGGGTTGTGGAGCACTGACCGCTCTGGGACCATTGACCAAGAGGGAGGTAGTGTCAAGGACAACACTACCTTCTCATTTTCACACCCGATGTACACATATGGACACAGAGATCAAGAGAAAACAGGTTCCAGAAGGAAGACTCAGAAATTGGAAATGGGCTCTTAGCTGTGGAAGCCCCTTGCCCCTTACAGTCACCTCAAGACCATGCAAGATGAAAGCCACCTGTGAGCGCAGGTCTGTCCCTGGTCTGAGGATCCTCAGCCTGGCCTCAGCTTCTTGGATCACCTAGGTGCCCGAGACCCAGCACTTAGAGCTGACAGAGGGGGCCTGCCACACCTCCCAATCACATTCCTGCCAAAGGTCATGATGTAAGACATATGGGAGCACCTGGTGCACATGGCTGGCAGAGACCACTGACAACAGCATCCGCACACTCACACGCATATGAGAAAGAGCCCCAGGCCTTGTGTGGGGATGCTGGCTCTGGCTAGGTCACAGACACCCTCTACTCTGATACCCAGAAATGAAGCCAGGCACTTGCTAGTCACAGGCAGCCAGCTTCTGCTGCACCTGCGCCCTTTGCCCAGCATCCAACCTGAGCAGGACCAGCTCTGTGGAAAGGGCTCAAAAGACCCTGCCTTCCTCTCCTGGGACCCAAAGGTTGAGGACCAGCTGTCAGCAAAGCAGGTAGGACAAGGATCCTAGGCTGCACATGGACTCTGCCACAGAAACTTGGTTAGCCTTCTCAGCAAGGAGGCTTCAGGTTGATTTGGTGAGAAAGTGGATCAGAATGATTGGGGGGCTCTGTCAGGGGAAATCGGGGACCAGAGTAGACCTGCAGAGTTGGTACAATGAAACAGCCTAGGACTTCAGGGCTGGCTGCTGGGTCCAGGGTCCCAGGACTGACTTCTCTGCCCAGGCTGGGACAGATTCAGACCCTCGGATCCCTTTATCTTAATCATCGTGGGTGGGCATGGTACCCAAGAGTAGAGCTGGGACTGTCAACACACTGAGATCAACAGAATCTCTGCACAGGGCTCTCCACCCACTCTCCTCCACCATGCCTGTGAGTCAGAGGGCAGCCAGAAGACTCCTCCCTCAAAAGCCTCTGCCATGTGGCTACCAAAGTCTCTCCCCCCCTTTTCACGCTCCCTCCTGCAGAGCAGAGCCCTTTAGAACTTGCTGCCTCTCCCAGTGGTCTGAGCAGTCCCTGCCCCACTCCCCACACCCTTTCTGCTGGAGAACCCCCCCTTCGGGGCACAACAAGGGTCACCACCAGCTCCATTCCCCAGCCGAGTTCCCATACCCCCAGCCCCACTGGTCCCACTCGGGACCCCAGGCCTGCCAGAGGGCCATCTCCCTCTGCCGCAGTCAGCACACTGAATATTTAATGTCTGACGAGCGCTTCCACCTGCTGACACAGGAAAAGTGGCAGAACAATGCCGCCAGGGACACAGCCAGTCCCCTTACAGGCGGCCTCCGGTGGCCCTGCCTCTCCACCTCCCACCCTGAGCGGACTCCCACAGGGGTCTGGCGAGAGAGTTCCTAGCCTGAAATACATACTTCTTTACATTCCATAACTTAGCAGGTCCATATGGGTATATAAAGAAGTATGTGTCCCAAGCAGGTAGTCCAGTGTGCATAAGACTATGGCCCAGCACAAGCCGGCCCCACTCAGTGGGGAAAAAAGGAAGAACTCCCAAAAGTTCTATACGCTAGTCCCCCGTGCCAGGTCAGGACTCGTTCCCCACCCCCAGTGACTCCTCCGTAGTTGGTCCTCCCCACTCTGCACCCTCTGTGCCTATGTCTCAGTCTCTCACACACATGTGCACACTTGGTAAAGAAGGCTGGACGCAGACAGGGCATGCTGGAAAGTCTCAAAGATCTTATTCACCCTAACCATTCATCATTTTCCCCTCAACAGAACGAGACTGGAGTTCTCTCCCATTCTCCCTGACAGAGGAGAGTTGCATCCCAGTCTCTGCCAACATCTTCCCTCTCCTTCCCTCCCACCTTGTCCCCACCAAGGACAGAGAGGATGGGGTAAGGAGCAGCTCCAGACCCCCGACCAAAGAGCAAGCACACTGTTCTCCTGGGAACCCAACAGCCCAGCCCCCTAAGGACAGATGAGGACCAGCAGTTTCCAAGTCTGCAGAAATGAACCAAGGGGCTTACCTGGACAGGCCATAGCTTCCCTGGCAGGGCCCTGATGAGAGGAGGGCTCGGTGCATCTTTCTTTGAAGTAAAGGAGAAACGTGGCAGTCTCGGACTCCATGTCCCCACAAGGTGTCTAGGGGCTCCGGAAAGGTGACCTGTTCATGTTCTTCAGAGCTCAGCCTGGTCTCAGAGCTGATGCCCAGCCACTGAGGAAGTGCTTCTACTCTGGCCACCTCCTCCTTTGGTCCCCTCCCCTCTTCTCTCTTCTTTACCCTCTACCCTCTCTCTGCACCTATGGTCACCAACCTGAGCGTCCTCCATCCCTTGTGGCAGTATGGCCACCTGAGATGACGGTGACAGTCCCTCTGCGTGAAAATCCAGAGGTCATCCCTGAAGGGCTTGTCCCTCACCTGATCCACCAAACTTCCATCAGTCCATGATCAGTGCTTTATAGTTAAATGAAGGGGCTGTCCTCCTGGACCGAGAGAGCCCTACTTGTACCGACTTCTGAGAAGTGGATAGGCAGATTTGAAAAGTGCTTGGGAAACTTAGTTGTATTTTGTTTCTCCTCTTGATTTTTGAGACCTCTCTGGAAATAAAGTGGAGTCTCCCTTCTGCCCTATCAACTTTGACACCCAGAGAGAGATAGAAGGAAATCTGAAGAAAAAAAAAAAAAACAAACCAGAAAGATGGGCAGGACTTCGAGGTTAGGTCCTCAACAGGGGACCTGAGCCATTCTCAACCTGAGAGAAAGAGAAGGAGAAAAGGAAGAAGGGGGAGAAAAAAAGAAGAGAAACAGGAGGAGAAAGAGACTCACATGCTAGGAGGCTCACTATCAACCAAGGTGAGCCTGCAGGTAAGGTGCTGGAACCCTGGAACAGGTGTCCCTGCCGGTGGCTACCTAGGGAGAGAGCCGAGACACCCACTACAGAAGGAGCTGGGCTGGTGTGAACACAGAGGGTCTGGCTGGGCTTGGTCCTGGTGTGGGGCTGCAGGGCAGTCCCAGTGCCTAAAAGAACGTCCAGTTCTCCCTTGTCAGCAGGATGATGTCTGTCTCTGGCATGACCTGACCAGCCCTGTCCCTGTGGGGAAACACCCCAGAGAGCAACCAAACTCTCCAATTACTGTGAGGGCCCTGTCTCTGCAGAGCCTGCAGCATGCAGAAGTCCCCTGGCTGTGGCAGATGCAGCCAGGGAGGGTGGAGAGGGGATTAGGGTGCTGAGAGGCACCTTCATGCAGCAGTAACGAGCTACCTGGCAAGGGACAGAAACTATGCCCACTTCCCATGCGGTATCTGTTAAATTTTCATTTCCACATAGCCAAGAATAAAAATGGCAGCCAGTTCAGCAGCCTCAGCGCCCAGCCTCTGGGGGTTCCCCTGGTATGGCTGAGCCACTGACCCTGGCTCCCGCTTAGGCTCCCCAAGAACTCAAAGAACAGACACCTCAGCCCTCTGCCCCACCTCCCAGATGTTTCTTTGATGGTATCTGGATGTCAAATAGAAAGTTGAGGGGGACCAGAAGATCAGGAGTCAACTGAGCCCACATCCCCAGGAGCCACTCATTCACAAATGAATGAGAGTCCACTTCTCAAAAAAAAGTTTCCCACCATGACAGAAAAGTGGTATCAGCCACCTCCAAGCAGACCCCCTCGGCTAGCAGAGCCGGCATCTGGGGCGGGGCCTTATCCGGAGTCGCTCCACTGTGAACACTGGCTCAACCCTAGCCCCAGCCCCAATTCCAGCCCCTGGTTCTGATCCTGGCGGGGCTGGGAGAGCTTCAGAGATCCAGTCCCGGTCCATGACAGCCTCGTCAGCGCTGCTCAGAAATTCCCCACCCCCCAGGACACTCGCATGGAGGTTGTAAGTTCCAGGGTAAGTTTAGCCACAATCGCTGCTGTTGTACTCAACTGGTTAATGTTTTCTCGGTTCCGGTACCAATCCCCCAGAACAGCGGGCGCCATCCACCCTGCCCTCCACCAAGCAACCAGGGGCGCTGCTTTCTTGCAAAAAAGCCGTATGTCAAAGTTCCTGCATCCCGGTTGGACGCGCCCTCCCAACCCTCCCAGCCCTGCCGGCTGCTGGCTCTGCAGTTTTCCAAATGTGGATGATGCCGGGAGCCAAGAGAAAACTCCAGGCACCCCTTCTGGAGCCACGCGGCACCAGCACCCACAGCACCCACCTCACCAGAGGGCACACCCCCACCACTGCCGATAAGTTTTCAGGGGCTTTCCTAGCTGGTGAGCAGCTGCAGCAGCCAGCTGAAAGGGACTCACCAGGGAGCCCTGGGCGCCCCTCGGGCTGGGCTGGTGACCGCGACAGCAGTGGCAGCGGGCGCAGGGTCGCGGCTCCCCGGGAGATGCTGCAGCAGCGGCAGCGGTAGCCACCTCCTCCCGGAGCCAATCGCAAATGCAGGGGTGGGGGCGGGCCGGAGCTCCCGTTGCGTCCGCACTTGGTGGGGGGGGGGAGAGAAAGAAGACACCAGCACCCCGACTCCGCACCCCTGCCCTTCCCCCCAGCTCTCCTGCAGCAGCGCAGACTTAACAGCAGGAAAATCTTGAGAGAGAAGGAGGAAGAGAGAGGAGGGGAGAGGGGAGGGGAAGGGAGGGGAGAGAGAGAGAGAGAGAGAGAGAGAGAGAGAGAGAGAGAGAGAGAGAGAGAGAGAGAGAGAGAGAGAGAGAGAGAGCGTTGATGCAGAGTTAAGGAGGCAGAGCCCAGCTCACACCTTGCCCGGCCAAAGCTGCAGGAAGCTCCTGTACCCTCAGCCCTGTCGGTACCAGGTAGAGGTCAGAGGAGAACAAAAGGGAAAAAGAGAAAAGCCCCGCGGGTATGCATGCTCACACATGCACGCAGTCCCACAGGCCAAGAATCATGCATGTAGGGGGGTGGGGGGAGGGCAGAGCTGGGATGGCCTGACCCAAGGCTGGTGGGGCATGGGGCCCTTGGATCAGGAGCGACCTCACCTTGGCAGTTCTTATATACCCGGCCAAACATCCCAAACACGCGGCCCGGCCAAGTGGCCCCCCTCGGGCTGTGCGCCCTGACCATATTTAGTCAAGCAGGGGAAAAAATAGCCTGTCAGCTGGGCCGAGGCTGGCCAGGCAGCAGGGAACAGGGTGGGAGCCCCGGCACCATTGACAGCGGTCCTGGGCTGCCCCGTCCCCCTCTCAACCCCTCCCTGACCAGTCGTGCTACCGGCTGTCCCTGTCCTGTCCGAATCCCCCTGCTATTTTTAGCTAGACCCAGGACAGAGGTGCCTCCTTCCCAGTGGGCACTTGCCTCTCTCTGCGGCCACACAGCCCATTCCTCAGAGTGGCCTGGGGAGACTGGAGCTGACCCAGCGAGCAGGGCCCAGGAAGGGAGATGGGTGCTGCCCTGGTTTTAGTCCCCTAAAGTCCCAGCTGGCCCAGAGTCTTAGCATCTCCAGCGTGGTGTCTTTTTTGCTCAAATGTAGGGTTGGTTCAAGGAGCAACAGAGCCACCAGTTTTCCTGAGGGTCCCAAAGCAACCCCAAGTAATGAGAATTACAGGTCACCTTGAGCAACCGACAAGGCCAACTCACTGGTCATTCCTACATCTTCCAGACCCTGACAAGGGTGTATGGCTGGAAGGCCCCATATCCACGGTGGTGAGTACGATTGGAAGTACCTCCATTCTGGCTCCCACAGGGTCATATAAAAGACATAGCTGGGGTCATATAAAAGTCTCAGCCCCACTGAGCTGAGACTCAGAATCTAGCAGTTTGAGATCAACCAACTATCCCCTCGGAGCAGAGTAGCGTTGAGCAAGTCTCTGCCACCCTGCCACTGTAAAGAACAATGATAACAAACACTTGACTTGACTTGGGAACCATTAGTGGAGGCCAGAGACAGGCCCCACAGTGGACATGAATGCTCCTTCTGGCAAAGCCCTGTACAGAACACAGGCATCTAAAGGCTTCCTGCTGTTTTAGAATCCACTCACAAACCTCCTTCCACCCTTGTACTGACCAATATGGGGAAGCATGATCATTTACATCTTCCCAGGAGGCACATGTGAACAGCTTGCTTCCACCAAGGTCACCTCCCAGGTGGTGAGGTAAGGACACCTCTTCAGCTCCACTCCCAGGCTCTGGGTCACCCAGCAGGAGAGGACACTGACCAAGACCAGTCCACAGAAGCAAGAAAGAGATGAAGCCATACCGTAATCACCACATAGGCTGGCTGTGACCAGTGTCCCAACCAAGAAGAAACAGGGAGAAGGGTACCCATGCTGGCCAAGCTGGGGTAGGTACAGCGCTTGCTGCAGGCTATACCCAGGACTCACAGGCTACGGGGCTGTCTCTTTCCCAGGTAAGGTATAGTAAGCAACTGTCCCAAATTCCCCCATGACACAGCCAAAGGACAGACTCCTGAAGAGGGAAGCCATGAGCCCTAGCTCCCAGCCTCTTAGAACTTCACTGCCCACCTAAAAAGAAGCAAGACACCTCCTCACAGGGGATGCAGAGGAGTTCAGCTAGGATGACCATGTTGCCTTAGGTCCCCTCAAGAGTGCATGTGTGTTGTAGAATATTATGTTAAGGTGTGTTACATTTGTTTATGTTGTGGAACATTTGTTTAATGATGCAAAGATGTGTTGCATTCTTTTATGTTGCATTTGTTTAACTGTAAAGCTGTGATCCTTTGCCTGCCTAAAACACCTGATGGTCTAATAAAGAGCTGATTGGCCAATAGTGAGGCAGGAGAGAGGATAGGCAGGGTTCACAGGTAGAGAGTATAAATAGAAGGAGAAATCTTGGAGGAGAATTAGGAACAAAATTTAAAAAAAAAGGAGGAAGACATCAGGGGCTACCCACCCAGCTACACAGCAAGCCACGGAGTAAGAAGTAGAGGAAGGTCTACAGAATAGAGAAAGGTAATAGTCCAGAAACAAAAGGTAGACGGGAAAATTTAAGATAAGAAAAGCTGGCTAGAAACAAGCCAAGCTAAGCCTGGGCATTTATAAGTAATAATAAGCCTCCCTGAGTGTATTTATTTGGGAGCTGGATGGAGGCCCCCAATGAGCAAAAGACTAAAAACCAACCAACAACTACATTTTGGCACTCTATTTGGGGGCTTATACAACACATGTGTGGCTAGGTATGGTAGCACAAGTCTATAAGACCAGCATTCAGGAAGTGGAGGTGCCAAGGGGTTGAGGCTAGCCTGGGCTATGGTGAATACCAAGCCAGCAGGAGCTACATAGTAAGACTGCCTCAATATAAATAAGTAAGCAAATAAATGAATAAGCATTGTACCCATAATTACATGGATTGTTGGGAAGGTCTTGAGAATTATTGTCCCCAACACATTTCCTTTCAAGGCTTTCAATATCTCTTTTTGGAGGATTAAATGTATGAATGATGGATGAATGAGTGACTTATTCAGTCAACCAACTGAGCCACTGATTACTAGACAGTGAGGCCCAAGGACAGGGCATGGTGGGACTGGGGTCTCTGGACAGAACCATGTTTATGTAATTCAGCTTGAATTTGGATGAGATTTAACATCTTATGGGGCAGTGGTACCAGGTCCGTGAGGGTCAGCTCAGTCAGAGGTTATAGAGACATTTTCCCACATCTGTGTAGGTTCCTACAGAGACTAGTCCATATCTGAGGTATCCATGGTCACCACAATGAGGCAAAGCCACCCAAGATCCTTTGTGCTCCACCCAGTGACTTCTCAGGAAGAGGTTTTACATGGATCGTATGTTTTAGCAGGGGCCAGCCACCGAGCCTGGACAAACCAGCCTGTTCTCCACCGTTGCCACTAATCATTCTATCCCCAAAATTCACTGTCCATGTACAATCCGTCCATCCTTGTACCTGCGAACACGCGGCTCTCAAGAGAGGTGGACACTTTTTATTTCTCCCCCAGGCAATAGGATGGAGGAGACACTTTCCCACCCAACCCCATGTCTTCACCCCTGCCCTGACCATTCCACGTCAGTGAAGCCACTGCAGAAAACAGGCAGCAGCTTCTCCAGTGATACGACCTTAATAAGCCCGAGCTACTGCTCTCGCGGGCACGTGTCTGGAGGGCCCCTGAAGCATCATTGGCTTTGGTACAAACAGCACAACCCAGATGTTGTCGACCAATGACCAGGGGACAATACACGGCATGTTGATAGGATGGAATATTATTTGGTCATAAAAACTAAAGCACTGCTACATACCATCACTGTTAAAAACATGGCGCAGGGTCAACACGGAGGGCCACAAACCACGTGGACTGAAGTGGAACCCCCAGGATGGACAGATCCAGGGACAGGCAGGGAGGGAGAGCCCACGGGAAGTGGGTCTCCTTCAGGCGATGTTCTGGAGTGACCTAGAAGTAACAGTTACACAGCATTAGGTACCATAGATGCTGTCCAATGATGCTCTCTTTAAAATGGTTCTTTTATCTTTGTTTTGTTTTCCTTTTGAGACAGGGTTTCTCATAACCAACGCTGCCAGGAAGCTTGTTGTGTAGCTGAGGATGACCTTGAACTTGTGACCCTCCTGTCTCCACCTCTGGAGTGCTACGATTAAAGGTATACATGCCACTCCCATCTTGATTCCTTTATCTTACATGAATTTCTCCTCAATTGAAAAATAGACAAACCTAGGTCAAGGCCCAGTCCACCTTCTCCCCCCACCGGCCCCCACTCCTGGCCTCAGGACGAAACAGACCTGGGCATAGGCACCTGGATCTTCAAGGACCTAGCTATAGCTTTCTTTGGGACATTCCCCAGGATGCTATAGGTTAACCCCGTTTCCCATACTCAGTTCTGTCTAGAGCTGGAACATGCCGTGAAATGGACGAAAGATTCCACCCCTCTTCTCAAGGATACTCCAGAACCTTAGGCCATGTCTCTGTGTGATGGTCCATCTTCCTTATCAGCTTCATAGGATTTGGAACACCCACACATCTAAGTGTATCTGTGAGGGAGTTTCTAAAGATATTTAGCTGAGGCAGGAAGATCCACCATCCTGTGGCCTTGAGTACCCTGTGCTGAATGAGAAAGAGAAAGTAGAACTGACCAGGCTGGCCTCGAACTCACAGAGATCTGCCTGCCTCTGCCTCCCGAGTGTTAGGATTAAAAGCGTGCGCCACCATTGCCTGGCAGAGTCGCCCCTTTCTGTGTTCTGAGGAGCAGATTCGCCAGGCAGGAAGCTATGTTCCAGGAAGGTCCATGGGCAGCGGAGGGCACTGGCCAAGGAAAGGGGCTGACTTGATGTAGATTTCAGGATACCCCTGTGACTATGCCTATGGACCAGTTTTCTGGGCTGGCCTGGTCTAGGCCTGACTTGGGCATAGGTACTGACTCCACAGGCAAGCAAGGTCAGTGGCAAGACAGCTTGGGCTCCAGACAAATTCCATGACCCCTCTCTGTCAATGCTCAGTCCAGATATAGGCAGTTCTGTCTAGAATGGTCAGCTGGTCACCAAGAGCCATAAACCCTGAGGCATATCAGAGCCCTAAAGCTGCTGCTTAAAATGGTGTCCCTGGTGGGTACCCATTCAGCACGCTTGGCCTGTGTGCTGGACTTCACAGAGCCTTTATGGGGCCCAGGAGCGCCATGAGTCCCCAACAGAAGCGGAGCCTGCAGCACTGCCCAGTATCAACTAAAAACTACCCTGGCATTTGTGGTGTACACTTGGGGCATGATGCATCTCTGTGGAGAAGGCTTGCGTGTGCCAGTGTGGCCATGGAGCAGAGCTATAAGGGAAAGGCACGGGGGCACGAGGCATCTTCTCCATGCCACAGGATCCCACAGCCCCCACCATACTGGGAAGGCTGCCACTGCCAGACCTGGCGTACCCATAGGCACGCCCCCCCCCCCACACACACACATGCACGCACACGCACACACGCACACGCATGCACGCACTCTTAACAGCAGAGGGAAAACCTCCCTGGCAGCTCAGAAAGAAAGGCATATTTCACTGCCACAGTGTCAGCGGAGAGCAATCTGTCTCCTGCGACGGACGTCCCATTCAGTATGGTGACAGCTCAACCATCAGCAGATGCAGGATGCTTTGGGACACCCAGCCCAAGGCACAACAATTTAGCCCCCAGCCAGACCTGAATTACTCAGCAGCTCCAGGACAGCACACGGAACCCAGGACAGATTGCAGGCTGGGTAGAGGGCAGGTCCTGGGATCTGAGTCCAGGGCCAGGCAGGGCTTCAAAGCCTCCCAGCCCCTAAGTTAACTGATCAGGTTCAGAGCCAGCTTTTCCATAAGCCATTACTCTCCCTGGAGGACACACCAACACCCTGGAAGAAGACCTGAGGTGACAGGTAGGCCAGGCTTCAAGGCTCCCAGGGCTACAGCCTCTCCTAGTTTAGAGGCATGGAAACAGGGTTGAGATCAGTGTTGGGATGAAAAGGGAGCCCCTCCTATAGCCCTCTTCCTATTGCCCACCATCTGTGTCAGGCAGATGGCACCCTGGTTTCTACTCACCCCAGGACGGCCCTACAGGCAACAAGGGACAGAAGGCAAGGAGAGGTAGTGGCCCCAGACTGCCTTTCTGTCTAGACAGATCCCACAGGCAAGGATAAGGGGGAGACAGGCCAGTAAATGGAAGAGTAGATAGATGGACAGATGGACGGATGGATGGATGGGTGGGTGGATGGATGGATGAATGGGTGGGTGGGTGGATGGATGGATGGATGGATGGATGGATGGGTGGGTGGATGGATGGGTGGATGGGTGGGTGGGTGGATGGGTGGGTGGATGGGTGGATGGATGGATGGATGGATGGGTGGATGGGTGGGTGGATGGGTGGATGGATGGGTGGATGGGTGGGTGGATGGGTGGGTGGGTGGTGGATGCATAGATGGATAGGTGGACAAATTGGGGGCCAATTTCTTCTGTATCTAAAGAAATCTGCCCCAAATTTAAGTCTCCCTAGGAGATGCTCTGCTCAGGTGCAGAGCACAACAAAACCTGCTGTAGAGCAGCCTCTTGGACTCCACTGAGCTCAACAAACTGGAGGACACAGCCTCCCTGCCCAGAGTTACTTTCCTGTCCCCCTCCATCCTGGCTCCTTAGCCATGGCAATGGCCTCACAACTGACTTCCCTGGCACCTCGCAGCTCAGGAGTTATTTCTTCATCGCTGTGTGCCAGCCCATCATTCCAAACCCCTGCTGAGCCCCCTGCTGGATCCCCACGGCCTTCAGCCATCATGGTCCAGACTGCCCTCCATTCTGCCCTTGTCACTCCCGGGCAGACCCAAAATGTCTCCCTGGTTCTACCTCCAGGTCTTAAACACAGTCAGGGTGCATTTGTAAGTCTGCTACTCCACTCATCCAGAACAGCCTGGCACCCTCTCTGGGAAGCCCTCCATGTGCCTACTACACTGTAAGGGACCAGGGAACCATGGTGATGGAGGGGGGGGATATCTCAGCATGCACTCTCTGAGTTAAACATGGGGGAATGGGACAGAGGAGAAATGGAAAACTGGCTGGGAAGACTAAGACCCGCCATGGTGGCTATTTCTGGTCCCTCCAGAAACCTTCTACCTCAGATACCCTCCCCCTGGCGCCTGCCCCTGCATGAACCCATGCTGCCAAGCCTGGTCAGCCCTGCAGGTCCTGACCACCAGGAAGGCCCTGAGTAATGAGAGCCATGTTTTCAACAGTCATTCTCTCAGGAAGAGCCTGACCTCAGAAGTTGCCCTGTTGTATTGGGGTCAAGGCCAGAGTCCCTCACCCACCTCCAGTACATACAAGGTCTGCTACCCACCCCCAAGTGTTGGGACAAGGCCCTTGGAGCGCCCCTGAGGCTGTTCACTGAGTCCCTGTGGCTCTACGAGAAGCATTCTGGGCCTCCTCCAGGGAGAGGCTCCTTATGTAGACTTCAGCCTGGAGCATAATTCATAGGTTAGCATGAAGCATCAGCTTAGAGGGTAGGTGGCTGGAGGCACCCACATCTCCCCGTCCTCCAGCCTCCCATGAGCCTCCGCATTCTCTCAGACCTGTGTCTTGTTTTTACCAAGAGCTACACCAGGAGGAAGTGAGCACTTCTGTGCTGTTGAATACAGTTCTGCAGGTTCCTGAAGACCCTCTCACTTCTGTGACCCTGCCCTCGGCTGTTCTGGTGTGCACCAGAGAGTACCAAAATGGAGAGAGAGGTGAGAGGGGCAGGAAGCCGGCAAGGAAAGCATCCTGCAGGATTTTCCTGCCTCTCCCTGGGCCTGGCCTACCTCCTTGCTGCCATCCCCACCTTCCTCTTCCTTCTACCCAGCAGAGGCTCCCCCTCACCTGGGGAAGAAGACATGTCAGCATCCTCAAGACTCAGGAAGCCAACGGAGTGTCAAACCCTTGTAGCTCACACATGCTCCTGAATGGATGGGGTCCGCTGAATGGCAAGTGATTTCATCTGAACACAGAGTCATCGCTGTGTGCAGAGCCCATGCTTGGGACAGAACAAGCCCTGCTGAGCCACCTGGTTCCTTTTGGGAAAATTCCAGGGGTAAAATCCCAGGGACCTAGTCCCTGACACCCCTCCTTTCCCTGGGCTCCACAGAGAGATCTTGCAGCTCAGAGAATTTACTAAGGCAGATTGCAGGTCTTCTGGGCTACCTTTGTCAGCATGTCATTGATGGCCCCATGGCTGGGCCATTGGCCTGGTGGGGAGTTTGTCACTGGCTCCTATGAAAGCTTATTGATAACACTCTGGAGTTCCAGCCCCTCGCCTAGCCTCGGCCTTGGCCTCTCCTGCTTCCCAGGGGGAGCCTCCAAGTTTGAGCCCCACTGCTGGGTTAGAGGGCGTCTCCTAGGGTCTCCCTTACAGAGGGGCTGATGGTCCCGAGAACCAGGAGTGGCCTCGTTCTCCAGGGACCGTCCTCCAAGGAGTGTTGATCCAACAGGCTCTCCACCACAATTAGCCGTTCCCTCATCCTTGCCCTATAAATATTCATTTTGGAGATGTTATAAAGATGCTTTTTTAAAAATGCCAAACTCATTTGGATAAAGAGCTGAGCTGCTGCCAAATGCAGCCGGCAAACCGGCTCTAAGGTGCATAGTGCAGAGGCTGCCGTGGAGTAGCCTCCCCCAGGTCACATGGCACTCTCTGGGGGACAGTTTAACTTGGGATGGGTTTTGGCTCCTTGCAGGGAACATCTAACAATGTTGAGGCAGACTTGGGTTATAAGCGTGTGGTCCCCATCCACAAGAAGGTGGGCTGTGACAGCCCTTGCAGACCTAGGTAGGAGATGACTACCCAGGAATGCCACATCACAGCCCACCTCTCTGCATAGCTGGCTCTGCAGACAACTCATCCCAGGGGCCCCGACAGCCTCTGGCATTATCCTAACCTGCCATGCCCCCACCTACCTGGATCTCTAGTTGTGTAAACTGAACTCACTATGTTCCCAGGGTAATCTGTGAATCTGGGCCTGGGTGGAGGCCACCTATCCAACCTGCCCTCCCGTCAACTGTGGCTGGATGTTGGGGTCCAATGGGTGTTGGGGTGCAGCACTCACTCTTCATGACGTCTGGCTGTTTAAAGAAAGACGGGTCTCAGGCACAGGAGTAGCCATAAACTTGTGTACCAGAGAAGGTTTGGCTCTCAGGCAAGGGTTGGACACACTCTGGAGTCTCTGGAAAGGTTTGACTCTGAGGCGGGGTCTGGCCATACTCCCGGGACCCCAAGGACACTTTCCCTCCTCTGCTCCCCTTCTCTTGACTAGTTTTCTTTAAGAACCACCCTTCTAAGGAAGGAGCCATCCACTTAAAAATGAAGTTCTGTTAAGTCCTGATGAATGGTTCTGCCATCTCATAAAGCTCCATAGGAAGTCCAATCAGAGTCTCAAAACCTTGGAGGTATTCCTTAAATTTATTGCGAGTCCTTATAAAATATTAAATTGGCATCCTCGGGTATCCTTTTGTGGAGAAGGCAGGCCTGCGATGGTCCCTCTATTTGGAGACTCCCCCAACTGCAGCTTGAGGCTCCCTCAGGAAATCTTAGTGTTGGAAGTTTGGGCTAGAAAAGCCGGATCTACAGGATCAGAATAGGGGCTCAGCCTGGAGAGGGAACCCACAGGCACGGCTCTCTGGAACCTTCATTCCTCTCAATCCAGGATGCTGAGGACATTTGGTCCTCCAGTTCACCGAGAGGAGAGGGACTCTGTTTCCTCGGAAACCCCCAAACTCCAGTTCCTGGGGCCCTTGCTGTGTGTGATCACTCACACGACTCCTACGGGTATCAGATATGAGGAGGGGCAGGCCTGTCCTGATCGAAGGTGGCAGCCTTGCTGTGAGTGTGAGTGTGGATCACAGCCCTTGTCCATAGCTTCAGAAACAGGGCTGTCTACTCCACAGGTTCAAGGAGTTGAATTCCATGAGAACCTTATGAGTTTGGGTGAGGACTGACCTGTAGAGACAGCTCTAGCTATCACCTTGATTTCAGTCTGCGGCTCTGACCCGAGGCCTTGCCATGGTCTGCCTTAGTTCCTGCAGATTGGAAGGTGACACGGGAAGAGGATCTCTAGATCTCAGAGTCGAGGTCCTTACAACTCAGAGTCGTCTTGTTGTGGGGTCAGTAGACCATCCCTGGTCTGCTTCTTGTTCCTGAGGCAGCAGAGCTGGGAATCGTGGCCCTGAAGTGTGTGTTGTGCCTTGTTCTGTGGCCGGTCCCCCTCCTGGCCCCACTAGGAAATCTAGAAGACTCCAGATGCCCTCCCCGGAGGGCTCTCATGCCTCCTTCCCCAGAATGACAGCCCGATACTCACTGACCTCACTACGCCATACTTAGAGTGGGGTGAACCGACCACACTTGTGTATGGGCTTCGATAGTGTGATATTCTCAGACACATTGGGACAGGGGAGCCAGCACTGCAGTGAGTGGCAGAGACAGGGTCTTCATGGCAGGACTTCTGACTCGTATCATCCAGGACTTCCTGCAGCCCCACTCCTGGCAAGGCTGCTGCCTACAAGGTCCTCTCTTGAGGGCCTGGGGTGACCTTCACCAAGACTGTGATGCTGGCTGTGCTGAGACATTCTGCATTCATGGTTATGAGTGATTTTATTGCCCAGTCAGTAAGAACCTTCTGACTATGTCATTGCAGAGGCAGCTGGATGCCAAAAAATATGCATTTCCTTCCGTCTGCTACTGACCCCTCTGCCTTCATGCCAGCTTTCCTCTGGTGCCTCTCCCATGCCCTCTGTGATTAATAGGACCTGGTGATGCACCGAGGATCCCTGGAGCTGAAGCTGGAAGAGCAGAAGAGCCCCACGGTTGTCAGACTCTCCGGTCCCTGTGGAGAGCTACCTCCCTGCGAAGCCAGCCTGGCTCCCAGGGCTCCTTGGTCACAGTGGGGGTGGAGGTGGCCTTAGTGCCCAGCCAGGACGCACTGAGAGGTTGACATCAGCGCAGATTCATGCTGCACACTGGGCACCTGTTATGCAGACCCAAGAATAGCCCTTTCCAGGGGCCAAACAGTCCGTCAGAGGCTAGGAGGAACGGGGGCTGTGTAAGCCCCAGTCCTCCGATGGAGCTGTTCTCCTCTTTAGACATGGGCGTGTCTAATGCCGTGACCCTGGAGCTGTTAGTGTCTACTCCTCCATTTACCCACCCGGGAAAGGAGGGGTTCCCACCCGTCCTCTGTACCCTGGTGGGGAAGGGATAACTCTGACCAGAAGTAAAGGTCCAAATAGGGAGAGGATAATGCTTTGAATGCATGATGCTCATGACTCGGGAACCCACCTCACCCCCAAATCCTTGCTCACCTAAATTTCACTAGCACAGCAGCTTTCAGACCCTCTAAGCACTCGTACACCCCAGCCCTTAGACTAAATCACCCCTGGTATATCTGACTCCAGGTTAACTTAGCTGAGGTATAAGGACCAAGGACCACCTAGGATGAACCAACTCTGGCACAGACAAGAGCTGGGTTAGCTCTTATGAGTGCTGAGAGAGAGACAGGACAGGACGGCCAGACAGGGCTCCTTCACAGTCTGACCACCCTCTTCTGGACCTGACTTCACAAGCCTCCAGGGGCTTCCTTCTGAGAGAGAGAGAGAGAGAGAGAGAGAGAGAGAGAGAGAGAGAGAGAGAGAGAGAGAGAGAGGAAACTGTATGCCTCCTCTGGCTCCCCAAGAGCCTGTTTCTGCTCCTGGGGCTACCTCTTCCTAACCAACATTTGTTATCCAGTATTGCCTACTATAAACCTGTGATGACCCTTACCCCTGCCTTCTGGGGCTTCCCACTGCCCCTTGTAGGCCTGGGTAGATGGGATATCTCTCCTACTCTGGGGCTTCCCACTGCCCCTTGTAGACCTGGGTAGATGGGATATCTCTCCTACTCTCCAGGCCATCCATCAGTAAGTGTTGCAGGCCTCAACCTCCTACCCACATCAACTCAGGCTTTTTAATTAGCCCATCAAGAAATAAGCCTGTGACTCCCTGAAGCCCACCTGTGCCCTGCTGGCCAATCTGTGTGACCAACTTCAGCACCAAGTTAGTCAGGTCACCTAGAACTTCTAATACCAGGCAGTGTTACTTCACAGAAGTACTGGTCTCCTTTCCCTGGTCCTAAAGAGTGCGGTTTTATGAGCCCATGATCCAGTGATCCTGACAGGGACAGGTGTCACCCAGGATACTGACCAGGGCCTCGGAAACCTGTTTAAGTCAGGACAGCAGGGAAGTGGGGCAGAAGACTAAAAACCATTCATGTCTGCAACTGCTGAGGCCTCCACTTGTGCCATCTCTGACACAGGCAATGGTGTGCAGAGGCACAGACTGGCAAATCCCCTCTGCCCAGGCACTAGACAGGTAGCAAAGGTCTCAGCCCTTTGCCTGTCAGTCCCTTTAGAGATTATCCAAGGAAGGGGAGGGTGTCTGACATCATCGTGAACAGTCCTTGGTTAAAGATACTGCCCTCTTAGAGACATTTGGTGATTGTAATCCAGATACCTATCTGATATTTAAGAATGAGGCTTCCATGCACAACTCCATGTGTGAACAACCCTCAGCACTGATTTCAAGACCCAGCCATCAGTGGGCATCATCCAAGACAGAGACAGAATGCAGAATTTCATGTTCAGACAAAGATTTAATCCTGATTTTCTCAGGTCCTGCTGGTGAGATGGGGTCAGGGTCCCCAGGGTAAGTGTTTTGACTTGGTGTCCCTCTAGGGAATTGTAAGAACCATGCCTTTCCAGGAAGGGTACAGAACCCCCTTTCTCTTCCAGTCAGGAGATGCTGGCCAAGATTTAAGTGACAGACCCAGAGAGAACAGACCCAGAAAGGCTTCAGTGAACTCTTAGCTCATCTGGTAGGATGTTGCATATGCTGGGAATGACGTGGGTCTCAAAGTTCAGCCCTGGTGACACACCTCCTCCATCAAGGCCACACCTCCTGATCCTTCCCAAACAGTTTCGCTAACTGGGGACCAAGCATTCAAACATATGAGCCTATGGAGGCCACTCTCATTCCACCCACCACAGTTGGGATGTGGGACTGAGGCCCCCAGCACAGGGAGCTAGACGTAGTGGAGGCTCTTGTCATAGATAGGAGTAGCAGAACCTTGGGTGAGGACTGCATCTCCCCTTTATACACAAATAACGCCTTCTCTCCAAGCCGAGTCTCCAAAGGCATCTGACTTCCCCAGTCTCTCTGAGCACTGTCCAAAAGCCACGCGTGGGGAAAGTTCTGCAGATAATGATGGCAGCTGTCACCATCAGCATAGCTATGTCTATCGATCATTTGCTGTCTGTCGGACCACACAACATCTTCAGAAAACCATGAGCTAATTTCGATTTTATGCTCGGTAGATCCGAAAGAGTGACGTGAAGATTCCGGGTCAGGAGGCAACCCCGTCGGGTGGCTTGGATGGGGACAGAACACTAGGCAGCCTGAATCATCCCTGAAGGGTTTTCTGTAGGGTTCCAGAGCTGCACCCCAGGACACAGCCTCCATGCCCCCGACATGTCCTGAAGACGGTTCCTGAGGGCCGCCTTCCAGAGAAAGACATGGTCTATTGACCTAAGGCTGAGCATTGATTGGCTGAAAGATGAAACCCGAAGCAATCCCATTTGCCGGGAAACAGGGTTTGTAATTGTATAGACAGCCGATCTCTGGTATCACTGCCTCCCTGGAAGCTGGGGGTGGGGAGGCTTTAGTCTATCGACAGCTCAGGAAAAGGCCCCCTGGGCAGTGTGAAGAAAGGCAGGAAGGGGGGCATCACCCAAGAGCTCTGTGTCAGCCAGCAAGAAGCCAGGTGCAGCTTTGGGGATTCTGCTCCTCAAAGTCCAAGACCTTAGTCAGGATAGTGGCCCTGAGCTGGGTCATGTCCAGAGGTGGTAACCATGGAGAATTGTAGTCATTGCTTGCCATAACCACTCTCCCAGTGAGGCCCCTTGAGCAAGTTCAGCCTCTTGGTACCACAGTTGCCGCATCTGTGAGATCAAGTACTGTCTATAGATGGGTTGCAGCTTGCTTGGCAGCTGCACGGGCCACCATGAGAACCTTGATTTTCACTCTGGTGAGGAGGGGTGCTCCTCCGAATTGTAGAACTCTGAAGGGTTAACTCCAGAAATACAAGGGTCTCAACAATAGTGTTGAGACCGGGTAGTAGAACTGAGCTGGACCAAGAGGTTGGTCTGTCAAGGATTCCCTCACCTTATTCTGGGCCCTTTTTATCTCCAAACAAGGAACAATGACCTCCATTCCCCCACCTACATCCTCACGTTCCACTTACCAAAGGCACCTAGAACTGGGGCAGGATGTCACCTCCTCCGGTAAGCACGGTGGTGCCAGCACTGAGAACATGGGCCCGTCTCCTCCCTGTGCTTAGAGAATCGTGGGTACCCGCCACCAAGTGCGCTAAGAAGGCAGGAAGCCGCCCCATCCATGCATCCGAGACTCATTAGGTCCCTGCTGACATTTCTCCAAGAAATAATTAATTTTGATATCGCAGAAGACATTTCCCTGTGGCCAAGGTCACAGAGGGCTGGCTGTGGCCTTCCTGTCAGCCGTCTCTACTCAGCCCCCTGCTTTGACGAATGGGACTGGGGAGAGAGCCTCAGCTGCGTAACTGAAGGAGTGAGGAAGAACCAAAGCTGCTTTTACTGCAGAAATGCCGGCTGGTGCTGCATCAGCTGCAAGCCTGGGGAACAAGCTTGCCAGGCACCTGGCTCCAAATCCCAAAAGAGGCCCTCAGGGAGCAGGGCATGGGGCCTTTCATGGTCTCCTCTGAAGACCCACACAGGCTCCTGCCCTCTGAGCACAAACCTGTCATTGCCCCAGCGTGAGTGTGGGTGAAAATGGGTGAGACGTGAGCCGCAGGGTCCCGGGGAGTGGCAGGTGCTCTATGGTAGTCCTAATGGCTTCGGGGTCACCTCACAGGCAGCTAGAGATGGCACTGGTATCACATGTTCAAGGCACTATAAGAGCTGTCTGATCACATAAGGCATTAGATACGCATGCTCATAAGACATACAAATGTCCTGGAGCCAACATCACAGAGGACCCCCAGCATGGGTGGCTTAAACAGCAAGAAGGAACCATCAATAGCTCTGGAAGGTGGATACCTGAGATCAGGCACCAGGCATCAAGAGTGTCTCAATCAGCTCTGGGTTTCTGCAGCCCTAGGCTGATGGCTCTCTTGGAGGCGTTTGGGGGTGTAGAAGTATCACTCCTGTCTCTGCCTCTGCCTTAGCATGCCTGTGGCCAACTTCCCTTTCTCATAAGGACTGCCACATTGGACACACTCTGTCATGATCTTATCTTCAGCTTCCCTATGTCTAAAGAAAGTCACTTCCTGAGGTCTCGCAGTTAGAACATTCGCGAGCAGATTGGAGGACCACACACGTTAACACATGACTTCAGGATGGAGTATGCCACAGACATACGGAAAGGTCACCCAAGCGAGGAGGGACGAGCAAACAATGCTGGCAGCAGCTTGCTTTGTCACACGCCAAACCTGGGAAGATGCCAAGATGTCCCTCAGCAAGTGAGGGGACCACCAAATGCTGGGCCATTCCAAGCAGTGCAATAGAACCTAACAATAAAAAAGAAATGAGGAGCAAGTCATGAAGAGACATGCAGGAGACTTAAATGCGTATTTCTAAGGTTGAAAGGCTGTGTGCTGTATGCTTCCAGCTGTGCCATCCTGGGAAAGGGAACACCCTAGGGCCGTACAGACAGTGGTCATAGGATATGGCTCAGTGACTTGACATGTGCAAAAGTCCTGAGTTTGATCCCCACTACTGGAAAGAAAAAAAAGACAAAAAGAACAGTGGTCCCCAAGAGAAGGGTCAACCTGGGGAGCATGAAGGAGACTCTCTAGACAGTGGTTCTCGACCCTCCTAACGCTGCGACCCTTAATACAGTTCCTCATGTTGTGGTGACCCCAACCATAAAATTATTTTCATCATTGCTTCATAACTGCAATTTTGCTACGAATTGTAATGTAAATGTCTATGTTTTCCTGTGATCTTAGAGGGCCCCTGTGAAACGGTCATTCCACCCCAAAGGGGCCGCCACCCGCAGGTTGAGAATGGCTGCTCTAGGTGTCCGGTGACCATGTCATCTTTCGTTTGTCCGTGTCTGCCAAAGGTACACCCGGGGTGACTGTGCTGGGACTGTGAACTTTAGCTCGTGGACCCCGTCCAGCTGGGGAGAGCTGTGCGCTGAGGAAGAGCAGGGTTGACAGAAAATCTCAATGCTTTGTGTGCAATTTTTGTTTACAATCAAAAGTGCTATAAAAAATCATTTTTTCAGAGTTCAGCAATGGTGTGAAGGAGCTCTCTGTGTTGTCATTGCAACTTTGTGGTAAATCTAAAATGATTCCAGAATAAAGCCCTCCCCTGTGACCCCTTCCTACGCCCCAGTCCATGTCTGCTAACTCCCCTCTCTGATCACCGGGCTGCATGGGACAGATTCTAGGAGTCACTTTGGGTACCCCTTGCAGCAAAGGGCCCCTCGTCCTCTTGACTGCATTCAGAGCCTCTTTAGCGGGTTGCTGTTGACGTTGTTTGGGTGAGTTAGGATGTCCATTCCTCCATTGGAAGTCAGCCTCCTAGGGTTAGCAAGGGTTCATCCGCGGAGAGGAACTCAAGTCGACACCCACCTCCCCCAGCTCAGGAAAGCTCAGGTAGGGGGCCTGAGGGTCAGATGACCCATTCAACCGGGCATTAAAAGACGCAAACCTTTAGCTACTGATCATCAGAATTTCTCCTATAGCATTCTGGGCAGGGGTAGCTGAGGGTGCTGACAGGTTGACATCAGGTGACATACCTGGCACTCAAGCTCCCTGAAGTAATCCAGGCATCCACTGCCCTCCCAGGCAGGTGAGCATGCCCAGTGTGTCATGAGTCTGAGCCACTACTCAGCTCCAGAGAGAGCTAGGGTTGGCTGGTCACCCCAGGGTCCTTGATCTGGGTAAAAGGACTTAGGATCTCTCTGTTTTCATAGATTGACCTTCAGCTGACCCCTGACCTCCGGCATCCGTTCTCCACAAATACAGCCACTGAGATGACCAGGGCCACCTCCGGTCCCGGTGAGACGTTGGCCTTTGGCAGCCGGCAGTTTGGTCCTGCCGAATTCCGAGGAGAAGCTGTGGCGGTGACATGAACCGAGCGGCACCTTCTTGCCCCCAGAAGTCCCCATCTCGTGTCCCAGCACAATCCCGGCTGCAAGTCACCGGAGGAAACTTCATTTTTACATTTCCTGCCCAGCTCAGTGTGTAATTGGCTTGTGCTTCCTCTCGGTGATTTAGTCGGGACTGCCACATCTTATAAAAAGGATAAATCTGAATAAAACAGGGAACAAAACAGCTACAACAAGCCATATTGTCCTCCTGCTTCTTAAAGAACACTCCTCTGCTGAGGCCACATGAGCCCTCCCCCACACGAGAAGCCTGAGCACCCTGGGCTGTGCCTGGCAGGTCCTCGTGGGCCTTGCTGCCGGTAGGCTCAACCAGCTCTGGACAGGACCCTCCCCAGCACACAGGAAAAAGACTTGCTCCTCTTCAATTTGCTCATTGTCCAGGAACAAGCACACAAATCAAGAGGCTGAACCATGTGGAATTTGCCTGCTCTGGACCAAGCCTAGGGCCTCTGGGGCAGTGGGAGCTACTGGAGCACTTGCTCTCCCATTGTTTGGGTAGGGATATATTTTTGTTACTGTTTTTTTTTTTAATTTTATGATCACTGATGTTTTGTCTGCCTATACATCTGTGTGAGGGTCTCAGATCCCCAGAACTGAAGTCACAGGCAGTTGTGAGTTGCCATGTGTGTGCTGAGTATTGAACCTGGGTCCTCTGGAAGAGCAGCAGCCAGTGCTCTTTAACCAATGAGCCAGCTCTCCAGCCCCATATATTTTTAAAGTCTCACTAAAATACCCAAGACACTTTCACAACTCACCCGTCTGGACGGTAAGAGTGTACTGGGGGAGAGGCGTCTCCTTGTTGAGCTTATTTTTATTGAGAATCTTGGTCTTGTTGTAGAAAATCAATGAAATTCTGCAGTAGCTAAAAATAAACTTCAGTGACTTACTTTCTTAAGAGAATACAACGGGTTTCCTCCGGGTATTTTTTTTTTCTGGGGGAAGTAAAAAAAGATTGTTACTTCACTAGCACCTGACACCTGCCTCCAGCCCAAGACTTGAACCCAGGTGATGAGGGGTCGGGATAAGGAACCCTTCCCAGCATGCCATGAGTCACTATCCAGTTCCAGGGGCTTTTGAGAAAAGGCAGGGCAGGAGAGGCACCTGGCCAGAGACTTACCATGTCTGAGGGCCACATAGCATGTCATCCCTCACTGTTGCTCCTAAGAGTGCCATTTTGTCCCTTGCCCCGGGGCTAAGCCAGAGGGTATGATGGGCAAGTCAGCAGATTTCTCACGGGGTTTCATAGGGTTCTGAAGACCCTTCTCTGTGAGTGAGCCCCCGGACATGGTACTGTATGTCTGTGAGCTGAGGGCCCTGGGTCCTGAGGTGTCCTACCCCAAGCCAACTCTGTACCAGGAGCAGGGACCCCAAGGATCCTTGAGGCTCTGCGATACCAAGGAGGGGAAGAGCCTAAGACTTGGAGTCCTGAACCTGAGAGACTTTGTAGGTGAATCCCTAACCTCAGGGCCATCCTGGTAAAGTAGAGTAGAAGACTTTGTGACCTTGGCCCAAGGTTCAGAGAGAATTCAGAACTGCTTAGAGATGCTGAGCACCCAGCCACAGGGGGACAACCTTTGGAACCTCTCTGTTGCATCACGAGGCTCCAGCGAATCTCAGAAGCATGGATTGGCAGTGGGCACTGGGGACCTGTGCGTGAGGCATGGACTATTTAGCACTCCATTGATACGGTTAAGGTGTGGCCGTAGGGACAACAGTGCCTCACCAACCAGCACCAAGATCAATTCCCCAGCTGGCTTTGCTCCCCTGGGTTCAGTATCCAAAGCAGTCATGTTCTAAGCACCACACAGGCTTGTGGTTCAGCTCCAGCCACCAGGGGTGGAAAATGGAACAGAGGATGGTGTGGGGATAGGGAGAATAGACCAGCCTTCCCCGCCTTCAGACAGGAGGTAAGCTGTCTGTTTACCAAGACCCCCAAGGAGACCCCAGTGGACAGATCCAAAGGTTGAATGGACTGCGTAAAGATAACAAGTCGTCCTCAAATACCTACGCCCCTTCCAGCCTGGTGTAACTGACTGCATTCAGGGAGCCTTCCCTGCCCATATGTGGGTACTTGTGGTAGTATGTACCCATTTGCCTTCCTTCCCAAGCTATGTGCATAGGAGGATGGTTACGTGTGTGAGTGTGTGAGTGTGTGTGCTGCTTAAGATATGATCCAAGGCCTCACGAACGCTAGGCAAGCTCTCTGTCACTAAACCACACACAGCCCCCAACACTAACTCCCAGGGATCCAAGCTGTTTGCAGTGCTCACCGAATGTTTGGTGAGTGAGTGAGTGGGTAGATAGGGAGGGGGGGGGTCACACTGGTCATGCCAGAGACCCTGAGACAAGGAGCCATCCCAGGCCAGAAGCGTCACATGTGCTGGGCCTCACATACTCCCTACAAGGCGAAGCGGCTGCCCTCGAGAGCAGGTGGCTGAGCCCCTTCTGGGTGACTCAGCTACAGCACTATTGAAGCTGGCCTGTCCACACAAGGGCAGGCCTCCTCAAAGCTGCCAGCTCCCCCAGGGACATTCCTGCTGGGGATGGGGCCAGGACAGCTATCTTAGGACCCTTGATCCCAGAAGCATTTGAGCAACCACAGCAGGTGGAGCCCAGATATGGCCCCACCCCCACCCCCCACCTCCTGTTTCCTTGAGACTCAGACTGGGTCCCTCCAGTCTCAGGCTTCTATGAGGACAAACCAGGGCCTGCCTGGGAAACAGAAACTTTTGGTTCTTTTGAGTGAACCTGGCCTGAGACTGGCATTTAACATGCCCACGAGGCCCTAGTTCCACCCCCTCAACAGAGGCCCTGGACCTAACAGGTAAATCTTCCTTCCTTGGCTTCACAGGCCCAGATGAGAAGAACTAGAAAAATCTGTACTTGTTATCCAAATACTAGACCCTCAGGAGAACCCAGAAACTTCTAACAGAACCATGCAGTCCCTAAAAGGATATGACGACCATACAGCCCAGCCACACCTTCTCTGAGGTCCTCTCAGGACTGACATGTGCTTTGTACAAATATTTTTGGAGGGCTTGGTCTTTTTTAGGATCACTGAGAACAGCCCTAACCTTGTTACACCAGCAGACGCACACTCTAAGGTGACTGAGAGAAACCGTGACGTGGCCATGAGCTCCTGGAAGGCACAAGGCTACCCAACCCCTTCTCCTGGTCCAGCCCAGGGTCTTCAATATAATCAACCCTTGAACACAGTCTTCAGGAACCCAGCACGGAAACATGGATGTGCGGGCATCCAAGACACGTGATGTAGAATACAGTGGGGACCTACGAGCTAAGAAATAACAGGGTGGCCTTGTCCCCACCCTGATGTCTGTGAATAGTGGACCCTTGGGCACAGCTGTGGGGATCTGAGCTGGGAATGGCATCTCTCTCCTGAGCAGGCATTGGCAGCTGAGGGCCAGTCCATTGGCCAGGGATCCTTAGATCCCAATGTCCCCTCCTTTGGCCGCTGAGTGTACAGCTGCCCTAGGAGGCTCCTGTGTCCCCTGCAGGGTGTCCCACAGGACACCCATGTCTTGCAGTCCTGAGGAGACCTTCTTGGCTAGTGGTCTAGGGAACCTGAGGCAGAATGTGTTACATTCTCATAGAAATGGTGGATATATGGTTTCTTCAGGGTCTAGAGTACAGCCCTGGAGAAAGGGCAAACAGGGATCCAGTCTAGAGATCCCAAGGGAGTGTCCACACTAGGAGCACATGCTGGAGGGAAGCAATAAGCAGGCGTGAGGGGCGTGAAGAGCAAGCTAGGGACTGGGGTGTTCTGGGATGAAAAGACAAAGAATGGGGTGGGATAGGACAAAGGCTGGGGCAGGAGGAAAGAGAAAGAGAAATAAGACCGGAGAAATGACGCCAAGGCTCAATGGATGGGCTAGCTCCAGACCCCCACGGCTCTTGATGAGCTGTGAGGATAAGGAAGAGGACAGTATCATGGGCTTGAGCACTGACCCCTGGGAGTCCAGTCAAGCGGTCCTGAATGAAGGTTCCCTGGAGAGCACGTGTCTGCTCAGAGATAGCTAATGCTTCAGCACAGGCAGGTCCATGAAGAACCAGTATAGCTGCTAAGTCCTTCCTTTGCTAGAATATGTGTCCCCCAGTCTTTCCATACTGAGACATGCCTGTCCCCCACCCCCTCCACCATCTCAATGCCATCCCCCAACTGCTCAACCTCCCAGTCACTAGCGCCTTTTGCAGATCAGGACACAGAGCTCAAGTGGTTCAGGAGCCGGAACCCAGGGACTAGCTCCCAACACCCCCAGGCATTGCCTCCACTCTCCCTCTCCACTCCTGTACGCCACAGTTCTTCATACCACACCAGCCTCACCAACGGATCACAGCGCCACAGCAGGCCCTGGGCAGGCTGCTCCTCCCTTGACACTGCCTGCCTGACCCACAGGGACCAAGTTTACATCCTCTAGAGTTACAGCCCACTCCTCTGTGCAGAAACGAGGGTGATCTTGCTAGGAAGGCAGAAGCACAGAGCAGAGGACAGGGATGGGCTAGAGCTGTGGACACAGCTGCCCCCCCCCCCACGTCCCCTCTAAAGTTCTCCTTCATGTGCTCACTTCATTTGCTGCTGGCCTCTGAAGTTTTGCACCCACTGTGGTCCCTGCAGGCCCCATGCAAGACCAGACACATAATGGGGACTCATGGGTACCTGATTTAAGGGACCACAGGCCCCCGAGGCCTGTCCACCCCAGGGGTTGGCTGTGGGCCCATCCCCAGCTCTAAGGAATAGGTCTAGACCTTTGTGTTGAGGACAAATGAATCTGAGAAGGTCGATCACACCCCAGCTCACCGAATGCCCCACCGATCACACCCCAGCTCACTGAATGCTCCACCGATCACACCCCAGCTTCACTGAATGCTCCACCGATCACAACCCAGCTCACTGAATACTACACCGATCACACCCCAGCTCACCGAATGCCCCACCGATCACACCCCAGCTCACTGAATGCTCCACCGATCACACCCCAGCTTCACTGAATGCTCCACCGATCACAACCCAGCTCACTGAATACTACACCGATCACACCCCAGCTCACCGAATGCTCCACCGATCACACCCCAGCTCACCGAATGCTCCACCAATCACACCCCAGCTCACCGAATGCTCCACCGAGGGTCCCCAGGCCAGGGTAGGCAGATGACTTCACCTGAAACAGTGATAAAGCAGATGTGCTGAGCTCTCTCAACCTCAGAAACTAGAGAAAGTCTATGCATGACCATAATCACATCCTTGCTCAATTAGCACCCACTAAAACGCTGTGCCACACATGACAGTAACAGAACCTTGGAAGTCAGTGGCTAGGGCTGCAACCTGGGAGAGCTTAGTTGTGGTGGGCAGGCCTGGATAATAGCCCTAAGCTGGGCTCTTCTTTCAGAAGTGCCCCAGTTCTGGGACCCGAGGGACCCTGTGTGCCACAGCCTGAAACTCGGTGCTGGAAGCCTGTACCCACTGGTCTAACCTGCTCCAGGGTCCTCTGCCCTGCTGATGTGGGCACCAGAAGGAGGTAGGGGTTCTGTTTGCCTGCTGGTTTGACTCATCTGTGTAATTCTGTCCCAGCATGCATTCTGAAGCTACTGGAAGAGCTGGCCTGACCCCACCTCTGGGCCTGTGGCTTGGGTTCCTCTAGAAAGTCAAGCCTCACTGGTGTCCTAGGAGCTGTGCCAGCCAAGAAGGTGTCCCCCCTAACAACGTATTCTCCTAGACAGTGGCTAATGACGTGGGTGGATCACCAAACATCTCTGTCATAGCCACTGCCACTTGGGTCACTGGGGGCCAGTAGCTGGATTTCTTGGGGACCAAGCACTACATGTATATGGCGCCACCCAGTCCATGAAATCCAAATCCCCTGGCTCTGGCTTGAAGAAGGGCTTTTCCCACAGCGAGCAACACACCCTGAGGCTTCATGATCCAGGCACATTGGGGACCAACCCAGGCCCACCTACCTTTCTGTTGTTTAGTTGGAGGGCTGAGTCCACGGAAACCTGAGGCAGACACTCTTCACACTCAGACCCTGGTTAGGATCTGGTCCCTGACCGGAGAGGACCCTCTGCTCCCAGAGCTCTCACTGTTACGATGAGCATTCCATTGTTACTCTTAATAAGTAGTCATTTTCATTTTCTTCAGTGTCAACACACAAGTAGGGTTTATGGTCTAACAGCACTGGACGGTATAGAAGGGAGTCCCTTATCCCATGGTGACCCTTGCTTTCCTCAGTGGTCAAGTCACCAACATCTCACACCACCAAAGATGATGCAGTTCCCACACACGCAAAATCCCTCTAAAAGAGAGAAAATGGTCTCTTAGAGCTGGCTCTCAAGAGGTGTGAGGAAGGCTAGGAACCAGTCTGAATCCCTTGACACCGTGGGATGCAGGCCTGGCCAAGAGATGCTAGCCCCTGCCTGCTCTCTCAGGCTGACCCCAAGCATTCTTCCCCTGGAGACAGCTTCACATCGTCAGAGCAAAGGCCAAACACAGTGACCACTGGCTCCAGCAACAGCTGGTCCAAGGACCCCTGAGACTGGAAGGCTGAGGCCCCCAAACCAGTGCTCCATGAACCTTCCATCCCTCCTTTCCGTCCCTTCCCCATGAACCCAACAACTCTTTCACAAGGAAGTCGCGGTCCTTAAGGGCTCAGAATCTGTCTTTTAAAAATGATGTCAAACTAGGCACGATGTGCACAGTTGTAATCCCAGCACTTGGGAGACAAAGGCCAGAAAATGAGGAGTTCAAGGAAGCCTCTCCTATAGGACAGGCCATCAGGGGTACATGAGTCCCTCTCTCAAAGGCAAAAGTGATGTCACAAGATGGATGCATCTATCTGTCCTGGCAGACCAGAATTTGTCCGTTTTCCCATGAAGCTAACTGAGACGCTGAGTTCTTCTTGGTTAGATAATAATATGAAACCGTGTCACAAAGTAACACCCCAAAAAGGCTTTGGGTGCCTTCCCTACACTCCAACTCTGCCTCCCCTCAAGAAGCCTCAGAGGATCACATAGGGCTAAACCAGCTTCTTGGCAAGTCTCAAGGGGCTTGGGCTTGAGGCCTGTCCTTCTTCCTCCTTCTGTCTGCCTCCGTGGAGACATCACCGCACAATGCCAGGTGAAGCACAGAAGTCACCTGTGCCTCCTGCACCCAGCTCTCACCCAGGTGCCTCTCCAGATATTTCCAACGCAACTCCCGTCCCTGTTAACCATATTCTGCAGCTGCGGCTTGAGACTGGATCTGACTGAGGAAATGGCAAGGGCCCTTGAGGTTTAGACCCAAAAAGCCACACTCCTGCCTGCCAGAATGACCACAGGATTCCAGATGCGGGTGCAACACCAGGAAAATTGGATCTGTGTTGCCTAAAGCCACTCGGACATGATGTGGGCATGGTTGCTACCGAGGTATAACCCAGCCTGTCTCGACTGGCACACCAGGTCTTCTCCTTCTGGAATGTTCTTCAGCCACCATCTTCTCCCTGCTCCAGCACCACACACCAAGGTCAGGGTCTCCCGCTGCTGGGAGAAGGCAAACCACAGGCAGATAAACCTCCGATACAAAGTCTGTCTGTGTGACACGTGACAGACAAGAGAAGAAGGGGAGGAGGGTGGGTGTCTGGGACAAGTGGTCATGGAGGACCCCTCAGGGGTGAGGGGAGCACTCAGTTATGATGCAGGAGGTGAGGCACTGTGTGGTGTTGCCTTGAACCTGGGACCTGTCCCTACTTTTATCTCCAGGGCCCTTTTGATGTTCTGCTAGAAGCTCTTGTTAATACCTGGAAATCAACCAGGGCTCAAACCCAGGGCATTTTACAGGCAACTAGAGAGGGTCATGGCTTCAGCTGAAGCCCCCCGGTTGAATGCACCAGGGCACCCCCACCAGAAGGAAGCTCCATTGCCTGTCAGGAGTAAAGCTAGGGACTCAATACTCCTCTGGTCACAACACTGCCTGCCCCATTGCTGGGGCCCAGAACCCAAGTTCTCCTCAGCCATCTCCCCCAAGTGGGCACCAGAGTGACTTCACAGTTCTATTAAGACCATCAAGGGGTAGAGGAAGGGGGAGTCGTAACCAGAGCTGAGCCCGGGCTGCAGTTGTTGAGGTCCCAGATTTATCCCGTCCAGTCAGCTGATGGGTTTCAGTTACTGTCCTCAGCAGCAGCAGTCAGTAGAGCGGCCGGCACAGCCTGGCTCACCGTGCAGCTGCAATGATTGATCCAGGAGGTGGGCTTCCTGGAGAAATGCATTTCCCACCCTCAGGATAAAAATAGCCAGGCAGAGAGCTGGGAGGGTAGCACCAGGCAAAGACCTCGGTCGGCTGTCATTCCATGGGCTGAGCCTCTGCAGGATAGCAAGATAAGTCCGGCACAGCCACGCCCAGCCCCAAGGGAGGGACAGAAAACAGGTGCAGCCTTCAAGAGGTCTGTGGGTGGGAGCTACTGCCCACTGTCTCTATGCTGCAGGAGCCATAAGGCTAAGTCAAGCCTCTCTGTGCCCCTCAAGGTCACCAAAAGCAGAAAGCCAATGTGGCCGGGCCCGGGCACCCCAGCTGTCCAGCCATGCCAAGTGTCCTCTGGCTGTTTTCCTATAACCAGGGCCCATCGGCCTGCCCAGGGCCAGAGGAAAGCAGTGGCTTTTTTTGGGAAGTCTGTGTTGGCCTTGGTAGAGGAGGGAGGAACAGGGCATTTGATCACAGCTATTTAAAGACCGTGAATGGACAGGTGCAAGGCTTGGGCAGGGGGTGGGTTATTGAGCTGGGATTAGGGAAGAGGTTAGCACAGAGGACTTCCAGCCTGGGACAGAAAGCACTCCAAAGGCTTCTGAACACCCAGCATGGGGTCCAGGATGGTCTTATCATATGACACCCCAAGAAAAACAGAACCTTGGTGCTCAGGTGGAAAAGACCCCCCTGGGTGTGGGCCAAGGTCAGAATTCAACAGGAACCCAGTCATCTAGAATCCATGGGCCCAGGCTGGCCTTGAGGCTCCACAAAGGCCAGATGCAATTGTTCCTTAAAACTGGGTTTTTATACTCGGCTACTGATAGGCCCACCAATATCTCCCAGTGATAAAGTCTGTAGCAGGTACAGGTGGCCAGGGCATCGCTGCTTGTCAGACTCCTCCAGGTCCTCTAGGGCCATCTCTGTGACCACACCTCCTGGAGTCACACTAGGGCCATCATCTCTGTGACCACACCTCCTAGGGCCACACTTGCCATTCTGACACCTTCAGATTGTGGGAACATGCCCAGGTGAGGAGGGCTGATCAGACTTTTAGCACTGTGACAAGTACCCAGGAGAAACAATTTAAAAGAAGAAAAAGTTTATTTCAGCTCTTGTTTTTCTGGGATTGTGGGATTTTTGGTTTAGTTTGGTTTGGTTTGGTTTTTGGTTTTTGAGACAGGGTCTCTCTATGTAGTCCTGGCTGTCCTGGAACTCTCTCTCTGTAGACCAATCTGGCCTTAAACTCACAGATATCCTCCTGCCTCTGCCTTCTGAGTGCTGGGACCAAAGGCGTGAGTAACCATGCCCAGCCTGGCTTCTTTCAGAGGTTGTAATCCATGCTCAGCCTCCATTACTTTGACCAAAGGTGAAGCAGATCTTGATGGTGGGAGGGTTGTACACTCACAGCAGCCCAGGAGCAGAAAAAGCATGCCTACCCCGGTGGGTTCCTTCCTTCCCCCTCTCTGTTCCCTCTGACACCCTGCCTATGAGAGGGTACGACCCACATTCAAAGCAATCTTGCCCACTTAGTCCCCTTGGGAAACACCCCCACAAACATGCCCAGGAGTGTGCTCCACTAACTGCCTAGGTTTCTCTCAGTCCAACCAACTATGCAATCAAGATTAGCCAACTCAGCCGGGCGGTGGTGGCGCACGCCTTTAATCCCAGCACTCGGGAGGCAGAGGCAGGCGGATCTCTGTGAGTTCGAGGCCAGCCTGGTCTACAAGAGCTAGTTCCAGGACAGGCTCTAAAAAAGCTGCAGAGAAACCCTGTCTCGAAAAACCAAAAAAAAGAAAAAAGAAAAGAAAAAAAAGATTAGCCAACTCGCAGATGTCTCGACTGGCAAAATGTTTGTGGTACAACCGTGGAGCCCCCATATGATTCCAGGAACCCATGTAAAAAGCTCGGCATGGAGACAGGAGAGATAGTTCAGTGGTTAAGAGCACTGGCTGCCCTTCCAGAGGTCCTGAGTTCAATTCCCAGCAACCACATAGAGGCTCACAACCATCTGTAATGAGAACTTTTGGCCTGCAGGCATATATGCAGACAGAACACTGTATACATAATAAAAAAATTTTTTAAAAAAGCTTGGCATATGGGCTGGAGAAATGGCTCAGAGGTTAAGAGCATTGCCTGCTCTTCCAAAGGTCCTGAGTTCAATTCCCAGCAACCACATGGTGGCTCACAACCATCTGTAAAGGGGTCTGGTGCCCTCTTCTGGCCTGCAGGCATACACACAGAATATTGTATACATAATAAATAAATAAATATTTTTTAAAAAAGCTTGGCATAGTGATGCACTCTTATAATCTCAGCACTAGGGCATAGAGGCAGGTAGATATTCAGAATTCACTGGCCAACCCACCTAATCTAATCCTGAAGCCCTGTCTCAATAAACAAGGTGGACAACTGTCTTGAGGCATGAAATGCAAGGTTGACTCTGGCTACCATGTGCCCCTACACACATGTGCACATGCAACACACACACACACACAGACAGAGAGAGAGAGAGAGAGAGAGAGATTAACCATGTCCCAAGAATGCACGCTCTAACAGAAGCTGTCTTGCGCTGCTATACCCAACGGATCATTCCTGTGCTTTATTGGAATCAGAGCTCAAACTGGAGAGAAAGAAAGGGAGAGAGAAGGCTCAGTGTCCTGGAGGTGGAGCCATGAGGCTGAGAGGAGACCAGGAAGAGCCAGTCTTGAGAGGTCTCTGCCGTTGAGAGCTCCCCCACCGAGGCAGAGAAGTGCCAGTTTTCCCATGTGCATGGAAGGCCATCAGGCCACAGGGGTGTCTCTGGCATGAGTGTGATTCAGTGTCCACATTGCTCATCTCACGGACAGCAGCTGCCACGTAAGAACTGGCCCTACTGAAATGTGCTCCCAGCTCTCCCCAGGAGCTACTATTGCTCCCTGCCATCCTCTGGCCATTTGTGGAGCCGTCAGAATGCCCAGAGGTCCTGGGGGCTGCCGGCCCTATCACGTTAAAGAGTGATCACAGCCTCCTGCAGGCATCCCCAAAGCTGTGGACAGAGTGTTACTCCTGTTCCTACCTCTGGCCGTCCTCTGAGAGCTCTGCCCCACCCACCCTGCCACTGCTGTTAGGAAGCCAGCTGAGGGAAGCTGCTCATTGTCTAAGAGCAAAGGAGCAGCCCTTGGTGTGACCCCCAAAGGGAAATCGGGGGCAGCTGAAAGAGAGTAGGAGGTGCGAAGCGGAACACAGGGAAGGGAGCAGACAGCCAAAGGGAGGAAGGAGAGAGGGGAGGAAGGAGGAGGCTGGCTATCTTGGAAGTGGACTTATGAATTGGAGTGGAGACCAGGAAGGACTGACCTGAGAGGCTCAGGCGGGGACAGCTCCCCCACTGAGGCAAAGAAGTGCCAGCTTTCCCTTGGCAGAGAAGACTAGGACGGTTGCAGTCTCAGCACCGCTGAGCCCAGGGTGACCGACAGGCTAGGCCAGCCTCCAGGTACTGCACCAGCCCTGCAGCCCTGGCTCCGCAGCCAGCACAGGAAGGAGCTCTCCGAAAAAATGTGGGAGCTGGAAGCAGCCCGGTGGAGCCTACAGGACTCTGTATGGAAGGCGGTGTGGCCAAGGTACACCGTGAAGTCACCGGGCACACAGGGAGCAGGACAGGTACCACAGAAGGTACTAGAACCTCAGGCCAGGACTGGGACCTGAAAACTGCCAAGACAGCCTCTGGCTTACACAGCTCAGGCAGGAATTGGAGCCAGGTATACTCACTTCCTGCCACAGCTCTCCGGGAAAGCAGGTAGAAAGATACAGTTGTGCACACCTGTGACCCAGAGGACCCATTCAGAGAACCTCCAGAGCACACAGAAGCATGTGTGTATGCAGCCTGCTTCCATCCTGGTTGCTGCAACCCCACTAGATGCGTCTCTGGGCCAACAGCCTTAGACCACCAGGGGACCAAAGGACATCACTTCCTAGGGGAACAATGTCCAGTCTCCAGCACAGGGAAGCTGAGGCTTGACCTTGAAGGAGCAGCCAAAAAGCTCCAAGAACCAGGGTTGGAACGCAAGGCTGGAGGTGCAAGATAAACACAGATAGGACCTGGGCCAATTTTCTCTCCAGACCAGCAATAGGGAAGTGTCCAGTCAAGGAAATCTTAGGAAGAAGACATGCCCATGTTTCCGGGCCTTGTCGCAAGCCACACAGATGGGAAAGGGAGGAAGGAGGGACACAAGGTCTGGCCAGCTTTGGAAAAATGTCTTAACAGGAGCCTGGTATATCCGGCTCACACATCAGTTCCTTGGTCACTTGCGGCCAGAGGACCCTGGGGCCACTTTTGAGCTTGCCAGTGGAGAGCCACGTATATCAGCAGTGTCTGGGGAGGGCATGGGAGCAGCAGGCTGTGAGTACTGGTTAAGGGGCCTTTTGGCTCTCTGCTGAGAGTGTCTCTGCATCCCAGAGGACAGCTAGGTCCTATTTCAGGACAGAGACGTGGTTTCTTTCTGCCTCCTGTCTACAGGACAAAGGACAAAAGCTCCTTTCCTTATAGTGACTTTTGACAGTGGCTTTGCTATCTGTCCTTTTGAGGACACTGCACACACTTCTCTGCTTCATACCTGCAGAAGCCTGGGTCTCAGCCCAGCAGCATAGGTGAGCAGTAGCCTTTGAGTCTACCGCGTACACCCTGCGTGTTCCTGAGCGCCTGTGCCCTAGCCCTTCCTTGTCATATGTGGGTCACTGCTGGGACTGTGCCCTATTAGGGCTGTGTTCTCTCATTTAAAAAAGAGGCACTGAACACTGATCTCGGGCCAAATCAGCATGAATTGGAACCAAGTGGGGGAAGGAAGGCTGTCAAGTCAGCTGGCAGGAGTGTGGGGTCTTCCTGTTCAGTGGCCTCACTGGGCCAAGTCAGGGTGGAGGGCTGGTCAGGAATCAGCACCACCTACCTGCTGGATCTTCTGACCCACGTGTGCCCTGACAGAAGTACAAGTCCCATCCCCTGGCCGCTCTGGTACATGTGGGAACATCCATCCAGTGTTCAGCTTCTGCAGAAGCCTGATTTGCTCATCCCCCTCTAGCAAAAGCAGAAGCATGCTGTGGAGGTGACCCACCCTCACCTACAGCTCCCTCATCCTGTGGAGTTTGATGGCACCAAGAGTCACAGCCGTCTTCGTGGGGCCACCGGCTGGAACGTAGCTCGGCTTGGCCTGGAAATCCTACAGACGGATGGAGCCAGTGTAGTAAGCTTCCTAGGCTGAGAAAGGGGGCGGGGTCTGGCCTGGTCCTGATGCACCTTGCCTCACACACCCTATGGAAAGGAATGCTTTGGCTCCACCCTCAGTGTGTGCCAGAGAACTCCAGCATCACCTATTCAAGAGCCTTCCAGCCCTTGCCAGACCTGGTGTGGCGCTCCTGGCCTTTCCTATAATATTCGCATAGTCCTCTGTGGCTACTCGGAGCAGGGCTATAATGTCCACCCCCAAGCTAGCTGCCTCTCTTGGGGAGGAACTCAGTGTCCTCTGGTGCCACGGTCACCTGTGTCTGTCATTCTTATTTCTAAAGAGGGTCTCAGTTTCCCACAGGCTTACCCTCTTTGGGGCCATTGGATCAGTGTGCCAGCCTGCTGGACCTGGAGACCCCAGAGCATAAAGTGTCTCCTCAGTACTTACTGACAAAGAACTCTAGGGCCAGAGGGCCCAGCAGGTCCAAATGGTTGGTGGGTGATGCTCAGCCCACCAGACAACCAGAACAATAGGTGCTCAGATCGCAGGTGTAGACCAGAGAGTCCAAAGCATCCGCAAAATAAGACCAGGGGCCACAAAGGCTTAGGGACGTAAGGAAGAGATGCCTGAGCCCTGACCAGTGACTACTGCTTAGTGAGAATGACTGGAAAACACACGAGGGCATCTCCTAGGGTCATCTCAGGGAAGTGGGACTTTAGAGCGGGTTTCAGAAAGAACCATGAACTGAAGGGTAAGAAGGGTATGACTTTTCCTTCCGGAACCAACCCTGGGCTCTGCTTGTCACTGTTCAAACACTGGAAGGCCACAGACAGCAGGGACGGAAAGAGGCCGCAGTCCATTCCTTGTGGTGCTGGAGAGGGGTTTGCAAAGATGATGGGACGGTGATGACGGTGGTGGTAATGGTAGTAACGACGGTAACCATGCCGATAGTGGCTGTGAAATTGATGACCTATGGTAAAGATGGCGGTGATGATTGTGTAGGCGGTGGTGAAGATGATGGTGCTGGTCATGGCCATGGTATTGGAAAGACGCCTAAAGAGAAGAAGAACTGACCCCTTTTTTCTTGGCCTGTCTCCTGCCTGCTAAGTGAGGGCCAAAATGACAAATCCCTTAAGGGTCTTCTCGGTCCCAGTGCTTCCAAGTTTACCGGTGGAGGCGACTCACTCCTGGGTGCAGATAACAGCATGAACCTCCAGGCTAGCAGTGTGGGGTGGGCAATGGGAAGCCCTGAAGACAGCATAAAGACCTGAGGGAGTCTAGAGATGACAAAGGAAGGGGAAGGAACAGACGCCCCAGGACCCCACTTTTTTCCATGATGCAGTCACTGTGTGGGGCAAGGAGGCACTACCCTAGCTCGAGGACATGGAACCTTATTGCCCAAGGTTTCTTTTGGTTCTGTGCCTCTCTGGACCCAGGAAGCTGCTCAAATCCACATGGCCAGTGCCCCCAGACCTGCCCAAGAGGGAAGCAGCACGCACCTCATTCACTCTTCCCACAAGGCCTCTCCTGACCCTGAGGATGCTTAGCTCATCAAGCTGCCTTATCTAGTCTCACAGTCAGACCACCCACCAAAAAGCCCAGGCCAGGAGCCAGTGGACAAGATGCAGCCCACTGTCCCCACCAAACCCCCATTCCCATTATGTCCTGAATCATGCTGTCTGCTTCTTCTGCCTGACAACCGACACCTCTGGTATCAGGGGACAGCATCCAGGGGACCCACAGGGTCTGCTGATAAGATCGCAGCCTCCATCCAGAGCCTGAGAGGTCTCTGATAAGGTGACAGGCTGAGGGGGATGGGAAGGAGATAAACAGGACATCTGGGAGTTGACCAGTCCAGAGGAAAGGGACACCGTGTGACAAGGCCACAGAGAGTCCCTAGTAACAAATTCCCTCAGTGCTGTCCAGGATCAGCTCTGCCATTTCTGATAACAAGGAGCCACCTGTCAAGTGGGTGGCCGGAATTCAACCCTGAGAAACTCAGCAAAGACACCCCTTGCTCTCTACAGACAGGCGGCCTGTGGCATCAGACAGCGCCTGACAGATTCTCACAGTCAGAGGGTGATTCCTGAATTTTAACTGTAAAGTGTTTAACTATAAAATTGTCTAAAGGACATGAGTCGGTGACACCATCTCACCCAGCATGGGGTCTATCCTGGGATCAGGGCTCAAGCTGTCCATCTCACCCAGCATAGGGTCTATCCTGGGATCAGGGCTCACCTTAGTAGGTTCTCAAATAGGCCAACCTGGCGCTGCCCATGTTTGGTCCCCGGGAGCAAGGCTGCTGGTCTATACACATCCTTGCATATCCTCAGAAGTCAGGAGGTTATCCCAGACCCAACAGGAGACCAGACAACCAGGTTCCTAGGGGGTATGATCAGGAGTCAGGGTATGCAGCTTATAGCCAAGGCTCCTGGCAGCGTTGGGAAGCAGGAAGCAGGAGGTCAGCCACCAGAGGAGAGGACAACCAAAGGGGTCTCAGGGAAATGAAGGCGGGAACTGTGGGAGCCTGCAGATCCTCACCATCTGTTCATACACACACACACACACACACACACACATATATATATATATAAAATGTATACAATATTCTGTCTGCGTGTATGCCTGCAGGCCAGAAGAGGGCACCAGACCTTATTACAGATGGTTGGAGCCACCATGTGGCTGCCGGGAATTGAACTCAGGATCTTTGGAAGAGCAGGCAATGCTCTTAACCTTCTTAGGAAGGTTCAGCGGCGGTGTACCGGAGGCCCTGAGCTCTCTGCACCCTGCAAGAGCTGAGAACCTGAACCTGCCCATGCTCCACGACTCTGCGTAGGAGAACTGACCCTGCTGGGCACCTCCTGCCGGACCACTGTCTCCCATGACAGCCCAGCACCCTGCACCTTGACCTGGTCCTATCACAAACACTGGAGACCCCACCCAGACCAGGTGAGAGTCACAGGAACAGCAGGTGACTCTGCCTACTGTACTTACCTAGAGGCCCTGGGGCTGCCTGTGTACGAGCCTCACCCTTGGGGCTCTCACTGGGGCACATCTGTGAATGCGATCAGCACCTGGAATGGGGAGGGTCCTGGGGAACAGAGGGAAAGGCTCAGGACTCTTCAAGATGGCACAGCTGTCCTGAGAGCTCACGGGTTGCTGGGTCCGTGGCCCCCTGGCATGCACACCCTGGTCCCAGCTCCACAGAACCCCAGGTCCCTGCTCACAAAGCCCCCTGGATCTCTGAACAGTTTCAGACACTGAGCCAAGGCACATGGGTCACCCAGAATCAAAAAAAAAAAAAAAAAAGTTTCTGGCCCTAGAATGTGGAAGTTGGGAAGCCCTGCGCGCCACGTCACAGGTCAGCTTTTAGGAGGACTGGGGCTTCTGGGTCCCAGCTCCAGTCATAAGGAGACACGGACACGCTCACACCACTGGCAGTAAACACACCGACATAGATGCACGTACACAGGACACATCACATACTGTGCACTGATGCCTTCAGTGGCATGTCTCAGGCTGCCCCCTGTTGGTGAAATAATACACTTGCACCAGGAATATTTCAGCGGCCAGCCTTCTCCTGGCCGCAGAGCAAACATTCCATTATGAATTCAGTGACGCTGTGGGCCACTGCTATGAGCCTGCTTGTTCTAAACATCACTGCAGTCCAGGTTCAGGGGCCCGGGACCCTCGTGAAACTACATCTCAAGAAAGTCCACATAGCTAGCAATATTTCTCACAACACTCCTTCATAACTGAAAATGGAAATGCTTATGTTAATTTTCCTAAAAATTACCTTTGTAAAAATGCAGGTACCAAAGGGGTCTGGCTGAACTGCAGAATGTGATCTACCTGGCAGCATGATGGAGCACACCTATAATCACACACAGTTCTGAGGCAGGAGGATCGTGGCAACAACCCCGAAGAGGGCGCATCACAACAGGGCGGTTTATCTGAGCAGGCTGGACCTCTATGAGGGAGAAGGAAATGGAACACCTACATGTCTAACTGGCACTGCCTCCGTGTTGCTAAGGGAGGAGTCAACCACACTAAAATGAGTCTGCATGGTGCTAGTGGGGGACCCGAGCGATCAAGAGATGATAGACGAAGGTCAAGTGACCAATCACGAGATTCATCTCACAAGCGAGCAGAGTCTCAGCTTACTTACTCCTTGTATTCGAAATGGGACTTCACCAACACGACAGCACCATGTTGAACATCCCTGAAAGGCTCCGTGAGCTGTGCTGGGAGCCGCAGCAGAAGCAGCAGTCCGTCGAGCTCAGATGGTAGATGTTAGACATTTGGGGAGAAGGCGCTCAGAGCATGAGGACATCTGAGCGTGGGACACTGAGAGAAGATAGCACCAGATTTGTCGTGGACCTGGCCATTTTCACTGCACAGCCAAATACCATGTTGGGCAGGATGTTTGGATCTGGTCGAGAACATAATTTCACATGTCCCAATGCAAAGGGAGAGTATGCTGTGGCAGAAGAAATTGGGCCTACTGTGTTTCAAGCTATTTTGGATTACTATAAGACAGGAATCATCTGCTGTCCTGATATAGAGATCTCAGTGCCCTTCCGCACGAGTTATCAAATGATGGTGCTCGTTAGACAATTTGAATTTTATCTGGAAGAAGTGATCCTCCCTCTCGTGGTAGCAGTGCCCGGAGTGGGGAACGAGAGTGGGGCTTACAGATGATAATGTGCTTTATTGGGATGAGGAGTGCCCACCACAGATGGGAGAGGGCTAGTCACAAATTATCTATAACACAAAATTATATAGATTTTTCAAGTACATTGAAAGCAGAGATGTGGTCAAGTCAGTTTTGAAGGAGAGGGGTCTTAAGAAGATTAGATTGGGAATAGAAGGCTATCCTACCTACAAAAAAAAAGTGAAGAAAAGGCCAGGAGGTCGCCCAGAAGTCATTTACAACTACGTCCAAAGACCCTTTATTCGAATGTCCTGGGAGAAGGAGGAAGGAAAGAGTTGGCATGTAGACTTTCAGTGTGTAAAGAGTAAATCTATCACCAACCTGGCAGCGGCTGCCACAGACATTCCCCAGGACCCCAGGTAATCATGCACCCTACTCCACAGGTGGATGAGCTGGGTATCCTCCCCAGCCACCTCGCCTCGGGCATTAATGACCTCGATCCTGATGCCCAGAATCCAATGCTGTGATGCTGCTGTTCCTGAAACCATAGCATGCTACTCTTCACAGTGATGTCGTACCCCTCATTCTGCACTGCGAGGCCACTTCTCTTCATTGCTAGAGCAACAAGAGTTTTTTTTTTTTAAGTGGTCAGAAACATTAAAACAATGGAATTTTATTTTGATGTGTGGGAAAGGTGAACGTCAGGAGATGGTTTACTGTCCAGTATGCCTTACCCTTAATCCATTCAGATATTTATTTACTAATGCTTTTTTTCTTAAGAGTTATGGGATAGGAAATGAGCTGTTTCCTCTTCATTTACTAGATGATTGTAATCTAGTTTTTCATCAAAATAAAATTCCATTGTTTTAATGTTTCTGACCACTAAAAAAAAAAAAAAAAAAAAAAAAAAAAAAAAAAACTCTTGTTGCTCTAGCAGAGGATCCAGCTTCAGTTTCCAGCACCAACACGGTGGCTCGCAACCATCTTTGACTTTGTTTCCAGGGGTTCTGATGCCTTCTTCTGACCTCCACAGGTACCAGGCATGCACACGGCACACATACTTACGTTAAGGTCATATGTTGACACACATAAAATAGCCTGTGCTTCCAGGTAGTCAAAACATGAACCGCTAAAATCACCTCTGTCGCCTGCTGACCCTGATACCATATGCAAGCCATTTCTCCCTGCGTGTGAAGCTCTGGTTTCAGGCATGAGGTGGGTAGACTTGAACCCCCTTTTCTTTGTTGCCCTCACTGTAAAATAGGCTGACTTCATTCAGACCTTTGCAGAAGACATATTCCTCTTCCAGAGTCCCCCGAATGCCCTTGAGGAAGGAACAACAGCAGAGAAGAGCCTGTCCTGAGGGCAAGCGGGCAGCTCAAGCCACACCTCCAGGAGGACAGCAGGATACCCAGAGTGACAAGCGCCAAGCTTTTAGCCTCTTCCTTCCTCCTCTGTAGAGCCCTGCGTGGGCTGCCCTGAACATTACATGTGTTCGTCCCTCTGTCTCAATGCTCTTCCTCCTCCTTTGTCCTCCTCCTTCCACAAAGAGATCCTGTCTCCTGCCATGAGAATTTCACTGCTCAAAAATGACGTATGTGTGGGTACTGTCCCCCAACAGTCTTCCCAAGGGGAGGGGTCTGGCTTCCTAGAGGCCTGGACTGGACTTGCCTTCTTATAGCTGGGACTGGAATGCTGGAAGCAGGAACAGACAGACATGTACATCACCCTCTATACACTCATGTAACTGTGGATACAAGATTGCACCCACGATACACATGTAATAGCAGCAGAAAACAGAAACATGCATGCCAGCTGCCTGGTACCAGCATGAGATGCAGCTATCAGGAATTGTCCGCACCCTTTGTGCGCCATCCCTGCAGCTCTCCATGACTGTGTAGTGACACAGAAGCTATAAACTGAAGTAGACATCCATGTATGAAATGCCTATGATCATGCATACATGACAGGCTGGCTGTCAGAGCCTCCACCGCCAGCCCTGGAGGGAGGGGGCCATGAGCAACTGGAATTCAGCTCCCCCAGGCTGCCTGACCAGAAGGTAGCCCTGCATCCCCTCAGGTCCCACAGCACCTATAGCCTGCAGGAACCAAGGCGGCTGCCGCATGGTAGGCAGGGATGACCACCTGCTCACAACCCCCAGGAGCCCCAGGAACCCCAAGAACCCCAGGACTGTCTCCTGACTTACATTCAGGGTGACAGTGGTGCTGTAATCATTCATATTTCCTTGGACATTTCTGATTTCCATGCTGACGAAAGTCAACTTGGGCTACCGGGTCTTAGGTTTCAGGTCTTACTCTACTGGCTCCCTGATGGTCCTCCTGAACCAGCAGGCTTCAGCGAGGCATCTGGAAGGCCAGTGCTAGTGCAAGCATTGTGTACCACAGGGCTTTGTATACACGAGTCCCTCCTCTGAAGGACCTAAAGACTAGAAGACATCTCTAAGAGATTGACCCCAGACCCATCATGATGGTAGCAATTAGCCAGCCTTGGTGGAAAGCAGGGAGCCAGCATCCCCGTTCCTATAAACCCCAAGATGCCCAAAGGCAGGGTTCGCGTCTAAATAGAGGGACATCAATATATTCAGGACAGAGTCCCTGCCTGCTCCTCTCTGTGACAGTGGGAGGTATAGTACTAGCCCAGCCATAGAGACAGCTTCCTTGCACAGCTCAGGACTCTTCCCTACCTGCCTTCCTTCTTGTCCCACCCCACAACCCAACAACCAAGGTCTTTCTGATTTATCTTTCTGGTTTCACACAAAACAATGAAGGTCTGTGTCTACGCACTCTGACTGCGCTTGCTTGGATGTAAGTCAACATCAAGAAGTGAGAAGCATGTGTTCACCTGATCTCACATTTATCCTGGGTCTGGAAGCCCACTGAGCCTAGGGTCTAAAACCTAATGACCCGCCAGCCTCTGGGATCTCCTGGCAACAAGCCTGATGCCCCATACTCTCCAGGACCCACCTCCCAGCAATGGCCACCAGGGGGTGCTCACCGCACACGAGACACTACCAACCAAAGCCGACTCAGACTTCGGGAAAGCTAACCCACCAGGTACAGGCAGCAGCAGTGAGGACCTGCCTGAGGGGGTGACACGAAAGCACCCCAAACTCCATCCTGCACTGCCCCCACCCTCCACCCACCCCACCAAACCTGCCAGTTGTGTGTTGATTTGCCTCACTTTGGACCGGCCGTCAGACCCGTCCCAGGAACAGGCTCCTAGAAGAGGGCTCCAACTTTTCAGAGATCCCTGGAGACTTGCAAGGTGCAAGTGTGGCCAGAGATGCCCCTCCGTACAGAGTTACCCAGGCTGGCCATGAAGTAGGGGCCACCACCTCCCTCCCTGCAGAGAAGAGGGGTAGGAAAAGAGTGTAGGCCTATCCAGTCAGTCCGAATAGGCCAGGACCGCTGAGCCCCGTCCAGAGCCTTGCCCTCACCTGGAGCTTCCTTTCTACAGACCAACCTTGGCCCACCTGTGCAAGACCTGCGAGGAAGGCAGGTGTTTGATGGTTGGCCTGCTTTTCATAAAGAAAGCCCAGCTCCAATTCTAGCCTACGCTGGGCTATCCCAGGGATGCCAACAAGCACGGAGGGAGACTCTGGGCTCCAGCTGCCGGAGTCCTTGTGTCTGAATCCCTCCCTCAAAGTCTCCTTCCTGTGTGTTCTCTGCCAGGTGATCGGCCAATAGCCTCAGCTCGTCTCCTTGCCAGCAGACAAAAGAGCCCCCCCAGGCCTCAACCTGCTCCCATCTGCTCAGGAAGACAAGAAAGGACCCACACAAGATAAAGTGAAGGTGCTTGGGGTCAGGCAGGCATGGAGGACTTCCGCAGAAGGCCCCCATTCCAGGAACTATAGCTTCCTTGGCACCTACCCCACCTCCCAAGGGAGGACAGCTCCAAAATGTGGGTGCTACCTTACCCACCATCCTGACACCCTGAGCTGAGCACTACTCATCAGCATGTCTGACCCCTGATATCTGTCAGGAACCCCAAAGGTCCTAGGAGCCCCAGTTACCTCTCAGGTGCCTCTTGAGGGCTGGAAAGAACCCCTGCCTACTCAACTGGATATGCAGAGTGGACTCAGCTTTCTGGAAGATGCTACTGTTCAACATTAATTATCAGACGTTTGGAATAATGTGTTCCGGGAAGTTCCACAGCTATATTTAGCCTGCTGGTTTTCCATGCCAGCCGACATCTCCCAGAACCTGCTTTAGAGGAAGGAAGTGAGCCCAGGCCCCTGGTACTCTGTCTGTGCACAAAGGCCAGGGATAGGGTTCCTAGAAAAGGCCCTCACTGTAGAGATCTGATTGGCCTCAGTTTCCCTGCCTGTATCAAGATATCCATATGGACACCCTCCCACTCACCTCCAACATCGCTTCATCAGCAGACTGAGCTCAGGAGGCAGTCCTCCGGCCTACAAGAAGGGACGCTACACCAGGACATCTCAGCGCCCCAACTAAACATCACCCATGCACACACAGGCACACGCACGCACGCACACACAGGCATGTGCATGCATGCACACACGCACGCACACGCTCACACGCACATACACACACAGGCACACGCATGCACGCACACACAGGCATGTGCATGCATGCACACACTCACACACACAAACACAGGCACACGCATGCACGTGCTCACACACACATACACACACAGGCATGTGCACGCACCATCCCCACTCACTCTCTAACATGCACAGCCTGGTCCTCAGAATCTTGAAACCGGGGCAAGGCTGCACAGATGAACATCACAACATCCTGAGATGCCAGCAGTGCCCACTTCAGACATTCAGGAGCCAGCAGGAGACTTGGGCTCCCACCCAACATGACCTCAGGTAGGCCACCTGCCTTTGCTGTGCCTTGGTTTCCACTTTAAGGGTCCCCAGCCAAGGCCGTGTGACCTTGTGGTAAATGTGCTGTCTGATGGGGTTGAGAATCTTTAGTTTCTTTATGCCTCCAAGGTCCGATGCCTGATTCTGAGGACCCCTGAACAAGTTGCATAGCCTGTCTGGGGCCTCTATTTTCCTAATCTGTAAAGTGGGGGCAATAACTTGCTAACGTGTCACCTTAGGTGGCAAAGGGATTTCAAGGATGTGTCTATGTTTAGGGCATTGAGGAAAAGTGGTAACATCAGGTCAGCCAGTGGCAGGGACTGCACGGAGCTCCAGTGTGGGGCAAAGACACCACACAGACCTATCTAGCCTTCACAGAACCCACGGGGGGAGTGCCTAAGCTGGGCTGAAGGGTAGGTAGCATGAAGGTGGGGTTCAAGGCTGAGTATGAGGGAGGTACAAAGATTAAACTGTTTTAGAGACAAGCTTTCCCCATGTAGGCCAGGCTGGCGCCTGTGATTCTCCTGCCTCAGCCACCCCAGGAATGGGGTTACTAGTGCGCAACACCACAGCGGGCAGGAGATTACGTCTCTATGAAGCCCCAGGTGCTGGGAATTCTCTAGAGCAGTGGTTCTTAACCTTCCTGATGCTGCAACCCCTTAATACAGTTCCTCGTGTTGCAGTGACCCCAACCACAAAATTATTTTCACCGCTATTTCATAACTGTGATGTTGCTACTGTTATGAATCATAACGTAAATATCCGAGTTTTCTGACGGTCTTAGGCAACTCCTGTGAAAAAGGAGTTCCCAACCACAAAGGGGTCACCACCACAGGCTGGGAACCACTGCTCTGGAGGATCCCCCTACCTCCATACCTGTTATTTAGTTAACAAGAGGGTGACAGTAATTACCAGTGCACACCTGGCCCTAGGGAAACTGCATGAGGTGTTTGCCTGGATCCTGTTCTACTGTGAGTACAGATTTCCCTTCACCTGTTTTGGTCCAGAATGAGAAAAATTCTCTAGGTTATGATGCTCCACAACCCCAAGACTCAGTTTCCCTGGAATAACAAACCGGCCAGTGTGTGATCACCTTATGGTTTCCCAGAATTTAGAGGAAAAGGAACCAGGGATGAGGGGCAGAGCAAGGGCTCAGAAGCAGGCATGAGACTGGAAGGGGCATGGGGACAAGAGAAGAGGCCAGGTACAGGGTTCAGGGTGCGTGCATTTGAAGGCTGGGGTGAAGGCAGGGTGCAGATCAAGGGTGGGTAGGGGCCACAGGGCAAATGTTAGTGGTTGACACAGCAGTGAGGGGCTGGACACTAGGCAAGGGGCTGAGCAAGAAGACTACCCGGGAGGCTGTTAGTGCCTGCGGGAAACCTATGAACCGCCACCTTGGCTGAAGCCCAGTGCATCCTGGGATCTTGAGGATACCCTGAAGGATGGCACAGCCCACTGCTGCTGACTCTTCCCTACAATGCCCGTCCTCTTGAATGGGAAGACCTGTCCCCAAGGCCTATCTTTTTATGGCAGAACATGAGGTGCCCTGTAGATCACAATTTGATCCCACCACAATCACACATCAGCCCTCACTCAGCCTGGTGGGAAAGTGTTACAATGAGGAAAGAGGCACCAATGGCTCTGATGTCAATAGAAAAGCAGTGTGACTCAAACCAGGCTCACGTCAGCTTTCTTAGATCTGTCTCCACAGTCTCCAGGGCATGAGTAGCCAACACCTCCTGGGAACTGTGCCTAGCAGGCCATACCTCAAACTCTGCACTTAGGCTGTACTTCCCACTCTGTAAAATGAGGGGCCCATGTCTGAGAAACAGTGTCAGATGCTTACTTCCCTAACCTGAGACTCAGTTTCCCCTGCAGTAACCAATAGGTGGTAAGGGGTACGGGCTCATATGATGGCTCAGAGCCAGCCCGGGTTGTCCTCTCTGGCAAACCTACCTAAGTCAGCTGCAGGGAGGGAGAGAGAGATCTAGGAAGCACAGCTCGGGTGCAGGGCCATCACCCTGACTTTATGGCTGGGTGAGCAGGGTGAGTCACCATCTGTTACAGTCTGTGCCATGCACCATCTCAGGGAGGACCCTCGACCTCCTGCCCCAACCCACCCACACCCAACGGCTAAGGCAAGCCCTCCATTCCATCTGCATTTGGGATGCTGCAAAGGTCAGAGCAGTCTGTGCTGGGGAACGCCCTTCTCACGGCTGTGGCCCAGGCTCAAAGTCCACAGCTGCCTGTTTGTTGTGCCAGGGCATCTGCCCTGGAGGCATAGGCTCAGGCAGAAGCCTTCAGGCAACAGTGTGAAGAGCCCAAGTCTGGAACCTGGAAAGAACCAAATGAAATCCACAGAGAGGCAACGGGGCTCTCAGTCCCTACAAACAGGGTAACCGACGTTGAAAGGTGTATGACGTCACCCACGCAACTGGTGCAAGTGTGGAACTGAAAACCACAACTGGGAGGGAAGCCGGTTCTCAAGCCCAGCCCTGTGTCCTTCAGCACTTTTCCAAGGGACCTGACAGCCTTGGCTAGACAGCAGTGTTGCTGCTGTCCCCGGGAAACCCACTTGTGGGACTCTATCAACTTCCCAAGGGCAGGAAAGCAGACCACAGCACAGTTTACAGGCCCTCAAAAAATAAGGACTGAATGCACTTGGGTACCCACCTCCAAAGCCACAGTCCCTCACAGATTCCAGCTCAGCCTTAGGACACCCATGGGGGAGTGGGTCAGCTATCAGAACTGGCTGGGCTCTGAGGCCTTGAGGGGGAATAGGAGAGGAGAGGACTCTCAGCTCAGTTTGTAACTCCCCTTCTCTGGACTGCTACAGGAGCTGAAAAAGTTCAAAAGGAGACTCAGGGAGGGCTCTACATCTTCCAAACAGAACACCAACCCTTCAGGCACTTCCTGCCTCATCTCCCACCACCAATCATCCCAGTTTTAAGTGTTCAGTTATTGAATCCCTCCGCATGGGCTTCAAGGCCCTCACACCAGCCCTAACCTCGTCCTCTACCCTAATAATGCGTCCCCTCTCATCTCACATGACAAATTCCCATGCATACATCAAAAACTTACTTAAATCTCTCTCTACTATGAGGGCAACAGATAAACTTTTTGAAGACCTTCTGACTGGGGTGTCAGGTAATCTGAAGGGTTTCTAATTTTTCCTTATGGAGGTTACATTGGGCATGTCAGAGAATCAGGGCAGCTGGGCCCTCCCCAATGGCAGAGTGGCTGCAGATAGAAGAGGTGGCACTGTGGGGTCAGTGATGATAAGCTTCCTGATACAGGGCTGTCCCAGGAGTGTGGCTAGGGTGCATAGGGGTCAAGAGCTAAGGGACCAGTGTAGACAGGATTTGCGTCCCAGAAAGATGTCCTTTGCCCAGAGCCCCCTTTGCCTCTGTAACCCCAAGAAAAGCAAGAAAAATGGCTACAGAAAAGGGAGGTGTTTATTCTACCTTGGACTCCTTCTGCATCCCTGGGCAAGAAAAGGTGGCCAGGAAGAACAGAGGATTAGCAGTGGGAACAGCTCTGAACACAGTTTCGCCAAAGCAGAAGCATCATCAGGCTATAGGCAAAGCCAAGGGAGAAACGGCTCACCTTCCACTCTGCACACAAGTTTCTCCTCCATGCAAATCCTCTGTGGACCCCTCTCCCCCCTCTGCCAGGCTTGTTTCCACAGAATAAGTTCACCTCCCTTCACAGTGTCTGTGACGTATCAGCCCCTGAGAGGAAGACACAGGAACTCTGCCTTCAATGGAAGCCAGAACTTCAGAGGAGGTTGGGAAGCCCCCACCAGTACAGCTGATAGACAAAGTGAGAGACCCGGTCCGTCTCCCACCCCCTGGGCACCAGCAGGCCCTGTCCTGTGCAAAAGCAGACCCAGGGCTAAGCAGGCCACATCTTCCACTTACAGCTCTGGAACACAGACCGTATGACGTGGCGTGATGAAACCAAGTCCTGCTCAAGTCCTTTAACCAGTGAGTCCCGTGGCCCCGGCTTCTGAGGGCATCTCACTAGGAGAGACCTGGTCTTCCAGTGAGATATCTGAGCCAGAGTTTGGGTCAAAGTGGATCCATGAAGAAAAGTAGGCAGCAGGGAGCAGTGGGGCCTTCAAGCCAGGACAGCCACTCCCTTTCCAAAGAGTGACTTTTCACCTTGTACCAGTCATGGCTACATGTACAGCTGTGGGGTTTGGTTGGTTTGTTTTCTTGTTTTGTTGTTGTTTTTAATGCAAGGGTCTTGAACAACTGAATCTGAATTCAACTTTTCCAAGAAGCCAAGGATGACCTTAAATGTCTGACCCTCCTGCACACCTCCCAAGTGCTGGGAATTACGGGTGTGTCCCACAATCCTTGGCTTTGATACTTTTATTTTTCTCATAAATCTTTCCAATTTTTAAAACACAGTGGAGCATTCTACATGGCCGCCTGTTTACAAACTAACCACAGCCAAGGGATAAAGGCATCCCCAGGGGAGGTACCAGGAATGGGTGGGCATCTCTGATCCTCACACAGCCCCCTACAATCCACAACAAACTCCCTGCCCTCTCCCCACAGCCCTCCCCCCATGAAGACCACTGTTTGCCTTCCTGTGCCTCCACATACCTTGCACCCTACATGAGGCTCGGGAGATGCTGCTTCTGTGTGCTCAGAGGAGTATCACCCTGTCACACACACACACACACACACACACACACACACACACACACACACACAAAGCATCAGAAAGCTGGAAGAGTTTGCTCACCCTGGGCCGTAACAGACATAGACAGCGATCCCCAGTGATAGACGTGCCATTGCCAAGCACTCATTTAAGCCCCAGAGTCAACAGCTAGAGAAGTTGGGCCACCCGGGGCTTCTTTCTGTTTGAGACCCAACTGACAGCTGGAGTCAGCTCTGGCGCCACCATGCCAGTGGGGTGGGCCAGTCCTTCAACTCGCAAGATGCCAAAAAGCCCCCTTATCTCTCCTCCAATGGAAGCTGAACCAGACAAGGGGCTCCAGGACTAGCAGCGGTGGGGGGCTCAGGTTTTCTAGCAAGATACAGCTTCCAAGAAACTCTAAATCTATGCATCTGGAATTGCGTAGATTCTAGCTACAACTGTAGCTGCTGACAAGAAATTCCTCCACAGGAGGATGGGTTAGGCGACCTCCAGACAGCATTCAGAGGCAGGCACATCCTGGGACAGACTCTAATGGTGGCAGGGCAAGGCAGCCATCATGGAGATCAGCCAGGGAGGAATGTCCACAAACCTGTCAGCCCTGGATGGGGAGTCACCAAAGTGGGGACAATCCTAATCCATCTGGGTGATTACTTAGTGAGTTCCGGACAGGTTGGATGCTTGGTGAGCAGGAGGGGCAAAGCCGTGAGACTGTCTTCCCACCTCTCTACCTGGGCACTAGCGTGTTTCAGCTATTAATTTTCTGTTTCCACACAACAGCCCCTCTACAGTTAGGACTACATGAACTTCATAGTTGATCACTAAGTGGCGCAGAGCAGGACCCAACTCCAGCACAGAGTCACAACCCACATGGATAGGTGACCCCCCACAGCCATCCTAAGATGCCGTGCAATGGCCTTTGCACCTTCTCTCAGGAGCATGGACCAAGGTAGAGCCAGCAAGGAGCTTGACAAAGGCACAGGGCTGGGTCCTGACCCAAGGTGACATTCAGCTTCCAGGTCAAAACTTCTCTGCAGTACCCCCACCATAGGCTGTACAGAGGCACATCTGCCCCTTGCACTGTGGGGGACAGAGGCTCTTAGCAAGGCTCTGGCCATCACCTGAACCTTCCCTGACTTCAGCTGCCTTCTCCCATAGGTTGGAGGCTCCCTGCTGCCTGGGAATTATCTCTGGAGTATGTGGTTTGTTTGGTCTCCTGCCTGCCAATCCCTGGGCCTGTGGACATGGGAAGGCTTGTATAGGGGTTTCAATGTCGGGGTACCACCCCACCCACCAAGCCCCCGCTCACAGGGACTTCAATGTCAGGGTACCACCCCGCCCACCAAGCCACTGCTCACAGGAACTTCAATGTCAGGGTACCACCCCATTCACCAAGCCCCTGCTCACCAGGAAAACCCAACCTTTGCTCAGGACTCCAGAATATTCTAATGTAGTCTCAAAAGCCTTTCAGGACACCATGTCAGGGTTCAGTAGATCCTGTTGGTCCATCTGGAGCAGTGTCCCAGCTGGCTGCCCAACCATGAGTGGCTATGGAATAGGCCATTCATCTGCTTACTCTAAGCCTGCCCAAGGCTGAGGAACGGCCACCCAGACTGGTGCTCAGAAATGGGCACCAATCGGCTGTTCCCAGCCAGTGTGGGTGCCAGGTGTAGGGCAGGAAGTGGTTGTCACTTTTCAAGCTGTGTCACACATTGGCTGGTGTACCTACAAGTATGTGTATGTATGTGAATATTGGGTGACTGCAGATGTGCATTCATGTGAGCATGGGCATGCATTTGGGCATGTGAAGGTCCATGCATAAGCAGCTCACACAGGTGAGCATGCATGCTCATGTGGGAATGTGTGTACACGCATAAACGTGGCACGCATTCACATGGGTGTTTACACGCAGGCTCATCCCCTTGCATCCTCCCTCTCAGACCCTAGGCCTGTGCATAGAACTGTTTAATTCTTAAGAGCTGCCTGCACCTCTGCATGATGGAGCTCAGACAGGAACTGAAGACACAAGAGGGCTCAGGACACCTCTCACTGAGTGTCAGGGACAATAATTTTCCCTTTCTGTTCAGGCTGGCAGTCCAATCTATGTGGCAAACTCTGGACACGGGGACTAGGCTTGTCTCAAAGACACACTTTCTTTCATTACGTGTTTTATATGACATTTAGAATGTCTACAGCCAAACATATAAAAATACTGCTTCCCCTTATCTCTCTTACTAAGGTATTCACACACTGTTTATTGTAAAAGAAATATATTATTTACAGTCATGTGTCTACACACACATTCCCACAAGAGCATGCATGTTCACCTATGTGAACTGCTTGTGCATGTACATTCACATGCCCACACACACATGCCCAGGTTCATATGAATGCACATCTGCAGCCACCCACACATTCACATGCGCGCGTCCACACACACATACACACGCACACACACACACACATGCACACATGCACATGCACACACGCACACGCACACACGCACACACACGCACACTCACACACACGCACACACACACGCACACACACACGCACGCACACACACCCACACACACACATGCACACACACGCACACACGCACACTCACACACACACGCACACACACGCACACGCACACGCACACACACACACGCACACACGCACACGCACACACGCACACTCACACACACACACACACACCCACACACACGCACACATGCACACAGGCGCACACACACGCGCACACACACACACACACACACACGCACACACACGCCCAAAGTTAAAGCATGAGAGTGAAAGGCAGGCGTCAGTTCCCCAGCTGCTCAATCACCCTTCTATCTAGACTACTCGGCGCTTCGGAAACCTTTTAACTTCCTTGGGTTCACGGCTCAAATCTGGCCCCACCAACAGGAGTTGGTTGATGACTTCTGACACTTCCGGAGTCAGTACACTAAGCAGACACAATCAAAATACGATAAAACCCTGCCCCTGGCCCCGGAGACTGTGGTCTTGAGGGACGGGAGTTCCTGGGCTGTCCTCCCCCACAGACCTGGAAGAAAGCTGTAAGGCTCACCACAGACACCATGGAGCCTCCTCAAAGCACTCAGGCTCAGTCGAGAGCAAAGTGAGAAGCAGAGAAAAGAGAGAAAGAGAGGGAGAACAGGGAGAGAAGGGAAGAAAATTTTTATAGATAAGAGCACAAGAGAAGGCTTGATACCACATGACTGGCACCATTCTGAGCTCTGGCTGCACTCCGATCTACACCCCTTCCCCCTCCCCCAAGCCCAAACAGCTCCAGGTCTCTCCAAAGCTTTGGTAAGGTCAGGAAGTTGGGGAGGAACAACCTGACGTGACTCACATAGACTGCCTTGCCACAGCCTGTAGCCAACCCAGTCTTCCACAGCCCAGCACAGGGCAGCCGATCACCCGAACACTTGGAAGTAAAAGTGAATAAAATCCATTTACATCGTAAATCACCACCAGCTCATTTGGGGGTTCAAGTGTGCTCACCAGCCCTTTGCTTCCCAGGGATGGTCTCTATAGGAATGTGGCTAAGTTTGTCACTGTGAGGAGACAGAGGGAGCAAGCTAGGGTAGTCCAGCTGGTGTGTGGATTACCTAGGTAGTGGAGAATATCCCCCACATTAGTGGGATAGACTCTATCTGCCCCGCAGTAAATCCCTACTAAATGCCTCCCACCTAGGGCCTAAATTCAGCCCTCACCCACTTCAAGGCAAGGTTCTGAGCTGACCTGGGAGTATCATGGGCTGGAAAGTCCCCCAAGTATGCAAACCAATCAGCATTCCTTGTCTCACCTAAATTCTGGCCAATCCTGCTCTGAGAGTCCTGTAGTCACCATGAGCCTCAGAGTCGCCAAGTCATTGCTGTGCCGTCTTCTCCATCATAGTTCTGAAGTGCACAGCAACCAAGAACAGCTCCCCATTTTCCACTGCCCTCTCCTGTCTTAGCTGACAAGCTCTAAGACTGGCCAGATGACTTATTGTGGGAAGACACACCCCCACTGGGCCCAGGGACCTGGTGGGCAATGAGCGCTTCAGAAGGTACTGCATTCAGATTCCTTTCCATGGGTACCTGGGCAGGACAGAGTCTTGGGAAGCAGCAGCCCCTTGCAGATCACCCTACTTGCTGACCCTGAGAACCAGCCATGAAAACCCTCAGCGTCCCCTGTGGGCCTCAGCAAAGCTCTACAGAGAAGACAGGAGAGCTGTCCCTTCACTCGGGGTCACGCTGAAGGTTAAGGTGAGGCCAACTGGCTTCCCACTCAACCTGGAAGAGGGGTTTCACAGGTCTGCTGTTCAACTGCCTAGAACCTCTGCCAGAGGGGCTTATCTTGTAGGAACATAGGACAGGAGCATTTTGCCACCAAGCCTTTCATAACTGTGGGGTTCTCAAGGCAAGAGTAGTAGCTGACTTCGGGCATCAAAATCACCCCAGAAGTGTGGTACGTCTTGTTCCCAGTCCAAACCCCAAAAGTGTACTCACTCACATCGTACCAATTCCTTCATAGTGCCAAGATGCAAGGTGCCTGGAGTGGAGCCTGTGGTCCCCTCCTCTGTGCCCCAGCTCAGCCTTAGAATGACCTTCCACATACACAAAATATTTGTCTGCTGAAGGGAGGTCACTGAGAGAATGAGTGGACTCACATGGGACGAGGTCCGACTTATTTTTGATAGTTTATATTTGTTGTTTGGGTTTTCGAGACTGTCTCAGGCCGTCCAGACTAGCTTTGAACTCCTAATCCCCCTGCCTCTACTTCCTAAATGCTAGGATTATTCGTGTTTAGGTTTTCTAGAGTGGAATCTCACAATCCCTCAGCTTAAGTGGCAGTTTTCAATTTTAATCTTTCTCAGCCCAGCTGGACCCCACCGCACAGACGCCAAACCCCTCCCACCTTTTTACTTATTTATTTTGGTTTTTCAAGACAAAGTTTCCCTGTGTAGCCCTAGCTGACCTGGAACTCTCTCGATAGCCCGGGCTGGCCTCAGACTCAAAGATCTGCCTGCCTCTGCCTCGCAAATGCTGAGATTAAAGGTGTGTGCCTGGCGTCCCTAACACTACTTCAGTCAGGGGCAAAGATTCACCTGGCAGGGCAGCATCATTGTCAGGCTGGGTGGTGACTCACTTCTCCCCAGCCTGGTCACCAGGTGTCCAGGGTGAGGTCACTCTCTGGGAGCTAATTTTCAACTGAGAGCCGTGAGTCCAACAGCCTTGTCCGTCCTCAGTCCAGCTCAGGGAACGCCTCTCCAGGGATGTGACAGGCCTACCCACCCGCTCTTCCCTCCGTCCCTGGAAGGCATGTCTCAAAGCCTGTCCTGTCCTGTAACCGCCCATTTACTGCTTCTTCAGTTTAGAGGGACGCCCATCCAAATACAAACTCACCTTGAGGTTGTCTAGCGGTCTGGCGTGGCAGCTGCCACAATAAAGGCTGAGCAGTGTCGGGAAGGGCTTTGAAGGCAGATTTAGCCACACGTGAAGTACAGTGCCCCTGAAATCCACCTTCACTCCCGCTCAGGCTCCGCTGGCTCAGGCTCCACTGGCTCATCTGCAGTGTGATGCTTGCAAGGCCATGTTTCTGTTTGCGGGAGCTGACAGTCACCGCCAGCAGCAATGGAGCCCTCCCACCCGGCCCATGGGCCACTCAGGGCTGCAGGCTCCTTAGACAGACAGGGAGCTCACTCAGCCCAATGGGTCCAGCACCCGTGGAATAGGCGAGCAGCAGGGGCCAGCAGTGACTGTGGAGTAGAGCGAGGACCAAGGAATGCTGGCCCTGGGTTCAAATGCTGCCTCTGCCTCCACCTGGCTGTATCCCTGGGACTGTCATGTCCAGTCTGTTTTCTCACCTGGCAAGGAGGCATAAAAACTGCCCGCCTCACTGGAATGCTTAAAGAGTTCAAACGAGGCAAGTCCCTGTGTGAAGACAGGCATGGACGAGCACTCAGGAAATGTCTTGGGGGTCCCTGTGACAAAAGCGTCTGTGGGCTTGGAGGGACCCAGACAGAGAAGGGACACCGCGGATGGCACCTTGCTCTGAAGGTTCCTTCGTTTCAGCTCTGGGCACAGCGGGATGGCTCTGACCTGAGGGCCAGACAGATGTGGCTTAAGTCCACTTCTGAGGGCAGGATCCAAGACAGTCACTAGTGTCTGAGTATAAACACACCCACAAGAGGAACACTTCCTGTGTCCCCAGACACAGCAAACCTAGACCCTCCAGATTCAGCACCCCCAGGCTCCCCTCCTCCTCCCAGTTCTCAACCACACCTCTCAGCCCTCCCACGTCTCAACCAGTTCTGCAGTCCTTGAAGGAGCCCTAGAATCCTTCTCTGTAGGCCAGAGAGTACCGAGTTCCTGAAACTATCCGAGGCCTAGTGGGGTCAACAGGGAACCCCATTGCCCCACTGAGGAGACAAAGAAAGGGAAGTTGAGGAGCTGAAGAAAGTAGATGGGGGGATGGTAGCTAGCTTTCCTCACCCTACGGCTTGGCAATAGTATTTACTGAAGGCATAGCCCTGAACCTCCCTGGGCCCCCAGGCTACCATAGGAAGTAAAGGAAGATCCCTAGGCCTTCTCACAGTTTCCAGAGCTCTTATGGGGAAGGGCAAGAGTAACCGATACCCACGGAGGAGGGAAACAGTGGGGGGAGCAGTCCAGTCCCAACCCCACACCTAGCCAACCCTGCTCTTAGGTGTTACTTCCCTCCCCCAAGTTAAACTAAAGCCACTTCTGTCTGCCCTCAAAGCCCAGAGGCCACAACCAGCATCCCAGTGGCTACAGACAAGGTGTGTGCACATGGGGCTCCACCTAGAGGCAGCGATCAAAAGGTTCCCAGTCCCAGGCCATTCCCACTGCAGGGGCAACGCTCCTGTAGGAGCAAACACAGCCGGAGTGTGATGCAAGCCACAGGCGCCTACAGTCAGTCCCTCTAGGGAGCCAGTCTAGAGTCCCTGACGCCCCCTTATCCCCCTGAACAATAGGACCGTTTTCTTTTCCTTCGATAAATGTGTCTGCGCTAACAGTTCCCAAGCTCTGCAGCGGGGAGGGGGTAGACTGCAGGGTAAGTGACAGCTGGAAATGAAACCCAGATCCTGTCAGCCTGGCAGGAGGTCCCCCCTCCAGCTTGGCCACTCAGGCCCTGGAGATCACAATGCCCGCAGCCCTGTTAACCCCAGGATGATGGAATTCAGCTCTGTTTGGTCCCCGGAGAACTAACTCGTGTTGACCCATCATATCTATCTAGAGAACAGGTTCCAGGGTCCTTAACCCAGAGCTGTGTCCTTTCTCCTTACCTAGCTGGGTCTGGGAAGCCTGAGGAGCAGGCTGAGGGTGGCCATAGCTAGACAAGGCAGAAGCTCCCACCGGCCTTCCTGGCCTACTGTTTGGTACCCTGGGGCCAGGACCTGTTCATCCACCCACCTGGCCAGTGTTCATCAGCCTCTACCTGGAGCCTATTGAGGGCCCGATCCAATCGATCCCTCCCTGGAGTCACCATGAGAGGCAAGCATGATCACAGGAAGGAAAACAGCGAGCCAGTACTGTGGAGTCTTGCCACAGCGAAGCTGAGCCCCCTGGAGAGTCTATGCTCTATCCTGCCTTTCTCAAAACTGACCGTGGGGCTCAGCATCTGCCGAGAAGAAAGAACATATAACAATCCGTGAGTGAAATGTACCGATGAGCCACAGGGAGTGAGGTGGGCCTTGAGGGCCGTGTAGAAGTTTGACAGACAGAGAAAACAAGGGCTCTTCCTGGGCGGGGGGGAGGGGGATGTGATGAGAAAATCCTGTGGGTAAGAAGCAAGCACAGGCCTGGTGGCTCAGGGGTTGTCTTCCTCCTAGTAAGCAGAACATGGCATCAAAGGTAACCTATGAGGAAGGATGAGACAGAGCCAAGAGGACCTAGGGTTTGTGGTTTGAGACTCCTCCCTCTCTGGCTCAAGCAGAAGGGTCCTGTAAAAGTCAAATACTGTCATAGCCAGCGTCCCATCACTGCAGGGCAACCCGATTTGGACAAAGGACATCCCACAGCCACTCCTGTTCTGTTCTTTGTGAACAGATGAGCCTGCTTCCCTGTCCAGACAGTACCAGGTGGCCAAAGACCCAGGGCACCCACTAGACTGCCCTTCGTGAGGCCGAACCTCCAAGGAGCCTGTGAGGGTGGATCTTCTCCTCTTATCCATGTCTATAGAGGCCAGGTCTCCCTCCTTTGGTATATTTGAAATCCCTCGTTTGTCTGAATCAGCTCGTTGGATTACCAGCTATTCTGTGCTTTGCTCCTCTGTAAAAAGGAATAACTTTGCCTGCCTCAGTAAGACTGAGGTAACAATTAAACCCAGCCCAGGTCATGTGGTGATTTCCCCCTCTTTACTGACTTTACTGAGTCTATTCCAAGCAGAAAGCCCAAGTCCCTCTAGGTCCATCCCCACAGGACCCTAGGTCTGCCATTGATTCTGGGGAGAAGAGGACTCAGTGCCCAGAGAGTCACTTTTCATTCCCGGACTTGGTGGAGGGCGGGGGAGAGGGGGGGGGATCTCCCATTTCTGGTAAACATTCTCCAAGAGAGGGTGCAGTGTTGTCTTGTGAAGCCTGGCTATCCAAGCACTGTGCGGGTCAAAGGAAGGAGAACCGTGAAGTCAGTGCTGGTACCCTGGCCCAGTCTCCACCTCAAAGAGGGAGGAAGAGAAGTCAGGAGAACGCAGTGGGAGGTGCCTTGAAGCAGGAAACGCTGAGGAACTCCCCTTCCCAGGAACCGACAGCCCCAGCTCCAACTCTGCACTTCCAGGGCTCAGACTCCAACCTAGATCAGGACAGTCTGTACCATCCCCAGGCCCAGGGTACCCCCCTCATACCTAGAATCCCCGCATGTTGAAGGAGAGCAGAGTGTGTGGATACCAGTGTGCGGGCATTGCTCAGCTCCTTTCTAAGAACTATTCCCTCGCTGAACAGTCAGCGCGCGGTGGACACCGCCCCAAGGTTAGGAGCTCCTGCCTGCAGCACCCCTGGACCGGTGTGAGCAAGTGAGAAACATTAGCTGCCATCTTCGGGCCGTCTAGGGTTGCCGCTCTTTCTGAGTGCTCTCCCTCCATCTGGGACGCACGGTCAGCCAGGGCCCAGAAGTCACAACAAAACTGAGCTGGATGCTCTGGGCACCAGCCTCCCAGAAAGGTGAGGGCCTGTATTTCCAGCACCTGAAAGAGACTCTTGCCAGGTTGAGAGCCTCGGGACTTTGAGTCTAGCAGTGGAAACGGTTGTGGCCTTGGGAACTACAATGCTAATGCTCCCCTCAGGGTTCGCTTCCCAGGGGTCCTGCTTGTCCAAAAACTAAACCAACTGTGCAGTTCCTGGTGGACTTCAGGTAATTGCTGATGAACGAAACACCCAGGAAGAGAACAGAGGCCTGAGCCCTGTGGTCCCTGTGGAAGCTAGATCCCCATGTAGGTTCGGGGAAAATAGGGTCCTCAGGTGCGGGCCATAGTTCCAGCACCATGGGTTCAGTGGGGCCTGGATCATCGACTCAACCACAGAACGTGGAACCGGCCTCTAAACCAGCCTGGGGCTGGAGCGAGGGCTGGGACCTGTGATCGTAGCAACAAAGACGGCTCAGAGCTGCTGCTGTCCCAGGACCCTGAGCGCGCTCGCCTCTTCGCTCAGCCTGCGTTCGTTAGCGCTCAGCTGAGGGGACGCGGGTGCGTTGTGGTCCCGTAGTACGACAAGCGGGGCCAGTTTGGGTCACGTGGCACTGAGGCCGGAGCTCTAGCGCTGACCCTAATGGGAGGGAGGGACCGACTCCGAGAGGGAAGGGGCGGCCCGGTGGAGGCGGGGCGGCCGGAGCTCCCGGGATTCCCTACGGAGCGGCTCCGACTGGAGACCCAGTCTACAAACCGCCAGTTAAGGGTCAGAGCCGCGCTTTCCTGCCCTGCGGGTGAGGGATTTGGCGGGCGATCTCTCCGCGCGTGGCAAGGACCCCGTTCCTGGGGCCCTGCACCTCTTCTAACCCGGTCGTTCCACCTGGAGGAAACTCGGACCTGCCCCGGTGAACCGACTCGGAAAAGAGGAGTTTGCAAGCGGAGCAGCAGCACCTGCCCTAGGGCGAGCGTGAGAGCCGATGTAGCGAATACAGTGACTCTTGCCCTCGACGCCTGTCTTTCTTCTCTGCAGGTCAAGCTCGTGCCGGGTGAGAAAAATGTATCAGAGCTTGGCGCTGGCCCAGAGCTCTGGTCAGGCCACCTACACGGACTCGGGAGCCTTTCTGCACGCTTCGGGAGCCGGCTCCCCGGTGTTCGTGGCACCCACGCGTGTACCCTCCATGCTGCCCTACCTGCCTGCGTGTGAGACGGGCTCGCAGCCTCCCGCGCTTGCCGCACACTCTAGCTGGACTCAGGCAGCTGCCGCTGACTCCTCAGCCTTCGGCTCTGGAAGCCCACACCCGCCAGCCGCACACCCACCGGGCGCCGCCACCTTCCCCTTCGCACACAGCCCCCCGGGGTCGGGCAGCGGCGGCAGTGCGGGGGCCCGGGACAGCAGCGCCTTCCAGGGCTCGCTGCTGGCTCGCGAACAGTACCCGACCCCGCTTGGGAGACCCATGGGCGCCTCGTATCCCACAACCTACCCGGCATACGTGACTCCCGACGTAGCCCCTTCGTGGACCTCCGGACCCTTCGATGGTAGCATCCTGCACGGTCTGCAGGGCCGCCCTAGCGGCCTCCCTGGCCGCAGGGCCACCTTCGGTGAGTACCGGTCTGGGGCTGCCCAGAGGACGTTGTTCTAATATTAACGCGCGCAGCGATAAACCCGCTCGCTACGAAATGCTATGCGTGCGAAAAGCAGAAATGCGTGTTTCTGCAGTCAGGGCTCACCCGCCCGATCCGACCCCACAAGAGTCCCTCCTAAAATTGCCAAGATACAGGAACCTATTTGAAACGCAATGAGATGAAAAACACTCGATCCAGAATTCTTTTTCTCAGCATAATAGCAAGAAAATAATATATTTCTGCTTTTTACCCGACCAAACCCCAAAACAGCATTCTGGAATATGTCAGCTTGGAAACTCCATTCTAAACTTTTCTTGAAAGTTTTGGAGATAATTTTTGGTTTTAAGACAGGGTCTTATTAAGTAGCTTCAAACTTAACAGCGGCCCTCCTTCAACCTTCCTAAGTGCCGCGCTTACAGGCAGGCAGCATTATGTCAGGCTAGAAATGAGTTTTATAAAGTTCAAAATACTGATTATTTGAACAAGTCACCTCAGTCTCTCTGGCATTCCAGCTTGAGATTTCCACACCTCCCAGGAACAAATGAGATTAGATTAGATCCCAAGGTTGTTGAGCTGAGAATTGCTTCTCTGGGTTTCTGAGTTGTTTTTTTTTTTTTTTTTTTTTTTTTTTTGAGGCACAGGCAAAGAGGGCTGACCTCTGCTTAGCAGCCTCCGGGCCTCCTCTAGGCCATCCCTCCAAGAACTGGGAAGCCTGCCCCCTGATTCATAGGCCCCTCTTGGCCCAAGTCAATCTAGCGCACTTAGTTAGACAAGGGCGACCCCTGTGCCTGGTACCCACCTCCAGCCAGTAGATGATTGATCCCACCCTGCCCCCCGCCAGTGTCCCCCTGCTTGTATGGCTGTGGTTCCTCCCTAGACCTGGAGCTGGACCAGGATTCCCTGATGTCCCTATGGTCTTGCCTCCTGAGGGAGGACAGTGACTGACCCCACAACAAAGCTGACTGCAAGGCCATCAGCACCTATAGAACCCCAGGTCTCTGTCTCCCAGTCCAGTCCCCCTTGAGGCCCCCTCAGGCTTACACAGGAGACCCTCAAGTGGGACGGAAGGGAGGAAATAAGGCTCTGCCATCCACTTCCTTCTGTCTGTGTAGACACATCTGCTTCCAACGCTTATTAGAAATACAAAGGCTGACGTGGACCCTGGTTAAGAAAGGGGCCATCTCGGGTATCTACCTTAAAGTTTGGTTTGTTTTTATTCCTGCCTTATAAAAGCGGCTCTAACAAATTTCACTGAAAACTAAATAAGACTAAGTATATAAATAAATCACCCTTTTAATGAGTTAAGTATAAGACACTATAAAAATAGAAGCCCTCGGGCTCTCCAGAGGGGCAGAGGCCCCAGCCCACAAGCTTCTTGTCCCCACAGTACCTGACTTCTTGGAGGAGTTTCCTGGTGAGGGCCGGGAGTGTGTCAACTGTGGAGCCCTGTCTACACCACTGTGGCGCCGGGACGGCACCGGGCACTACCTGTGCAATGCCTGCGGCCTCTATCACAAGATGAACGGGGTCAACCGGCCGCTAGTGAGGCCTCAGAAGCGTCTGGTGAGTGTGGCAAAGAGAGGACCAGGGTTAGCCCTACGGAGAGGATGAAGGGAATGGCTGACTCCTGCTCGCTTATCAGCCACTGGGTTCCTGAAAGATGGGCTAGGGATTGAAGTACAGGGCTGTGAGCTGCCCGGGGCTCCTGGTTGGGCCAGGCCAACTCAGCTCTTCCCGGGGTTTGAAAATATCCAGAAACCCGTCAGGATCCAGGCAAAGACTCCTGGTGGGGACCTGGCTCTGGTCTTAAAACCCACTGCGGTATCGGCAGGTTACCCGTCACTTGACAGAATAAGGGGTGTTTCAAAGCTGCTTGCTACATGGGCACAGAATGTCCTGGGATCGTGTTTGAGGGTGAGGCCTGCCCTGGGTAGATAAGCCACAGTTTCTGTGGGACCCTGGGGGCTCAGTGCTGCCGTGGGACTCTGTTAGTGGTAATGGTGGGTAGCAATCTGATCAGTTAGAGGCCTCAAGGTGACCGGTGCAAATGGGGTTGAGGGAAGGCCTGCTGAGGCCCGCCGATGGTGGTGTCGAGAACCTACTACACGGCAGAATCTCTGGGGTCCCTAGGAAACCAGGCCTCTGCCTTTTGCCAATCTTGCTGGCTGTGAGTCTTGTTTTCACTTTTGGTTCTTTCCGGTACGTGACCGCATAGCTGTTGGTTAGAAATGAAGGTCAGACTCGGGCCGCCAGGAGCCGCTGAGGCAGGAAGTAGCTTTATTCTACCATCTCACAGGCAAACCTTCAAGTTCAGGTTTAAATACGCATCTGAGTTGGTGATGGCAGATTACCTGACGTTCTTGCTATGGAGGCTACAGGGGGTCCATGGGTCTCAGGCCTGGGCAAGACTGCTCCTGAGTACCAGGCCCTCCTGTCTAAAGGTGTGAACCTCAGATGGGGGTCAACATCTCCATCTGGGGGTGCTTCTCACCCTCCAGGTTTCAGAAGAGCACCATGTCCATATCAGGTAGGGTCTGGGGCCTGGCTGCCCTAGTTCTACCTGACAGGTTTGTTGAACACGGCTTCCTGAGTGCACTGACATAGAGGTGTAGCTCTGTACATTGTATGTTACAGGCATGTGAGGCCCTAAGGTGGGGATAACGTTATGAGCTCAGAAGGCAGGTAGGATGCAGGAAGGGGCTTCTCCGGGATTTGGGGATCTGTAGGCCCATTCTGCCCAATATGTTGCCTCTTGCCATCTGAAGGACCTCTCCAGGGGCTACTGTGCCCTCTGGTCCCTTCCTTCAGTGATCTGCCTTATAATGGAAACCCCCTGCATGAGCACTTCCCAGCCTGGTCTTTATGACATTCTTTAATGTGGAACCCATAGACAACAAGATAGAAACATGGCCCATGTGTGGAAGACTGCATCCTAGGCTGGGGTACAGTCTCCCCAGGTGGCAGACCTGTCCTGTCCCTTGAGTCTGCCCTCTCTCCTTCATGCCAGGCACAGAGATAAGTGAAGAAGAATCAGGCAAGAGTCCCTGGTCTGCTCTGGGGTAGATGCATGGCTTCCCTACCTCCGAAATGTACTCTTCTCCCCTCAGTTTGAAACTGGAGGTGTTTCCAGCCTTGGCTGATCCCCAAGGCTCCAGTTAGCTCTGCACCCAGCCAGTCCTGGGTAACTGGGCTCCGGGCTCCAAGGAAGCCACTCTGTAATGCTCCATACTGCAGCTTTCGTTTTCCAAAACTCTTTCCTGAAAATGACCTGCCCTCCAAGCAGGGCTCAGCCACTTTCCCTGGGTGTCCACCTTGGCAATCTGGAGGCCCCAGGGCATGGAGGCTGGCACTCAGTGCCGCTCTCCTTCCAGATGAGCCGTCGTTGGAGATGAAGTTCTCTCGAAGAGAACAGGCAAGGGCTGGAGAGGTGGCTCAGGGCTTAGGAGCACTGGCTGCTCTTCCAGAGGACCTAGGTTTAATTCCCAGCAGCACAAGGCAGCTCACAACTGTCTGTAGCTCCAGTTACAAAAGATCTGACACCTTCAGACCAAAGTACATAAAATAAGGTTAAATAAGAAAGAAAGAAGGAAAGAAAGAAAGAAAGAAAGAAAGAAAGAAAGAAAGAAAGGAAGGAAGGAAGGAAGGAAGAGAGATGAAGTGCAGCCAGAAGAGGCTGGTCGTTGGGCACCCGAAAGTGACCAGGCTGCCTGCACAGAGAAGGGGAAAGGACAGATGGAGGTTTGGGGGCCCCATTGGGGTGCGGCAAATGGGCATGTGCCCAAGTGCTCAACGGAGAGAAAAGGCTCTGTCCACCTGGCTCCTCGATTTCCTGTAGTCCCCGGACATGTCTGAGCTTCCATTTCCCTTCTGTGCAATGACTGGCAGCTCGTGACAGCTCAGGAAAAGGCAATGACTTCTTGGGCCATTGTGTTCTCCTATGTTCTTCTTAGTTTGTGAAAGTAAAACTCAATCGCAATGAAAAGATTCCAGCGTGGTTTCCAGACTTTTCGCTTGCGTTTCTGTGTGGGATGAGTCTGTGCACCTTTCTTCCCGTGTACGGTCTGCCATGGGACTCTCGCTTTTGCTTCTTGCCCACCGTGTCTCAGAAGGTACCCACAGCCCCTAGCTGTGGTTCATGGAAGAAGAGAGGCCACAGGCCAGGGCTTCCCTAGGTCTGAAGATCTAGCAGGAACTGGGGACTGCAAAATTCCAGGCACCTAGTTAAGTGTGAGCCGGGCGGCGGTGGCACACGCCTTTAATCCCAGCACTCGGGAGGCAGAGGCAGGCGGATCTCTGTGAGTTCGAGACCAGCCTGGTCTACAAGAGCTAGTTCCAGGACAGGCTCCAAAGCTACAGAGAAACCCTGTCTCGAAAAACCAAAAAAAAAAAAAAAAAAACCTAGTTAAGAACCTAGTTAAGTGTGATTTCTGTATAAACACAAATATCTTACTAATCATATTCCAAATACTGCAGGAGATACATTTATGCAAAACCTTCACTGTCCCTTTTGGCTGATATTCTAGAATTGTAGTTGAAGCTGAAGCCCTGAACCATAAAGGGGAGGGTTGGGGGGGTCAGAGGTGCTATTCAAGGGCAGGATCAGGGCGGGGACGGAACAGTACAGTCTGGTGCCAGTAGCTGGAATAGAAAGTGTCAGAACAAGGTTGGACTGTGGAATTTAGGAAGAGCTCAGGGTCCGGGTACCCAGGGCCTCTTAAAATGAAGCTTTCTTTCTGTAATAGGGACAAGATTCTATCATACACTGAACTGTGAACCATGTACCAGGAAAAGTACCCATCTCAGCCAACTTAGAGACATTGTGTGGTTGGGCCCTCTGTGATCACTCCCCAGACACAGTGCCAGGAACTCATTCCTTGCACCACACCAATTTCTTTAGTTAGGCCCAGATTCCTGTGCCTGGCTTGCCCTCTAGCTCAGGGCCCAAGTTCCCCAAAAGCAGGGCAGTCTGGGGTCCCCTGGTGGGTGTGATATCGGGATACCCTGCTGGGTGATGTGGTAGGATGGGGTAGATAGCTAAAAGGCTCCACAAATCAAGAAATTGTAGACACTGAGCAAAGCCAGGGTGCCATGACAGATAAGACCCTTCACCACTGTCTACTCAGCATCCAGCGGGTACTGGGGAAGCTGCCGAGGGGTCCCAGTGTGTACTCTGAGCTTAGGAGACAGGTGTGCAAGGGGATCAGCAACACCCTGGGAGTTAACCTTTTCTCCTGACTTCCCAAAGAGTCTGTGGCCTTGAGGGCACCACTCGCCAACAGAGATGCTGAATTTAGGCCACCCTGGCTGGCTTAGACAATAATCAATGACTTTATTGCTACACCACACCTTCCTGGCCTCAGAACACCACCGCCAGACCCTGAAAGAACTGTTACATCTCAATGATGGGAAATGCCCAGAGGTGAAGGGCCCGGTTTGGGGACCAGAAGGCCAATGAGTCAAAGCTTTGTGAAACCAAGGACATCATTTCCTGCCAGATAGGCCCATGGCAAGCCTCAAGCCATACCACCCCCAAATGTCTCACTAAACCAGAACAGTCCCTGACCCGGCAACTGGTAACTGCTGAGTCTAGCTAGCTTCTATCCATCCTTCACTGTCATTTACTGTCAAGAACTGAGACCCCCAAGTCAGTTCTGCTCCCCCAATTCCTGGCTCACCCCAGCTCACTTGCCCCACAGTCCTCGTCCCGTCGATCCGGCCTCTGCTGCTCCAACTGCCACACCGCCACCACCACCCTCTGGAGACGCAATGCGGAGGGCGAGCCCGTGTGCAATGCCTGCGGCCTCTACATGAAGCTCCACGGGGTGAGTGGCAGGGAGTACCTACCTCTATCCAGAACCACATGGTTGTCCCTCCACCTCAGCTGCACGGGACCACCCTCAGCCCTGGCTTGAACATGTTCTGGGAGTGTTAAACCTATGTGGTCTTTCCACATACCCGCTTCTCTGGAAGACGAAGCTGTTGTCTCCATTCCCACTCTGCAGTCCTGCCCGCCGAGGCTCATGGAGCTCCCCGGGGCTTTTCAGCCTAGAATGGATGCTGGACACCCAAAGTCTTGCCCTCTATATACTCCAGTCCTGCATCTTGGCTCTCAGGCAGACAGGATGGGCATCCAAGGGTGGCTGACCCAACAGGCCTGTGCCTGCAGGTCAGCACAGCATCTGGGGGAGGGGGGTCTGGCTCCCCAGTGGGGGACAGGAAGGTGACTGCAAGGGCCCAGGGGTGGTCAGGAATGGGGAGCAGCCACCTACCCTTGCTGTCCCTGCCAGGTGCCACGGCCACTAGCAATGAAGAAAGAGAGCATCCAGACCAGAAAACGGAAGCCAAAGAACCCTGCCAAGATCAAGGGCTCCTCAGGTGTGAAGGGAGAGGAGGATGCTCTCAGGCCTCTGAGTCTCACTCCAACCCTGCCCCTCACGGTGTCCTTCAGCTTGTGGGGGGAGGGGCGGATGATGTGAGCTGGCTAAACCGTGGGACAGAAGTAGGCTAGACAAAGCCATGCCTGACCCTCTACCTTTTGGTGCTGGGTGACTTTAAGAAGTCTCCTCTGGACAAGGATGGGAGAACTGGCCACATGGCAGGAAATACAGCCAGATCTGACACCTTCTGTAAATGTTCCCCCATCTTCCCTTCCAGGATCCACAGCGAACACCGCAGCCTCTTCTCCCACTATCCTCAACACTGAGGCCTCAGCTACCACTCTGAAGGCGGAGCCCAGTCTGGCATCTCCAGGGTGTCCTGGGCCCACTATCACCTCCCAGGTAAGGGGGATGAGGCAGGGGAGTGCAAGAGGCAGGTCCCCACACTTCCCTGGAGGACCTTGGTTCTTGCCCCCAGGGCTGCTCCCAGAGCTTCACTGAGCACACAGCCCTCAACCACCAATGTGGTGGCATCGTTCCCCAGATCTGTGTGTGCCATGGTCCAGAGCCCTGAAGGTCTTACTAGTCAGTGCTCCTCAGGGGCCTTTCCACTCCTTCTAGGCTGAGGGGCGCTTGGGGCAAATCGCTATGGCATGCCTCCCAGCTCCAGAGAGGTGGTACACTCCTCCGTACTCACTCACCCCATCCTGTCTGCAGGCTTCCAGCTCAGTGGATGAATCCCTGGCCCCTAGTCATCTGGAGTTCAAGTTTGAACCTGAAGACTTTGCCTTCACCTCCTCGTCCCTGAGCCCCCAGGCTGGCCTCAGTGGGGTCCTGCGTCAGGAGGCCTGGTGTGCCCTGGCTTTGGCCTAGGTGCTCAGGAAGCTGTCACCACGGTGGATCCCAGGAACAGCCTGCCAATCTGGCTCCTAGAGCATAGCAGAGACAAAGGGGCCCCAGGAACGGAGGTCAGCCTCTGGAGCCAGCAGCTCCCACGGGTCCCCCGCCACTACAGCGGGGAGCTTTTTGTGCTGACACCCCAGAGGAAGAAGAAGGCTGGTGGGTGAAGAAGGTTTGAAGGCTCCCCAGACCCCTCACAGGCCCCTCTGTAGACGAGATGACTGGAGATACCCACCAATAACTTGAATGCCATCAACGCTCAACAGTTTGCGGCAGCTGGCAAAGGTTCACAGCATCCCACAGTAAAATCTGATCCAAGTGAAACAAACAGAGTCCAGGCGGGCAGTAAGAAGGAGGGGACCCAACAGGGCCTCTGGGGTCTCAAGTTCTCAATTTCCCATATTTGACTCTGCGAGGCTGAGTGAGTGCTTTCTTGCCTACGAGTGCAGGACTGTCGGAGACCAGTGTGCAGGTTGAACACCGCACCAGGGCACCACCCCAAGGCAAATCCGTCTCTCTGGTCATCATCGCAGACTTCTGTATTTATTTGTGTGCCTGTTTCCAGATAGGGCAGAAAAGGCCTTGTTCTGCCAACTGGGTACTAAGGCTTTTGCTGGTGGAGAGATCCACGCAGAGACACTGTTGGAACCGGGTAACATGTGGGCCTTAGCTATGGGCCCAGCAGGTGGTAACACAGCCCTGTGCAGCACCTGCTTCATACCAAGTCATGCCCACTGGCTGTGACTCTGCACAAGGGGTGCAGGTCAGTTCTAGAGCCCCAAGCAGCGAGAGGAAGAGGGTGCTCTGTAGGCCACACCCCCACAGGTCTCATCTCTTTCCAGGGTTCCACCCCCAGGTGAGGAAACCAACCGGGAGGTAGAGGAGTTAAGGGGCCACACCTAAGCATGAAGACTGCCCCACCTGTCTCCAGTGTGGACCCATGATCCTTCCACCCAGTTCAGCTTGAGGCAGAGGCAGTGGGTCCCAGTTAGAAGGAAGCAGGGGACAGGAGCCTGCAGCCTCTGCAGAAAGCACTGGGCCAAGGGCAAGGCATGTTTCTGGCACTGGCTCCAAGTAAGCATACCTAGCCATCCACGTATCTGTGGAAGGCACAGTCAACTCCCTTGATGTCTGTTATCAGGACCCAGAGACTGGGGTAAGGGAGGGAGGGGGCTAGAGACAAACACTGTGTGAATACCTCCAAGCACGCACACCCAAGTGTGCACAGACACAGACCAGACCACAGCAGCTGCACAAGGTCTCAGAACAGGGTTCTCACTGCAGTCCTGTTTCTGGGAGTCCCTTTTGCCCAAGCCTCAGTTTCCCCTTCTGTGATATGAGAGGTGACTACGATTACATCTGTAACTTGTGCATCCATCTAGCTATTGCGGTCACTGGGAGGCTCCCAGATTTGGAAGTGGCACCAGGCACTCACCAACCAGGCAGGTTCCTGGAGAGATTCACAGTGAGAGACAGAAGGGAAATCAGGAGAGAGACGGGCCCAGCATCAGAGACCCCTCCCACTTCTCACTTCTTTTTCTTTTCTTTCTTTTTTTCCTTTTTTTTTTGGCTCTGGTTTGTTGTTGTTGTTTGTTCTGCTTTTGTTTGTTTTTGAGACAGGCTCACACTATGTCACGCTGGCTATCCTGAAACTCACTCTCTAGACCAGGCTGGCCTCGAACGCACAGAGATCTATCTGCCTCTGCCTCCTGAGTGCTGGGATTAAAGGTGTGTGCCATCACTGCCTGGCTCTCTCTTACTTATTTATCTTATCTGTATGACATTCTGCCTGCGCGTGTCTGTGTCTAACACACGCATCCCTGGTGCAGCAGGCGTCTTGGTTGGAAGCCCTCATGTGGGTGGTAGGAACTGAACTGGGATCCTCCGAAAGAGCATCAAGTATTCTTAACCACGGAGCCATCTCTCCAGGTCCCTGCTTCAGCTTCCTAACCAAGGCTGAAGTGAAGAAAGCCATGGGCTCCACCACTGGGCACGGTTGCTGCTGCTAAATTTAAGTTTTCTCCTCTTCAGGAAGAAGCCAGTGGACCAAGTCCTTAATATAGCTACCCGGCACCCTGCCGCTGCCCTTCCTCCCATCACCCACCCCCATCCTGCCCACTGCTCATAAACCATCAGTTGAGCTGCACACATCCAACAGGCCGGAGCAACTGGGGGCCTCATCTGAACAGCAGCGGGGAAAGGAAGGTCCCTTTGCCCGCTGTCTGCTGGGCACTCTGTTTCCATCACCTCTGAGCTGCAGCACCCCAGTCCATGAAGCAGAAGGGGCCACAGCACCCCCAAGTCTATCCTTTCCTGTCCAAAATATCTTCTGCCCCCCATGATATATGCTGGGCAGCCCAGGGAGACCCAGTGAGGTGGCAAAGTGGGGCACACGGGACACACAGATGGGGAGACCAGGGTCCTGTCCGTTGGCGTTTCTTTTTCCTTCCAGCCATGGCTCTGTGCCATGTTCTGATCCACAGCACAACACAGGGCGCTCCTCCTCCAGACTGCTATGTTACTCCTCCACTCCAGGGTCTTGCAGCTGGTCACCTTGTACCAGTGCGTTCTCTGTGTGTGCAGGGTGAAATCTGGCCCCTAGACGTTATCAGTCACCAGACCCTGAGAGCTGTTCTACGCCAGGCAACTAACTCTTGGGGACACTGCCACCATGCTGAACTGGGACCTGAGCTTGCAGGGTTAGAGACAAAGGGTGAGCGTTCCTTAGGCTGAAAATGGCGGTCTGTCGCAAAGTAGAGCCAATTCTCCAGGTGCTCCTCTGAAAGCCTAGAGTCTCAGAAGGGAGAACCTAGGGCGAGGAGGTATGTGAAGGGCGGTAGCTTCCTGTTTGACCAAATAAGGGCATCTCTTAGACCAGACGGGTTGATACTGTCACCGTCATCACCTGGGTCTCCCATCATAAGAACGAGGGTGCCATGTTACTGACCGTCCACACGGCCCTCACTGCTGTCCTTTGTCACAGCTCTGTGGACAGTTCTAGGGCTCTGGCAGCATCCTCCAAGGTATCTGAACAGGCTGCAGGCAGAGCTGCCTGGGTGGAGAGAGGGCGAGAGGCTGCATAAAGGAAGAAAGGACACCAGGAAGACAGCACAGAATTCAGATCCACTCTCTCGAATGTGCGTAGCTCCACAGTTCTAGCTCCCTGTGTGAACCAACAGCTGGGGAATACGTGACCCTCAAAGTCCCTCTAGTGCCTCCAAGGATAGGCCTGGACAGTAGCTGAGGTCAGGTTCCAGCCTTCTGTGGGACCCAGCTCGGGTAGAGACACCAGCTAGCTGAGAGATTCAAATGTGCCCCCACCTTCAATCCAATGTGTCCCACCCTTTTGTATCTTGAAGTGTGTTACACACCACATTATCTTTATTAATGCCAACCGGTTAGCCAGACTAGACCCTATCTGCACTTGAGAAGCAGAGTCTCTCTGGTTCTATCACATGTGTGGGCCAGGTTATCCAAGGAATTGAGCCCCTACCACTCCCTCTCCACTCCCTCTCCCCAGGACAAAGTGAGGCCCGAGAGACTTGGTTCCCTGTGGCCGCCGGGCTTTGGTCAGGGCAGCCCTGATGCCTGAATTCCCTACACAAACACTTGGGCTGACCCTGGCCTCAAAGAGGAGGGGGCTGACTAAGCCCTCATGAGTAGCCCCCTCCCCTCTGGGCCCCCGCATGACGCCAAGATGTTGACACGGACGGCTCCAGCCGTCTTATTTATTATCTGATAAAGTGAGCTCGGCACCGTCGGTGGACAGCGTCTGGCCGCTCTGAGCTGACCAGCATGGGGGAGGAGGAAGGCCGGCTGCGGACAGAGCCGGGCCCCAGCCTCACCCTGGGACAGGCCTCCACCCTGGACTCTCCGCAGCTTCTCCTCCCCCATCCTTGGCTCTTGTCACTGCTCACAGTACCATCTGGGGAGGATCTCTCTGCCTGGAGTATCACAGGCACCTGAGGCTGTGCCCCTCCTGCCAAGCTCAGCTGCCCCAGCTGATCCTTCCTCCTGTACCCGTCACCTAATTACTGTTCTGCCCATCCTCCACACCCTGCATTCGGGCTAGAGTTCAGACTTTCCACGATGAAGTTTCAGGCCTGCTTCTTTGCCCACAAACACTACTCTTCCGAGACGCAACTCTGAACTGTTAACTAGGCCCTAAGGACCCCACCCCACCCCCAGGGGTCCCCTTTGCTGCCAGCTGCATTCACTCTCAGGTACAGGGACACTTGGCAGCATCCAAATGCACCCAACCCCTAGACGTTTGCTTCATTTCCCCGACTCTAATGCCCTTCCTGACTTTTGTGTGTCTAACAAGTGATGTGGGTCTGAGCACTTGGTGCCTACTCACCTCCTCTTTCAGTATTTTTGAAAAGGATTAAGATCAACTTCTGTCACCTTACTTGGAGGTCAAGTGTCCCAGGCAGTTCTAGAGGCCTCTTGTAGACAAATTAGCATAATCATACATAGACATCGAAGTATAGTTGTGAGCCTGGGCATTGCAATGTGCAATAAGCGCTCGTTTTGCTGTGAACAAGGTCCCATGAGACTACCTCCCAATAGGAATGCTGCTCTGGGGTCTCCAAGAGACAGATTTATCACCTGCCATTCCAGGGCTGCCCTTGGGCTGGGAAAACATAGTAGATATTCAAGAAGAGGGAATCCAAGAATTCCTAGAGGTGCTATGTGTAGCTGAGCCCTTAGAAATCAGAGTTCCTAATAATACAAAGGTGGGCTGAAGCTTTCCTATCAAAAAGATAGGCAAAATTTCACCTCATGTGTAAAGTATGACCACCACCTCTGTACACAAAAACACTAGATATGTTATTGTTCATTGTGTGTATGTGTTATCCATGTGGTATAAATACATGTATATGCATGAGCATGTGTGCACATGGTAGCCAGAGATGTATGTTGGCTGTCTTTCCTCCATCACTCTTCATGTGTTGTTTGATTGACTGATTGGTTGATTATTAAATGATTGATTGATTGACCAACTGATTGATTGATTGTCTGACTAATTGATTGATTGAGAAAAGTTCTCACTGTGTAGCCCTAGCAGGCCTGGAACTCATTACGTAGACCAGATTGGCCTCAAACTCACAGAGATCCAGTGCCTCCAAAGTGCTGGTGTTGAAGGTGCGTGCCACCACCACACATGGTTGCTCTCCACCTGGTACTGAAGGTGTGTGACCACACATGGCTACTCTCCACCTGGTGCTGAAGGTGTGTGCACCACACATGGCTGCTCTCCACCTGGTGCTGAAGTCGTGTATGCCACCACCACACATGGCTGCTCTCCACCTGGTGTTGAAGGTGTGTACACCACACATGGCTGCTCTCCACCTGGTGCTGAAGGTGTGTGCCACCACCACTCATGGCCGCTCTCCACCTGGTGCTGAAGGTGTGTACACCACACATGGCTGTTCTCCACCTGGTGCTGAAGGCGTGTACACCACACATGGCTGCTCTCCACCTGGTGCTGAAGGTGTGTGCCACCACCACTCATGGCCGCTCTCCACCTGGTGCTGAAGGTGTGTACACCACCCATGGCTGTTCTCCACCTTATTTTTTTGGTACAGTGTCCCCACTGCGCCTGGAACTCATCTATCTGGCTAGACCGGCTGGCCAATGAACTCTAAGAATTTGCCCTGCCACTCAACCAAGCACAGGTTACAGACACATGCTTCTGTGCCCAGATTTTACATGGGTGCTGGAAATCGTGATTATATAGCGGGCACTTTACCCGCTGAGCTACCTCCCTGGCCCTAGTGTATGATTATTTTTAATATGTAGAGGGATAGATAGCAACAAAACTAGTTCCTGGGACAAGTACAACTTAATCTAAAATTCACTTTTCTTTTTTATTTCTTTTTTTGTTGTTGTTTTGTTTTGTTTGTTTTTGAGACAAAGTTTCTCTGTACAACAGTCCTGGCTGTCCTGGAACTTTGCAGACCAGGCTGGCCTTGAACTCACAGAGATCTGTCTGCCTCTGCCTCCCAGGTACAGGGATTAAAGGTGTGTGCCACCACCTCCTAGATTGAAAAGAGGGTTTGTCTTAATGAAGTCGTGAATGAATCAGGCATAGAAACATCAGGAAGAAGGCTGAGGGTGGTTATTGTGAAGTGTCCACGTGACCTCCTACCATGTACCTGATCCTATAGAGGGCTCTGAGGAAACTGTCCGCAAAGGCTGGCTGTATCTTCCATACCAGCCATGTGTCTCTGCCATAGTAGAATTAGATCTAGGATCTAAGAGGTCTTCTGCCAGTCCGGTATAGGAAGCAACTAAAAAGAAACAATTTCTTTGCCTAGGCACTCCTCAGCAGGTGAATCCAAACTCTCCTTGGGTCTCAGAAGCAATGGAGGACACTCAGGAGACTGAATCCACTGGGTTTTCCCCAGTGAACACGAAAGAGATGGAGAAAGACAGGGAAGTGAGAGCAGGGCAGGGCGGAGATGGAGAAGAAGACAGAGCAAAAGAGAAATGGGGAAAGCAACAAGAAGAGAAGCAGGGAGGCAGACTTAAATGGGCCCCCACCACCAGACCTTGGCTCTGGGATCTGACAATCTCAACCAGGATGCCCTGCCCTTGGAGGAGTAAGATGCCCATCAGCTCAGATGTGGCACCTACAGACCCATTTGTCACCTCTGGGGCTGGAGAACAAAGAGAAAATGCTGGCCGAGGACTCAGGGCTACTTTACTTCCTCAACCACACAGAGAAAACAGAGTCAACAGAGACCAGCCAACTCCCTGCTGACCCTGAGCTAGGGTATGGGGGGGACAGTGGATCCCACCACAATCTCAGATCCACAGTATTTCCCAAGTTTCTCAGTCAGGGTCAAGAGTTCTTTTGACAAACTTAAAGCACAGAAAACCCTTCACGCTGCAACCTCCTTAAACCAACAGCACCTGCTAGGCATCAACCAGCCACAGATGCGTGTTTCCACCTGGCTCCCCAGAAAGCCTGGCTCTCACCCTCCTCTGAAGTGTCACTGGGATTTTCTGGCTAAGGTTTAAGAGACCTTGGCCTAGAAGGTAACATCCCCAGACTAGCACACATACACCCTATGACACCCTAGAGAGAAGGCACTACCCTGGGCCAAGGTCAAAACAGCTCACTGCTACAATTAAGACTCTGTAGAAAGCCTGGATGAGCCCATAGGCACATCCTGATGGATTGGCAAGTCAGTTTATTTCACAAATGAGCCAGAAAGTTAAATAGTCTAATAAACCCTTCATCTTTGCCCAGCAAGTCCAGAGACACTCAATAATCATATCTGGTGGCAGTAGTTGGGGAGGACCCAGAGAATTGACAACCAGGCCTGAGATTCAGCACAACAAGCAGATGCTGAAAACACACAACAGGAGCCAGGACAGAAGGAGAGACAGCATGCCATTCCGGACACACACAGGCCACTTGAGCAGAGTACAGCGGTTTTAGGACTGTTTGGGGCTGCCTTGGGGTCGAGTTCAGGTGCCAGCAGGAAACTTTGGCAGTGGTGGTGGCCTACACGAGGCCTGGCAATGTCTCCACGGTGTCACCGTCTTCTTCGTATCCGTGAACATTGTGCAAGAGTTTTGTTGCACTCTTGATCCCACAGAAATCACAGACCAAACTCACAACTGCTGCCAAATACCTCCTCCTCCTTCTCTCTTGCTTCTTCTCGTCTGAGTTTCAGTTATCCTGGGCAGGCCAAGCAGTTTAGTCTTGGTCCCACCATTGCTACTCACAGCAAGCAGATGGAAAGGGGACTCTCCCAGGGAAACATGGCCCCTCCAGCCCCGGGTGCCGCTCTCAGATCCTAGGACACCTCCCACAGGCAATATGGTGCCCTTGTTGTTCTCTGGACTCCTACTCCTGGCTTCAGCCCTGCTCAACCCTCCACTGGTCTTCCCCAGACCCTAGTGTAAGTTTCCTCCCCGGCATCGGCGACTCCTGACGTCTTCCTCAGCTGCTATCTCAAGAGTGAGCAGAAAACAGGGATTTGGTAAACTCCAGCCCTGGGATGTCCCACAGTCTGTGTGTGAGTGGACAGAAGGGGTCGTTCCATGGCCACTCTGTCCTGCTGAGGGGACTGGGCCCTGCACTCCCTCGAGAGCTGCTCACACTGCCCCCTGAGTGGAGACACAATTAGAAGCACTGTCTGCCAGACAATGGGCTCCAAAAATACCCCAAAGGCAGGCAGGACTTGCCTGTGACATCTGTAAGTTCTGTCCTAAGGAAGTTATAAATACGAAATAATGTTAATTCAAAGTCATTTGTCATTTGGGGACAGCCGTGTCCTTTGTGGGACAAGGGATGTTTTTCCAGATTTGTAATTTATTGCTCTTTATAGTTAAATGCAGCTACAAGCAAAAAGAGGAAAAGCAGGAAAAAAAAAAAGCAGGGTTTCCCCTAGAGCTACCGGGGTGGAAGCTAAGCTGGCAGACTAGGACTACCTTTATCCTAGCCAGCAGCTCCGGGGGGCACTATGCCCCTCTAGTCAGAAGCCCCCACATACACACAGCAGGACCACCAGGAGGCAACCTGGGCCCTTGGGGGTCTTCTGATATCCCCAAACAGCCAGTCAGTCATAGGCCTGACTATCCACATAGGGGTCTGGTTTCTCTCTTGGCCTAGTCCCCTCTGGCCACTAGGTCCAAGCCATCCTCAAAGTGGCATGACCGCATCCTTCATGCCCTCCATCGAACATCTGCTCTCAACCTCTGCACATCTGTGACTCTAGGGTTTCAGGTCTCAGAGGAGGCTCATGCTCCCTACCTGGGAAGCCATGCACACAGCTGCCTTACGGAGAGCCCAGGACTCGACTCCCAGTTCCTTGTCCTTACATACTCTGGCCAGGGTTCATGTCTGTCTTTCAGGACCCTTTGAAGGGCCCTTGTCCTTCACCGCAGTGGGCTCTCATCCCCCTGGGCTGGAGAGAGTGCCTACTATGATCTGTGTGGCACTCTGGCTCTCTAGAGTGCATCTTGCTCACAGTCATTTGACGTTGGCATTAGTTCTTTTTAGCGGCTCTCTTCGAGGCTGACCTTCAGGACGATGGGACCCATGTGAGCTTCCTTTTGTCGTTTCCCCAGGGTCTGTACAAGGCTGGCATACAGCAGGTGCTCCACAGAGCACTGTAGGGGAGCCATACTACCTGGTCCCCCAGCCCAGGACATCATAAGTACCATGCAGGACACCTGGGAAGGCAGCTCTGGCTGAGCCCTGGAGTAGGCAGCCAACCAGAGGGTCACTACTGCACTGGCTTGGGAGAGTGTGAGAGTACCAGGCAGGTGACCTTCTGGCCCCACTGATCACAGGCAAAGGTGAAAGGTCACAGATCCTCCAGAGAGCAATAGAAGCAATAAAGGGCTCCCTGGCCCTCGCAGCTGAAAGTCTTCCCATAGCTGGGGTGTCCCGGGCAGAGGAACTCTGACAGCTGCCAGGCCCTAACTGCACTCAGCCTCCCAATGCCACCTCCCCAAGCCTGGGCTAGGAAAGTCAAACTAGGCTCCCTTGACCCTGTCTGACCTCTCCTGGAAGGAAATCTTAGCCTATACTATGACCTATGACTGCAGCTTCCAGCGCTGCCCTAAACCCTTGTCACAAGAACCAGAACCCAGGAGCCAGGCTCGGGAACACAAGTGGATGTCAGCTGAGTGATTTGATCCCAATGAGATTAAAATGCGGCCAAAGCCCAGGTGCCGGCAAGAGCACTCTGCCAGGGGTTGCCGCAGAAACACAGGCAGGGCCTGAATCTCCCTGAGCTTCAGGCAGGCTTGAGAGAAGAGCAGGAAGGGCTTGGGGACTCTAGGTTAGTGTCTGGTTCTGACAAAGGGGGCCATGACAACACAACCTTCTACTCCCAGTCTCCTGGCAGCCAGAGCGAGGTCCTCATATACCCAAGAGCTGGTGTGCTCACGAGGACCCTATGGAGAGGGTTAGGAAACACCAACCAACCACACAAGCAGATCCACCACAAGGCCACCTCAGAGCCTCAGGGACCAACCTCTCAGCTATGAGGTACTGGGGAGCTAGCTGTTAGTGCCTCAGGTCTCAGAACCATTGTCCATGGCAGAAAGGAGCTAGCTTCTACCGCATCCCCCCCAAAAATTGTCCTGTCATCAAGACTACGCCTATACTGCCCAGGGGCCACACTGTCTTCCTTCCCTACCCAGAATGTTCCCTCCCTGTAGACAGGACAAAGCCTTTGTCACAGGAGGTAAATGAACAAGTTGGACCCAAAGCTCACTTAGAGGCTACTGGATCTCCACCAGGATAATATCTAATCCTCTAACCCCTTCTTGATGGTGATGGGTCCCTTTCTGCAGAGTCAGCGGATGGTACCCAGTCCCACCTTCAGGATGGAGGTCTGATGGGTGGGATAAGGAACCTGGCCAGGGGAGGAAGGCTGCTCAGGGTGGCAGTGCACATCTTGTGTTACCTCCTCCATTACGCTCTTGAAGCCAGCCTGACCTACAAAGTCACCACACATGCCTTGCACACAAACTCCAGCACTCAGTCCTACTGGCAGGCTGGTGGAGGACATGCGGCTTGAAGTATGGGCAGGGTGTAGAACCTATGGATAGAGAGTACAAAGACATGAGAAGCCTTCCTGGCCTCGTTCAGTACCTGCTCCAGGAGTGAGTCAGAGTCACCTAAGGAGATCCTGCGAGCTGAACCCTGATGAGCAAGCTGCCTTTTCTCACACACGGGGGTAGCACCCACAGATTCTGATTTTCCCCAGTCCATGAGTTGTCTCCACACAGCCTGAGGAGTGTTCACCAGACATGCCCCTGGCTCTGCCTAGAGACTAAGCCCCAGCCTCCTGGACAGGGAAGTCAGGCCCAACGACCTTGGGGACATCTACCATAGGTGGGGTGCCTGGGGATCTCAGTGCAAAGGTTCCAGAGAAAAAAAGAAACAGCCGTAAACCAAAGGGCAGCATTCTGCTGACAGGTGGCACCCAGTGCAGGGGCCCTGGTGCTGAGAGCTGCCCAGCCTTCAGTCCCACAGTGGAGACTCTGCCCCAGGAAGGATAGACCGGCAAAGGCTGCACGTATCTTAGGGCCCTGATCCCTTCTGGAGCCCTTCCATTCATTCCCACAGCAGTTGCCTGAGTGACCGTGTGTGCCCGTATGAGGGTGAATGCCAGGATCCCCATGAGTTAGATGGGCCTCCAGGCTCTGTTACTTCCTGAGCAAGCCTGAAGCGTTCATCACAGTGAAGAGTTCTGGGTGCCGCCCTGGCTTCTGGGACTGGAGCTTCAGTGAGATTAAGAAATGAGGCCAGGCACAGTGGCATGTGCCTTTAATTTCAGTACTCAGGAGGCAGAGGCAGGCAAGCAGGCAGATTTCTGAGATAGAGGCCAGCCTGGTCTTTAGAGTGAGTTCCAGGACAGCCTACACAGAGAAACCCTGTCTTGGAAAACCAAAAACACTGACATCAGGATAGTATGTCCAAAATACTTCACAGTATCTTTCTAAACCCTGCTACCAGCTGAAAACTGCTCAGGTGACAATCACACAGGTACATAGGGGCATCACCTGTGCTCTGGAGCTTCCATTCCATAGAGGGTGCCAGGGAAAAGTTCTCAGATACATACACACACACACACATATACACACTCACAAACACACACAGAAACACACACACACACCGGGGTTGTCCAGGGACGAAAATGAGAAGTCTTTGGAAGGAGAGAGGAGACAAGCATGGAGTCAGGGCTGCAAATCTCTGAGGTGACACTCTCTAGATTGAGTGTTTCTGTACTTGTGGAGACCCCACCAAGATTTAAGAGGATCTCCAGAGACCCTGAGTTAAAAGACAGGTTCTAAGAGGGAGCAGAGTCCTGCAGATACATGTAGCATCTGCTTGTCCAGCTTCCCTGGAGCAGAGTCCCACTGGGTGTCCCTGCCACACCTGGAGGCTGGGCAGGTCCCAACACCAGGGGCTCCCACACTGGGTTCCACCCAGTGTCCCTCCCATTTCTCCCTGATGAAACCCATGCATCTATCTACCTCACACGGGACCCCCTGACAAGTCCCTAGAAGCTGAAATAAGGCTGTAGGAATCAGAGATACCAACTTCCCCCAGCCCAATTCTTCTTGTCCTTAAGGCTCCTGGCCATTTTTTCCACTAGACTTGCTCTTGGGATATAGTCATGGTGGTCCTCTAGCCTCAGCACCTCCCGGGAGTCCTAGAATTACAGCTTAATTGTATCACACTGTGATCCTAATACTTGAGAGAAACAATGTAAGAAAGGAAAGGTTTGGGGGCTGGAGAGATGGCTCAGCAGCTAATAGGACTGGCTACTCTTCCAGAAGACCTAGGTTCAGTTCCCAGCACCCACATGGAAGCTCACAGCTGTCTGCAACCCCTGTTCTGGGGGATCTATTGCCCTCATACAGACATGCATGCAGGAAAAACACCAATGTACATAAAAATAAATAATAATAATAATAAAAAGAAAGGAAAGGTTCAAGACTTGTAGTTTCACCAGATTTTAGTTCACCAGAGTGGAGGTGGCGTGGCTGACTGTGTCCGCAGACCCTGAGATGAATACAGCCTTCAAAGTTCCCCTTTAAAAAGCTCCACATAGGTGTGAAACAAAGGATAACCAGGCAACCATCCACAGCCCCAGAGATGCTAGGTAACAAGGAGGATCCTAAGAGAGACTCATGGATAGCCCTAGGAAGGGAGAATAGATGAGATCTCCTAGGTAAACTTGGGAAGGGAGAGCAGAGGGGAAGCAATGATGGATGGGAGATGGGGGAGAGCAATGAAAGATATATCTGTTTTTTTAAAGATTTATTTATTTATTATGTATACAACATTCTGCCTCGATGTATGCCCGCACGCCAGAGGAGGGCGCCAGATCTCAGTACAGATGGCTGTGAGCCACCATGTGGTTGCTGGGAATTGAACTCAGGACCTCTGGAAGAGCAGTCAGTGCTCTTAACCTCTGAGCCATCTCTCCAGCCCCTGAAAGATATATCTTGATAGAGGGAACCATTTTGGGGTTAGGGAGAAACCTGGTGCCAAAGAAATTCCCAGGAATCCACAAGGATGACCCCAGTTAAGATTCCTAGTGATAGTGGAGAGGGAACCTGAACTGGCCCTCTCCTGTAATCAAAGTGGTGACTATCCTGTCATCACAGAGCCTTCATCCAGTAACTGACGGAAGCAGATACAGAGACCCATAGCCAAGCACTGGGCAGAACTCCGGGAGCCCAGTCAAAAAAAAAGGGGGGGGGGGGGAGAGTGTCAGGTTCATGGCAGGGAAACCCGCAGAGACCGCTGACCAGAGCTTGTGGGAATTCAGGGACTCTAGACCTACAGCTAGGGAGCCTACATGGGACCAACCTAGGTCCTCTCCATGTGGTTGAAAGTTGTGTAGCTTGGTCTGTTTGTGGGGACCCCTACCAGTAGAGCAGTAGAACCAGATTCTGTGCCTGGCACATGAGTTGGCTTTTTGGAGCTCATTCTTTATGGTGAGATGCCTTGTTCAGTCTTTGATGCAGGACAGGGGAGGGGGTGCAGAGGAGCTTGGTCTTGCCTCAACTTGATATGCCAGGCTTTGTTGACTCCCCCAGAGGAGGCTTTATTTTTCTGAGGAGTGGATGGGGGTGGGTAGAAAGAAGGTGGTGGAGAAGGAATGGGAGGAGAGGGGGGAGGGGAAACAGTGGTCAGTATGTGAAATAAATAAAATTTTTAAAAAAAGTTTAAAAAAGTTCCGCATCCTTCCTAAACAGTGCCCCGGCTGGGGAACAGCCATCTCCCAAAATACATGTTGAAATCCACACCCCCAGGACCTCAGGATGACCCCTGAAAACAGGGTCCTTGCAGTTACAATAAGGTAAGCCAAAGGTCATGGTAGACTAGGGTCGGTCCTGGTTCAATATAAGGGAAGTTGGACAGAGACACCACAGGGAGAATACCACACAGAGGAGAGACAGAGATGAGCATGATGCTTCTACACCCCTAAGAGGCTGGAGACGTCCAAAGAAGACACCTTAGCCTTCGGAGGAGTCAAACACATAAATACATACACACATATACATACACGTGTGTAAGAAAAAATAAAGGAAGAAAAAGGAAGAAATAATCTTTCGGTTATTTGGATGCATCCCAGTGCATCCAAAATATCTCAGCCTGCTACCTTCCCAGAAGATAATGGCATAATTCAGCATCTCTGGTTCATTCAGGTCTGTGCACCCGCTGTGTAGTCCACACTGAGCCGCCGTAGAGCAGGACCAGCCATCCCAGGACAGCCATGTGTGCTGCATGAGACCAGCACCCTCCTGAGACAGGTCCTTCTCAGTCTCCATGTTTGGGCCAGAACTAATAACCAGGTAAGCTGAACTAGGCCAAGGGTCCCTAGGTCTATACCTGGGTGAGTGATGGAGGTGGTCCAGCTAACCGAACAGGAGCAGAGCTGCACAGAGGGCTGGGGAGGGGAGGAGGGGAGGGCTGAGCCAGCCACTCAATTCTCTCCTTGCAACTCAGGTGCAGGAGACAGGGCCTTCTTCTCTCCCCAAACCTGGGCCAGTGGGACCCCATGTTACCATTCCTCCACTAAGAACAAGGGACTGAATCAGCAAATGGGACCATCCAGGCTCCACAGCAATCCCCTGCCTCAGTGATGGATGGGGTGGGTTTTCCATGAAGCCTTCCAGCCAGCACCCCAGTACGCTTTGGCCACCCAGGCAGGGTGAGGGTCGTGCCAGGCTCTGCTGCCAGGCCAAGCTGTCTGCCGATGCCCCTGGCCAGCAGCCGGAGGAGAGCGACTCACATTTTCCTATTAGGACGCTGGCCTGGCAGTTGGGGAGCCATGCTGATAAGGGAACCCTGGGCCTCTTCTGTGCCTGTTCTCTGAGCAGCAGTCAGGAGCAAAGGAGGGCAGGCACAGAAGAAACCCTAGCCAGGACACAGAAGCTCAAGAGTGTAGACTTCACCCTGTTTTCTTCCCTGCTCCCCTGGCACCTGCTGGGCTTAGCGGACAAGCTGGGCATTATCAAGACATACTAGGTACACAGCAAGTACTCAAAGGATGAGTGTATGGCAGGACTGGAAGAAGAGGATGGGGAGGGAGGGAGGGAGGGAGGGAGGGAGGGAGGGAGGAGGGGAGGGAAGGGGGGAGGGAGGAGGGGAGGGAAGGGGGGAGGGACAGACTATGCTCTTTGCTGAGGGAAGGATCTGCCCTGCCCCACATTGAGCTGACAAGCAGTGAGGAGCCCACAGAGTGCCTTGCTCCCTGGACAGAACTAGACAATGGAAGACACAAGTCCCAGGTCTTGACCCCCTCGGGTCCTCCAAACAGCACCATTCCCAGAGAAGGACATGTACAGTGTAACTGGGAGCTAGGACTCAGGCCAGAACTACCAGTTCAAACTCCAGCTCTGCCCAGCTGTGCTGTGTGGCCTTGGGCAAGTCGCTGAACCTCTCTGTGTCTACTCCATAAAGTAGCTCTGAGAATGGACCAGGGCACCTCAGCTTAAGGAACTTGGGAGACAGCTATGATAAGAACAGGGGTTCCTCAGCCCAGCTCACTTCTGCAGAAGACAGAAGCTCCAGGCAGAGCCAAGGAAGGGAGGAGGTCCTGGGAGACCTGGACACCAGCCTATCAGAAGCCAAAGCAGCCCAGACTGCCCTGAGTTCCTTAGGCCGTGTCAAGGACAGCTGTGCAAATGAGGTTCCTCCTTGTGATGGGGCGGGACGGACCTACAGCCTCCTTGTGGTGGGGAAGGACAGACCTACAGCCTCCTTGTGGTTGGCAGGGACGGACCTACAGCCTCCTTGTGGGGGGGCAGGGATAGACCTACAGCCTCCTTGTGATGGGGCAGGGATAGACCTACAGCCTCCTTGTGGTGGGCAGGGACGGACCTACAGCCTCCTTGTGATGGGGACAGGGATGGACCTACAGCCTCCTTGTGATGGGGCAGGGATGGACCTACAGCCTCCTTGTGATGGGGCAGGGATGGACCTACAGCCCAGAGATCTTCTTGAAAGTCATTAAGGTTTTTGTTATGTGTGATGTTAGAGCTCAAACCCAGCATCTGTGACTCATCAGGCGAATGCTACAGAACAATGCCCCAGCCTCCTCTGATTCTAATTTTAAGAGCAGGATGTGTTCTGGGTCCTGGATAATAATATGTTACGTTAGGGGGAGAAAGCAAGCAAACCTGACCCAGGATGCTGGTCACCATGCTTCCTGCAGGGAGGAAGTAGGGAGTAAGCGCAAAGCAAACAGCCCAGGACCCCACCCAATGTTCACACACAACCTGCCTCCAAGTTGGCCTCTGGTGGCTCCATTGGCCCAGGTAGTGTATGTACATGCTGTAAGCGTATGGGTTTGCTCTGGAGATCTCAGGAGACCTGGCATTGCCTGCGTAGGGGGTAGAACAGAGGTGTCTGTCAGACACACAGAATGGCCCCCGGGCAGTGAGCAGGACTAGGTGCAAATGGCCAGTGATGACCACCAGGCTTCTGTCCCACACAGCCAGAAACAGCTTCTGGGAGCTAGGAAATAGGGGCTACACTTCCAGAACTTTCTCTGATACCCCTAAGTCAAGCTGGCTTTCACACATGCTGAGTAGCTGCCCCCTGCAACCTGCAAACATAACATAACCACTCCTCTGTTTCCCCTTCTTCCCCTGTGGGTGTGGGTTGGGCAAATGAGTCCTAATGGCTGAACGGCATGGAGAGACCCCGTTCCGGCCGTCTACACACCCCGCTGGGCCTCAATGCACCAATGCTCGCACAACCAGCTCCCAGCCACTGGCCCACTAGTGTTCCCCATTTTACACACACACACACACACACGAGAGAGAGAGAGAGAGAGAGAGAGAGAGAGAGAGAGAGAGAGAGAGAGAGAGAAAGAGAATACGTGGTGTGCTGAGCATACTGTGTCCGGCTTCCAGGCATAGTCCTCAAACAGGGGATTCATACACAAACACAACTCAGCCCCAGCAGGCTGGTCCTGGCTTGCAGGTGTACCTGGGAAAGAAGAGCCGCAGGTGAGGGGAGGAGTCATCCATTGTGGAGGGAGGAAGCTCGGGTGGGATGAGAAATGCAGAGAACAGGTGGGTGAGTTGGCCAGGACCATCTCACAAGACCACTGAGTCAGCACCCACACCAGGAAGAAAATGCCCGAAACCCGGGCTCTACCCAACTCAGGGTGGCCAAGAACAAGAGCTGGCCTTCCAGATAAGTCTCGAAGTAATGGACCACTTAGGAGGTTAACTGTCATTATTGGGAGCATGTTGAAGGAATTCTTCATTCCCCATGAATGAAGTCATGAATTCACCACAGAATAATTAGTAACTGCTTTGCTAACTACATTTGTTTCTGAGGGCCTGACAAGGTCTGCAGAATTCTCAGCTACCCCTACCCCATTCTCTACCCCACCCCACTCCCCCGCAGACTTGCTCACTCAGCTCAGGCAATGGACAAACCCAAGTGCGGGCAGGGCTTTGCTCAGGCAGAACCATACTGCCCGAGATGGCTCTCAGGAGGGTCATCCTGCTTCTTCTAGTTCATAGATATATGGCGTAGCATTGCTGTACCCACCGCCGTCACTACAGCGGAACCTCCAGCATGGGCACACTCCCATTGGATTAGGCCCCATGATGACTCCACCTTACCTTGATTCCAGCTGCAAAGGCCCTGCTTTCAAATAAAGTCACATTCTTGGATGCCAGGGGTGAGGACTTTCACATGTCTTGGGTGCCTGCCAGTCACATCCTAGACACTAGGTGCCCCTGCTATGCTGAAGTGCGTATCATGGGCTTAGAACAGAAAGCCCTTTAAAGGTGCAAGATGGAACGAGAGCAGCAGAACTGGAGAAACAAATGACAGCAAGGGAGAGGGTAAGACAGAGAAGACAGAGCTGGGCGGTGGTGGCGCACGCCTTTAATCCCAGCACTCGGGAGGCAGAGACAGGCGGGTCTCTGTGAGTTCAAGGCCAACCTGGTCTACAAGTGCTAGTTCCAGGACAGGCTCTAAAGCCACAGAGAAACCCTGTCCTGAAAAACAAAAAAACAAACAAAAAAACAAAAACAGAGAAATGATAGGGGCTGGAGAGATGGCTCAGAGGTTAAGAGCACTAGCTACTCCTCCAGAGGTCCTGAGTTCAATTCCCAACAACCACATGGTGGCTCACAACCATCTATAATGAGATCTGGTGCCCTCTTCTGGCCTGCAGGGATGCAGGCAGGCAGAACACTGTATATGTAATAAATAAGTAAATCTTAAAAAAACAAAAAAAACAGAAAAGTGAGAGGCTTGCACTGAGGGGTCACTGGTGTCCAGAAGACATGGACTTTTTTCTCCCAGGCAAGTGGGAACCACAAAGGATTTGGGAGAGGGAAGGGATCTGACCTCCCTCAGGGCCTACTGCTACTGTATTTGAATGGACTTCAGAGAGGCAAGAAACCCCAAGGAGACGGGCTCCTTGTTGGGGTGACCAGTGATGCCTGAAGACCCAGAGACCACAGCATGTGCTTGGAGCACAACTGGTGCCCATCTGAAGAAGCATATGGTTCTAAATATGAACAACTAGGACCAGCTTTGGACACACAACCTAGCTTCTCAGAGGGGCCTCCAGCCAGAACCATAGCCCAGGGGCACAGTAGCCAGGAATCCTCCCTATCTTCACCCTTCCCTCACCCCTCCCTCCCTCCCTTCCTTTGGAGAACAAGTGACCAACACACTGTATGCTGCTGGTCTTTAGTGCCTGTCTAGGCCTTACCACTGGCCAGAGGCCCCATTATTCCAAATGTTTCCGACAGAGCCCAGAAACTCTCAGACCCTCAGTATCTTCCTCTATAAGAGGAAAATCAATTGCTACCACAGCAGAAAACCCAGAGGGCCCACACAAGCTGAGGGTCTCGTTATCAGCATCACGTGCCAGGTAAACAGTCAGTGTTCAGTCCGTACATGTAACCGTCTCTGAGATGAAGTAGGGAAGTGAGGAGGGGTCACTTTCCTTCTGAAGCCCTTGGTTCATCTGCAGATGGAAACCCCAACACCACCCCAGGAGAGAGGAAGTGACCCTCACTGAGTCTCCACCCTAGCTCCAAACTGTCCCATATGACCTAGCCACTGTGGCACCACCAGAAGCACCAACAGTCCTCCGTGCCTCTCTTTTAGCTCCCCGTGCCCCTCCCTGCTCGTGTCTCAGAGTCCACCCCAGGGTAAAGGAGCCTCCCTAAGCAGATCCTCTGTTTCAAGTGTCCTGTCACTCCCCACTCATCCATGTCTATGCCTCGCCAGGACAGGATGACACCTTCCAGCCCTGCCAGTGATACTATGTGACCACCGGAAGACTCCTAATAGGCAGCCCTGGCTCAGGAGCCCAGCAGCCCATAAGAAGGTGCCTCGGGCACAGCCTGGGCCTCATCCCTCTCCAGGAAACGTGCATGTTATTTAAAAAGGATGTCACAGCACACAGCATGCAGAGGCTTGGCTGCCAGCACTCTGATGCTGGTTGTGGGCTCTAAGACCGGGCAACTGGCCAGACACCCAGCAGCTCACTGGCACTTACACACCCCAGCCTGCACCCTGGATGCCCTTCACTGGGCTGGCACAGACATGACCACCACAGGGCCTGAACAATATCTCCCTCCTGCCTGTCCTCTGAGCAGCTCTGGAAAGTGTACAGCCAGGGCTGGCCAAGACTCCCCCAGAGGCCCAGAGCTCACCCTGATGGCCTTGCGCACCAGGACAGGCAGGAGAGGGCCTTCTTTCCTGTCCCCTGTCTCTCCTAAGAGCTCTTGCTCCAGCCTTTGATCTTCCATAAGCGCGGCTGCTGCTCCCTATCCGCCATGACATTGACAATTGTTTATTAGTTCTGAAATAGCTGAAATCATGTCAAACATTCCGCATGTTAGAAAAATGTTTATGAAGTGTTATCATCGTTTATGTAACAGTGCGTGTTGGGAAAGAAGCATAGATGCTGCAGACCACACAGGCCAAGCCCAGCATGGCTGTGCCCGGGGAGGGGCTGTAGCCTGGAGTATGCCCAGGTTCCCCAGCTCTGGGAGCAGATGCTGAGACCAGGGAACATTCTAGGTCCTGCAAAACCTCCAGAGCCTGGCCCAAGGCTGTGGAAAGTCCCCTCACTCCCTGGGGGAACCAAAGTTTCATGGTTTTCAACATTTTGCTGCGCTCAGTCAAGGTCTAGTTCCTCTGGGCTTTAAAGAGCCCTTTGGAAGTACCACTGACAGCCTCTGTTTGAAGTGGGCACTTAGCTTTCCTGCCTGTCCTACAGGAAGTGCTGCGGGCAAGAGTTCTATGCTGTGCTCCACGTCACAGGATGGGCCCCAAGGAAGACCTCAGGGACAATTAGGTGGGCATGGGATCTGGCCTATCCGTCCTTACACTGACCCTTGCTGTCACCTCAAATGAGTTTTTCTGCATAAATGCCAAAGGGACACATTGGCCAAGTGTGCTGTCCCCAAAGAGTGAGGAAGAGTGGCCAGCAGATGGCAGGGGGCCAGCACGTGTAAGGGCCCCGGAGAGAAGAAAGCGCAGAAACACCAGGGTGAGGGCAAGACTATAGTGACTGTGTTTTAACAAATAAAGCCTGCCTGAAGATCAGAGTGCAGAGCTAAGTCACTAGAGGCCAGGCAGTGGTGGCACACACCTTAATCCCAGGACTCAGGAGACAGAAGCAGACAAGCTCTGTTAGTTCAAGGCCACCCCGGGCTACTTGAAATCTGTCTGAAAGAGAAACGGAGCTCACACAAAGGTGATCCCAGCACTTGGGAGCCCACGCCTTTAATCTCAGCACAACTAGGGAAGTGGAGACAGGGGTGATGTGGCTGGGCAGAGAGAAGAATTTAAGGTGGGAGAAGACAGGAGCTCATGCAGTCTGAGCAAGCAGTCTGAGTCTGAGGATTCAGTCTGAGAACAGGCTTGCCCATTTGGTATGAGTGTTGGTAGAGGTAAGAACTCTCTAGCTAGGCTGGAGAGATGGCTCAGTAGTTAAGAGCATTGCCTGCTCTTCCAAAGGTCCTGAGTTCAATTCCCAGCAACCACATGGTGGCTCATAACCATCTGTAATGGGGTCTGGTGCCCTCTTCTGGCCTGCAGGCATACAAGCAAACAGAATAATGTTTACATAATAAATAAATAAATATTTTAAAAAAAAGAACTCGCTAGTTGCTGACTGTTCTGCTTCTTTTATATTTCATCATTAACCCCTATATCTGATTCCTGGTTTTTATTATTAAGATCAATTAGAATTTGTGTTACACAAGACACAGAGTCAGGCAGCAGGGGGCACTAGTGTGGTAGGAGGCAGTGGTGGACAGGGCAGATTCCAGGGCACAATTGCCAGCATAGACACAGGTCCCGACACTGAGGACTGGTGTTGCTTGACTGTTGTGAAGTCTCAAACAGTTCTCTTCACCTCTCTGAGTCAATTTTCTGGCCTTTAAATGGGAACAAACACTGTCAGGAGAGACAAGAGCTGACACAAAGTATCAAGACAGCAAAAGGGCAGTCAGCACTCTCATCAAAGACATCACTGCCAAGAGTCAGCCTGCCTGTAACTGTAGATTTGCCCTCTAAAGGAAATGCCCACAAAAGCCCTATGCACAGACGTCTATGCAAACTCCACTCATAATGACCTGAAGGTAACACCGTGTACATCCACTATCACTCAGGTGATGCGCTCTGGCTCATTCACACAGGGATTCATGGACAGCCAAGCAGACAAGTGATGGCTCAGCCACGAGAGGAAATACTATTCAGCCATAAACAGAAACAACATCCCACAGCATCCTGATCAGAAGTCAGGAAGAAGAAGCTGCAGAGGGTGTGGTTTTCTACAAACTGTCCAAAAAGAGCGGATTAGCTGTGCAATGGTCACATCTGGGGAGAGGAAAAAGAGGGCACACGCCTCTCCAACACTTCCTCCTGATGACTCTGGACCAGGTATGACATTCCCTAAGTCATTAACACCATACCTGTGTCCAGGCAAGGATTATTATTAATCAACAAGAGCTCTTAGGAAGAGGGAGCAACATCTGAAATCCCACATGAAACACCAGAAGAGCTGAAAACAGACAACCAAGCAACCCTTTTCCCTACTGTTCACTCCAGTCAAAGTACAGATGCTCCCTAGTACCCAGTACTCATACCAGCCAATGTGGAGGTGCTCCCCAGTACCCAGTACTCATACCAGCCAACGTGGAGATGCTCCCCAATACCCAATGCTCACAGCAGCCAAAGTGGAGGGGCTCCCCAGTACCCAATGCTCACACCAGCCAAAATACAAATGCTCCCCAGTACCCAATACCCACACCTGTCAAAGTGGAGATGCTCCCAGTATCCAATGCTCACACCAGCCAAAGTGGAGATGCCCCCCAGTATCCAATGCCCACACCAGCCAAAGTACAGATGCTCCCCACACCCTTGGAGGGAGGGGTAGACAGAAACAGCACTTCTCCACACAGCAGAGGAGTTGACCCCCGGAACATTGTTCCTGGGGAAAAAAGCCAAACCCCAATACTGCACATTATACAATTCCAGTTACAGAAAGTGCCCAGCTAGGTGAACTGGGTGTAGGAGGGAGCGAAGAGCAGCTTTTAAAGGGTTCCCCAGTCTCTCTTTGGTATGGTGGAGTTGTGTAGAAGTGGTGTTGAAACTGGAGAATGCACTAAATGTCATTTAATTGTTCACTTTCAAGTGACTTATAGGGTTGGAGAGATGACTCAGCAATTCAAAGCACTGGTTTTTCTGCTTGAAGTCCTGAGTTCAATTCCCAGTACCCGTATGTAGGTAGACTCATGAAACCCGATGCTGTCTTCTGGTGTGTGACATAGAGCAGACAAAACACCTATATACACAAAACGCATAATCAAGTGACTCTCAGGCTTCGGCAGTGCCTAACCCTGATGTGCCCGCATCCCTGGGCTCCTCATCTCACCTCGGGCCCAGAGGAAGCTGAGGACAGACCTCATGGGATTCACCTTGCTCCAGGTGATTCTATGTTTATGTGTAGTTCCACATAGAACAAAGGCATGAAGCTCCAGCACCGGTTGTCAGCAGTTCCCAGGGCAGGAAGACCCCTCCCTCATGGAGCGGGTCACCGAGTCCTATGGACAGACCCCCATGGCAAAGTTCTGGATACATTTCTTTGCCAGGACTCTGCTCATACCGTAGTGCTTCCCATGATGAATTTTCTCCTTTTTAGCAGGTCACTCAAGCTAATCCTTAGATAGCACATGGCAGATAGAATTCCCCATTGGAAAGAGGAACCCAGTCTCCATTCTGAACCCGGACAGCCAGGCTGTTAAGGGGCTCTGGTCCTGTGATGTACACTGATACCCAAGGGCATTCTGGTGATTACCCACCCAGCCCCATTGTCATGATGCACCCATGCCTTTCCATGCCTCTGCTTTCCTGCTGAGTCTGAGTTCACAAAGAGGGTCATCAGAGGGGAGCCACACCCAACATCCCATCCAGGGCGCTGAGACCCAGGGGCAGAGGCATCTTCTCTCTTCCCATATCTTCATTGTTTAATTGCTTTTAGGCCATAAAATTCTGACTTTAATATTTTCAACTCTTGTTTCTCATAAAACAACATTAGTATTCCTCTAAAGACACGCAGACCATTAATGTATCTTTATGATGTGCGCGGGATCCCTGGTGCCTGGACTGCAGCCTGCTGACACCAGACCCTGGCCTCACAGCCTTGGTTACAACATCTGGGTCTGACGCGGTCTCTGCACGCATGGCAGGGCGATGCAGTTTTACTATCTGTGACTGCTGCCCAGTCCGAGGATCTGCTCTCTCTTCACCGACACCTCCTTGTCCCCTCTGTCTGCCCTCCGCTAGAGTCACAGATCAAGTTATCCTGACCGACAGCCATTTACGGTTCCCATCACAAGCTCGTTAAGTTCCTCCAACTCCAGGAAGCTGAGGCCACTCTAGGCAGACACACGAGCCTGGGAGCCCTGCCATCACAGCCCCAGGCCAGGGGACAAATGAGCAGAAAAACAAGTCCTTGTTTCCCAGAGTTGAGTCCCCAACGAGATCCAGAACTGCCCAGAGGACTGCCATTACCTGTCAGTGGCCTCCTTCAGCCCCCTTCCCCTCTGTTAGATAACAGGCAGCTGACCTGGCCCCAACTGGTCAGGGACGAAGGAAGGATTCTGCCTACCGCCAGGACACCAGGACGCTCTTCCAGTGACCCCACACAGTCCAGGAGCAGCTCCCTCTACTGCCTTGCTAGCAGCTGGAACTACAGAGGCCAAGTGTGACCAGAGCAGCTATGGTTTTGCCCCAGGGAACAGGACCTCCAGCAGGAGGGCAAGAATGAGAAGAGCAGGGGTCAGTCTGCACACACTGGTCTCTCCAGAGTTGAGATTCCTAGCCAGGCGTAGTGGCGCACTCCTTTAATCCCAGCACTTAGGAGGCAGAAGCAGGCAGATCTTTGAGTTTGAAATCATCCTGGTCTAGAGAGTGAGTTCCAGGACAGCCAGGGCTACACAGAGAAACTCTGTCTTGAAAACAAAACAAAACAAAAGCCGGGTGGTGGTGGCGCACGCCTTTAATCCCAGCTCTCGGGAGGCAGAGGCAGGCGGATCTCTGTGAGTTCGAGACCAGCCTGGTCTACAAGAGCTAGTTCCAGGACAGGCTCCAAAGCTGCAGAGAAACCCTGTCTCGAAAAACCAAAAAAAAAAAAAAAAAAAAAAAAAAACCTTGGGATTCCAAAACCTTAGCAACCAAGAAAAAAAAAAATACCCGCCATTTAAACATTTTTACTTCTTTTTATTCGGTTTTTGATTTTTGAAACACAATGTCATGCAGCCCAGACTGGGCAGGCTCAAACTTTACTGTGTATCTGAGACCGGCCTTAAATTCCTTATCCTCCTGCCTCTACTCACTGAGTAATGGGTTACAGGTTTATACTCAAACTTTTACTTCAATTGGATGCTTTTTTAGATAATTGTGGGTTCACAGGCAGAAATGACCCTGCTACTCCAGGCAAGGGTCTGTAGACCACAGAAAACTGTTGATGGTTCTCAGCCATAAAATCCAGCCACCTGAGGAACCTCTGAAGACCCTCAGGCCTGGGGAGATACCCCAATGCTAAGAGACAGTAGTTGAGAACAGATATTGTTCTTGCAAAGGACTTGAGTTCAGTTCCCAGCACCATGCCAGACATGTTCACAACTACTTGTAAATCCAGCTGCAGGAGAACAAGACACCTCTGCCCTCACAGGGTACCTACACTCGAATATACAAACCCACACACAAATGTACACATACATATAATTTTTTATTTATTTTTTTTTTTTTGGTTTTTCGAGACAGGGTTTCCCTGTAGTTTCTAGAGCCTGTCCTGGAACTAGCTCTTGTAGACCAGGCTGGCCTCGAACTCAGAGATCCGCCTGCCTCTGCCTCCCGAGTCCTGGGATTAAAGGCGTGCGCCACCACCGCCCGGCTACATATAATTTTTAAAAATAATAAAAATCAATATATTTGTAAAAAGATCCTTAGGTCTGGGTACACAGCTCAGTAATAGAGCACTCTCCTAGCATATGGGAAATCCTGAATTTAATGCCTGAGTCAATGTAGGGCAGTGTGTTCCCGTCCCAACAGCCATTTTCAAATGATCACATGGAAGCTTATAGTAATTGTAAATGCTCGGCCAATAGCTCAGGCTTATTACTAACTAGTTCTTACAACTTAACCTGTTCCTATTAATCTATGTGCTGCCTTGAGGCTTGTGGCTTTTACCTCTATCCCATTTTGTGTGTCTGATGACTCCTCTGACTCTGCCCTTCCTCTTTCCATCATTCTCAGTTTGGGTCTCCCACCTAACTTTATCCTGTTCAGCTATTGGCCAGTCAGCTTATTTATTAAACCAATCACAGTGACATATATTCACACAGTGCACAGAAGTCAAGCACGTATCTGCCACTTAAGCCCTGGGATGCAGAGGCAAGACAAGGACAGCCTGAGCTGTACAGTTGTCCCCTGAGGTCCATGAAAGCCTTTTTTTGGTCTTTTGGGACAAGACCTTACTTTGTTACCCTGGCTGGCCTTCAATGCTCTATGTAGACTAGGCTGGCCTCTAATACATAGAGATCTACCTGCTTCTGCCTCCCGAATACCTGGCCATAACAGCCCTTTTGACAACAACCACAACTGATAACGGAGTCAGAATGTTTGCAGTGCCTTTAACCCTGAGAAGGAGGGTAGCCCCACTGTGTGTAGAGAGAGACCAGGCTATTTAGAGGAAATGCCCAGAGCAGGCAAATCCACTAACGTAAGAAGTCTAGTGACCGTCAAGGGAAAAGCAAATAAACCTAGGGTTTTCCTCTGGGTGAGGAATCAGATAGACACCATGGTTGTGTAGATTGGTGGCAAGGCCAAAGGAAGCATCTCTGAGTTGTTCATGCTAGGGTGGCTATAATGCTAACCAGAGGAGGACCTGGAAGGAAGCAGGCTCATCCCCAGCAGAGGGAACCTGGGGAGGGGACAAGAGGGACAATAAAAGGAGACTTTGGCCTTATTCAGTGTTGGCCAAGTGGGTCATCTTTGCAATGTCTGTGTTATCAAAAGGAACTATAAAGACAGTGTGCTAACACAGAGGTCATGTGGGGGGCAAATGAGGGGTGCCTCTCCCCTCTAGTTGCTTCCCCGGTGCTGCGCGCTCCATGTTAGGTACATAGCCAGCTGCCAGAAAGGTCCCTTCTCCTCCCCCTCCCCCCACAGAAGCCTGTCCACAGGAAGGTAGAGACAGGGGCCCGAAATTTCATATTCTAAAGAAGCCCTGCTCTGCAGGACCCCTCTGGGGCCATATTAATAGGTGACACATTTATCTGGGGGCTGGGGCTGCAGGGCTAGACTGGCTTGGTACCGGCCACCCACCCACCCCTTATCTATTAGTCCAGTAACACAAACAGCAGTGGCTGGGCAGCTTTAAAGGTGTGCTCACAGGCAGCTGTCTTTGAAGCCTTATCTCCAGCCCTCCCTGCTCAGGGATAAAAGCCCAGGGCCGCCTCACCTCTGGGCTGGGCTTTTTGCCCCCAACTGGCTCAGGAAGCAGGGTTGGGGGCCATGGGAGCTTCAGGGATAGCCTTGCTGTCACCCAGAGAAGGCTTGCTGGGCTCAGGGGTCACCATATCCTCCAAAGCTCAGACCACCTGTCCACTCTGACCAACTCCCGTGCCAACTGGATGCATAGGTGAAGGATGCCAACGTGAGACCCCCAGGCCTCACAACAGCCCTGTGCCACAGATAAGTGAACTGGGGGTCACACTGGACTTCCTACATGCTGATTCTGACTATCAGAAGTCTCCTGGATGTGAAGGCACAAGCTCACGTCTGCAGCCATTCAGGGCTCAGAGTCAGACATAAAACCTTGTAGGACATCGACAGCTTCTGAGTAACTGGGAATACAGCTCAGTGGGTAGTGAGATTGCCTTGCGTGCGTGATGCCCTGGGTTCCATCCCTAGCACAAGAGGGGATGGGAAGAATAAGAACAGGAGGAGGTAGGGACAGAGCGAGAAAGAGAAGGAGCAGGAGGAGGAAGTTTGACATTGACCCAACAGAGCAGAGGAACAGTGGTTTGGGAAGGAGTCACCTTTCTCTCCCTCCTCTCCCTGCTTTCTCTAGTTCCAACACCATCTAATTCCTCACCGCACACTCTCCAGCCTTGCAGCTCCCCTCCTTTCTCCTACACCATCTCCTGATGTGTGTGTGTGTGTGTGTGTGTGTGTGTTCGTTCGTTCTCTGGCTTATTTTGATTAAGTATCATCTGCCCCATGCTACACCAAAGACACCCTCAAGCTGCCACAACCAATATTCATTTTTTCTCCCCATGCACGTCCACAGCTGGTGTGGCCAGAATGGCCAACTATTTTTTGTAGGAGTTCCTAAAGAAGGAGAACCACATGGTACCTTCCTGAACTGCACACAGTAGGCACTCAGCCATAGCACCCCATTCCTTACCTCCAGCCTTCACACAGTGGGCAGTCGGCAGAGGGCACCCCACCCCTGCCCCAGTCCGTACACAGCACAGATCTTAGTAGGCTGTAAAAAGTTAGCAATGAGAATGCTCAGTGGGATCCTATGACTACAGTCTCTTTGGCCGACACCCACAGGTCCTGCAGGACAGAGGGTGCCCTACAAATGCCCTCGCCAAGGCCTCCCATGATGCCTGCCTCAATAATCTCATCTGCAACTTCAAGCCTGGGCTCTGAGGCTTAGCTAGGTGAAGAGGAGATGGGCCATACCTCTCTCAGCCTGGAGAATGGAGATTTTCCTATCTGTGTACTCAGGGCTTCCCCACCCATAACCATGGTGCTCATGAAACGGCCTGTATCCCTGAAGACCCACAGGCCACCCAGCTTACCTTCTAGGAAAGCCACGGAGCCCTCCAAGTCTTACGAGATCTGAGCCCCGCATCCCTGTACTCTCCCAGCCAGCTTCTTGCTGAGATGAAGACAAGAGCACAGGATCTCTGGAGGACCCATTTAATAGAACATCTCAAGGGTTTAGTTCTTAACTGTAACTGATAGGAGAGGTAGCCGGACTGAGGCAGAAGGACACCAAGTTCGAGGCCTGCTTGGCCTACAGACAAAATCCAAGGCTGGGCCTAGAGACTTGACTCAGTAGTAGTGCACTTGCTTAACATGTGTGAGTCTCTACAGTCTACCCCAACACCACCAAAAACAAAAACCAAATTAAATAAACGAGGCCACCTTGGGCAACTTAACAAGATTCTGTCTTAAAATGAAAAAAGGCCTGGGGGTGTACCTCAATGCTTACATGACAAGTACAGGGTTCTGGGTTTAATCCCCAGGACCACGAAAAATTAATTGAAAAGAAAAGATGTTTTTATTTGCAAGTTTTTATAATAAAGTTTTATTATTTATACATTTATCTTCTTAATGTGTATGGCTATTTTGTCTGCCTGTGTGTTTGTACACCACATGGGTACTTGGCAATCTCAGGGCAAGGGACTGGAATTACAGATGGTTGTGAGCCACCATGTGAGTGCTGGGACTTGCAGCCAGGTCCTCCTCTGGAAGAGCAACTTCTATTCTTAACTGCTGAGCTATTTCTCCAGTCCATATGTTTTAATTTAAAAGGAAGAAAGCAAGGAAGGAAGGAAGGAAGGAAGGAAGGAAGGAAGGAAGGAAGGAAGGAAGGAAGAAGACAGATAGGAAGAAGGAAGGGAGAAAGGGAGGGAGGGAGGGAGGGAAAGACAGACAGGAAGAAAGAGAAAGACATACAGGAAGGAAAGAGGAAGAAAGGAAGGAAGAGAAAGACAGGAAGGAAGGAAGGAGGAAGGGAGGAAGGGAGGGAGGGAGGGAGGGAGGAAAGGAGGGAGGGAGGAAGGGAGGGAGGGAGGGAGGAAAGGAGGGAGGGAGGGAGGGGGGGAGGGACGGAGGAAGGGAAAGACAGACAGGAAGGAAGGAACAAAAGAAGAAAGAAAGAAAGAAAGAAAGAAAGAAAGAAAGAAAGAAAGAAAGAAAGAGGGAATATAGTGAGTGTCAGGCTCACATACAGCGACGCTGATCTTGGAGGGGGGCTTGTTGTTTCCCCAGTAGCCCTTCTTACCACCTCCCCAGGGGTAGGGAAACGTGTATATGCACATGGGTAACTGTAGATACATACTCGTTTCCTTTGTATTGAGGGAAGAAAGGGCTTACTTAGTTTACATCTCCAGATCACAGTCCATCCTTGAGGGAAGTCAGGGCAAGAACTTGAAGCAGAAACCACGGAAGGCTGTTGCTTGCTGTCTCGTTCACATGCTTGTGCTAGCTTTATTTACACAGCCCAGAACCGCCTTCCCAGTTAACTGTGCCACCTACAATAAGCTGGGTTTTCCTACATCAATTAACAATCAAGACAGTCCTTCACAGGCTAATCTGATCCAAGCCATCTCTTGACTGAGGCTCCCTTCTCAGTTGACTGTGTATTAACAGTTTAAACTAACCAAGGCTGTGTACATGATGTGAGCACACAGGGACTAAGGACATGTATGCACATGAAGTGTATACAAATGGGTAAGAGGGGAGCGGGCATATGCAGGCTAGCCAGACCTCATGCTCTGCCAGGACCGAGGGTTTGCCCCAACACTGTCCAAGATTGTACCCCAGGACCTTGTCGTCCCCTGAAACATAGGTGGATGGATGTCCGTCCATACTCCGCTCCCTTCCAGTGGATAGGAGGTACCACGGAGTCTCCAGAGGCCAGCTCTGGCTCCAGCATGCCTGGAATGTGGAAAGGGGACAGGGAGTAATGAGTAACAGGTGCCTACATACCCTTTCTAGTGCCAAAGACCCGGACCCCTGGCACATCATCAGGTCATAGCGACTTTCCCCAAACAGCAAGAGAAGCTACTTCAGTCCCAAGGCGGTGAGGACCAGACCATGGCCTCCTGAACCAGACCTCTTCCAAAGTGCTTTCTGTAGAGTCTTACCTCGTGTTGGCATCACCTCCATCTTCGAGCTTGGGACTTTAGAGCTGAAGGCTTTAGACTTCATTCAAGGTCACCCAGGAAGGGGGAAAGAGCTGGTGGCACTTCCAGTAGCCTGGGCACTAGGAGAGGGTTGTGGATTCGTGTAGGCAAGGCGGGGCTCCTGTTGGTAACTGAACAAGGATTCGTGGTGGCTAGTCTTAGGTCAAATTGACACACAAACCAGAGTTATCTGAGAGGAGGGAGCCTTAATTGATAAAATGCCTCCAGAAGACCCAGCCGTAAGGCATTTTCTTAATTAGTTATTGATGGGGGAGAGCCCAGTCCATTGTGAGTGGTACCTGGGCTGGTGGTTCTGGGTTCTATAAGAAAGCAAGCTAAGCATCCATGGGATGGATGCAAGCCAGTAAGCAGCACTCCTCCATGTCCCTGTCCTGTCTTTTATAAGGAACAGCGCTGTGGAAGTGTAAGCCAAAATAACCCTGTCCTCCCCATCTTGCTTTTCGGTCATGGTGTTTCTGATGCAACAGTACAAATCCTGGCTAAGACAGCCATGGTGCTGGAGGCCTCATGAGCCATATAGCCAATGTGTGCCAGATGTGGGTGGACATCAAATGGCCTTTGCCTTGAAGGGTGGTGCCAAAGAGGGGCTGAGCCTTAAATGGTTAAGTGGGGGTGTGGTGGGACACCTACCAGCTCCGAGGCTTTCACACAAGTGTCTACTTTTTATCCTCTGAGAGGCTACAGACCTGCCCCCACCATCTGCTGCATCTCCACAGCCTCTGGTGGATCCCAGACTAGCAGCTCCAGGCAGACTTAATCCATGGAAATGTGGAGCAAGTCTAGGGGGAAAAAAAGCCTGTAGCATGAGAGCAATAAAATTAGAAGCTGTCTCCCGAGGCCTGGCTCCACCTTGCAGCATGCTAGGCAAGCACTCTGCCAACTGAGCTACTTCAGCCTAAGTTTTACTAATTTTTGTAAAGCCCGATTTTATTGGCTGGTATTGTGGTGAATTTGTAAAGCCCGATTTTATTGGCTGGTATTGTGGTGAAGCCCTGCAGTCACGGCTGCTTAGGAGCCTGAGAGAGGAAGATCAGTTGATTCTAGGAGATTGAGACTGACTTGGACCACATAGCAGTGCCCCATCTCAAAAAAAAAGAAAGAAAGGAGAAAAGGAATGAAGACAGGGGGAATGAAGGAGGGGGCTATGCTATAGTTTGTAGAAAATCTAACTAGCATGACTACAAACTTGATTATTATAGATGGCTTTCTATAAACCTGTATTTCTTAATTATACATTATATTTTTAAATGAGCTGCAAAAACACAATTCTTTAATCAAGAGCAGAAATATACATATAACAAAATTGACCTTAAATTTGTGTCAATAGACCAAGATCCATACCAATGCCAGGTATTCATATCTATAGCATATCCCCCTTTAAATGTAAATAAAATTTTATAAACATTATTTGGGAATTTGGTTCTCTCCAAACTACTTCCTGTTGTTTATTGGGTGAAGCATTTCTAGGGTTCACAGAGACCTCTCGGGATGTCTTGTTGAATCAAACCATGTTAGCCTGGAAGGAAGCCTCAGGCCCCCATCTTCTGTGGAAACAAAAGCAGAACCTCTTTCCAAAGAAACATATCCTTAGGCCCAAATTTTGAAGTCAAGATACCTTTAAAGTATATATGTTGGTTTAGCTTAGCTGCCTGTACAATGAAATGTCTCTTTGTAGTTAGCTCCTTCATAGTCAAAAAATTCAAGGAAAATAATATGCAGCATCCAAACTCTCTGTGTATGTTCCATCTTTACATGGCTTATTTTTCTTTACTCCCTTAATATATGACTGTACTCTGTCTCTTTAAAGACTTTGTTTTATTTTTTAGTGATTTACTTCTTTTTATAACTCTCTATACTCTTTTTCTGCTCTCTCCCAAGCCTACATACATTTATCCAACACTGTGATCCATTTAGAGGTCTTTTCCATCTGAATCTGTCTTTATTACATATCTGTAATTTTTTCTGAACAAAATTGCTTCTTAAAATGCTAAGCAGCATGGCTAGGACTAAGGCTGCTTTGCCTTACCACCCAGTCCAACATGGTGGAGGTCTGTTCAGAGCCAGCTCTGTGAGCCATGCTCACAGCCCCATTTTCAGGCACAGCAGGTCTATGTTGTTGTTAAGCAAGTTGTAGTACTCTGCTCACAAGCCCCATTGAAGTGCTCAGCCTCCTGAAAGAACCAGAGTTTGTGCTGGCAACATGAGCCAGGAAGCCATCACCTGAAGGTTTTGCTGCTAATGGTGAATCAGGAAGAACTCTCTTAAAGGGGCCACAGTGTCCCTGCTTACCGCCAACAAACAGAGCCTATCTGAAAAAAATATAGCTACCAAGAAACTGCACTTAACTCTGTTCTTTTGTGTCTAGAATTTCTTTCCAAGCTCTCCCAGGTTTTATGTGGATTTAATCAGCCCCACGTTGGGGGCCCATCTGTAACTGGAAGCTGCCCAGACCTGAAATAATCAATCACACAGAGACTATATTATTTGCAATACTGTTTGGCCAACAGCTTACATGTATTTTTAGCTAGCTCTTATATCCTAAACTAGCCCATCTCCATTAATCTGAGCATCACCACGAGGTTGTGGTTTACCAGCAAAGTTCTGGCAGGCTCTGGCAGGACATCTGTCTCCTGCAGTGGCTACATGGCTTCTCTCTGACTCTGCCTCCTTTCTCCCAGCATTCAGTTTAGTTTTCCCACCTAGCTCTATTCTGTCCTATCATAAGCCAAAGTAGCTTCTTTATTCATTAACCAATAAAAGCAACATATATACAGAAGGGAATCCCACATCAGAGAGAGGAAGGGAGAAAAAGAAATGAAGGAAGGAGGGTAGCCATCTTTCAGTAACTCGCCAAAATGACAAACACAAAGGGAAAGAGGAGGGGCACTCGCTATATGTTCTCTAGGCCCTTTAGGAAACATGGAGTTGTTCCTTTGGCCACGTACATGCGAATCTACAAGAAGGGCGATATTGTAGATATCAAGGGAATGGGCACTGTTCAAAAAGGAATGCCCCATAAATGTTACCATGGCAAAACCGGAAGAGTCTACAATGTCACCCAGCATGCTGTGGGCATCATTGTAAACAAGTAAGTTAAGGGCAAGATTCTTGCCAAGAGAATTAATGTGCGGATTGAACACATCAAGCACTCGAAGAGCAGAGACAGCTTCCTGAAGCGGGTGAAGGAGAACGACCAGAAGAAAAAGGAAGCCAAAGAGAAGGGCACCTGGGTTCAGCTGAAGCGCCAGCCTGCTCCACCCAGAGAAGCACACTTTGTGAGGACTAACGGGAAGGAGCCTGAGCTGCTGGAGCCCATTCCATACGAATTCATGGCCTGATGTACAAAAAGAAATAAAAGACCTGGACTGTAAAAAAAAAAAAAAAAAAAAAAAAAAAATGAAGGAAGGAGAGGCAGAATAAGGAAGGGAGGAGGGAGGGAGGGAGAAAGAAGGAAAAAAGGAAAGAAGGAAGGAGAGACAGAGAGACAGAGGGAGAGAGAGAGGGAGGGAGGGAAGGAAGGAGGGAGGGAAGAAAAAATGAAGAAGAAGGAAGGAGAGAAGAGAAGACCAACTTAGGCCTGGCAGTGCACTTAAAACCCCAGCTGCTTGGGGGGCAGGCAGTAGAGGAAAGAAAGTTCAAGACCAGCCTGAGCTACATAGTGACACCCTGTCTCAAATTTAAAAAAAAAAAATCTTTTGAGACACAGTCTTTCATACTTAGCCCAGGCTGGCCTCAAACTCATGGAGGCATGCACCACCATACTTTATTTTATGTCATGCTGGGCATCAAGCCCAGGGCTTTATTCATGGAATACAAGCACTCTACCTACTGAGCTATATACTCCCAGCTCCTTCTATTTTTTTTTTAAATATTTAAGAGCTGGGAATGTAGCTCAGTGGTAGACCAGTATGCATAAGGCCCTAAATTCTATCCTCAGTACCATAAAAAAAAATCAGCCATATGAGGCAGAGCTGCCTAAAACTAAGCTAATGGTCTTTAATGTACAGGATGAATGTTCCCAAATGAGTCCTCCCACACACAACCACAACCAAGACTCTGACGAATCGTCGCCCAAGAAGCTGGCTCCTTGGGCTGCTTGTCAGTGGAGAAATCCTGGTGTCTACTACCTATGCTGCCCTTACCCGCGTGGAGCAGAGGTGTAGACATCAGAGCCCTGCCTCTGGGTTGCCAGGGAGTTTTCCATCTCAGAGCTGGGCCCTCTGTTTACTCACTGGAGAGTTCAATTGGGGGTGATTATGAATACAGCTGCTGGGCTGCAGGGCTGCTGGGCTGCTGGGTTGCGGGGCTGCTGGGCTGCAGGGCTGCTGGGTTGCAGGGCTGCTGGGCTGCAGGGCTACTGGGTTGCAGGGCTGCTGGGCTGCAGGGCTGCTGGGTTGCAGGGCTGCTGGGCTGCAGGGCTGCAGGGCTGCTGGTTTGCAGGGCTGCTGCTGGGCTGCTGGGGTGCTGGGTTGCAGGGCTGCTGGGCTGCTGGTTTGCAGGGCTGCTGCTGGGCTGCTGGGCTGCAGGGCTGCTGGGCTGCAGGGCTGCTGGTTTGCAGGGCTGCTGCTGGGCTGCAGGGCTGCAGGGCTGCAGGGCTGCTGGGCTGCAGGGCTGCTGGGCTGCTGGGCCAGTGTGCATGGACCTCTGAGAAAACATCCTCTCTGCTCAGTTATTAGCGCTGTTCTCAGTGCCCCTTCCCTGTCCATTCAGCCAGCCCTAAGCAGGAAGGGTTCCACTGCTGAGTACCCACTGAGGTAGACCTTGGCAAACCTTTAACTGCAACCCAGGGCTCCTTCTGAGATGCCTAGGAAGCATACTACACAGACAGGTCCCTGGTCCAGGGAGATTGTGAGCTGGCTGGGGCAGGAGCTGGGGACAGAGGAACCAGGACAAGAATTGCAGTGTCCAAACCCCAGCTCTGGTCCAGACATAAACCTACATTGCTGATGTGGAGTGTAGCGCACCACACCTGTCTACGCTCTATGTGCTACCATACAGTTCGTGAACCCGGCAAGGGACTGGAGATTGAAACACACAAAGACTCACAGACAGAGACACATGTCATCCTTGAGACAGGAATGCCCCTCCTTACTGTGTACCAGAGCTGCTTACATAGAGATCCTTAACTGATAGCCACACCCCAGCCAAACCCATCAGAAACCACTCCCCTGCCATCAGGAACTCCTGAGGGTCTCGTGCTCAGAGCAGCTGCAAGCATTACAAGTTATTTACCAGAAATTCAGGATCTGGGGGGGTTCACAGAGGCCAACAGTGGAGTATGTGACTCTTCCTCCCCACAGAGAACCAACCAGATGTGTACACGCAACCCCTTAGACACATACACACATTCCCAGGCATGCACATACACAGTTCTAAGATATGCGAGCCGGGCGGTGGTGGCGCACGCCTTTAATACCAGCACTCGGGAGGCAGAGGCAGGCGGATTTCTGTGAGTTCGAGACCAGCCTGGTCTACAAGAGCTAGTTCCAGGATAGGCTCCAAAGCTACAGAGAAACCCTGTCTCGAAAAACCAAAAAAAAAAAAAAAAGATATGCATACACAGTCCCCAGACATATACACACAATCTCCAGGCATGCACACACAGCCTTCAGGCATGCACACACAGTTCCCAGACTTATACACACAGTCTCCAGGCATGCACACACAGCCTTCAGGCATGCATACACAGTCCCCAGACATACACACACAGTCCCCAGACATGTACACACAATCTCCAGGCATGCACATACACAGTTCTAAGATATGCATACACAGTCCCCAGACCTATACACACAATCTCCAGGCATGTACACACAGCCTTCAGACATGCACACATAGTCGCCAGGCATGCACACACAGCCTTCAGACATGCACAGGCTGAGGGACTGTCACCAGTCACTTTCAGACATCAATACTTGTATCCTGGATGTGGCTTAGCCATAGGCTGCTACACAAGATGCCGTAGGCTAGGGCTGACAGGAAGCAAAAATGTACCTCTCACAGTCCTGGAAGCTGGAAGTCCAAGGGAAGATCTAATAACAACCTTGTCTCTGTCTCATCTGGAGGGAGCTGGAGCTCTCTAATCTCTCTGTAAGAGCGCTGATGCCAAGCTGGGCAATAGTGGTGCATACCCTTAATCCCAGCACTGGGGAGGCAATGGCAGGCGGGTCTCTGTGAGTTTGAGGCCGGCCTGGTCTTCAGAGTGAGTTCCAGGACAGGCTCCAAATCTACACAGAGAAACCCTGTCTCAAAAAACAAACAAACAAACAAAAATGTCAGCATATGAGTTGGGGGCACTTCAGACCTTAGCCTAATGCGAGCAAAGCATCCATCACATACACACAAGTCCCCTTTCTCCAGACATCAAGCCGAGCCCATGTGGACCACACCCACTCCCTTCTTGGTGCACATGCAAACACACTGAGCGAGCAGATGTGTCTCACAAAGGCCCAGCCAGGAGGTAGGGAAAAGGAGTCCATGGTGCTCTGTGGCCTAGAACTTTCCCCTTCTAGGAAGGTCATCCTGGGGCTAGAAACAGTTCATCCTTGCCCTACACCCAGGGCCAGCTGCCAGCAGCAGAAAGTCTTCTATCCTTCAAGACCCGGGACTTCCTCCTCTCCTAGTCAACATGGTTGCTCTAATGGACCTTCACTACCTTCCTTCTGTGACCCCATAAATAGGGGAGCCCCCCCCCTGCCTCTGGGCAGAGCCAGACAAACTAAAGTAGGGGACGGTGATGGGCAAGTGAACAAGAGAGAAGGGGGCAGTAGGAGAGGTCACTTGTTTGTTCCCAGCTGCTCAGACCCAAAATAATCACACAGAAAACTATATCATTTGAATCACTGCTTAGCCAATAGCTTAAGCATATTTTTAGCCAACTCTTATATCCTGAACTAGCCCTTCTCCATTAATCTGTGTATCACCACATGGCTGTGGTTTACCGGCAAGGTTCCATCTGGTGTCTGTCTCTGACATTCCTACATGGATTCTCTCTGACTCCACCTTCTTTCTCCCAGCATTCAGTTTAGTTCCCCCCACACACCTCTGTTGTGCCCTGCTATAGGTCCAAAGCAGTTTCTTTGTTAATCAATAAACAAAAAACAGCACACAGAGGGGAATCCCACATCAGACAGTAGTTTGGGCATCCATGGCCTCAGAGGGCACTGTTTTCTGCATGAATGCAGCCATGATGTCACTATCTAGGGAGGAAATGGCATGACTACAGTGCCTGGCCTCTCTAGCACCCTGAGCCAGGCTACCTCATACGAAGCCAGCTCCCTGCCCTATTTGTCACCCCAGGATTCCACCTGCTAGGGCAGTCAGCCTGAAACCCAGAGATGTCCACCCACTTGGGACATCCACAGACCTGAGGCTCAGCCCCTGCCCACCTCTACCACAAGTAGAAGCTAGCTGTTTGTCTCTGCAAGGGCATAGTGGGCACTAGACAAGCCCCAACCCAGTGAAGTCTCTCTGAATAGTAGTCTCCAGAGGCACGGGACCTGGGTTTTTTTATCCACAAGCCACAGATGAAGAAACCAAGTCAGGACAAGGGAACTGCACCTACCCACGGCCATCCTGGCCACAGACCAGGAAACCAAGGTTAGACACGGAAATCTGACCTGCCGAAGGTCAGCCAAGGCAAGCTGAATGTAGATAGCATGGTGGCCTCCTAAGCATCTAGTCCCTACGTGGCAAGGCCAACAGCATCTCCCCTCCCTTCATAAATGCCCACACAGCCCCTGGGCTAGCCAGCGCTCCTGTCCAGGGCCCCACAGGATGCTCCCCATGATGGTCAAGCTAAGGCACCCAGGCAGTTGGGATTATGGGGAAACAATCTAACTCTATGCACATGGCCAGCCGGTTCTTCCACTCTCTCTGAGATGGCCAGACCAGTTGAGCGGCTTTGGGCAGTCCCTGCCTCCTAGCAGCTCCCGGCTGGGAGAATCGGAAACCCGTCAGGCGGGTTTGGTCAAAATTCTGTCTTGCAAGTTCATGCTGCTTGCTCCTATCTCTCCCAGGAGGGGATCACTCAGGACCGAGGCCCCTGGAGGTCCAAGGCTGGCCAAGTGGCCATGTGAGTACACGCTTACAGCAGGCAGGGCCCTTCCAGGAGCTGGGTGGGCTGGAGTTGTTGGGGTGCTCACCATGGGGGCCAGAGACCCAGCTCAGACTTCAGAGCAGGCAGCCCGGAGGCCGAAGGCAGGAAGCAGAAGGCCTGGGAGGCGGGAGGCAGGGACAGGCAGGCTGGCCTGCCTTCACCTGTGGGAGGTAAGGAGGACTGCCTGATGCCTGCTCCTGGGGACCAAGCAAGGAGGAGGAAGGCTCGAGGGTTTCCTGGGCAGAACTTTGGGAGCAGCAAACGTGAACCCTGGTGAGACACTGTGGCCCCAATCTCTGCAGGGGGCTCCAGGGCCTAGGACATAGGCTGGTGTCCTATTCCTAATAGGCACGGTGTCCTCAGTCTCTCACCGCCTAGCTCCTGTGGGTCCAGAGACTGTGCAGTCATGGGAACAAGGGGAGCACAAGGCCAGGTCCAGCCACCCATAACTCCGAGCTTGGCAGGGGGACATTGCCAGGCCCTGAAGTTGGGTCAATAGCCGCAGTACTGCAGCAGGCAGTGGGAGACATTAGGATCAATCACTAGCCTACTCGGTCTCCTGCCCCAGGTCTGGGAGGATGGAGTCAGGTTGCAGGGCCCTCTGTCACCTGAGCTGCAAAGCTACCTCAGGCAGGCAGTGTGCACACAAGCATGAGACATGAAAATGTCTGTGCCTGCTGCCTGTGTGTACACAACCATCCCTAGCCCCGTGTAAGGGTTGTATGCGTGGAAGGGGATGGGTTGGCGTTGTGCAAAGGTTTTTATTTGTGGCATGTATACACAGATGTGGGTTTCTCCAGCCAAAAGTGTTGCTCTGTCTGTCTGTGCGGGTTTATTGTCAGAAAGATATCAGAAGCCACCCTCCCGAGGAAACCTCTCTCCATACAGCCTCAACCCGGACCAACCCAAGAGGTTGCTGGGAGGCCCGTGTGTCTAGCCTGTATCTCTTGTGAGCTGATGATGGTAGGCAAATACCATCTCTTAATCTCAGATCTCTATAAAATGAGAGCTGCCTTGGGTGACTATGAAGTGCACATGGGAGCACATGGGGTTAGAAACCCTCTGGTCCCTGTCTGGTCCCCTGGATCAGGCATGGAAGCTCCCACTACATATCAGGCTCCTCCTGTCTCTGTGGTCACCACAACCAGATTTATGAATGGGGAAACCGAGGCACAGTCAGACGAGTAGTAGCTTGGCTAAAGCTACTATGGGAGATGCTTTGCAATCTCCCATTCAGAGAATGAGAGGAGATGGAAGTAGCCAGACTCTTGTTCAAATCCAGCCTCTGCCACCCTGCCTCTTGTCTGCTCCATGTTTTGGAGTCTGATTAAGTAGCCTGGGATACTCAGTACTTCCTCAGTACTGTGTACAGCAGCAGCTGCCGTCATTACCACCTCTGTGGCCATTGCTGCTTTTTGTGGCTAAGTGGACATCAGATGGGTTGACCAAAGCTCATCCTTAAAGAAACAGAATGAGGGTTTGCTGAAGAGTCCTCTTCCCTTGAGGGCCTGCTAGAAGAAAGGGGGCCAGGCATTGAGGAGAGACAGACAGGGTGGAAGTCGTTGGCCTCTGATTTAGCACTCTGGAAAGGGAAGGAAGCCAGCTGCCATCACCCACCAGTAATAGGAGTCCAGGGGCTCCAGCTGCCCCTGGAGAACACATCTAGGTATGGCCACTGAGCCACCACTTGGGCTTTGCCACATCTGTTCTTATTGGGAGTTACAGCTGGGGCCATGAGCCCTGCCCTGTAGGGAATGCATGGCACCTTCCCTGGGAATGGCCACCAAAATCTACGAACTAGTGGTCACTTTGTGTCCACCATTGATGATGGGCCTCTGCTCAGAACACGGGGAGGGATCTGTCCTCCTACAAAAGGTCTGAACCAGAAGGAAGGGCACTGTTAGCCCCCTGGGGGCTGTACGTGAGGGAGATAGGAGGTTCAGAGTTCCCTCCGTCACACACAGAATAAATATCGCCTGCCTTCTGCCTGAAACATGTGATACCCGTGAGAGTCTTACAGAAACCCAATACAGGACGTGGGTGTGTCATTACCCCCAGATGAGGAAACAGGGGCTCAAAGCAACTTACCCAAGGCTATACATAGGAAGGAAGAATCATATTCAAAGCCCAGGCTAGTGCTCTAGGCTAGCACTCCTGTGTCTTCTGGAACACCAGCCTGCTGGTCTGCTGTGATTGGCAATGGGAGGCCCCTCTGGGGAACTGTGAGGTACAGGTGAAGGGTCTGAGGTTCAGTTGAGGCTCCTTGGAGGCAGGTGAGCCTGAAGAGCAGGTGGGGGCTCTACAGAACAGGTAGGGCCCCACAGAGTGAGTGGGGGGGGTCTAAGGTTCAGGTGGGGCTCCTGGGAGGGTAGTAGGGGCCCTTGGGGTAGTGGAGGCCCCCATGGAGCCTATATGTGCCTTAGAAGGTAAAAGGGGACCCAAAGGTGCTGATAGGGGCTCTTGAGACAAGTAGAGGTTCCATGGAGTAGGTGGAGATCCTTGTAGCTAGTAAGGGACTGGGGGTGGGGACAGAAGGGGAGGGAACCTGAGGCTCAAGTTGGCTCCCTGGGAGGCAGGCAGAGCTTAGAGTAAGCCTCCCGGTGAGAACTTGTGATAGCAAGCTTCTGCCGTCCCTCGGGCTTCCTCACTGTAGAGTGCTTTCCTAAGCACTGACCGGGGAGCAATCCAGCTTAGGGACACGCTCTCTCTGGTTCTGGTGAGCTGCACTGAGTTGGTTTGAGTAGCACTTAACCTATCCACGGAGAAGCCAGCCATATCTCACATCCTCCTGCCTCTTGCCGGCTTTAATTCTGAACAAACCACCTCTGTCCCTGCATCTTCACAGACAAAGGGAGGCAGATTGGCCTGAAGGTGTGTAGTGTCTTTGTAGGTGGCAGCTGCTCCCAAAGTCGCATCTGCCTCCCCAACTGCTCTGGCAGCAGTAAAAGATGTAGCAGAAGCTGTTCCGCTGCCTTGTCCCTCCACCAGGTCCTTCCCACGGATTCAGTGCCCACACAGACATTCCGACCCGGATGTCAAGAGTGAGGGCCCTGTCTAGGGCCCCTAAGGCTCAGGGTTAGGGTTCATATCTCTGCCTCCCCCAGCACCACTCTGCGCTTTGCGGCCCCAAAGCACCCACACACATTCCTGGGTCCCACCCTTCTGGGTTGAAGATTGCACCAAACCTATTACCCTTGCAGGCTTCTTCTTACTTCACAGCTCCCTACAGCTGGATGCAAAAAGACAGCCTTGTCCTCTGAAGAGACTCGCTCCCACCGACAGAGTTCTCTGCATTCCCAAGTTGCTAGCCACCTTCAACTAGACCCACAGAGCAGGCCTCCTGGGGACAGCCACTCTGTTGGCACAAGGCTTCTGGGCATGGGCCTGTGTATTCTTTTTTTTTTTTTTTTTTTTTGGTTTTTCGAGACAGGGTTTCTCTGTAGCTTTGGAGCCTGTCCTGGAACTAGCTCTTGTAGACCAGGCTGGTCTCAAACTCACAGAGATCCGCCTGCCTCTGCCTCCCGAGTGCTGGGATTAAAGGCGTGCGCCACCGCCGCCTGGCGGGCCTGTGTATTCTTAAAAGCCAGGCTCATTCCTCCCATGGGTGCCCATTTCTGCACCAAAATGGCTTGAAGAATGCATCCAGGCCACTACCACCCTCTATTTCCTTTCCCTGCCCAGAACCCCAAAACTCTAGAATGGTAGAAGCTGGGCACAGGGACACCCTAGGCATGGCAGGGGCCCAGGAAACTGGTTTCCACTTTACCTCAGTTGTATGTGTCTCTGCCATCTGATTACCAGGGAAGTCACATCATCCCTATAGCAATGTTACCCTGGATCAGGACGACCTTGTTTGGTCTTGTCATGCCCTGGGTCTCTGGACAGGACACACCAAGGAGATCTGAGGGAACTAAGCCAGTGTCCAGCAGAGAATTCAGGACTGCCTTTTGGGAACCTTGAGAGTAACAGCCTAGTGGTGTGTGCCATAGGCTAGAATGAAGAAACTAAACAGCATATAGACCCAGAGCCCATACAGACCTCACCCGAGCCTACAGGCTCCTCTACAGGTGTTGGCCCAGCCCATAGAGCAGGTGCTAGGGGCTGGGGAAGAGCCACCTGCTGGGCGAGTCTGGGTGGAAGTGCAGGTGCTGGCTTAACCCCTTCCTAGCCCTGTTTGTCCCAACCAGCTGGTCCCACCTCCTTGCCTTCAGCAAGGTAAGGCCTACACAGCTGAGCACACCGGCCCTCTGGAAAACATCCTGAGCTCATGCTGGGTGAATAATTAAAGTCTGACTTCAAATCTACTCCTCACCCCCCCCCTACACCCCACTCCCCGAATGAGGTGGGGGCAAGTCCTCTTTGAACCTCAGTTGCCCCACTTGGAGAGAAGTACCTGGAGCTGTCTTGAGGATTAAATGGTAAAAAGTGATACCCACCCCGTATTGAATTCAAGGAAAAAAAAAAGGCAGCTAGGTCCTGGTCATGTGACCTAGGACTGGGACACTCAGCCTCTGACCCCTCAAGGCTGGGGTGGTTAGTTAACCCACAAGGATATCCCTTCTTGAGATGAGCCTCGGCTCCCAGCCGCTGGTTGAAGGACCTCCCGATTCTTCATTCCCCTGTCCCTCACCTACCACACACAGAGCCACCAACTGTCACTTCCACGACTGTAGCCAGCTCTGGGGGAGCTAGAGCCCAGGTGGATCTATGAACAGTTTGGGAGCCCATCTTCTTCCTCGTTTCTGTCCCCACACCATAGATGTCTTTGCTTGGTGAGTTCTTGTGGCCACCAGGGCCACTGTGTGATACAGGATCCACTGCCCTTCCCCCTACTCCTAGCCCAGCCTCCAGAAGTCAGTCTGTCTAGTACTCTGACCCCGTGCAGCTTCTACTATTAACCCTTTCATCCTCCACCATCCAACCTTTACCCATTCACTTTCCCCCTGGGCAGCCCCTCACAGAAAACAGATTTGCCCCACACCTGAAAAGCTCACCTCCTTTTCAGCCCAAGCCCCTACTTAAATCAACCTTCTCCCCAACTCCCCTACCTACAGGCTGGACCCAGAAGGGCAGTAGAGCTCCCAACCCTCCTGTGAGCTAGTGCAGAGTGGCCAGCACACAAGGAGCCATGGACAGCTTCATGGAGTCACTGAACAGACTGAAAGAGGCCCATGAGAAGGAGGTTCTGGGTAAGTGGTTAGCAGAAGGCTCCCCTGTGCTCATAGGAAGATGGTCTTGGGGGTCTGGGCAGGCTAGGGAACTTCCAGGATCCCCCTTTAGTACTCAGTAGGTTTATCTGGAAAACAGAATCCTGACTGAAGAACACTCGGCCTGGAGCACTTCCTCATCCGGAATGTTTTCAGACCATACCCCAAGGTGTGAACCGGAAGAGGGACCTATTCAGGGATCACCATCAACACCTCATGACCACAAGCTGCATCCAGCCCCCAAGCACATCCTGCTGTGTCTTCTCAGAGGGCTAGCCAGAGGGAGAGGCTGCCCATTCTAGAGCTCCTAAGGCCATAGGAAGTGTCTCAGGCACTGAACAGACACTCCCTCTCCTCAAGACCCTGCTAAGTTCCCTATCAGGGTGCTCTTGCCCACCTCATTACAATTCCAATTCAGTCCTTGGAGACCTTCCAGAAAGAGCCACCTGAGGGTCAAGGAAGCCAGACGCTCCCCCAAGCCTCAGGGAAGAAGCCAGTCTGTCCTTCTGGGAACACCCAGGCCTACCCAGGCTGGGATCAATCTCACTGGATCCCAAAGAGGTGTGTCAGTGAGAACTTGCTCTGAAGGCCTGTTGATTGTACATCTAATGTTTCAGGAAATGTCCCAGAAGCAACAGAAACAATACCTGGCCACGTGTGCGTGGGGATACGAGCTATGGTTAATAGGATTTTATCTTGAGAGGTGAAGAGCCAGCACTGACCAAGATGAGACTAGAACACTCCCTAAAGAGGAGTGGATCTTCTTTTGGCAATTGATTTGGGCTGTCAGACAGTCTTCACCGTACCTAAGAGACTTGGTTGGGTACACAGGAACTCAGGGTGGGGCAGAGGCTGTTGAACCCTGGGGGCAAAGAACTTGTCGCTGCTGAGAGAGTAGCTGGCTAGACCCACCCTAAGATCGAGCTGATCTGAAGACCTAGCAGAACCTAAGAAGAAGAGAAAGACAGGCGCCAGCTCTTTCCGTCCCACTCCATGTGCCCAGTAGACGCTGGCAGGTCCTGAAGTTAGGGGTGTATCTAGCTTCCCCTCCCTAACACTAGCACTACCACCACCCCAAAAAGTAGCCACTCTTGGATGCTCTGCTCCTGCCAGGACCAGGGTCTCTGTCAACCGCTAATTAAATGCTAAGTTAGGGACCCCGGCCTCAGTTCAGGAAGTTAGAGCTTTTGGGCCGCAGGTGCAGATGGGGTGGGTGTCAGTTAGCAGGAGTCTGGAGAGGATCCCATGCGACAACCAGAGCAGGAGTTTCCACCTCATGCCTCAGCCCTACCGGTGCTGTGGGAAGCAGCTGTACCTGACCTGTACCTGCCTATCTTCTCTGCTAGGCCTGCAGAACAAGCTTCAGGAACTGAACTCTGAGCGGTGCCGGTGAGTCAACCCAGCCGAGCCAGTGGAACAGACAGGAGGGCAGCTGTTCCCACAGGCCATGGCCACTCACACTGCCCCCAAGGTTCCAGGATGGCAGAGCACCCAGGATTCCAGACGAAGAAGGGGAACAGTGTGGCAGGGAGGGGTCAGGGAGTCTCTTGGCCAAGTGACACTGTTTATGTGGTAGAGCCAGGACTAGACCATTGAGATGTTAGCCCCAACAGGTCTGGTGTGGCCCTCTACTTGGAGACCCAGTGAGACCAAAGCACCTGTCACAGTACTTATTGTGGGACCCAACGCATAGCCTCAATTGCTGGTGGCTGACCGGCAGGTCACCTTCCTGTGTCCCATCTATGGCTAAATGAGTGATTCTCAATCTTCCTAACATTGTGGTCCTTTAACACAGTTCCTCATGTTGTGCTGGCCCCCAACCATAAGATTATTTTCATTGCTACTTCAGAACTATAATTTTGCTACTATTAATGTATCATGATGTAAATATCTGTGCTTTCCGATGATCCTTATAAAAGGGTTGTTCGACACCCCCCCACACACACAAGGAGTTGCGATCCCCAGGTTGAGAAACGATGGACTAGACAGGGCCCATTGTGCCATAGCTAAGGTAGCCGTGAGAACAGTGCTATCTGGGGGTGTGGAACTGAGCCCCATTTGGAGGGCCACACTCTAAGGCAAGTCCCTACAGGGAGCTGCCAAGGGGGACCCACCCAAACCCAGGCTACTCTGGCCAGCATTCCACCTTAGCTGTTTGCCACACAGGGATGCACAGAGGATAGAAGAGCTCTTTGCCAAAAACCACCAGCTCCGGGAGCAGCAGAAGGCACTGAAGGAGAACCTGAGGGTGCTAGAGAACAGGTGAGGGCCCCCCCCAGAGTCAACCTGGGGGCTGTTAGCACAGACCAAGCCAGACAGGTGTCTCGAAGCCGGGCTTTGCAGAACCTTAAGAGAAAATCCTTCCCAAACTTAATTGCACGTGCTAAGCCCTCAGCAGGAGAGAGGCCTGGGGGACCATGGACCACAGTTGGGAAAGGCAGGACATGTCTTGGCAATGGGGCATAAGGAACCAAATGTCTGCCTCAGTGTGACTTCTCCTGTCCCCAGGCTGCGGGCTGGCCTGTGCGATCGCTGCATGGTCACCCAGGAGCTGGCCAGAAAGAAGCAGCTGGAACTGGAAAGTGCACACCTGCAGAGCCTGCAGCATCTCTGCATCCTCAGTGAGCCACACCCACAGGCCGGGGATCCCAGGGCCTGGTCAGCCCACACAGAGCCACAGGGAAAGGAGGAGGCATGACTCCCAGACACATAGGATGAGGTCCCCAGTGTCCTGTGTCTCGTCTCACGTCAATTCCTGGGCCAGGGCATATCCCCACTCTCCTGACCTTCCTGAGGGAGCTCTAGGGGCTAGCTGGAGTGTTGACCTCATCCTTCTGCAGACGGCAGGCAGAGGTTCACTCAACAGCATTCCACAGTCTGCTCCTACAGCCAGTTTTATACTCCTACCTGCTACGAGCCAGACTAGAACAAGACAATGAGAGCCTCTCTGGTGCTGTGGGAGTCCCCTGTCTCCATCCTGCCCCATGACCTCACTAATCCCCTCCACTCTTTGCAGCCAAGGAGATGAATGGGCTGAGGGAGGAAAACAAGATCCTGAAGGAAGAAATGAAGCTGCTTCGGAGCCTGGGGTGAGTGGGGCAGCACAGGCCCAGAGACTGGCTCAGCAGACCTGTGTCCTTAGAATCCTGCCCCACAGGGTGTCCTGGCTGCCCTGGGTTCTCTAGCTTCTGTATCCTCAACATCCGCCTTGTGTCCTCTCCAGAGACAAGGCTGCACCCCAGGCCTGGGAGGGCTCCTCAGAGCCCACATCACCAATGCCACTCCCCTCACCTGGGAACCGGAAGGGTGCCCCCGAGAATCCCCCAGGAGACCCAGAGGAGGCGGAGGAAGAACAGCCAGGCACAGGTCCATGGGGTTAGCGGGAGGCCGGGAGATTGGGCACCCGGGGAATCCCACAGTGTCTCCCTAGCTCATCATTCTTCTTCCCACAGATAAGGCGTCAAGCCACAAGACATCTCCAGTGGCCAGAATTTCCCCAGCTGCCAACCTGCCTGAGCCACGGGCCCTGGACATGGTGAGGACAATGGTCCTGACCCCTGACCCCCCAACACTCAGTGCCATCCTGACAAGCAGGCTGACAGCCATAGTCCTGCCTTGTGCAAGGTACTATGTGCCAACCTCTCATCCATCAGGCCTGTCCCCAGACCAGACAGGGACACTGAGCTTCATGAGAGGCGGGGGAGGCAACCCCGGGTGAGATGACCTGCCAGGCTGACCCGCCCATCCTGTACAGAGCCCTCAGTGCATCTCCAACCAGCTGCACTCGACAGTAGCTGTGGTGCGGCCTGGCTCCCGGGCCTGCCCACCGGACAGTGGCCCCGCCAACGGAACAACCCCGCCGCCCTCCTCCAGAAGCAGCCCGCCCAGCCCACCATACGAACATGGCCTCCCTGTGGACAGGTGAGGCTCTACCCACCACTGTGAGCAACGTTCTGCTGCTACCCCATAGTAGAGGACCAGCAGCCTGGGAAGGGCTGCTCAGTCTCCCTCCGGGTAACCTACCTTTCCCTGAATTGACTTTTTTGGGCATCCAGCTTGATTCACAGTTCCTACACCTCCTGAGTGACCAGGCCATGGTGGAGGCAGGACACTGGTAGACACCTAAGACCTAGGTAAAGCTCCAGTCTCATCACCTAGCAGAGCCAGTGGGATCGTGGGAGATGGACAGGAGGATCAGACACCCTAGGTAGCTGGTGCTCCCCCCACCAGATATTGTAATTCACTTTCCGTTGCAGAGATAAGCAAAAACTCTGACCAAAAGCAACCTAAGGGAGGAAAGGGTTTATTTCAGCTCATGGGTCAAGGCTTAACATTGAAGGAAGTCAGAGTAGAAACTCAAGCCTGAACTTGAAGACAGCCCTGCTAGCTCTTCTGCTCTTCTGGGCAGCATTACCTCTAGCAGGGAACCCACCACCAAGGAAGTACAGCAGGAGCTGTGGAGGAGGAAGCTTGCTAGCTGGCTCTTGTCCTTACATTCAGCTACTTTCTCTTTTTTTTTTTTTTTTTTTTTTTTGGTTTTTCAAGACAGGGTTTCCCTGTAGTTTCTAGAGCCTGTCCTGGAACTAGCTCTTGTAGACCAGGCTGGCCTCGAACTCAGAGATCCGCCTGCCTCTGCCTCCCGAGTGGAGGCGTGCGCCACCACTGCCCGGCTCAGCTACTTTCTTACACAGCCTAGGAGTGTCTGCCCAAGAGATGGTGCCACCCACCATGGGCTGGGCTCTCCTCCATCAATTAATAATGAAAACAATCTCCCACGCATCAGCCAATCAGATCTAGGCAGCCTATCAACTGAGACTCCCTTCTCCTGAGGCTGTGTCAAGTCGGCAATTAAAGCTAAAGACACAGGAGGAGGCATAGAACCCAGTATGTCCATGCTCTGGGTCCTTTTTGACCAAATCTGCCACCTTCTTCTATACATAGTGGCCTCCAGAGAGGTCATGAGAATCTGCCCTCTCCCATGACCATGTGACATCAGGTGGCTTGCCTGACCATCCATGAAGTGAGGTGCCTATTGTCCTCCCTCCAGGATCTCACTCAGCCAGTTACTCTTCTCTTTCCCCTAGTTTCCTGCGGGCCTCTCAGCCATCAGCCCTAGCCTATGAGACCCTGAAGCGCTCCCTCCAGACTGATCGCCTCTGCCTCCTGAATCGTCACCTGTCTCTGCGTCTGCAAAGCCCCCACAGCAGCCCCCCAGCTCCTGCTATAGCTGCCAATAGCCCCCTGCCCCAGGGCCTGAAAACTAGAGAGGCAGAGGCCTGGGAGGAGCCTGGTGCCTTGATGGGCATACAGGACCCACGACTGGAAGGAGCATTGCACCTGCTGCTGGTTCAGCAGCAGCTGCGGGCACGGGCACGGGCACGGGCACGGGCAGGGGCAGGCAGTGCCAGGTTGAAGGTCCCATCCGCACAAGAAGATATGCCATCTTCCCCACCAGCTGGTTCGGACTCTGAGAGCTCTGAGACTGAGGCCCCCAGGACAGCTTTGAGCACAGAGGCCCAGCCTGATGGGTGGCATCCTCAGTCCACAAGCAAGGAGATACATGTGGTCACTCAGGACTGTCCCCCAGACAAGCCTCTGGACCTCTCTGACCGGGGACGGTGTCGGGATATCCTCAAAGCCAGTAGCCAACCTTTGCCACTCAACACCACAGCTGCCCATGCTCCCAGCCCCCAGCTGCCCACCTTGTCCAGACCTGTGATTCACAGCCCCCATACTCTCAGCAACGGCAGCACACAGGCCAGAACTCAGGAGCCTGAGGAGCACTCTACTCCCAAGGTAAGGGTCCCAGTCCTGTCCTCACGCTCTATGCCATTGCACTACAGAATGGCATTCACATCTCCTTGGGCTGCCTTCTCTCTGCTCCACCAGTTTGTGCCAAAGAGCAGCCTAACAGGTCCTGTTCACACTCAGAAAAAAAACTGAATATCTACCTACTACAGCCTGAAGATGGAGTTGGCTCAGGGACACACACACACAGACAGAGACAGGGAGAGGGATACTCAAACCATTAATTTGCCTCTCCTAGGACACCTCACACCTTCTCCCAGGGACCCATGCCAGCCTGACCTCTCCTGGAAGGACACCAGAGGAGGCTGGAGGAAAAGCAAGGCTGGTACCCCACTTGCAGAGACCTGCCACTGATGGGACCACAGGTGAAGTCAGCACTCAAAGAACCAGTCCAGTGGGATGGGATGTGCAGTGGGATGGGATGTGCAGTGGGATGGGATGTGCAGTGGGAAGGGATGTGCAGTGGGAAGGTATTGCAGCAGGAAGGGATGCACAGTGGGATGGGATGTGCAGTGGGAAGGGATGTGCAGTGGGATGGAATGTGCAGTGGGAAGGGATGTGCAGTGGGATGGGATGTGCAGTGGGAAGGGATGTGCAGTGGGATGGGATGTGCAGTGGGAAGGGGTGTACAGTGGGAAGGGGTGTACAGTGGGAAGGGGTGTGCAGTGGGATGGGATGTGCAGTGGGATGGGATGTGCAGTGGGAAGGGATTGAAGTGGGAAGGTTTTGCAGTGGGAAGGCATTGCAGTGGGAAGGGATTGCAGTGGGATGGGATGTGCAGTGGGATGGGATGTGCAGTGGGAAGGGATGTGCAGTGGGATGGGATGTGCAGTGGGAAGGGGTGTACAGTGGGAAGGGGTGTACAGTGGGATGGGATGTGCAGTGGGATGGGGTGTGCAGTGGGATGGGGTGTGCAGTGGGAAGGGATGCGCAGTGGGAACTGATATGCAGTGGGATGGGATGTGCATTGAAATATGATGTGCAGTGGGAAGAGATGTGTAGAGGGAAAGGGAGTGATTGGCAGCCTGCTGGCCTCCAGCGTGGTCCCTCCCATTATGGATAGAGGCTCTGAGGCTCAGAAGTATTGCTCTCTTCTCATTGGAGGAAGGGAAGGCACCAACCCACAGAGCTGGAGAAGTCAAGCAGGAGGTTTTCTAGCAGAGGGGCCTGGGTTCAGACCTCCAGCAAGAGCCCTGGGGAAGGTTACCAGCTCCTCTGTGTCTTCATCTGAAGAGTAATTCTCATTGTCCTGGGACACCATGTCTAGGGCCACCAGTCTGGTTGACTCCATTCGTGTCTTTCAGAGCCCAGCAAGGTCAGGGCACAGAGGCCAGAGCTGCAGCAACTGGGAGAGTCAGACACCAAGGTGGGTCCTCAACCATTCTTTCAAAGTGGCCCTGGCAGATGCCCAGGCAGGAGAGGGGTTGTTCCTTGCCCTGAGTGTGTTTCCTTCTGCCCAGATGGGACTGACCTCTGAGACAAGCGCAGAGTCAAGCATGCCAGGAGAGAGACAGGCTGAGGGCCATCAACAGGGTCCACAGCAGAAGAGGAAGTGGACCCCAGATCTTCAGGACAAAGGTACCCTCCTCCTGGAAGGGACAATAGGGCAACGTATATGGTAGGTGCCTCTCCTCGACCCCTGGAGAACGGCATCTGGGGACCAGCGAGAGCCTGACAGAACCCCTGGACCTCCCCAGTAGAGGCCTCTGTCAATCCCGACCACATGGCCTTAGCTTCCTTCCCTCAAGAGGACCAACACCAGAGCTCTATAAAACTTCAGTGGGATAGGAGTTGAGCTGACAGGGGCTAGGGATGCATCTCAGCTGGTAGAAGGCTTTCCTAGCATGCATGAGGCCCTGGATTCTAACCCCAACACTTAAAAAAAATTGACATCTTCCACAGGGAACAATACTTTGGGTTTTTTTTTTTAAGATTTATTTATTTATTATGTATACAACATTCTTTTTTTAAAAATATTTATTTATTTATTATGTATACAATATTCTGTCTGTGTGTATGCCTGCAGGCCAGAAGAGGGCACCAGACCCCATTACAGATGGTTGTGAGCCACCATGTGGTTGCTGGGAATTGAACTCAGGACCTTTGGAAGAGCAGTCAATGCTCTTAACCTCTGAGCCATCTCTCCAGCCCTGTATACAACATTCTGCCTCAATGTATGCCCGCACGCCAGAGGAGGGCGCCAGATCTCAGTACAGATGGTTGTGAGCCACCATGTGGGGGCTGGGAATTGAACTCAGGACCTCTGGAAGAGCAGCCAGTGCTCTTAACCTCTGAGCCATCTCTCCAGCCCCCTATTTTGGGTTTTTTGTTTTGAGACAGGCTCTCATTATGTAGCCCTGACTGGTCTGGAACTTCTTCTGTAGACCAGAGAGACCTCAAACTCACAGAGACTGCCCTGCCTCTGTCTCCTGAGTGCTAGGATTAAAAGTATGCACCACTAAGCCCAGTCACAGGAAACAATGTGAATCATGCTGTCATCTTCAGCTGTACTAAGATCAAGGCCAGCCTATGCTATTATGAGTGAGCCCCTGTCTCAAAAAGTGGGGGGGGGGGAGAGTGGAACTGAGGACATTTATTACTGTCCCCCTGGAAGCAGCTCCTTGGGACTGGCATCTTTGGAACCTCTTGCACACCTTTGGGCAGCCACATCTGCTGTCCCTGTGATCCTTCAGGGTTAGGGTTGCTCACGTGTTTGCCCAGGGCGGTGCCTTTGAGCTCAGCTCTGCCCGATAAGATAGCAGGAATCTCAGACTGGTCCTGGGTATGAGAATCATGACACTTCCTGATGCAATGCACAATGGTGAGTCTTTGAACACCTAAGCTAATATGCATGGTGGCCTATGTTTGCCTAGGCTACAGCTCAGCAGGCTGGGCCGGGGTCACAATAAGCCATTGTTGCTGGAAAGGGACTGACCGCAGCCTGTGTTTGCTCCGAGTGGAGGCCAGGTTGCCTGTGTCATTTCCAAGCACTTCCTGCTGTGTGCGACATGGAGTGGGTGTGGCTCACCTGGGTTCCCAGTGTGTGCTTGCACCTTTCACACTCGCAAGCCAGCCCCCCTCCACTATCCTCCCAGGTAGAATTGGGCAAGGGACGCCTGGCTCCAGGCACCATGTGGGTAGCACCCCTCCATTCCCGGACACTGCCTGGTAGTCAATGGGAACAAGCACATTGTAAGGGTCCCATTTTACCTAGCAGGATGTCACACACCCCAGCATTACCCTGAGCCAGAGTGGGAGGGGTATGTAGTTGTCTCTACTTTGGGCCTACAAATTCACCCAGCGGGAAGAACTGACACTGTTTGACAGATGGGGAAACTGAGGCTTGGTGAGTGAATCGGTCCAAAGCCACAGGTCTGCTGCGTAGACCTACCATCTCAGTAGGTCCTGGGTGTGACCTGCCCAGAGCCAGGTGCCCCTCCCTGTAGTCAGTCTGTCCAGCCACCCTGTGGCATTGAGGGAGAATTTGGGGTTGGGTTCTGTGAGAGCCATACTCCTGTGGCTCTCCTCCCATGCTCCAGCCACTCAACACCTTGTTAGGAACAAGAGTGGCCAGCTGACTTCACGGAGTTTAGCTTTCCTGAGCCTAGAAGCTGAAAGCCAGAGAAACATCTAGGGAGGAGAGACAAGACCACAGGGCCGTTTCCATACCTCTTCTAACTGCATATTTCCCACAGCCCCGAAGAAACCATCTCAAGGGAGAAGGAAGCTAAAGGAATCTTCGACACTAACAGACGGCCCCAGGAGCCCAAGGGACATGGAGGACTTCAGCCTCTCCCCTATTGACAGCTGTCAGGAGTCCTAACCCACAAGACTGAAGGACGCTTGTCCAGAAGTGGCTTTCTGTCACTGACTTTTGTTTGCACAAGTCAAACCACCCAACCTAAAGACAGCTCGGAACAGTCAGTACACCGAGGCTCTTCCGACGTCCAGAGGGTCTGTGGGCACATCTCCCTCCGAGGTCTCTGGGCGGCTTCTCCCCCTCTCAACCCTGTAGGAAGATGAAGCAACGCACGGAGGCCGGAGGCCGGACGGATAGGGAATAGGGGAGCCTCAGTCCAGCCCCACCCCCTGCAACGCCCTCACCTTCGGGTGCAATCAGAGGTTCCAGATCCTGCAGACTTCTCCAGGCCAGGAAGAAAGCTTTGGGCAGCGGTCTCAGGCGCCCCCTTGTGGAACATGAGCAAATGCAGCCAGCAAAGAGGAAAAAGGGAAGGTATTGTGACCTCGGGAGAGCTCAGAGAAGATTATGAACAGTAATTACACAGCTGGCAGGGCTGAGGTCAGGGGCACTGGCAGGTGATCCAGAATTAACTGGATCCAAGTGCAGAAAGACAAAGCAAAAGTAACCTGTATGTTCTGTAGAGGCCCTGCACACTGACAACCTGGTGCTGGTGACACAGGTGTCTCTGTGTCTCTGAGCTTAAGAATCAGTCCTGAGCCACTGGATCATGGGGGTATTGAAGAGACTCGGGGAGCGCGTATGAAGCTTAGGAATTGCCACTTTCAGAACAAAGACAGGCACTGTGGGCAAAGGGTTTCCAAGTCAGGTCCAGTGTGGAGAGAGAAGGAAGAGAGAAGGTGTCTTGGGGAAGTCAAGGAAAGTGGCATCTAAAACTCAAATTTGGATTTTGGGGGATAAATAGGAGAGTGCCAAGTAGGCAAAGTTCCTGGCATGCTTTTATAAGTATCTTGACGCCTGCTAAGAGGTCAGGGTGAAGGCCAAACAATTCACTTGACCATGACTGAGGAAGGCCCGAGCTGACCAAGCCAGGTAGAAGGGACCACGGCATAAAAGGATGCTGCGGAGTGAGAGTTTCAGTCTCAAGAGTCTGAAATCTCTAGAACTGGAGAAGTTGTCACTAGGGCTAAGTGAGGCCCGGGCTTAATGAGGGGTACCATTCTCCCCTGGGCAGACAGTGGCCTCTCTGCCTGCCACCTGACAGAAGGAACAAATCCCAGGGGATATCCAGGGGTGCGTGTGCACATGCATGTGTGCATTGTGTGTGTGTGTCTGTGTGTTGTTGTTGTTGATGTTGCAGGTTTCTTGAGGTTTTTTTTTTCAAAATTAAATAAAACACAAGCTGTATGCTTTGTCTACTCTAACCTCCTGGTCAAGTTTGGTCTGTGAGGGAACATACCACAACACCACACCCAGGAAGAAGCCAAATTCCTGCCTAAATGTCCCTCAGGCACCTCAAGGATCCCACAGTGCCTGCCAGCATTGGGGGCCAGCTCTAGGGCCAGCTCCACATGGCACCTTGCTGAGGAGCAGAGCTCCTTGCCATCCCCATTTGACAGGCTTCCGTTAGCCAAAAGCTGGTTGTCCACTCCCACTCCAGGACTGCACATTAGCAACAAGGACCTGGGGCCACCATTCCACAGGCCCAACACTTATCTATCCCAAAGCTGCTTAGGCATACAGCTAGTACATCATCGCTACTGGGAACCAAAACTCTGAAAGGTGAGTCACCCCCAAGGTCACTTGCAGACAGTGGGAGTAAACAGCAGCCTGAGCGTCAAGGGCACCACACCCAGGTCAGCAACATCGTGACCCCTTCAGGGTTTAGTGCTTTGCTCTGACAGAAATGATACTCTCTGGGAGTGCCCACAACACGCTTGTGACCAAAGCCCCACATTCTACTAGAAAGGAGAACTGCCTACCTTGCCACTAGCTCTTCGCAGAGGCCAGCTTGGAAAAGGCAGGGGAGAAGAGGAGAGGGCAGGGTAAGTGTAAGCCTGTTTGTGCAGGGATGAAAGAGGGAGGCTGCCAAGGGGAAGAGGGGGTGTCTGGCAGGATCAGCCTGCCTAAGCCTTGAAAGAAGGGAGGGACTGCTAGTGAGGACCACTGACAGATTCTCCTGCAAGCTAAGAAGCCACTTCCTAGGGTTCCCTGTCCCTCAACCAATCCACTGCAGCACCCTCTGCAGTAGCCACAGGACCCGAGCAGGTAGTGACCACTGAGCGGACATAAGGGGGAATTTTCCTTTTGTGCTCCCTCAATGGTCCACCAAACACCAAGGCCCGACCTTAAAGATAAGTCCACATAGGCTGGTCGCGGGGAAGAGTATATGGTGGCAGGATGAAGGCGGGCTTCAAAGCCTCTCTACACTGAGGACGAACACACACACAGTACACAGCCAAAGAGGTCTGTATACTCAAGCCCTGGACCACAGAGAAAACTGCAGACTGAGCACCATGCGACTCAGGACCACATCCATGCCGATACTTAGGCAACCCAGGACGGTGCCAGCTTTCCTCAAACCGTAGATGGGTCTCTTCCGCGGACAGTGAGGGAGAGCAGGTGGGTCCACTGGCACAGTCCGGAAACTGTGGTTCCGGGGTGGCTCCAAGGGTGGATGCCCAACCCAGAGGAAGAAACAGTCTGGAGGGCAAGTGACCAGGCCTGGCCCACACCCTGAGTCCGTGGCCCATAATGAGCATTCTCTGCATGGTGACCCCCACACTGAGTCCTGGACAGGAGAACAGGACAATGGCGCCGCCGTGCAGCCACCGACCTTGCTGGTTTAGAGCATTAGAGCCCGGTGGCCAAACCAAACCTATAACCAGACGCTGCCCACCTCTAGGACCCAGGGGAGTGCCGGGGCACGGTCCACCTCGCTAGCCAATGGAAGGGCTCGGGGGAGCCTCATTTGCATGTAGGTGCGCTGCGGCCAATGAACGGGGACAGGGGGACTGCATTTGCATGCGGCCGCGCCTGGGCCAATGGGCGGGAGTGACGGAGTGACATTTGCATGCAGGCGCGCCGCGGCCAATGGGCAGCAGCGCGGCGGCGCGGCGCGGCGGCGCACTCGAGCATGGCCGCGGCCGCGGCGGGAGGAGCCCCGGGTCCGGCCCCCGGCTCCGCCAGGCCCGCGCCGGCCGCCCGGAACCCGCCGTCCGGGCCGCGGAGACGCGGGGACTCCCGGCGCCGCCAGGCCGCTCTCTTCTTCCTCAACAACATCTCCCTGGACGGACGGCCCCCGAGCCTGGGTCCCGGCGGGGAGAAGCCCCCGCCGCCGCCACCCCCGCCCACCGAGGCCCGCGAGCTGCCCGCTCCTCCGCCCGCTCCACCCGGAGGCCTCCCGGGGTTGCCAGCCAGGCCCGCGCCCCAGGGCCTACTCAGCCCCACGACGGCGCCCGCCGGCCTCAGCCTGGACGGGCAGCGCCAGAGGTGAGCGGGCTGGGCGGGTCGGGGTGGCCTAGAGGCCTAGGCAGCGCGCCCGGTGTGTGACCTGTGGGTTTGGCAGCCCAGGCACAGGTGGTGGTAGCTGAATCCTTCCCCACAGCTCACAGGGTGGTTGACCTGTGGGCCCTGCGGACCTGGACATGGTTGGGGTGAAGTGGATCCATTCACCCGGCACACAGGTGCGGTCACCTGGGATCCATCAGCTAGCACTTAGAGGTCTAGTCAGCCCAGGACATAAGGGTCAGGATGACCTGAGCCCACCAGCCCAGGAGTGGCCCCAGGCTCCATCATTCCAGTACTTGAAGGACTCGTCACCCCAGCCTGCAAGAGTCAGAGCGCCTTGTAGTCCCGTCTGCCCTTGACTTGACTGCGATGATCTGGTAGCATCAGTCCAGAATAAAGGCGACAAAATTGGGGTTAATTGGAGCCTTGTCAGCCTCCAGATACAGGGACTAGTTCCACTAAAGCTATCCCCTCCTTATATGGGGTCAGTTCTTCACCTTGAGAGTCCCCTCAGCCTCGCTCACTTCAGACACATCCATTCTGTCTCTTCTATCAGTGCCCAAAGTGCTGTGACTCACAGACACTTCTTATGTGCCGTGTGTTCACCTCAGCTTGTGAACAAGAGTCTCACCCACATTTTCTCAACTGTGCTCAACCTCGTACACCTGCCCAGACCCTCCTCCTTGCCGTCACACACCTGCTGGACACAGGACCTGTCTGTCACACTGCACCCTGTACTTCTTCCCCTGTCTGCATCATTTCTAGGGGCCCCTCAGTCTAACTAACCCAGGGCAGCTCTTATTCCTAACCACTGCCCCTCCCCCCGATTGCGCCCATTTCCCAGTGTCCACAGCCACCAGCTACCATGTGGGTCTCAGCCTCCTCCTCAGCCCCCTCTTACACCCTCAGTCTTCACCTGAAGAGTAACAATAGGAGCCGATTCTGGCCATTATGGGCCCCTCCTGGTTGGTAGGCCCCTCTACTGTAGGGCAGGACTCCTGCCAGGTAGTTCCCAGCAGTGGGAAGCCCTGGGCACGTCTAGCCTGGGTAAGCTGTAGGCTCACAGTGATGAGGTGCCTCCCAGGTCTGTGATGAGGAATGTTCTCTGACGTCTGACCCTGTATCACATGTCTGTGTGTCCAGAAGGGCCTGAACTCTGTGTGGTCACCACCTTAGCCTGCAGGTAGGGCCCAGGCCGTGCTTTCCACAGGATCTAGAAGGATCCACTGGGGACAAGGGATAACTGAAGAGCAGGCTGGAGTTTGTGTGAGTGAGGCTATCTCCTGCCTCCTAGTTCTGCTTTCCAGTTTATTCTGATAACCTTGTTACCGCCCACAACTGCTTCTAAGTTCTTGGCTAGAGTTGTTATCCTTCCTCTCACGGGCCCAGGCCCTTAGGAAGAAGACTGTCTACCCTCTCTCAGCTCCCAGGCTGTGTCTAGAAGAGACAGTAGTGACTGGCTTGTTAAACAAGCTTTGTTTTATATGCATTGCTGTTCTGCGGGCATGTATGTCTGTGTGGGGTGTCAGATCCTCTGCAGTCGAAGTTACAGGCGGTTGTGAGTTCCTGAAGGCTGTGTCAGGAGTGCACACCAGCTTTCCTCCACCCAATAGCTCTGTGACCTTGAGCACTTAAGGGATTCCATAGAACCTCTAGGCTGCCATGAAGCTCTTGCTCCTTGAAGTCCCGTGATCCTAAGGACTCAGTAAAGTGACAACCTGTTACAGCTTGGGGCTCCCAACAATGTTTCTAGCTAATGACAGAATCACCCCTGGTTTTCTGCACGGGGCTTGGCGCTGTTGATGCTCTCTTTTCACTGTGTGCCTGGGAGTAGAGTCATCTCTAGAATCTGGTCAGGTTTGAAGCATGCATTCCAGCTCATTCACTACTGCTGCCTTCTGCCTAGATAGCCCATGTATGCACCTTCAGAGCCATGGTGACAAAGGACACAAAGCTGGTAGCTCTCCACAGCAGCACTGTCTTCCCCTAGCCCTGGGTGCCAGTCATTGGAGGTCAGAGTGTAACCTGGGGCTCCTTCTCCAGGCCCCGAGCTCATGCTGTGTTGTTCTATCTCATGTCTCCCTGTGTGTCCTCACAGACTTTTCCTTATCCTTTTGGTTCCTTCCTAGACTGTCTCTAGCTGAGGCCCCTGACAAGGGCTAGGCCTTTGATGGATCTTTTTGAGGAACCACTTCAACTCACAACAGCCCTGCATAGTATCTGCTGCAGAAATGAGGGGGAAGGGAAAGTCCCACACACAAATGACTTTGCAAATTGCAACCTAATGCACCCACCATCAGAGAGCTGGGCGTAGCGTAGAGGCGGGAGGCTGGGCTCTGCTTCTTTCTGGAAGAGGGGCCTAGGCCACCCCTAACCAGCCCCTGAGTGCCTTAGTCTGTGCCCAGCAACTGCTCCCTGGGGAGCAGACGACCCCTGGAGTAGAGTACTCAGTTCCCTAGGACAGGTGACTGCCCCACCCTGAGGCCCTGCTTTCTCTGTGTAGCTGCCAGACTACAGGCCCTACATGGAATCCTGGGACCAGGCACCTTTGCTTTCCCTAAGACTAAGACTAAGTGAGATTCATCAGGAGACCAAGGGGTTTGTTTTGTTGATTTTTTTGTAGGCAGAAGCTGCTCATTCGTTTCCGGCCATCCAGACTCGAAATAATCACACAGAAATTATATCAATTAAAACGCTGTTTGGCCTATTAGCTTAGGCTTCTTATTAACTAACATTTTTAATTAACCCATTTCTGTTAATCTGCTTATCATCACAAGGCTGTGGCTTACCAGGTAAAGTTCCAGCTTCTGTCTCCTTCAGCAGCTACCTGGCATCTCTTTGACCCTGAGTACTTTCTCTCTCTGTTTGGATTTCCCACCTGGCTTTATTCTGCCCTGCTATAGGCCCAAAGCAGATTCTTTATTAACCAATGGTAATAAAATATTTACAGCATACAGAGGGGAATCCCACATTACCTCCTTGTTTCTGTCTAAATGAAAAGGAAGGTTTTAACTTTAACATAGTAAAATATATATAACAAAACAGGTATCAAACAAGAATTATAGTTACAATATTTAGTCTATTTACATTTGACAAATTAAGGAAAATACCCTATCATCTATCCTATCTTTGTGAGTCTAAAATTTTACATCTAATTTATCCTTTATCATAACTAAGGAAAACTACCTTTCTTCAGCTCTTCAAAGACCCCAGAAGGATATAATATTACCTAAGTTAACAGGAAGTACATTGTAAGCAACTTCCAAAATTCTAGAGTTACAGAGACAACTTGCTGCCTGGCCAGTCACCCAAAGTTCTTCTGTAATGTTGGGGCATCCATCTTCAGCCTACAGGCCCATAATATCCAGCAGGCTTTTCCATGAAGCAGGAAATTTCAAAGACAGGTCCACCAATATTGGCAGTTTGTCAGTCAGTTTCTTCTGTGTCCTACAGAATGTCCAGCAGACTCTTTCATGAAGCAGGAACCCTGAAGGACTGTCTCACTTTTAGTCAAATTCAGCAGTCATTTTTCTGTGGGTCCTGCCTGTCCAGTTTATGCAGCATAACATCCAGCAGTCCAGGCAAGAACTGTTTCTTGCCCAAATGACTAACAAACTCCATAAGGAGTCTTTTAGATGCCCATCTTCCTCTTGAAGTAGATTGGTGCTACCGGGATAAGATGAGTCTCATTATCATGAAAAGTACTAAGTTCTTAAAACATTTTGAATGGCATATTCTGTTAGTCTTTGAAAGATTTGAAGAATACCTATCCATCTGAAATATATCTCTGAACATCTAGAAAACCTAACATGACTCCAAGTTTGACTATTATAGATGACTATCTATAAACCTGTATTTCTTTTTTTTTTTTGGTTTTTCGAGACAGGGTTTCTCTGTGGCTTTGGAGCCTGTCCTGGAACTAGCTCTTGTAGACCAGGCTGGTCTCGAACTCACAGAGATCCGCCTGCCTCTGCCTCCGAGTGCTGGGATTAAAGGCGTGCGCCACCACTGCCCGGCAAACCTGTATTTCTTAATTATATATTATATTTTTAAATGAGCTGCACAAACACAACACCTTAATCAAGATCAGAAATATGCATATAACAAAATTGACCTTAAATACGTATCAATAAACAAAGCCCATACCAATGCAAAATATTCATCTCTATAGCATATCCCCCTTTAAATGTAAACAAACATTTGTAAACAATCGTTTAGGGAATTTGGGCATTGTTCTCTATAGACTACTTCCTGCTGATTGGAGGCCTGTCAATCAGGTCTTTCACGGGGTGTCCTGTGTGGTAGGTCCATCTCAGCCAGCAGTCCTGAAGCTGTCATGGATGTTAGACTATCTGGCCATTGCTTCAGTGGGTCTTGTTGATCAAACCATATTAGCTGGTAAGGAATCCACAGCTTTTTATCCTCTGTGGAAACAAAAGCAGAACCTCTTTTCCAAAGCAACATATCCTTAGACCCAAATTTTAAAGTCAAGATACCTTTAAAATATATATATTGGTTTAGCTTAGCAGCCCATATAATGAAATGCCCCTCTGTACTTAGCTCATTCACAGTCAAAAATTTTAAAGAAAATACAATAATATACATAATCCAGACTCTCTGTATATGTTCCATCTTTATGTGGCTTATTTTTCTTTACTCCTTTAATATACAACTGTCTGTACTCTATCTCTTTAAAGACTTTGTTTTATTTTTTAAAACTATTACTTTTTATAACTATCTATACTCTTATTCTTCTCTCTCTCAAGCCTACGTACATTTTTTAAACACACTGTGATCCATTCAGAGGTTTATTTCTATCTGAATCTGTCTTTATTACATATCTGAAATCATTTTCTGACCAGGAGCATTTTTTTTAAATGCTAAGCAGGCATAGCTAGGACCAATTCTGAGGCCCTGCCTGTTGGCTCCATCCAGTCCAACATGACAGAGGCATGCTCACTGAGAGCCTCTGAGAGCCATGCATACAGCCTCAACTCCAGGGACACAGCAGGTCTATGTTACCATTAAGCAATTTGTAACACCTGCTCACAGACCCCATTTAAGTGCTCAGCCTCCTGAAAGAGCCAGAGCTGTTCCTACAACTAACACAAGCTAGAAACCCTTCTGAAAAAAATACAGCTACCAAGAAGTTGTGTTTAGAATTTCTTCCAAGCTCTCTCAGGTTTTATGTGGCTATAGTTGCCCCACGTTGGGCACCATTTTGTAAGTGGGGACTGCTCATTCATTTCCCAGCTGCCCAGACCCAAAATAATCACATAGAAATTATATTAATTAAAACATTGCTTGGCCTATTAGCTTGTGCTTCTTATTAGCTAACTCTTAAATTAACCCATTTCTATTAATCTGTGTATTACCACAAGGCCATGACTTACTGAGTAAAGTTCCAGCATCTGTCTCCTTCAGCAGCTACATGGCATCTCTTTGACTCCTACTTTCTATATCTCTGTTCAGATTTCCCGCCTGGCTTTATTCTGCCCTGCCATAGGCCCAAAGCAGATTCTTTATTAACTAATGATAATAAAACATATTTACAGCATACAGAAGGGAATCCCACATCAGTTTTTTTGGGTTTGAGGGGGGTTGGTTTTGTTCTGTTTTTGTTTTTTGTTTTTGCTTTTTAGCAGATATGGGTCTGCAATGAGCCAAAATGGTGCTCAGGCAGGGGACAGAGCCCTGAACACCTGATGAGACTGCTACCATCTGAGCTTCCTTAGGAGGGGAGGCTCTCGGGGCCTGAGCATGCTGGCTGTGATGGTGAAGTGCTGCCTGGGGTCCTCACGGGCTCCTCTGCAGCCTGTCTGGCAGGTGGCACCTACGCCTGCCCCAAGCTGCATAGACCGTTATTCACTCTCCTCAGATCCCAGTGGGGACAGAATCTCAGCCACAGGGAGTGGCTCTGCTTCGGCCTCTCCCCATCTCCCACGTTACCAAGTAAGGAAGCCTGTCACATACCAGAAGTCGGGTTCCAGGTACTGACCAGAGAGCAGTGGTGGACTCCCTTGACAGCACAGTTGCTAGGGGTAGTTCTGAGCTGAGTTAGGTCAGCAGAACTGATAGATGGGTAGGTAAGCTCTCAGCGACCTGTTTCTCACTCCTGACCCCTCGCTTCTTCTTCCCAGGTCACATGGAAAGGGCTCAGACTGTTGCCATGCCACCATGGACATGGAGCTAGGGTAGACACTGTCCTGTATAAATAGGCAACATGAGGCGCTGAGCTCGGGTCTGCTACAACTTGGACTTAATCAGTTGTCTGGGGAGTGTCGGCTGAGGCAACAGAAACTCCAGGTTCTTCAGAGCTTTTGTTTGTCTGTTTTTAGCGGTTTTCAAGTTGAGGTGCCAGGCGTATGTGAACTGTAGGTGGAAACTGCTTGTGCGACTCCCCTTGTATGTTTGTGGACATGTGCCATACATGGCCACCATTTATTCCACAGAACCGCCCCTAGGTTTCCTTACACCGTCCACAGCCATCTCCTGACCAAGACACCTTTTGTTACATAGAGTCATGTCTGAGCGTCGTACACACAGACATCCACAGCGTCCTTCTGCTGACAGCACAGCTGTTACTCCCAGTGGGGTCAGTTGAGGGCACACTGTGGGGTGTTATCCTGTCGTGTGTATTGAGCACAGGTTCCACCCTAGGAGCAGCTGGCCCACTCAGAGTAGCTGAGCTGTGGACATGGGCCTCTACTCCGCTCTTGACAGCTGCTTATTGCAGATAAGTTGAATGGCTCTGTACCTCAGTTTCCCTACCTGAAACTAAGTAAACGTAGTGCCTCCATGGTACAGTTAAGAGAATAGGATTTACAAATAACATTCTTATGAAGGAGGAGAAAGCCACAGGGAGCAAGATGTTGGACCAACTGGGAACATTTCACAAGCTGCTAAGGGAGCACACCGTTCCTAGAGAGACCGGAAAGTGGCAAGAAGAGCAAGCTGGGCAGGGGAGGACAGATCTGCCGCAGTCTCCCTCACCTGCCTCTGTGGACTTGCAAATGAGATCCCAGGGCCACATCAGCCAGCTGGCCCTGCCTGGATAATTACCTCAGGGAATGCCACACCTGACAGGTGTCCCTAACGGCCTCAGAACACAGACTGCTCCACCTCAGACTAGCTACTTCGCTCTGCTCTGGACCTGTGCATCCAGCCCTTGGCTGGTCCTCCCTAGGCAGAATCTGCCCCCAAACACGCGGCACACTGTCAGCGCTCACCGCACTTTCCTAGCCAGTAAGGTTGTCTGAGCCTGGCATTCTGGCCAGGCCTAATCCCCCCTGTTGTAGGCCCCTCCCCTTCCCCTCTGACCAAACTCTCCTGCTCACCCTCCTCCAGCGCCTCCCTGGGCTGGTAGCTGCAGGGTCCTCCCAAGGTGGCACCAAGTGCTTTGTTCAGTTCACTTCTGTTTTCAGTTCTGGTTGGTTTTCTGCAGGCTCCTGTGGCTTTTGTCTTTTAATAGATGTAGGTGATTATGTAAGTAAGAAGGGAGAACCACGGGCTTGGATCACTGTGACAGTCTTGGGGGCTACCAGGACCTGGACTGAATCATACTATTTGTGTGACCTTGGGCAATGGCTTCTCTGTGCCACCAATACTTGAGTGTGAGTCACAGCCTCTGAAGTTCTGGTGTGAGGTAGTGGCTGTGTCTCCTGCTTCTGAGACAATCACAGACAAGGGCATGATTTGGAGATCTGACCATGCCACTGGAGTGATATTTCATTTGCATTTTAATAAAGAAAGCTTGCCTGAAGACCAGAGAGTAAAACAGCCCCACTGGTCAGTCAGCCTTACAGACCAGGCAGTGGTGGCACACACCATTAATCCCAGTAGCCACACTAGTTCCCATAGAAACTGGGCGGTGCATGCCTTTAATTCCAGAACTAGAGAGAATTAATAAAACAGGAGGAAGCCGGGCGGTGGTGGCGCACGCCTTTAATCCCAGCACTTGGGAGGCAGAGGCAGGCGGATCTCTGTGAGTTCGAGACTAGCCTGGTCTACAAGAGCTAGTTCCAGGACAGGCTCCAAAGCCACAGAGAAACCCTGTCTCGAAAAACCAAAAAAAAATAAAAAATAAAAAAAAAAATAAAACAGGAGGAGACCGCTCTCACTCTCAGTCTGAGATCCCAGGAGGCAGGATTGCCATATCGGACTGAGGCCGAGGTAAGAGCCAGTGACTGGCTGCTTTACTCTTCAGGTCTTAAGGTTGAACCCCATTTTCTCTCTCTGAGTTTTTATTAGTCATGCTACATACCACACTCATGTAAACCAGCTGTCCTGCTAGAAGGGGACCTCAGTTAATAATGTTGCAGTATGGGCCTGGGGTTCACCAGATACAGCTCTCCACCATTCATGCTTAGTAAATGGCTGCTGCCAGAATGTCTGGCATGATCAAGGACCTGTGCGCAGTAAGTGCACGGCTCCTGTGTGCAGTAAGTGCACAGCTCCTGGGCGCAGTAAGTGCACGGCTTCTGGGTGCAGTAAGTGCACAGCTCCTACACAGCAGCCTTGGAGCAGCTTTCTGCACAGGTGACGTCCAGAGCCCTTCCAAAGCCCTTCCAGACAGTAGGCTGATAAAGTGTGTGTGGGTGGGTGTTTTACCTGCATGTCTGCTTACCGTGTGTGTGCTTGTACCCACAAGAGGTCAGAACAGAGTTTGTTAGACTGGAGTCACAGGTACTGAATCTGGGTCCTCTGGGAGAGCATCTGGGGTTCTCAACCACTAGGCCATCTCTTCAGCCCCAAACAAGACTTTGTTTTTGTTTTTCAAGACAGGGTTTCTTTCAAGCAACAGACTTTTATTTCTCACATTCTGGAAGCCAGGAGCCCAAGAAGGTGTGGCAGGCTCCCTCTGGGGCCTCGCCTTTGGCCTCACAGACTTTGTCCTCCCTCTGTGTGTCTGTGCCCTAATCTTAAGGATGCCAGTCACACTGGGTTAGAGGGGACTTAATTCCCCCAGCATCCCAGGATGAAGGGCCTGTTATGGGGCGTGCTCAGATCTGCAGGTGCCTAGGAGCTCTTACTCTAGGAAGTTTCTGGGAACAAGCTGAAGCTCGGCCTGTGTGGTAGCAGCAGCTTCCCCATATGACCCTTCTTTTCCACACCCCCATGCCTAATGCGCAGGTTTTGTTGTCTTTACAGATAGGCGTTTTTGAGCTGCAAGTACCTTGGACCATTTGACTGACCAGGGTACTTGGACCTTTGGCACATCAGGTGGTCGTGGCTGGATTTCCTAATTCAGCAGCGGACTCACTGATCAAGGAACTTGGGCTTAATTGCATCACACACACTCACAAGTCATAGAAACCTCTGGTGTTGTGAAAGAGCCCCCACCCGTAGCCCTGGAAGGACGGACAGGCAGCCTCACAGCCACAGCCCTGAAGGAAACTGTAGACAGGTTCTGGTCTTGAGTCACTTGTTGGCATTCCTGCCCAGGACCTCTGGCTCAGTGCCAGCATGGGCTTTCCTCTCTAGGTTCCTAGACAGCCTTAGATGTCAGGCTCACCTCATCTCTGTGTCTTTGGTGTGCCTTTGGCTACTGGCCTCCAACACCACTGGAAGCTTCTCAACTATGAAGTAGCCACTTTGTGCCCATCAGGTGAGGGGAATTTGAAGCAAAGTGAAGTACAAGGACACCAGACATGGTGTGCATAGCAGCAGTTAGTACAAGGACACCAGACATGGTGTGTGCATAGCAGCAGTTAGTACAAGGACACCAGACATGGTGTGTGCATAGCAGCAGTTTGTACAGCTGCAGCCTTCAGCTGCCACCACCATTGACACCGTCCCCGCCAGTAACACTCCCATATCTCAGTACCACTGCCATCCCAAGCTGTAAGTCCACCACCCTCAGCATCCCCTGCGATACTGTCTCCAGCATCATTGCTCTGAGTGGGTGGTTTTCTTAGTCATGCCATGTGTCAGTCCTTGACATCACCGCTGCACTCTCAGAGTATTCTGCATTCAGAGCATGCACACCCATGGATCGTGGTACAGGGAAGAGAAAAAAGCCTTACTGTCTGTGCCTTGGTAACTTTGTGTCCTGGAGAGCCATTTGACTGCTTTGAGCTTGCCCGAAAGGGCCACACAGCTTGTGCAGGGGCTTACTGTTAAGTCAGCAGTGCTAGGTGTGAGGGGGGCTGCCCACAGGCACAAAATGCCTGGACAGTTGCTGAGGTCCAGGCAGGAGGGGGTGGCTCATGTGTGTATCCTCAACTTCTGTTGGGAAGCTTCAACTATGTGACCTGGCAAATTCCTTGGCCATATTTCTACATTCAAGACTCTGTTAGTGGTCTTGGCATAAGGGTGTGAGTCTGTGGGGTCTCGTTCCTCAGCCTGAGGAAGCCCTGTTCTGGCACACAGTGCTGGAGAACTGCCTCAACTGGGGGACCACAGGAGCCAGCCTGTCCCGTAGGGATCAGTGTTCCCAGGGCAGTGGTATCACCTTCCCTTAGTGACCATTACCAACCGGCCTTCCTGAGGGGCAACATGAAGCTAGAACCCAAAGTCCAGGAGGAAATTCTTAGTTGCAGATTTGGACAAGGTTGTTCTAGACCCCGGAGCAGCTACTGGGAGGGAAGAGTGTGTGTCTCTCTCTGTGTGTCTGAATTGAATAGCACCAGCATACACTGTGCTCCTGGCATGGGAACAACCCCAAAGAGTTCACTTTTCTGTGCCCTCTGAGAGACAGAGCCTGTTGAACTACCGTGCACCAGATGCTCCCTCATAGGGGAGGTTGCAACCTCGTGGCAGGGACAGGACTCCCCCTGTACTGAGTCTTGGTTCACAGGTTCTCGAAACCTGTCAGTTTCACTGCAGCCCTGCCCTGCGTATTCCCACGCTAGTTCAGTCTGTTCAGTGACTTCCTGGAGTTTGGCCCTGGCCCTTCTGAGGTCATGGAGTCTGAGGCCCCTGGCTCTTCTGAGCTCATGGAGTCTGGTCATGGAGTCTGAGGTCCTGGCCCTTCTGAGGTCCTGGTGTCTTCCCTACAGGAGGCGAGTCACGTCTCAGCGCTGCTCCCTCGAGTTTCTGGAAGATGCAGTGGGATGTGCCTCGGTACAGAGGTATACCCCCACCTGCCCCTACTTCAAGGCCCAGAGTTCCAACTGCCTCTGACCCCCGAGGCCACAAGGAGGGCAAGAACGACCTCCTTTTTACCTTACAGAACCAAGCATGCGTCTGGGTCACCAAGACACAAAGGCCTGAAGAAAACGCACTTCATCAAGAACATGAGACAGTATGACACGAAGAACAGCAGGTAAGAGCACGCAGGCCTGGCCTGGGACCGCCACGTGAGATCCGGGCCTGCCTGTGTTAGCAGCACCACCTTCGTTCATGGACTCCTGCATCGTCGTCCATGGCCAGTCCTGACCCTTTAGAATTGGGCACTAACGTTCCTCTGTGTTAGCTGAACACTGGCTAGCATGGCCAGGCCAGAAAGCCACTCCTCTGCAATCCCACGGGAGAGCCTCCAGCTGAGCTTGAGTCTTTGGAAAAAGAGAACTAGAAAGGCAAAAGTGGGTCCCACCCCAGATGTGCCCGGGACAAAAGGTGTGGTCATATTGGGAGAGGGGACATGCAGGATAAGGCATGGTTGTACTCGGGAGCACATAGGAGGAAGTGGGTCCCACCCCAGATGTGCCCGGGATAAAAGGTGTGGTCATATTGTTGGGAGGAGACATACACAGGATAGGGAATGGTTATACTCAGGAGCACATAGGAAGCAGTCACACTGGGGACACATACAAGAGATACAGTATATTGGGGGAACATGTGGGAAGTCCCCAGATGCATCTGTCTGCAGTGGGGCAGGGGCAGCGCTTTGGGTCTGTCCCTTGGCACTGCACTGCCTTTGACACTGACCTGCTCTGGGAACCCCCTTCCCTCTGTAGGTCACCTTGGTGAGGCTGTCCAGGGAATGTTGCTGCAGGGCCTGGCCAGGGTGGCTCCCTGCAGATCCTGAGCACCCAGGACCTCGGGTCCTGAGCCCCTGGACAGCTGGGCTCTGTATTAGGTCTGGGTGATCTCTGGTGGCATCAGGCTTTGCCGTGTCTGGACCACTGAGGCTAATGCTGATGAACTTGGGCCTCACCTTCTTGTGCCCTATCTTTGTGCAAATAAGGCCTGCCCTTTCATGGAGGACCTGTGCTCCCAGGAAACATGAAGTCTGTGGCCCTGTGGTTACAGGGTCAGGGGAGATCTACCCAGCAGCACTGTGCCTAGGAACAGGAAGTTGCTTACTTACTAAGCAACTCTAGAGGATCAGGCCCAAGTGCTAAGATGCCAGGCTTGGCTTTCTGAATCCAGTACCCTCGGTGGCTCTGGCAGTTTTCCATCACCCAGATGTAGGCAGGACAGAACTGCTGACCTGCTCTGACCTGTGCCTCCCACAGGATTGTGCTCATCTGTGCCAAGCGGTCCCTATGTGCAGCCTTTTCAGTCCTGCCCTATGGAGAGGGCCTGCGGATCAGGTAAGAACCACGCTGTGTACACTGGTGAGCCCTGGTCCTGCTGAGTCCACCCACAGGGCACCAGCACAGCCCCTCACTGAGTGTAGGCTGGGTCCTTACGACTCACGGGACGTCAGTGCTCCATCTTCTACCACAGCCCAGGGACTTGCATATCAGGTTCTTAGTCCCCAGAGGCCATAGGTTCTGGTGAAACTATATGTAGGTTAGCTGAGATGTTCCTGTCCCTCCCTCAGATACGCTCCTAAAACCTTGTATCCAGCCTAGGCAGTTGTGTCCTGAGTGTAATTCAGGAAAGAGGTAACAGGTGCTGGAGCGGGACGGGGTGTGTGTGTGTGTGTGTGCGTGTGTGTGTGTGTGTGTGACCCCACAGAACAGCAGTAGGCAGGCAGGGCCATGTGTGTGTCCCCACAGAACAGTAAGCAGGCAGGGATGTGTGTGAGTGTGACCCCACAGAACAGTAGGCAGGCAGGGATATGTGTGTGTGTGTGTGTGTGTGTGTGTGTGTGTGTGTGTGTGTGAGAGAGAGAGAGAGAGAGAGAGAGAGAGAGAGTGTGTGACCCCCACAGAACAGTAGGCGGGCGGGGACGTGTGTGTGTGGTGTGTGTGTGTAAGTGTGACCACACAGAACAGCAGTAAGCGGGCAGGGCGGTGTGTGTGTGTGACCCCACAGAACAGCAGTAGGCACAGAGAAACCTCCTGTCCAGAGTGGGAGGTAGCCAGTTCTCAGGATCCCAGGCTGGCTGCTGGACTGTGTGGCTGCAGATAAAGGGTTAGACACACCCAGGGAGGCAGACCTGAGCCTAAGTACAGATGAGTTCAGGGATGTTCCAGAGTCGGGCTCCTTAAACCTCCGCCTGGGCAGGAGTGAGATACAGACTGCTTTCAGCTTAAACCGACACACACCTCCGAGGTCCTGCCCATCTACCTGTGTTCCTGTGCTAGGAGCTCTTCTGTGTGGGTGGATGAGCAGATGAGGCTGCCACATGGACCCCTCTCCTAATCATTACAGTGACCTGAGGGTGGACAGCCAGAAGCAGAGGCACCCATCCGGCGGCGTTTCTGTTTCTTCCGAGATGGTCTTTGAGTTGGAAGGCGTTGAACTGGGAGCAGATGGAAAGGCAAGAGCCCTGTGGCTAGCTAGTGGCCAGCAGAGTTAGGCAGACAGGTGCCTCACACACTAATCTAAGACACAGTATTGGGAAAAGCCACACATCCTGTTAATACCTATCACTAGCTGGCCCATGCCACCCCAAGAAAGGGCCTAAGTGTTTACCATACATGACCAGTGCCAGCTGTAGGTGACCCAACTGTCTCCTCTGGGCTCTCCACACCTAGCCCTGCTTCTTGACCAGTAGGCCAAGGCCAAGAGTCTTCCAAAATGGGGAGACTTGCACAGCTGCAGACCCCAGATGAGGGATGGAAGCTGGTATTCTGACATCAGAGCACCTGCTCCAGTGGGTAGCGGCATGGCCCCAGGCTCCTTGCTGGTGGAGGGAAGCAGAGCTTGGTTACATGTTCTGGCCTGGGAAGCAGGGCTGACTGAGCTCCAGTATGATTACTTTTCCAGGTCGTATCTTATGCAAAGTTCCTGTACCCTACTAATGCCCTGGTTACACACAAGAATGACAGCCATGGCTTGCTGCCCCAACCTCGGCCCAGCATCCCCCGGGCTCCACCAGGTTCAAGACACAAGCCTGTGCCTACCAAGTCAACACCAGCTGGCACAGAACTAGGTAATCTAGGTGCCTTCACCATGGCACAGAGAGGCAGCTGCACTGGCTGGGCTGGGTTGGTAATGGGGCAGACAGCAACATAAGCCACACCCGCACCTAGGCTTCTCAGAGGAAGAGGACTCCAGATAGTGTGGCCTTGGCTCTGCTGAGGAATGCATCGGTATGGGAGGGGCGCTGTCCAGAAGTCTCTTGTGCCCAAGCCCTGACCCTTGACCTAAATGTGACACCTCTTCCTTGGGTGGGGGGAGAGGGACAGCATGGGTTCTAATCAGGATGCTGAGTGTCAACAGCTGCCTCTGCTCACAGGAAACGATGGTGGAGATGCGGTGGAATACAACCCCAACCTCCTGGATGATCCCCAGTGGCCGTGTGGGAAGCACAAGCGGGTACTTATCTTTGCTTCATACATGGTGAGTTCCATAGCCCTAGCATTGTTTACAGTTCAGGGAATAAACTGTTGAGTGGGCACCCCTCCACACCCAGAAGCCCAGAACAGCCATTACAGGGCACCTTGTCCCCATCCAGCACCAGCAGGTAGGGGGACAGGGCCATAGACAAGGACAGTGTGCCAAAGCAGGGTAGCCAGCCATGTTGGACAGTCTTCTGGGGTCAGTTCTGGATGCCTGGGCCTGTACCTACAGAGGACAAGCTGAGCCATTTTATCCTCAGAAATGCAGGTACCTCCCTGAAGTCCCACATACTCATGTCTAGGCCGCAAGGCTCCACCTACCTCTACCTCTGTTACAGACCACGGTTATAGAGTATGTGAAGCCTGCAGACCTCAAAAAGGACATGAATGAGACCTTCAGGGAGAAGTTCCCTCATATCAAACTGACACTGAGCAAAATTAGGAGGTAAGGAGGAGCCAGGCAGATGCCCCTACCCAGCCACATAACCTGGCCCTGGGCTTTCTCCTTGGAGAACGTAGTGTCTTTCCTGACAGCCCACAATACATGGTGTAGCCTTGGATGGGTGGCTGCTGCTTCGTCCTAGCCTCATGACCATAGATTTGCCCCAGGGACATGACTCCCATCTCACCCACAGTTTAAAACGGGAGATGCGGAACCTGTCCGAAGAGTGCAGCTTGGAGCCTGTGACCGTGTCCATGGCCTACGTGTACTTTGAGAAGCTTGTACTGCAGGGCAAGCTCAACAAACAAAACCGCAAACTGTGTGCTGGCGCCTGTGTTCTGCTGGCTGCCAAGATCAGCAGTGACCTCCGCAAGAGCGAAGTGAAGCAGCTTATTGACGTGAGTGCAGAGGTGTGCACGCAGCATGAACACCCTGGTGCCAGGCACTGACCATAGGCAGGGACCACAGATGGGGGCTAACCCACTGACCCCTCTGCTTCCTTCACTACAGAAGCTGGAAGAAAGATTCCGGTTCAACAGGAGAGATCTCATTGGATTTGAGTTCACGGTGCTCGTAGCTCTGGAACTGGCCCTGTACCTCCCTGAGAACCAAGTGTTACCTCACTACAGACGCCTCACCCAGCAGTTCTAGCCCAGAACAGTGCACCCACAAGAAGGCTGCTTGGTAGGAAGGCATGTAGCTTGGCTGGAACACTGAGGCAACCAGTGTCCTGCCCCTCCTCCAATACTGCACCTGCCCCTCACAGCCCAAGGTGACTTGCTTCCCTTGAAAAGAGACAGCTTTCACTCCTAAGTGCACACCTCAGGCACTTCGGAGAATTTTCCTGGATAAATACGTGGAGCTTAGCTTGCTTTTCATGTGCCGAGACCAGCCTGATTCAGTGTGGTGAACCCTGAGGTCCAGCCTTTGATTTGCCTAGTCTCTGCATCCCTTCATAGCTGAGACCATTCCTGTGGCGACCTACGTGTTCAGAGCTGAACATGCTGGGGTTGCCAGCCAGGCTGACCTGGAAATGGCTCTGCAGACTGACACTGACTCCTGGTACCCTGCCTCCATCTAAACAGAGCTCTCTTGCTGTCAAGGTAGAGGGGAGAGCAGATACCTAGACCCATTCTGTTCTGCTTACTCTTTGGACCTTGTCAAAGCATGTCACTGTGAAACCCTGTGCCATCACACATGTAGCAGGGCTTGGCTGACACCACCCACACCTCCTGCCAGAAACTTCCCTGCAGCATTGGACCTTTTAAGACAACTGCAAACTTGAGGCTCTTGACTTTCCTAAGCAATACTGTGATTGAGAAAAGGTGTAATAGTTTGGAATTTGATCTCCAAGGGAAACGAAACTGGTCTTGTAAAGTTTGCTGCATAACTCTGAAACCTTACATGACCCTCAGGCAGGAAGGCACCGATCCGGCCAACTTGCCTGTGTATCCACTGTGCCACTGTCCCTTGCTTTCCCAGACTTGGTCTTTGTACAGACTGGTCACCAGTCCTGCTAGCAGCTACCCAGCTCCACAGCCTCGTTCCCCAAGCAATGCTCATGCCTCTCAGGTCTAACCACCCAGGACCAGAGACTCAATAGCTCAAGCATGAGAGAACATTAATTAATATTTAATTAATCTTTTATCTTGACCACACTTACGCTGGTACAAGCAAACCCATACCCCTATAGAGCATCTTGGACGCAAGACAATGGCCCTACAAAAAAATGTCATCTTCAAGGTAGTCCCATCATTTTGTTTGAAATGAACTTCCTAGACAATGCTCCAACTTAGAGGCTACCCTTGGAGGACGTACCCAGGCAGCTCCCTCTAGATGTATAGTTTAATGTATTAAAGCTGGTAAACAGCATAACTTAACCTTGTATATTTATGTAGTAAGGTTTATTATTTCCCAAGCGGGTGTGCTGGAGTCCTGACCTCCCAGTAATACTAAGAGCTGCTGCAACAAAACCAATCCTTGAACCAAATGGCAGGCCAAATCCAGAATCCTGAGCTGTATCCATGGTGTCCAGCTGGACTGCGACCCAATGCCACAGACCTGGTGCTGCACCCTTAGCACCTAACAATAGGCACAAATGTTTGGAAGTGTCTGACCTCAGAATGTCATGTATGTCAGGTAGGTTTTGATTGGTGTTAAAATGTTTTTGTTAAATTAAAACTTGGTTTTGCAACAAACCCCTTAGTCTGTCTTCTTTCAGATGTGTGCTGCCCCTGTTGAGGTCACGGTAAAAACACCAGCCCTGCCCACATGTTAAAAGTAGTAGACTCGAATGGCAAAGGTACTTTTTCTCACTTTTATTTATGACAGATTTTCCCCGATCTCTTCTGGTCAAAAATTCCTAACAAAGCAAGAAAAAAAAAATCACATTAAAAGCCTAGCCTTTGGGAAATCCCAGGTCGCTCAATCCCAATATATCATCCCCACTTACTTGGAGACAATCCCATCAGCTTTAGCCAATCGGAGAATAGAATCATCTGACTCGCCCTAAAAATCAAAATTAAAAACCTGGGCATCCCCACAGGCCTCCCGGCTTGGCAGGACAGAACATGCACTATCGGACCCAAACCTGTACCCACGCCCAGGGGAGATAGAATGAGGCACCTAAATCTCCCCAGAGCAGACCCTCCATGATCTGAGAGGCCGAAAAGAACAAGCCTGTCCCGCCAAGCGTTTCTTTCAAAGGAATACCACCATCACAGCCCAACGTCCACGTGATCAAACTCACCATCCTGCGAATGGCCCCGCAGATAGCGTAGGTTTTAAACTGGCCATTAAACCGACCTGTGACCCTGTCAACCTGTGGAGTCAGAGTGGTTAGGAGATTCGACCCCACCCCACGCTTTAAGTCTAGCCTGGTTATTACAAACACCAACGCAAGCACCCAGGCACTGAGAGGCCTAGCTGCCTCTTTCCTTCCCTCTCCCAGGAACAAGCCTCACCACCGGGTTCCCAGCTCACCTCGGCCACGTTCATCTGAATGGACGCGTGGTCCTTGGCACCAATGATGCGGTTGCTCGCGGAGCTGATGGGAGAAAACAATGCGCGTGGTCGGCCGTGAAAAAGAAACGGGATGAAAAGGAGTTGAGGGACGTGGGCGTAGTGGGGCCGCGCAAACAGATGGAAGAGCAAGGCCCGCGGGTGCTTACCATTTCCGCGGCACGTACAGGTCCACGAACTCGCCGGCGTCGTTCTGCATGTTGAGGTCCTGCCTGCGGAGTCACCGCGCGAGCCATGAGGTCGGCCGGGCCCGCACCCGAGACTGCGGCCCCAGGCCGACCCATGCCCGAGCGCCCGGGCGCCCCGCCCGCGACCTCCCCAGCCCGGCCGGCCCGCCGCCGCCCGCGCCCACGGCCCGCCGCGCCATCTACCTGCTCGCTAGGCCGAGGGAGCGCAGAAAGGAAGTGGCTCCGTCCCCGGTCAGTACTATTGGGCGGGAGGGGCGTGGCGTCGGCGAATGCTTCCGGGTCACGCCGCTTGCTCACCTTTTCTTCCACTTCCGGTACAAGGAAGCCCCGGCTCTTCCTGGGGTCTGGCTCCACCCCAGCCGAGGCGAGCGTCTCCCCCTCCGGCCCCGCCCCGGCCGGGAGGAGTGTAGCGGGACGCGGGCTCGTGCTCGCCGGCCGCCCGCGGGGGTGGGAGTGGCGTCGGAGGAGGAACGCACCTGGACGTCCGCTCCCGGGAAGCCGCCGCCAGAGTCGCGGTGAGGAACGGCCGAGCCGGGCCGAGCGAGGAACCCAGTGCACGGGAAATACAGCCCTGAGGTCGGGTCAGATGAGCGCACCGCAGCCTTTGCGCTGCACGTTCGTTCTCTTCAAGGATCCCCTCCCCAGCGCGAACTGTAAGTGCCGGCCCCGGTGCGGCAGAGGCAGGTGGATCTCTGAGTTCAAGGCCAGCCTGCTCTACAAGAGGTAGTTCCAGGACAGGCCCCAAAGCTACAGAGAAACCCTGTCTCAAAAAACCAAATAAATAAATAAATAAATAAGACCTGCAAGGATCAAAGTATTACCAAGTAACCCCACAGCGCCCCAAAAAATGGAACACGAAGGCTGCATGAAGCCCATAACAAAGGAAAAATTCACATTTTCTGGTATCCACTCAAAGGCTGCCAGGTTAAACAGCTAGGGAATATGGCCACTAGTGAGAGAAAGACTGGCAACTGATCCAGACCTGACTTAGGTTTTAGAATTAGGGGACGAGGTTGTGATGGGGTTTTCACAGAAGGTATTCCATCTGCTCAAACCTTTGGAGGAAGCGGGACTTGACGACGCATGCCTGTATCAGCACCCAGAGGTGCTGGACAGGAGTGTCAAGAGTTTGATCCGAAAGTAAGACCCTATCTCAGACATCTAAAATAAAAATTAGTAGAGAAGGTGCCAGAGAGATGGCTCAGAGGTTAAGAGCACTGGCTGCCCTTCCAGAGGTCCTGAGTTCAATTCCCAGCAACCACATGGTGGCTCACAACCCTCTGTAATGAGGTCTAGTGCCCTCTTCTGGCCTGCAGGCAGAAGATCCATGCAGGCAGAACGCTACATTATAAATAAATCTTTTTTAAAAATTAGTAGAAAAGCTCAAACTTTTAATGGGAAAGGAAAGACTAATTAATAAATAAACTTCCTCAGCTAATTTCGGGACACTTTGTCTTTCTGAGGAAGCCGAGGCCACATTTGGGCTACAGCCATCACTGCCTCTGGTACCTTGCATTCATTCACCCATACTGGGCTGTATCTGTGGCTCTCAGCCCCTACCGGGTCCTCATCTATTGTGTCAGTGAGGTGGCTTAGGACCAGTGCTTGCATTAAAGCAACCAGTGTAAACGCTGATCCGTTCTAGCCCGGCTGTTTTGTTTCCTGGTTATGTGGACCAGTAAACTTGCCCCAGCAGAGGTCCTGCCCCAACCTGGCGGAGGAAAGAGTCGAACAGCAGCATCCAGTGAGGACAAGGGCCCTGATATCAGAAGGCTGGGCATGGCGGTGCACGCCTTTAACCCCAGCACTTGGGAGGCAGAGGCAGGTGGATCTCTGAGTTCAAGACCAGCCTGCTCTACATAGGTCTACATGGTGAGTCCCAGTAGGCCAAAGAGGCCTACATAGTGAAACTCTGTCTCAGATAAATAAGTTCACAGGGTGGGAGGTAGTGCTGGGACGAAAAGGCTTAATCAGCAAAGTGCTGTCTGCACAAGCGTGAGACCTGAGTTCCGTCCCTAGAATACAGGTGTGGCAACACACACCTGCAATCCAGGGCTAAGGAAGCTGGGCAAAGGCAGGAAAATCCCTGGGGCTTGCGGATCAGTTACTTCAGTGAATCAGCAAATTCCAGGCTCAGCCAGAGACCCTGTCTCAAAGAGTGGGTTGGAATGTGACTGAGGCAGCCACCAATAGCAACCTCTGGCCCACACATGCACGCACCCACGGGGACCAGGGGTTGGCTCCATGTGTTGTGCCTTGGGTGCTATCCACCTTGTATTTGGAGACAGTCTTTCGTTAGTCTGGATTCAGCCAGTGAGTCCCAGGGATCCGTCCGTCTCCACCTCCCTTAGCACCCCAGAACTGGAATTGTGATCCCATCTTCAGGGTCCAGGAGATCTGGATGACCCTTCCTATAATTTGCTGCATGAAATTCAAGACCCCAAAATAAAGGGGCTAGAACCTCCACTGAAGGAGGACAAACTCGTCACCACTGAGTTTCTCTGTCCTCAAGCCTCCAAGGATCTGCAGAGAAGCTGAGACTGCTCAGAGCAGGCGTCATCCTGAAAGGTCACCTCACATCTCCCTGTACTGCCCCTAGTCGCCACTGGGGGGCAGCCAAGACCCATTCTGGAACGAGGGCAAACCTACATCATTCTAGCCTCTTCCAAGCCGGCTGGGCCACTTCACCCCAGGCAGAACCTCTAGGAAGATCTCTAGGGTGGGAAAGGGTCAGAGACCAAGTGAGAAAGAGGGAGGGGAGCAGGAGGACCCTCGACTCAAGACTCTATTAGATCAATGCCTTCCTGCAGACTCTTAGGCCTCAGAGTTGAAGCTGCTTCTTCAAGGCTCCCTGAATGGCCCTAGATCTGTTCCCCAAGAGCAGCTGCTCTGCCCTATTGTACCCCCAAGTTTCCTGTGACCTTGACAGCTAAAACCACGTAGGGATTGTAGGCTGGCTTTGTATTTGCTGTCATGGTTTGTTTATTTTTTGTTTGTTTTCTTTTTGTTTTGTTTGTTTTTGTTTTTCAACACAGGGTTTCTCTGGGTAGCCCTGGCTGTCTTAGAACTTGCTCTGTAGACCACACTGGATTTGAATTTACAGAGATCCTCCTGCCTCTGCCTCCCAAGAGCTGGGATTAAAGGCGTGCGCCACCCACCGCCATTTTATTCGTACTTATTACTTTGTGTTTATGTGTGAGCATGTGTATATGTGTTATATTTATTTATGTGTGGGAATGTGCATATATGTGGGTGCACGTATGACTTAGTGCACATGTGACTTGGTGCATGCATGAAGGTCCGAGGACAATTTGAGGAAGTCGATTCTCTTCTCCCACCATGTGGGACCGGGGATCTAACTCAGGACATCAGTCTTGGTAGCAGGGGCCGTCATCCTCACTGGAACTCTCTTCGGAAGTCTTAGGGGGGCTAGAGAGATGGCTCAGCAGGTTAGGAGCACTGGCTGCTCTGCCAGAGGACCTGGGTTCAATTCCCAGCACCCACCACCAGCTCACAACTGTCTGTTACTCTAGATTCAGGGGATATAACACTCTCGCAGACATACATGAGGGCCAAACATTTATGCATATAAAATTAAAAATAAATAAAATTGCTGGGCAGTGGTGGTGCATGCCTTTAATCGCAGCACTCGGGAGGCAGAGGCAGGCGGATCTCTGTGAGTTCAAGGCCAGCTTGGTCTACAAGAGCTAGTTCCAAGACAGCTACGGCTGTTTCACAGAGAAACCCTGTCTCGAAGAGCCAAAAGATAAAATAAATAAAATTATAAAAAAAGGAGTATCCTGTATTATCTTGACACAGGTATTGTGGGCCAGCCTTGTGTTCACTTCTGCTTCGTCTTCATCTTTTTTTTCTTCCGTAGAGAATCATTCATTTTCTTTTTATGTGTATGGGTGTTTTGCCTGTGTGCACTTATGTGCCTGCAGGAGTCAGGAGAGGGCTCCAGAACCCCTGAAACTGGAGCTATAGATGGTTGTTGTGAGCTGCTGTGTAGGTGCTGGGAATCAAACCTGGGTCCTCCTCAGGAGTAGCCAGTGCATTCAGCTGCCAGGCCATCTCTCCAGACCCCTCACTTCTGCTTCTTTATCTGTGTGACCTAGGACAATGGGGTGATGGTAATCAGGCCGCCCTGCCCTGCAAGCCTGGAGTTATCAATATTCAATTAGTTAGCATAGGCACAGTTGTGCAGGTAAGATACCTGGTGTGCCGGTAGTCACTGCCACCATCATTCCCACCGTCATCACCACCATGGTAACCATGACAACCATCACCATGACAACCATCACCCTCATCACCTCCATTACAATCTCATGATCACCATCATCAGTATTATAATTCAGGATTTGGGTTGTCTGCTCTGGAAGCCACATTGAGCCCGCCTCTATCTTACAGCCCTGATCTGGATTCTCTACACCTATCCCGAAGGCCCACGTCACGTACGTGTAAGCCGAGACTTTGTGGTATAGTGGAGCAGCTATGTGTGGACCAAGGGTGGAGGTGGACCAGCATCTCACCCCGGATGTGAGAAAAGGAGCCAGTTCAGGACAAGGAAACCTTCCTAACAGGCCTGGACTTTGGTCAGGCTAAGTGGCAGGCCTTCTCCTTGGGCAGGTCTGACCAGGGGCTTCAGCCCCTTTCCCTCAGCCCCCTCCTGGGTGAAACTCTGATGGTCCCCAACACAGAGGGGCTCCTGGGGCCACGGCTTCCCAGCCATGGTGGAGACCATTTTCTGTTCTCCATATAGCCCTCCCCGCAGCATGGAGGGCTCAAGAGAGGCCTGCTAAGCGGAGCCATCAGAGGGTCGGCCCGAGGACCTTCACGGTGTTAGCCGCAGGCCGAAGAAAACAACGATGGAAAGCTACTCTGGAATAGTTCCCATTCCTTCCATCCTGTTATGATTAGTCTGGAGTTGACATAATCTAAAACTCAACGGCAGGGTCAATAAGGTCCCTTGATCTTATTCAGAGGTGGAGAGCCCTGTCCGCTGGGAGTGAGTCCATTCCTTAGGCAGGGGATCCCAGGCTGCACAAAGTGGAGAAGCTGAGCCCAGGAGACTCACGTGTATCATTTATATATATATCTCTCTCTCCTGACCAAGGAACCAATGTTCTTTTGTTTTTATATGGGGGGGTTGTCTTGTTTTGTTTGTTTGTTTTGTTGTTGTTTTGTTTGTTTGGTTGGTTGGTTTTTTGAGACAGGGTTTCTCTGTAACTTTGGAGCATGTCCTGCTCTTGTAGACCAGGCTGGCCTCAAACTCACAGAGATCCACCTACCTCTGCCTCCCGAGTGCTGGGATTAAAGGCGTGCACCACCACTGCCCGGCACATTTTAAATCTTTGTGTAGTTCCTTCAGTGAAACCCAGCTCTTGCCCAACCGCAGCACCGGCTCCGGGGCTTCCACCCCAGGTTTACGTACCTGACATTTGGAGAGCCACCCTCCATGCTACCTGCTGACTACTGCAGGTGTTGGTCTGAGTCTAGGTGAGCCCCATCCTGCTCCCCAAAGGACCCCATAAAAGGCTACAAGACAATAGAACAAAGGAGCTGGACCCCACAACCCAGTCTGGCCTGGCTCTCTGGACAGGTCTCACCACAAGTGCCCCCACAGTGTGGTTGATCCAAAAGATGGGCTGTGAAGTCAGAATTCCCTCCCCCAAATATCCCATCTTGCCTCTACCTGCTCCATGGGGCTGGATACCCAGTTCTGGGTCACAGGAAGAGAGCTTTGTGTCCTAGCAGTCCAGCTAGCACTCTGACACCAAGGTTCAAGGAGAGAAACCAGTGAGGGCCTGAGTCTTGCCCAGCAACAAGCTGAGCTGACCTCTGACCTAGGCACAGAGGGCCCTGATACTAGGTCTCTGCATTCCTGGGTAGGACAGCATTACAATGAATGTAAAGACCCTGGGCTAGCTTGTTCTGGACTCTGGCCACACCCCAGCGGTTCTCTCGGAGACTCGTGTGGCCCGTGTGAGCGAGCCAGCAGATCTCGACACTGGGAAGAACTGGGGCCTGCCCACATAGGGCTGGCTCCTCAAGCACAGAGCCGCGCCCGGCAGTGTCAGCGACTTTTAATCTTTTCTATCAAGTTCTGTGGCTGTCGCCTGCTTCCTCACGCCCTCCCTTTGACTCTCGTGTCAAGGACTGTGTGTGTTTGCTCGCTCAGATACAATCTACTTCTGCAATGTCCGCGCGTCTGACACCCTGACTCACTGACACGGTTTCTTGGAATGGTTAACTTAAAACACACCCCTTCTCCTTCTCCCCTTGCCGCGTCCTTTATTGCCATGTTTCAAATTAGCCAACCGGTGTAGATAGTGAGGCTGAACCTCAGCCAGTGACAGAAAACCAAACAAAGCACCCTTGCATTGATCGGGGTGTGGGGTGCAAGATCGGGGTGTGGGGTGCAAGCCAGTTTAGAGCAGGTGAGCTCGCTCTCCGGCTTTTATGCAGAAGCCAAGTTTTCCTTGCTGTGACCTTGAGTGGTAATTTCTTGATTTGTGACCCCATTCTTGTCTGTAACAACACGGAGAGCTCGACCAGGGTTCTAGCTCTCCTGAGGAGGTTCACAGCTCCCCTCCCAGAGGAAATGCAGCCCAGGCCCTTTGCAGTGATCTCTGGGCCCTGAGTCCATAGTGCTCTCTGGGCCCTGAGTCTGTAGTGCTCCCTGGGCTAATAAAGAAACAAACCCTGGACTGGAATCTGAAAAGATGGCCCAGGTTGTTTCCAGCAAGTGCAAGGTTGGCGCACGACCACCCAGAAATCCAGATCCAGGGAATCCAGCACCTTCTGACCTCTCTAGACACACAGACACACACTGCACACACACACACACACACAGAGACATATATAAATTTACTTTTATATTTTTTTATTTTTATTTTTTCTTGAGACAGGGTTGCTTGTCACAGCCATGGAATTTGCTGGAACTCACTCTATAAACCATGCTGGCCAGGGACTCACAGAGATCCACCCACCTCTGCTTCCCAAATGCTCTGGCTGAAGGTATGAGCCTAGCCATAACTTTCTGTCTGTCTGTCTGTCTGTCTGTCTTTTTTTCTTTTTATTTATTTATTTATTTATTATGTATACAATATTCTGTCTGTGTGTATGCCTGCAGGCCAGAAGAGGGCACCAGACCCCATTACAGATGGTTTGTGAGGACACATGTGGTTGCTGGGAATTGAACTCAGGACCTTTGGAAGAGCAGGCAATGCTCTTAACCTCTGAGCCATCTCTCCAGCCCCCTGTCTTTTTTTCTTTTCTTTTTTTTTTTTAAATATTTATTTATTATGTATACAATATTCTGTCTGTGTGTCTGTCTGTAGGCCAGAAGAGGGCATCAGATCTCATTTCGGATGGTTGTGAGCCACCATGTGGTTGCTGGGAATTAAACTCAGGACCTTTGGAAAAGCAGGCAATGCTCTTAACCACTGAGCCATCTCTCCAGCCCTTCTTTTGTTTTTTGAGACAAGGATTCTCTCTGTATCCATCTTGGCTTACTGTCCTGGAACTCACTCTGTAGACCAGGCTGGTCTCGAACTCACAGAGATCTGCCTGTCTGTGCCTCCCAACAACTGGGATTAAAGGCATGCGCCACCACCGGCCCCTGAGAGATTCTTAAAAGGTCAGAATGGAAATGAAGTAAAAAGAGACCTAAAGAAAACAAAATGAAGAGTAGTTTTCCCACATAGCCCTGTGGGGCTTGTGCTTAGTGGGCAGAAAGAACCCACAGTAAAGGCAGGGAGACGCAGTAAAATGTCCAAAGTTCTGTTACTTTACCTGGACCCAAGAGCCAGTCCTCTGACCCTCGGAATTTTGACCCCAATTCAGTTCAGCTGAAGACGGGAATCTGTCAGCCTTTCATTGAGCATGACAATTCAAAATGTTCTGTTTCAAACTGGGCAGTGGTGGCACACACCTTTAATCCCAGTACTTGGGAGGCAGAGGCAGGTGGGATCTCTGTGAGTTTGAGACCAGCCTGGTCTACAAAGCGAGTTCCAGGACAGATAGGACTGTTAACACAGAGAAACCCTGTCTCAAAAAAAAAAAAAAAAAAAAAAAAAAAAAAAAAAAAAAAAAAAAAATAGAAAAGGAAAGGAAGGAAGGAAAAAAAAAAAAAACAAAAAAAGGTCCTGTTTCCCAAGAGGGAATTAAGTATGCTCACTGCTGGAGGGAAGGTTTCGTAACTCTGCTCCCCCTAAAAACAGATCAGGACAGCCACAAAGATGTACAAGGGCATAAGTGAGACACACACCCCCACCTTTTCTCCCGCCCTCCAATCCAAACCAGATTCTTGACCCCTTAGATCCCCTTGAAGCAGCCCAGCCACTTCCTGTCCCTCTATCCGCTCTTCCCCAGTTATCTGGATCCACTTCCTGTCCCTCTATCCGCTCTTCCCCAGTTATCTGGAGACACTTCCTGTCCCTCTATCTGCTCTTCCCCAGTTATCTGGAGACACTTCCTGTCCCTCTATCTGCTCTTCCCCAGTTATCTGGAGACACTTCCTGTCCCTCTATCTGCTCTTCCCCCAGTTATCTGAAACCCTTCAACTCAGACAGGCCCTGTATTAGACTCGGCAAACACTGGCCTCAGGTGAGCAACATGAGAAGAAATTGAGAATCTCCCATTCTGGGTCACCAAGAAACATGACCCCAACAACCTGAGACCCTTCTCCAACTGATGTGCCCATTAGAAAAGCCCCCCAGGAAGAGCAGGGACTGGGTTTGTGAGTGTGGTGCTCATTTGATGAAGTCAGAGACAACAGGAGCAGAGCCAGATCCCATGTCATGGACGCCAGGAGAAACTAAGTCAATAGAGGACATTGGAGAAGCCCCACTAAAGCCTGTTTTAGCCTAGTCTGGTCTACAGAGTTAAGTTCCAGGATAGCCAGGGCTACACAGAGAAACCCTGTCTCAAAAAAAAAAAAAGGCAGAAGAAGGAGAAAGATACCCTATCACCTATTGCTACCTTGTAATTAGCCCTACTTAGAAAAGCAAGCTATACTCAGAAAAGCCATTTTATATTTGTCAGTATCACTAGAAGGACAGCATTTGGTGCCCTGACTCAATAACATGGGAGGCTGATAACCTGTGGCATACTGTCCAAACTAATCAAACCATTATTCTGGCCTGTGTGAGAGCCAAAGCTACATTTTAAATTTTACTTACTATGCCTTAGTGATCCAGGAAACAAAGATATTTCTGATCTTCTGATCTGAGCTCCTTCCCCAAGGATAAATAGTTCCTGAAAGGCTGGAGGCTGGTGTGTTCGGTAGATAAGAAAGCAGCTTGTTTCCACTCCCTAAACAAGTTTGACTCAACTGGTATGCTTGAGCACAGGTGTATGGGAGGTGTGTGGGCAGGAAATATGCCAGGATGTCAGGATGGATGTTTGCCCCTGATTGGACCTGATGGGAAATACAGTGAATTATGGGTTTTCCTTCTTTTTTTTTTTTTTTTGTTTGTTTTTTTTTTTTTTTTTTTTTTCGAGACAGGGTTTCCCTGTAGTTTCTAGAGCCTGTCCTGGAACTAGCTCTTGTAGACCAGGCTGGCCTCAAACTCACAAAGATCCGCTATTCCTCCCTCCCTCCCTCCCTCCCTCCCTCCCTCCTTCCCTCCCCCCCCCTCTCTCTCTCTCAACAGATTTCTTTTTAAGCTCTGGCTGTCCTTGTAGACCAAGATGGCCTTGAACTCACAGAGATCCGCCTGCCTCTGCCTCCCGAGTGCTGGGATTAAAGGCAAGCGCCACCACCGCCCAGCTGGGTTTTCCTTCTTAATCCACTGCAAACCTGCATATGGACCTGGCCAGAGTACACCCACCAGGCCAGTACTTAATTAAAGCTTGCTTCAAATTTGGCTTTAAACTGTGGTTGTGGTCTTAGTCTTGATTGGCGGGATTAACAACTGGCTGAATGTATCCAATGGGTGACAGATATTATTATTCTTTTAACAGAAGAAGGTAAGAAACTAATCTTTGAGGGAAGATTAGTACTCAAAATTTGGGCTACCTCATACCAAAGGATGGGGAGATGGCTCATAGACTCAGATCTTCAAGTATGGAACCATCCTACTAGAGAGAGATGACTTGACTCTCTGATAAGTCCTTGGATGCAGCCCATTTTTCTATTGGCTGTCATAAGACTATAAAGGAAATTGAGCACCATTGTTTGGACAACATAGAATATACCAAGATGAGGTTCTATTTGACCTAAGAGAAATTCCCTTTAATACTGAATGTAGGGGGCAGGCTGGAGAGATGGTTCAGCAGTTAGGAGTACTTACTGCTCTTTCAGAGGACCCAGGTTCAGTTCCCAGCACCCACAATGACTCAACAACACCTGTAACTCCTGATCCAGAGGGTCTGATCTTGCTTCTTCAGTGGTCTGGGCAGAACATAAACCCCAACAAGTAGGCCCCTTCATGTTACAATCTGATGCCTTCTGACATCCACATTGTCCAAGCCCACACGTGGTGAACAAACATCCATGCAAGGCAAGGCAAAACATTCATACAATAGACGTGCATAAATATATCTATATCTATAACTGGACTTAGGTTCTTCATAGATGGCCCTCCAGAATGATTGAAAGGAAGACACATGTCAACTAATACAGCACCATAAAAAAATCAGGGAGTACAGATAACTGGTCGACCCAGATCTGTGAACTGTGTGCTTTAAACTGGGCTTTGAAATTTCTTGAAGTACAGGAAGGAGGCAGAGACTCTGGTTCTAACTGTGTTTTTGGTGCCACACACATTTCGGCAAGATCTGGGCTGAACAGGGTATAATTAACGGGAGTGATGCCTCATCCATGGGAACTCATCACTCAGAGTCTGCCTGACATGTCCCTGGACTCCCAGGGGGACATAATCTAATGGAACAGTCTTAATTTGCAAAAAGGCCACGTGGCAAACATTCCCCTTTCTCTACCTCACCTCTATTACACCTCCTGTCCCCAGTTCTCTGCCCTATTTACCCCCAAGGAAAAACGACGAGGTAAGACCTCCAAAGACCAGGATGGGGAGAGGTTCGAGAGGGATGGCTCAGTGGCTAAGGGCCCAGGGCACAAACTCAGTTCCTAACACTCACAACTGCCGAACCTTCTGGCTTTCAGGAGTATATTCTTTAAAAATAAATCATTTTTTAAAAAAGAAAAGACGGGAAATGGCTTTTATAAGACAGACAGAAAAATGCTCCTTAAGCCCCATATGTGTAAATCATTACATCACGTACATTAGGGCAGTCATTGGGTCCAAGTGATGTGTGATGCTGCCTGAGAATTTATGAGTACATGAACCTTTATGCCATAGCTGAACAAGTCCAAGGCTGCCTTTCTCGTTAACACAAATTAGCAAGCTTTGAGACTGCAGCCTTCTGGAGGGAGGAACCCAGAGCCGAGCCTTTTCAGAGTGTGCAGGTTGAATGCATGGAGATGCTGAAAGCTGGCCACTTAGAATTACTGGCAACAGCCGACCACTTACCTCACTGGAAAGAGGCTATACCTCTACCTGGGGCTGCTCCTAGTGATGCAATCAGAATACTTTTAGAAAGTAAAATTCCAGCCGGGTGGTGGTGGCTCACACCTTTAATCCCAGCACTCGGAAGGCAGAGGCAGGCGGATCTCTGTGAGTTCAAGGCCAGCCTGGTCTACAAAAAGAGCTAATTCCAGGACAGGCACCAAAGCTACAGAGAAATCCTGTCTCAAAAACAAACAAAACAAAAAAGTAAAATTCCAGGTTTGGAATAATCGCCTAGACAATGGCAACCATTTCTCTGCAGCCATTGTCAGAAGAGGACTGTCCTCCAGTACCTCCCCTCCTGGTCACTATTCTGTCACTGTGAAGAGTCACCGTGACCAAGATAATTCTTCCACGAGAAAGCATGTAATTGGGAACATGTTTACAGCTTCAGAGGGTCCGTCTACTGTCATGAAAGGGAGCGTGGCAGCGTGCATGGCTCTAGAGTGGGTAGCGGAGCACCACATCTTCATCCATAGGCAGAGGGAGCACCACATCTTCATCCATAGGCAGAGGGAGCACCACATCTTCATCCATAGGCAGAGGGAGCACCACATCTTCATCCATAGGTGACGGAGCACCACATCTTCATCCATAGGCGACGGAGCCCAGTGTGAGCTTTTGGAACCTCAAAGCCCATCCCCAGTGGCACAAAGCCACTGCCAACAAAGCCACGCCTCCTAATCCTTCTCAAACATTGCCACTCTCTGATGATTAAGCATTCAAATAAATGGATCTTTTGGGGCCATTCTTACTCAAACCTCCCCCAGGAGAATGGCACTTGCTGGGGTTTACTGGCCAGAAGCATGCACGAGGCAACCATGTCCTAGTCAAATTCTAGAGAGAAGGAGGTTGAACCCATCTGGGAAGGACCCAACCAAGTCTCACTCTCTACTGAAAGGTCACATGCTGCCCAACGGAGCTTAGACACATACACTCAAAGAAGTCATGTGTAATCGAGGGGACTTCACTGAGTCTGATCACATGTATTTGACCATGCAGGAAGTGTCAGACAAGCCCTTAAAACCAAGCCTTGAGAAACAGATAAGACCCGTTACAGCCACCCTACAGGTGAGCCCCAGTGCCGCTCTCAGCCTGCTACCGTGTACATGTGTATGTGTCATGTGTGACATTATAATGTAGATTTTGTGTTCCTGGTCCCCTCTTGTCGTCTTAACTAACTCTCTGGTGCTATTGTGTTAAACAATTTATTTTTATTTTATGTGCATTGGTGTTTTGCCTACATGTATGTCTGTGTGAGGGTGTCAGACCCCCTCATCAGGAGGTACAAGCAGTTGTGAGCACCATGTGGGTGCTGGGAATTGAACCCGGGTCCTCTGGAAGAGCAGCCAGTGCTCTCAACTGCTACACCATCTCTCCAGCCCCTCTCTGGTGCTATTTTAAACTCAGGATATTCCAAAAGGCAAAGCCCATTAACTTGCTTGTCATGGGCTCACTTTTAAAAGACTTCAATGAGACTTGTTTCCTATGGAGGCAACTAGTGGTCTTCTTTACTACTCATGTGACCCCAGCCCACACACTTCTGTCTATCCATTTGGTGCCTGCTGGGTTATACCCTGTGGGAATATGTAAAGCCAAAGACAGTTCTCTGGGATGGGTAAGCACTTTGTCCCTTCAGAGCTCAGGACACTAAGATTAAACACGGTTCTTTAAAGGTTCCTAATGACCGCAGTGACATTTGTTGGGCCGCTCAGTACTAGGGACGGACTTACCACTCACCCTCCACAGATGCTGTGACAGCCCTAAAGGAAAGGCTACAGGTGATAAACAAGTCTAGTCCTCTAAACTGTCAGAGTCAACATTGTTACCCATCACGCATAACAACAGTAAGTACCACACCAAGAATCCTCAATACTCAGACCTTAGGGACTAGGGACAGATGTCAAGGGGAGAGAGAGGCCCAACGTGCCCCAGATCACTTCTCTCAAGTCTGTAAGTCATGTTCTTACTACCCCCTTGCTCAAGTTCAAACCTGTCCCCAGTTTTCCATTACCTACACCCCAAAATTTTCCTAAGGACCAATACCCCAAGCTAACCATAGTGGAAGCCAAAGACCTCAGTCAGACCTGTAGCACCAAGAGGAGGCAGAAACACAAATGCCTGATTAGAGTGGATAAAATATTCAGGCCATCCGCTTGATAAGAGTGTTACTATGTGCATGTGGCTGGGTGACCACACACACCTGTTGGGTGGTCCTTCAATCCAAATGGCATGCATTGTATGATGTTCCTCTTCCAAGACTGACTTGTCCCTGCTGGTTCCCCCATCAAAGATACGGAGCCCTGGCCACCATGGAGTCCCCACCCCCAGGCATAATTGCATCTCATGCCTTTTGAGGTGGGAAGAGCAATTGACTCCAGTGGGCAACGTAACGGGGCACAGTGAAGGCTGGTCTTTTGAAGAGATGACCAGACAGCTCGGGTAGTCACACGATCAGATATCTGGTGACATTATGGAGGACACTTATTTGAAGTCCTACCAATAGCTCAGAGTCATTTGTACCTTAGTCCAAATGGCCACCTCTTTCAGTATGGCATTTAGATATTCTCATTTGCCTTAAGGCCTCTCCTGCAAGAAGAGGGAGCTGTTAACTCTGGGAGACTCATTTGACCCTCATATTTATATAGATAGTATAGAAGTATCTCGGGGAGCCCCAAATTAATTTTGTTTGTTTGTGTCTTGAGACAGGGTTTTTCTGTGTAGCTTTGGAGCCTGTCCTGGAACTCACTCTGTTGACCAGGATGGCCTCAGACTCACAGAGGTCCACCTGCCCCTGCCTCCTGAGTGCTGGGATTAAAGATGTGCACCACCACCACCCAGCCAAATTAATTATTTTAATTAAAGTAATTAACCTTGAAATCAAATAACAGCCAGTCTCAAGTCAGCCTTGTTCTGGTGGCCAAAAGTTAATTTAAAAAAATGTGTAGATTGTAGTGTTCACTTCAGCATGTATACTAAAATTGGAATGATATGGAGAAGATTAGTATCCCCTGAGCAAGGATGCCACACAATTTCTGAAGAGTTCCGTATTTTTTCCTCCAAGGTCTCTGCTTCAGTTCCTGCCTTGAGTTCCTGCCTTGGTTTCTTTGATGATGGATTATAACCTGTAAGCCAAATAAACCCTTTCCTCCCCGCATCCCCTGCAACATAAACTGTAGCAACTAGCCACCAAAAAAGATTGCTGAGCTATGCTGGAGATGCCGTCAAGGGCATGCATAGCTGAACTGCTGAGCCCCAACAACATGGATTAGGAAAATAGATTGGCAATTAGTGCGATTTTAGCTGGAAAAGGTGGAGTCTGTGTACGTGGGGAGGACAGCACCGTGTGTTTATTCCAAACAGTGTTGCTCCACACGAGACTGTTACCATGATGCTTCTCACTAATGAAGGAGTCAAAAATTTAGGAATAGATGATCCCTTTGCCAACTTAATGGAACAGAGGTCTGGAAATTATTATAGCTTTAGCATCTATAATTATAATAGTTGGAGTCGTGATTCCAGTGTTCGAGGTCTAGTCCCAAGGGTTATAGGGACAGCTAGTGTCAAATGGTACCTACACAACACATTCCATCAGATGCCCGGGGAAGAGAGGTCCGGTGTCTCTTAACAGAATTTGAAGAAGCGAATATATAACAAATCAGGGGTGGGGGTTCACGGAAGATTTCATCTTTTTATCAAACAAGTTGAGTAGTCAAACGCCTCTGTCCTTCCAGACCTTCCTTTCGCTGTGCTAAGGACGGCGTGTTTGTTTAGCCAGATATAATCTGCCTCTTGGAATGTCCATGTGTCTGACACCCTGACTCATTGCCACAACTTCCTGGAATAGTTATCTGTTAAAATTTACCCCTTCCGGCTAGAGGGATGTCTCAGCATTTAAAAGCGTGGGCTGCTCTTCCAGAGGACCTGAGTTTGGTTCTTAGCACCCACATGGTGGCCACAACAGTCTTTAACTCCAGTTCCACTGACCTCTTCTGACATCCATGGACACCATGCATGCATATGGCTCACAGACATACATAGAGGCAAAACACATATACACATAAAACAGTAGTTTCAAAACCATTTAAAAAACACCCATCCCTTATCTCTGTATCTTTTCTGTTTCCTTTGTTGCTAGTTTTCCAGCTGACTAGTCAGGTGTAAATTGTGAGGGTGATTCAGCCAATGAGGAAGAACCAAGTCCCCCTTGCATCAGGGATAAAGGCTGACACCATTGGGGCTGGTTATGCTTCCTTTCCGGCTTTTGGCAGCTACACCCCTTCTGTGAAAAAGCAAAGTTCTGCTTTGTCAAACCACCTTTATTTGATTGATTTTTGGTTTTTCTTGGATTTTCTTTTCTTTTTTTTTTTTTTTTTTTTTTTTTTTTTTCGAGACAGGGTTTCCCCTGTGTAACATCCTGGAGCTAGCTCTTGTAGACCAGGCTGGCCTTGAACTCACAGAGATCCACCCCTCTGCCTCCCGAGTGCTGGGATTAAAGGTGTGTGCCACCACTGCCAGGCTTTTTTTTTTTTTTCTTTCTTTCTTTCTTTCTTTCTTTCGGCTTTTTGGTTTTTCATGACAGTGTTTCTCTGTGTAGCCCTAGCTGTCCTGAAACTCACTTTGTAGACCAGATTGGCCTTGACTTCACAGAGTTCCACCTGCCTCTGCCCCCTCAGTTCTGGGATTAAGGGCATGCACCACCACACCTGGCTTTTATTTTGGTTTTTGAGACAGGCTTTCTCTGTGTAACAGCCCGGGCTAGCCTGGAACTTGGTCTTCACCTGACACTGCCTTGGACTCAGAAATCTGCTTTCTTTTGCCTCCCAAATCCTGGGATTAAAGGTGTACGCCAACATGCTAGGTTCTAAAGCATGTTAACTTGAGTGGTGGTTTCTCAGTTTGTCCTGTCTCTAACAGCAGTATTCTGGGTGTGTAGGCCCATGTGGTATCTTGACCCTCGCCTGACAGTGGGGGAGAGTTCCTGTGAAGGTACAAGAGAAACAATTGTGTTGTGATATTCACGGTTTAGGGTTTTTTTTTTCCTGCTTTTTTTAACCTTTATTTTTATGTGTTTTGTGTTCTGTGTTTACATGTTTTGTCTGTGTGTATGCACAGGTGTGTGTATGTTTGCTTGTTTTGTCTGTGTGTATGTTTACATGTTTTGTCTGTATATGCACAGGTGTGTGTATGTTTACTTGTTTTGTCTGTGTGTATGCACAGGTGTGTGTATGCACAGGTAAATGTAATGCCTGCAGAGACCAGAAGGCACTGGATCCCCTGAGAACAGGTACTGACAGTTGTGAGCCATCATGTGGGTGCTGGAACTTGAACCTGGGTCCTCTGGAAGAGCAACCAGTGCTCTTAACTGCTGGGTCATTTCTCCGGTGCCCTGTTTTTGTCTTGTTTTGTTTCTGTGAGAGGTGGCTAGGCACCCAAGGGCCAATATTCCATAAACACCCCCAATCTGTGAAAGTTTTCTGTACACACCTGTCTGCTCAGCCCCAAACATCTCTGAGACTACCACCCTTCCCATGTGCTCATCGCGAATTAACCAGCTGAGTTAGATTATGAGGTCAAGCACCCACCAATGAAATGAGACAGTCAGCATTAAAACTAAGCGAGCTCTCTGCCCCAGTGTGCTTGCCAGCGGGTTCAGCTTGTGGTACACCCTTACTGCAAAAAGCGCCTCACTTTCTCTTTGTGTCATTGTGCTGCCCTGAGAACAGTCTTTTCTAACAGTCCTGAGAAAATAGACAGATCCCATTTTACAAACCCGGAAAACAAAACCGAGTGGGAGGAAGTCAGTCTTACAGAGTGAGGAGCCTAGGGCTCAGGCATGCACTGCTCAGCCTGGAGCAGTGTTAACAGGGGATTCAGAATTTGGGGACCAAGTTGCCAACCACGTGAGGTGAGATGCACAGCTAGGAGCCTGGGTGTGCCGCAGAGGGAAGCGCCCGCTCCCCCAGGGCCCATTCCATCAAAGAGCAACTGTCATCTGGGTGTGGTGGAAGCTGCCAAGACAAACCTGAGGCCAAGGTTTGCAGTGGAAAGAGACAGAATCCGAATTCCTGCCCAGGCAAGTTGCTGGGCTTGACTCCCTCAGCCGGGCGCCGTAGCTCCTGGAGGCTCTACCCCACCAGCTTTACAGTCTCTCTGGAATGTTCTTAGAACCCTAGGAAAAACTGCGGGAGAGTCAAGGCCCTGCGGGAAGGTTCAGAACTCTCCTCTTCTGTGCCCTCCTGCAGCAGGGAAGGAAGGCAGCTCAGCAGGGTTGAAGGCTGTCCTGAGCTCTTGGTGACAGTGGAGCGAGCTTCCCAGCTAGCCTTCTAAGTGTGTAGGAAGGCAGGGACCCTGGATGCGCTCTACTTCTGGCTAGCCACTGCAGCCAAAGCTCTGCACTGCAGGGGCCATCATTAAGGTCCATGCCAGGATTCAGGCATCCATTGAGAGCTCCCTCGCTCCCAGCATCTCCACCGATTTATGTTCCTCCTTGGTCTGCTGTTTCCTGTGGGCACTTTGCCTACTCCCTTTGTGGAAACCTCACGGCCACAAAACCAATGGGCAGTATTCTTCACTGTATAATAAATCCTGGACACTCCCTGCCCTGTCCTGCCATGCCCTGCCCCAGGCCCCACGAAGAGCCTCCGGGTCCACTCCTACTTCACCATCTGCCTGGCCTGGGCTCTGTGCAGCCCCTGCTGTCTGGCTGCCATCCCTAGTTCCAGTTCCAGGGTACCGGAACCGTAGTTCCCATCACTCTGAGTATTTGTTCAGTTCAAGTATCAACAAGTACCTGTTTGTCCCGGCCTGAGAGGGGCAGGGCAGGGTAGGTGGCAGTTCAAGAGAGTCCCAGAGGACAAGTGACAATATGGGAGACATTTGTGTTTCTCAACACTAGGGACAAGGACAAGGGCTTTTTGGTAGAGGCCACGGTGGCCGCTCATAACCACAGGGTACAGGCCACTCACTATGGACCTGTAACCAATCTAAACAGTCAACAATGCCTACAGGACAGGTTTTGTTTTCATTTGGGGGTGCTGGGTTTGGAACTCGGGGCACTCTGCATTCTAGGTCAACACTTACCATGTAGTTAAAACCATAGCTCAGTAGTGGGTGGTTGGGGGATTAAAGAGCTATGGTCCCAAAAAGGAACTACATGGCCGGTGTGGTGAGGAGGCCTCTCAGAGGAGTGGACTCAGTTTCCAAGTGAGCAGACCTGAGTTGGTCTTGTCCTGCCCACCATAAAGACAGGCAGAGAATGCTGGTGCCACTGTGTACAGAGACAGCAGGTTCCCAGTGGTGCCAGGCCTAGGGGAATTCCAGAAAGAGGCCCACTGCATTCCTCTACCTGGGTGGGCAGGGGCGGGGACTCTGCACATTCCTGGTAGAGATGGGGGCCCACAACCTGCGCCAGCATCAGCAGGGACCCAGATAACCTCTGCCCAGGCTCAGCCGGGTAGAGTTGGGCTGGGCCTTACTGAGGACAGCAGGGGTCCCTGCCAAACCTAGAGGACTGGAAAGAGGTCAGTATACTCGGTCAGGGCTTTTCCAGCCTGGTGGGCAGGGTGGGGCGGAAGCATGTAGGTTGGGGAGGAACATGGTGTCACTGGTATCGGGGGTCAAATGTCCACCTGCATCAGTCACAGGTGGCCTCTGCTACAGTCTATCCTGGGAACCAAGCTCTAGAGGTCTTGTGACTCCAGGTGACGGTGTCCCGTCGGACCATACACAGGCCTGCTGAGGCCAGGAAGTGGCCCCTGGCTCCATGCACAGAGGTGTCTCCGGGACTGGGTCAGAGGGCCCAACAAGGCAGATGGTGACCAAGGTGGGAACACACAATTCACACTGTGTCCAGTGGTTCCAGGGCTCACGTCTAGCCTGACAGCATAGCAAGGCTGGGGAGAGCTGGGATCCTGTCAGGAGATGGCACGGCGGCTTTCCCTCCCACCTTTAGCAGGACTGTTGCTGGGGTCCCGAGAGAAAGCCCGGAGAGGACAGGCACAGCCCCTCAGCTGGCTGCTGGGACAACATACAGAGCCCTGGGGAGAACACTACCTATAGCACCACCTCCTCCCACATACACATCCTCAGCAAGCAGGAGCCTGCAAGTCTTCGTGTGTTTACATTCCCTGGAAATGTATCTCCACTCAAGAGTCATAGGACAAATATTTTGCTAATGTTGAAACTTGGGGCAAACAGAGACCTGGAACAGAGCCTCCATCTTAGTTCCCCCCTTCCACGTAGGTAGGAGCGTAGCTACTTTCCAGGTGTGACCTCCATGTTCCCCAATAGCCTGGCCTGAACTGAAGGCTACCCAGCCTGGGCAGGAGCAGCCTGCAAGGCCTTACAGGATCTCACTGTGGTAACACCTCCCACATCAAGGAACTTCCTTCTGAACTTTCTGCCCACATGGGACTTTCCTAGCCATCTGCTATCTATCAGTCTGGGGTGACGGCCAATGATAGAGTAGTAGCTGGGTATCTATCACTTCGTAATTTGAAGCACAATAGACCCTGAGAAGACATGCACCAGGTCTCCTATGTATGGGATGGGATGGAGTTTTTCCAGCCAGACTACAGACTCCACAAGACCCTGGGCTGGTGGTTCTACTTAAGACAGGACAGGAGGGCCCATAGCTTTTACTTCCTGGGTTCCCATGGTCTCTCTTTCCAGTGTGCGAGCTGGGCATCCTGGGTCCACTGCGAACCTAAACATGGGTGCAGACCTTGAGGCCTTCTAGTGCAGGTGACAGGGCCCAGTTGCTGCCAGAAGTCTGTGTGGCCAGAGTTGCCAGGACATAGCCCTGCCTCCACTGACAGCCTGATCAGCCCCAGGCACCCGCCTTGCCCTCAGGGTCCCCCATCGGCTCCAAGACCAGATCCAGTCATTGATCTTGCACAACTGAGCCTCCCTTTGACACCCAGGAGGGCCAAGGCCGCAGCATGTTCTGAGCTGTCCACATCCAGCCCTGGACAGCCTCTTGAAAGAGTTGGCCCTCCAGGTCTGTGGAAGAACGAGTCTTTCTCTCACCCTACAGGAACCTCCTTCCGGTGCTAGTCATGGCTGACAGTCATTGGGCCACCTCCACCTCTCAGCTGTGTGTGCAGTCAATCCCCTCACACTCAGGGGCCACAAAGCAAAGACCACCCACCCCTGTAGGCCTCAGGTGGCCACAAGCAAAGATGATGTCTGAGCACAGAGTCCTTAACCCGCTTGGCCTGTCTCTCTGCTCAGCCTGCAGCACATGGCACAGGAAGGGGCTGACCTCCAGCTCAGTGTGAGAGCCATGGTGGAATGGACCTTGGGTCACGTGGCCACTTGGATCCAGCAAGTGACTCAGCCCTGGCTGGGCTTAGGCTCATAGGACCATCCCACCTCACGGGCTCTTGTGTGCGGAGCTGAGTGAGTCAGAGTCATTAACTCTTTGCTGATACTGTTTTGATTTTTTTTTGGGGGGGGGGTGGGCGGGGTGGGGTTGAGACAGGATTTCTCTGTGTCGCCTTGACTGTCCTGGAACTTAGTCCTCTGTAGACCAGAATGGCCTCCAACTCAGAGATCCGCCTCTATCTGTCTCCATGGTACTGGGATTAAAGGCCTGTACCTCCACAGTCTGACTACTGTTTTGATTTTTAATGGAGACATATAAAGTGTTTATTATCAAGAAAAGCCCCCACATTCTTCTTGGATATACCCATGACTCAGTCACTGTGACCAGTGATCTCGGTGTGCTAGCCTTGCGCAAAAGGTCTCCCAAAGTGTTCCTCAGCCATCCCATATCTTCATGGAGCCGTGACTCAGTCCTTGTGACCAGTAGTATCCGCGTGCTAGCCTTGTGCAAAAGGTCTCCCAAAGTGTTCCTCGGTCATCCCACACCTTCATGGAGCCATGACTCAGTCCCTGTGACCAGTAGTCTCCGCGTGCTAGCCTTGCGTGAAATGTCTCCCAAAGTGTTCCTAAGGCATCCCACACCTTCATGGAGCTTACCATCCAGGCGGTGGTCAGAGTTTGGCTGTGTTTATTAGCCTCCACGTCACTTCTAACGGCAGTCACACAGGCTGTTAGCTGCTGCCCGTTGATGCTGGTGTTAGTTCTCATAAACCATGCTGCAGTTTCCCCAGAGGCCTTCCGTGAAAGGACAGCAGCAGCAGCAGCAGCAGTAGCAGCCTCCTGGAGACAGCACACTCCTCCCTGAGCTGGGGCAGTGCAACGCTTCCGCTTCCGTGGTGGAGGAGGAAGGATGGGAAGCTACCTTGCTGTGTAAGGATCCTGTGTCCCATGATCCTTGTGAAGGAGAACCAGTCCCAGCGCCACCTGCCAGTGTGAGGCAGGATCTTGGTGCCCTGGAGCGACAAGCCCCTAAAGTAGCCTCAAGCTACCGCAATATCACAAATAAGATGTTGAGTAAGGGAACATGGGGGGGGTGCCCTGGGTGCCTTGGGGTGGGCTCAGGGCAGGGGGAGTGATGTCAGGGCACACCTTCTGAGGACAGTGAGGAGGGGTTCCCAGAAGGCAGGTGGAAGAGACCTGGGGGCAGGGTAGGGGCACTTACAGGCCCTGAGAAGCTTCTGGAAACTCAGCCCTATGGTAGCTGCAGAACTGGGGCCTGTCAGCTTGAGGGTACAGGGTATGGTCCACTGTCCAGCCCAGTTCTGCCAGGACCATACCAGACCTTGCTGCTGAGTTTGGTAGGTCTGGGATGGCACTGACCAGAGAGGGGAGAGAGAGAAACAGAGAGACAGAAACACAGAGGCAAAACCAGAGAGAGACAGAAACTGTAATAGACACAGAGAGAAACAGAAATAAAGATGGAGGTAAAGACAGAGAGGCAGAAAGCAGCCTGAGAGGAATGAGGAGGGTCAGGAGAGATGAAGGTGGGCAGAGGGGCTGCTCTCTGCGGGGGCTGCTGGGCCCAGGAGAAGGACCGTCTGGGTGTGTGTAGGGTAAGCAGACTTCCAGTTCTGTTCCTGCCAGTGCTGAAAACCTGGCCCAGTTTGAGTTTAAGGACCCCACACGTCCATATTCCCGAAGCTCCCCTTCTGGGCTGTGGCCAGGAGGCCCGTGGGAAGCAGCCCGACAGTCCAGAAAGCCTTTCCCCTGCAGCAGCAGGCTCTGCCCCAGGGCCTTCCCTCAGGAGAACATTCCTTCTGAGCTGAAGGCCTCCTGGCCATATAAGGCTGCCTGCGGGCACCTCTCACAGGCCCTCACCACCCCCTCCACCTGACCCATGGGAGCCAGTTTGACCGGCCAGGATAGGGAGGGGCCTGTTGGAGCACTGGTACTAAGGGAGTACAGGGCAGCCTTGGGGCTGAGCAGAGCATCCCTGTGTGCCAGTCTCCCATTGTTCCAAGAGCTCCCTCTTGCTCTCTCCCTAGAGGTTTGCCCTCTCAGGGTGCTATCTGGGAGGTGATGGGGATAGGGTAGGGAAGGCAAGATGGATTCCAAACGCTGTATCTCTCAGCAGAGAGGTGCCGGAGGTATGCAGATGCTTCCTTTACCACATAGTTTCCTAGGAGCAGATTCGCCGTAGAAGGACAGTTCTTTTTATTTGTTGGCACCTGGGGTTCCCAGGCCTAACCCTTTCAGGAAGCTGGTGGGCCTAGAATGACCCGACATTTGTCTCCCAGGCGAAGGGCTGGTCCCCTTGTGAGCTGTCAGGTAGAGGAGATGTCTCGCCTGGATGCAGTGGTGTCTCACTTGTAGTACGCTCCAGCAGGGATGCTTCTGGGGAGGTCCATCCTTCCAGTTCCTGACCCCGCCCCCCAGGCACGGAAGTGGCCTGATCAACAAGAAAATAATTGGGGTGTAGTGAGGAGGGGTCTCCCTGGAAACATAGATCTTCCTTCAAACTTCTACAAGTTTTCTCTGAAAACAGGACTCAGGGCAGGGAACCCCAGAAGTTGGACTATTATTTATTGGGGTCTAGGCACCTCATCCTGTCCACTAGTGGTCTGACTCCAACCCTTAGATAAACTCACTAAGGCTGGGGGAGCATCCGAGTTGGACCCTGAATTCTTGAGCATCACATTGACCTCTGCATGGAAGCCTCCCTATGTTGTATACCTGTTATAAGTGTTCCCTCTCTTCAGGGCATCCAGCTAAAGTTACATCTTCATCCGACCTGTGGAGAAGAGAAGCTGAGTGGGGAGAGGAACCTTGAGGAGCCCTGTGTAATGCTTGGGGCCTGAGCCACCATTATACACTCTCCTGACACACCCCACCTATCAGGCCCCCACCCTTGGGTCAAGCCTGCAGAGGTGATAGACCTGCTTGGACCTTAGGTTCCTCCTGTGGAAACGAGACAGTATACTATGTGCAGGTATACATATATCTTCATGGTACCAAGGCTTGAAGGTTCTAAAGAACCATGAGGGGAGACATTCCTGCTTGAGGAACAGCCAGGAACTGTCTCTAGGTCCTGTCTCAGGCCAGAGATGTCTAGTAGCCCTCAGACACACCCTTATGGGTACAGGAGCCAGGAGTCTTTTGGGAGGTTAGATCAGGTAGGTGCCCTTGGGACAGGGTTCTCTGAGCTTGGGGGAGGGGTCTCTGAGGTTACCACGACTGCCAACCCCCTAATCACCAAGCTCCCCAGCTCTAGGCTGGGTTCACAGTGCACAGTGCTGACAGAGGGACACCATGTGCTACTCTGCCAAGCAGTGGTCAACAGAGGCCAGATGCTGTCCTTTGGGTTTACGACATCCTGATGTCAGCTTCTCAGGGCTGTGATTCTTTTTGGCATCTGCCCAACCTGAATCTTTGGAGGACAGAGCTGGATCTTGCTGACAGCAGCTGCCAGAGTCAGCCCTGCTGCTGGCTCCTGGCTGCCCGCCATGGGCAGGGATAGAGGTTCCACCACTGGCTCCCTGAAAGGGCCTCAGAGAAGCCCTGAGAAAGGGAATGTGGCTTCCATACTGGTTTTTCTCCAAAGCTTGTCCCTGTGGAGGCACAGAACTGGACCCTCTTTTCAGCTGTAAGAGGTAGTGAGAGTCAACTCTCTGTGAAGGTGTGGCAGCCAGCCGAAGACTGGACCCTAGTGACATGCTTGAGTGTAAACAAGGGGCACCCTCTTGTCCTCTGGGTGATTCCCCAGAGGCTCCCATGGTGGGCGTCTAGAGGCAGATGACTCATTGTCTGGCTGTTTCCAACAGCTGTCCCCAGGTTGGGTGGCTCAGGGGCTGATGTGTACCCCTAGAATGTCATTGGAATAGGACCTGTGCCAGGGCTGGGTGAAAATATGCCAGTCTTCCTCCACAAGCTGCAGCTGACCCCTCTGCTTCCCCCTGAGCCCGGGGCCTCTCAAGGCCAGCTTCCTTCGCGCCAGATAAGCACCCTCTTCCGTAGGTGCTCGACAGAACCCTCTGGTGATGTCTGAGCTGACAGAAGAAAGGAGTCAGCTCTGGGGACTGATGCCCAAAAGATCCCAAAAGGCACACCTGAGAACAAAAGTAACTGATTTAATTCCTTCTCTCTTTAAAAGTTCAAATTATCGACTGCCTCCATCCATGTGGCCTCAGTTTCTCCATCCATGAGGAAGAAAATTGACTGGGTTGCCTATGATTTAGAGGAAATTGAAGATCCTGGCCCACTGTAGCGAAGACTGGGACCCGGTCGGGAGGGAATGGGGGTAGGCGTGAGTACAGAGGGGAGTGGGCCGAGGAAATCACCTCGTGGGATATCTCCTCCTGCTCCGTTCCCCAGCTCCAGCTCCAGCTGCTCCCTCCTGGCGCAGGCACACCAGCTGCCACAGGGTAGGGGTAGAGTGTGGATACCTCGCCAGTCCTGTACCACAACGCCCTGTGCCCACATCACCCGCCCCGCTCTGCCGGCCACCAGTTGCTCTCGGGGCAGCTGTCTGCTGGGAAGTAGCTAGCTTGGGGTTAACCCTCCGGTTGCTGGCGGCTGGGCTGAGTCAGCACATTCCCAGGCATCTGCCCCTCTCTTCCACTGGTCAGTCTTCTGGGACCAATCCCAAGTACATCTGTCTGACCTGGCCACTAGGGGGCTCAGAGGAGTCTTGGCACAACCTTTGCCCTTTGGCTCCTCAAGAAATCCACATGAAGTCAGCAGGCTATCAAGCCCGGCGGGCAGACACTTTAATACTTTATCTTTCAGCGTCAGGCTGTTTGGACCCCCAGTTGTCAAAGGGAATAGGAGTTGGAACAGCTTCCTGATGGGCATGGTGGGGCCTCCAGGCAGTAGGAGGGTGGGGCCAGCCCTCTGGGAACCTGCTACTGACCCAGCTGTGCCTCACACGGGGCCATAAATCTGCTCCTGAGCCCACACTACCGAATTCCAGATTCCTCCCTGTCTCCCGCCCTCCCTGGACCAGCCCCTCCCCCACACCAAGCCTTTTACAGCAAAGGGAAGCCGCTGCCTAGCCCTCCCCCAGGTGGGAAACTGAGAGGGAGATTATGGAAGAATTCCGGGGAAGGGAAGGTGGAAGGATCCAGGGAGGCCAGCTTGTCTCAGTCGAATTGACCTGTTTTCAACGGAGGCAGGGAGCCACCCAGCCCCTTGGGGTTTAAGATTTGTACGAGGCTGGGGACAGCCAGGAAGGCGTGAGGGTGGTGCAACCTTCCCTAACAACTACGGGTCAGGACCCGGCCAGGACACTACATCAGGAACTCACTCGGACCCTTGGGACATTATCCAGAAGGCCCAGGAAGATGGGAGCCCTACACCCAAAGTGGTCTGGCGAGGAGACTAGGGGGAGCTGCTAGCCCTGCTGCTGTATCCCACTCCTACCCGCTTGGGACTTTCCTGGACACGCGTTTGGCCCTAGGATCCAAGGGGAGAAGACCCAGAGGCGGTGGGGGTACACAATTATCTAAGCTCAGCCTCTAGGGCCCTTGATTCTTGCAGCATGGACTCAGCCTGGCAGATCAAATGGAGCCCACTGTACCCCCCGAACACAGGAGCTAGAGGCACAGCTTGCTTAAAAGATGGGTAACCAAAGTCTCAGACTGGCACCTACAGGGCAATGAGCGTCCCTGGAAATGCCCTATGGGCGGGCACCTGCGTCATTCATTCCTTCCTGTCCTGATCTATTCCTTTTTGCAGAGGATTTTTAGCCAATATAGGTAGACGGGGCTAAATCTGCCCCAACAATGGAGGAAGCTGGGGGTCCCCTCCTGTCTAGTCTTTTCCCGACCACTTGCAGATTATATCCCCTCTGGGCCCCCACCCACGGCCACACACAGTTTATGCAAACACCAACAGAGAAGGAAGAGAGTAACAGGATAGGGCAACCGGGAGGCGCCAGGTGGCTGAGACCTGTTTGAAGTTAGGGAAACAAAAAGGGAGCCTCTGGGCGGGTAGAGACAGGCCCGTATTGCTGGGGTCCCGAGCATCCAGGTTAAAGGCAAGTGTCGGGGGGTCTTCCTAAGGATCGAAACCTCGACCTGGGAGAGAGGAAAGGCTCAGTAGCTTCAAGTTCCCACGGTCTGGCCGGGGGCCAGCAGGTGCCCCTTCCGGGACGCTGGTCTGGCCGGGGTCCGAAGGGTTAAGGTCCCCAGGCCGCCCCCTCCCTCGTGCCCTTCCCCAACCCCCTCCTCGGGGCACAGGACTCGGGCGCCAGGGCGGGCCGAGGCGGGGCCTGACGTCCTCGGACAGGCGGAGTCAGCCGGGCCGGCCGCCCCAAACTAGACTCGCTAGGCTCCTGCGGCGCGCGCTGTCCCTAGAGCCGCTGCCCCCAGCAGGAAGATGGCGAAGCGCGGAGGGCGGCTGTGCGCGGGGTGCGCACCGCGCGCCTGTGGGCCCCGGAGCCCCGCGCAGCCTCCGCCGCCGCTCCTCTTGCTGCTGCTGGCTGGGCTGGCGCTGCGAGGCGAGGCGCGGACTCCCGGGGGCGATGGCTTCAGCCTGCACCCGCCCTACTTCAACCTGGCGGAGGGCGCCCGCATCACCGCGTCCGCGACCTGCGGCGAGGAGGCCCCGGCGCGCAGTGCCTCACGCCCCACCGAGGACCTCTACTGCAAGTTGGTTGGGGGTCCGGTGGCCGGCGGGGATCCCAACCAGACCATCCAGGTGAGCGCGGGGAGGAGGAGCTGGTTACACCATCCTGCGGTTCCTACTCCAGAGCCTGAACCCAGCCGACTCCTAGGGCTCCCCGAGCCGGGGGTGTGGTGGGGGAGTCTAAGTACCGACTCTCCCATCAGGACCCCCGGTCCCATGTTTTCATGGACCAAGAAGGACGCCTAACGCAGCCACCGAAACTCGTGCAGAAACTGCACGTGCCTCGGGAAGAGCCAATGAAGTGTCCGGGTCGCGGACCAAGGGCCCCAGGGGCCGATGAAGCTCGGGTTGGGGGGTTGACCTAGGCAGGAGGGGACCGGTGAGCAGTCCCTGGCGGCCCTGAGTCCCGGATCCCTGAGTGGGCGGGACTTGGCCAGGGTGCCCGCTGACTGTGAGGAGGGGGCGGGAGCTCCTTCTTCCCCCGGGACAGGCTGGAACCTGTTGGTCTCCCGAGTGGGAACGACGGAATGAGCGCGGAAGCCGCGCTGGCGCCGTTGCTTCGGGTGTTGGGTCTCACTGTCCCAGCCAAGAGTTGAAGCTTCTCTGCTTGAGATCTGGGAGCTCCGGAGGGCGGTGGGAGAGCGCAGGCAGGCAAAGCTTTAACTGAGCGGGAACACCTGTGGGCTATCAGGAGCAGCCCCCTGCCCGGCAGGTGCTAGTCGTTGGGCTTCAGTCTCCCAGGAGATAGGATTCTGTGCCTAGAGACTCCCCGGAGGCATGTCTTTCATGCTGAACCTGCAGGTGGGCTAAGTAGTCCATTTGCAGGACCCCTGCCTCACGTTAGGGTCTTAGGAGAGTTCGGAGCCCTAAGGGCCTAGTAAGTTTAGTTACCCTCTAGGGACCTACTTCCACCTTCCTGGAAGGAGGCTGAGGAGGCGGAAATAAGATCGTCAGGGTGGAGAAAAGGGAGAAGTGAAGGAGCTTAGTTCCGTTGACTGCTTACCTGACCACCACCCTCCGTGCCTGCCCACTTAGCCCACCCTCCAAGTTGGGTGGGGGAGCTGAGAAGGGCCAGGCTCCCTTGTGCTCTGATTTCTTAGTCTGAGAGTAAGGATGTGTGGGCCATCAGAGGCAGGGAAACTGAGGCCTAGAAAGTTACTTGTTTTTTGAAACTGTATAAGTCAGCAGGAACTATCTGAGGTGAACAGTTGGAAGTGGGGGTGCCTCTTGGCCTGTGTGGTCTCCTGGGTATAGGGGGCCCAGTTGGGACCTTCAGACCTGACCCAGAGGAACTAACAGGGCTTCCTGGGATGGGAACTCAAGTCCATGTCCACACCCCAGACCCCGTGGTAAAGGCCCAGCCGGGTGGTCAGAGGCTCAGCCCCTCTCTGCCGCACCTCCTTGGTGAGAAAGTAAAAGTGACAGCCGCTTTGCCAAGGGCCACACTATCCTAAGGGGTTAGGCCTGAACACCCAACCTCACAGCATGGCCCCAGGGAGTCAGGGACTCTTTATGACAAGAAGAGGGACTGGGCATCCCAGGTAGGAGTCTGAGTGACTCCCACAGAGCCTCTGGGCAAGGTAGGGTGTGGGTTGGCACTCCTGCCCTTCTAGGGTTAGGTGGGCATCAGAAGAACTCTGCTGGCCTCTACTCAGGGCAATTGGTGACTCACTGGAAGGGAAATTCCTAATCAGCCCCTATGCTTCCTAGTTCTGTTCCTGGCAGGACCCTCTGCAGCAGAGGGGTGAAGGAAGCCTGGTTTCCCAGCCCTGTCTGCTCTCAGCCAGAGGTCAGCGGGGGAAGTCCAGGCTACCAAGGGTGCTTGTGGCTTGCTGTTCAGTAAATAGCTGATTGATTGGGAGCTCTCTGTGTGGCTTCCTGACTCTCAAGACCCTCTCTACTGCCTAGAAGGGACACATACCGGCTTCCCTGAACTTCGGGGAAACTGGAGACCCATCTGCATCCTTGAGCCTGAGCCTGACTTCTGGGGTCCATGTGGTCTGGACGACAGGAAGCCTCCCTATGAGGCCTGCCCACCCCATTCTGCTTGGTACCCACGGGGGCAGGGTCCTATCGGTGAACCCCTTGGTCCCCTGTGCCACCCTGTGGCTCTGAGAGCAGTTAGGGGATCCTTGGTGAGGTTGACAGGTTCACCATAGTCCTGGCTCCTCTATGCGGCAACTGTGGGTGGCAGAGTACAAAGGTGTGTCCAAACACCAAAGAGCTCTCGGAGCCCCAGTGGGACCATCCAGATAGTTGGTGTGGGGGGATAAGTGCAGTAGGCAGTGTCTGGCAGGGGGCAGGCCAGCTTCTTGGGTGGTCGAGAACAATGCCTTGAGGTTGACATCTAAACCAAGATCAGAACAGCAAGTGCCAACACCCCTATAGGCTGCCAGGCAGGAGTTCCCCAGATGTCAACACCTGGGGTTCTGGGAACCACACAAAGGTGGAAGTCCAGAGCTAGCTGGACTTGGGTGGGGGCTGGAGGCTCTGTTGCCAATGAGACCTCCTAATTGGGGCAGGCTTCTTTGGAAAGAAGTCCTGTACCCCACGCTCAGTCTGGGAGGAGTGGGGTCACTTTCTGGGCCACCAGAAAGTGTTAAGTCTCCAGGGCTGCCTTTGTGTAGGACAGGTCTGGTTTCTCTGTGGAGTCCGTGTGTGTGTGTGTGTGTGTGTGTGTGTGTGTGTGTGTGTTGGGGGGCACTCTCCTGGCCTGGAGCCGTGCCCCCCCCCCCAGGAACAGCAGGCTAGGACTTTGCTGGGGCTTCCTATGGGCCCCAGCAGGTGGCTGGGCTGTGCCTTGCCTGAAGCAGCTGCCAGGCCCTGTGTGTGATCTGCTCATGACAGTAGCAACATAATCCCTACCCTGCAGATGGGAACACTGAGGCTCCCAGGGCGTCTTGACTTGGATTTGTCCCAGACCTCAGACACAGCAGTTGGGAGCCCCAGGCCTCTCCTGCCACTGCCCACATCTTTGCATTCTGCCAGGGCACCCCACAAGATGCAGACAGCTTAACTCCTGTCTGGAGACCCAATCTAGAAGTACTGGACATGCTGGGGTGGGACCTTCAGGCACAGGTGGGGGGGCATCTGACTCCCCCATGAACCCTCTTCCCCAGACGATTCCTCTTCCTAATAGCTCTTTCTTTCTTACACAGTTCCAGGTCCCTTGGAACTGAAGACGCAGTTGTGAGCTGCCTTGTGGGTGCTGGGAATTGAACCCAGGTCCTCTGGAAAAGCACACGCACACACACACACACACACGGACCCGCATGCACATGTGCACATACACACACAGACGCACACAGACACACACGGATCTGCACACATGCATGCATACACACACAGATACGTACAGACACACACACGGACCCACATGCACATGTGCACACACACAGATGCACATAGGCACACACATACAGATAGATACATATAGACATATACCCCAGACACACATTATCCCTTTGTGGGATTCTTTGCAGTGACCAGCAGGGAGAGTGGTAGTGTGGTTGTCGGAAGGGGTGAAGGGTGTCTCACCTGCTCTCATCTCTCTTGCTCTTTGGCTGAGTCAATCCCCCAGAGCCTTTCCCATAGCCAGCCCTCGGCCAGAACATACTCCCTTTACCTAGAATGCCTCTGACACTGCCTTCCCATGGAGGCTTGCCTTGATTTTCCTCACCTAAAGCAGGTGTCTCCTCACATTCTGGTTTTTGGGCTGGAGAGATGGCTCAGTGGTTAAGAGCACTGACTGCTCTTCCAGAGGACCTGGGTTCAATTCCCAGCACCCACAAGGCAGCTCACAACTGTCTGTGTCTCCAGTTCCAAGGGACCTGACACCTTCACACCAATGCACATAAAAATAAAATTAAATAAATTGGGGGGGGGGGAAGAGGGCTGGTCTTCCTGTAATATGAGCTATACCTCCTGAACCGATTTAGTAACTGAAAGTTGAGGACGGGAAGGTTGAGGACTGAGACCAGTTTTGTGGGACCCAGGGTTCCTATGGCAGGATGGTGGGTCCAGACAAGAGAAGGGTCACCTGGCCATCTTCTCCCTGCAGGGCCAGTACTGTGACATCTGCACAGCTGCCAACAGCAACAAGGCACACCCTGTGAGCAACGCTATCGATGGCACCGAGCGCTGGTGGCAGAGCCCACCCCTGTCCCGTGGCCTGGAGTACAATGAGGTCAACGTCACGCTGGACCTGAGCCAGGTAGGGTTCATTTTTGTTTGTGCCGCTCCAGCCACCAAGCTCGCCTTGGGCACAAGACAATGGGATTGGTGAGGTCATCATCCGGGGAGGCAGAGCCTGGAACAGGGCTGCTGGGAGCAGGGCCAGCACAGGCAGAGGCCCTGTCGTGGGCATCTTTGCTCTTCCAGTGTTTCTGGATGCACACGGGAAGTGGGGACTGAGTGGGGCACCGGCAAAGGGCACGCCAGAGTTGGTGCTGGCGGGGCACAGGAAGGCATCGTGCCCTCTGGGTCACCCTGGTGTTTACTCTGAGGAATTCCTGACGGAGATGGGAGGGGCGCAGGAATGTGGAGGGAGCCTGGTAGAAGTGGACATTCCTGAGATACCTGTGTGGTGGTGACCACCTTTAGGTCAGAGGGTCAGTGACTGAACCCAGTCTGGCCGCTCTGAACCCTCATAGGCCTCCAGGCTTCCATGCGGGCAGGAGGGTAGATCAGGCTGTGTCTCAGTGATGAGCAAGCTACCCCAAGGTGAACAGGACCTGGGGACTCTGGTGTCACTCCAGGACTGGCTCACACTCACAAAACTCTGTTCTAGACCATTGGAATCCTGGTTTATGGGAGTACTGGCCATATTGAGGCTCCCTGGGACCTAGGTAAGGGTATATAGATGAACTAGGCTTGGTGGGCCTGGAGCTGGGGCCGGCTATGGGTTTGATCCTACAGACTTGCCATCCTTCCAGTGCGGAGGCCTTGTGTCTCCATTCCTGCCACAACACAGCTGGCCTCTGCCTCTGCCTCTTCCTGGGTCTCTGTGCCTGCCGCAGCCTGAGGTGTGGGCAGAGTAAGGTGTCTTCACAGACAGGCTGAGGGACAGGCCTGGACAGCAGGTCCCTGCTTCCCTACCTGGTATCCCCTGACAGGCAGCTGGAGAGCAGACTGGGTTTCAGCGAGTAGTCTAGAACCTCACAGAAAGATTCTTAATCGTGTTGAGGCAGCCAGTGTGGAGAAGGAGGGAAAGGAGGAGGCGGCCACCCCACCCAGGGCTGTCTGGTTTGGTCTTGACCTGGTCTATTTCCCTCATCTCCCAGCTTTTCCACCATCGGAATCCCTGTACTCTGGAGCCTTGGGGGTCCAGAAGCTCCTTGAACCCAAAGCCACCTCTTTGGCACAGCAGTAGGGCACCCATGGGAGGGCGTGTATGTGGATTATCACTTGCTAGGGGCAACAAGGGGGTGCTCAGGTCCTTCTCTTCCTCCCAGTCCTGCCTGGCTGGGTCTAAGGAGGCAGGGGTGAGGTAGTGCTGGGGACAGGGGCCCTATCTCCATGGCAACCCCAGAGCAGGTGGGCACTATGCCCAAGTGCAGTGTGGGAGGGAATGAGGGCAGTGGACTCAGCTACCTCCAGGGCCCAGAGCCACCCCTTAGCCTCATTCTCACCTCCGTCCATTGGGCCTTGGGTTGTTCCAAGCTGGGAGAGAGCTTCAGGTATGGTGGCATCTTATCTCTCTCTGCCTCAGTTTTACCAGGTGCAAAATGACACGGGAAAGGAAACCCAGTCCAGCTACATTTGAGAAGAGGCCACTGCCAGCCTTCCCTGTCTGCTTTCTTTTTCCTCTCCAGCCCCTATCACTGCTGGCCCAGTGACTGCCAGCCATGGTAGGGGCAGGAAGCTCTGGGATTGGGGCAGGCAGACCGACTCCAGCCCTTCATGGGGGAGTTCTTCCTGGGTCTATGCTGCAGGTCTGGGAGGTCCTTCAAGGCGCTAGTCCTGGGCTGGGGCTCCTTCAGGAAGCATCAGGAAGTGCCTGGCCAGCCGCCTTTGTTCTAGTGAAAGCGGATGCCCTGGGAAGAGGTGGGGGTGGCTGGCAGGGAGCCCTACAAGCCTGGGGAGGGTGGCCTGGGCTGCTAGGCTGCCCTGGATCTTATGTCCAAGGCTGGCACTGGGCTTGGAAGGCTGGTCCCTATGACACCTGTCCGGGAGCAGCCAGGGCACTTGGACTAGACACCTAGGAGAGACTGGGTGTTTATTGGAGGCGAGAAAGAGGATGTTTTCTGCTGGGGAGGGTCGGGAAGAGGTTCCAGTTTCTTGAGTCCTAGCCTGACTTCCAAGGGTTGAAGGGGGGCTCTTATATCTCCTTGTATCCTCTGAAGGTTTCTGGGGCCCCAGTAGTCAGGTTGCTGTTCCCATCTTCCTCTTTCCAGAGTCAGACCTGGTGCCAGGGAACCAGGCTCAGGCCTCATGGCAGCCCCTCAGCAGGCAGGGGTGAGTCGGCTGGTCCAGGCCTGTGTTCTCTTTCTGTACCCCCCTCTGCAAACCTGGCCACAATGGACTATTGTCAGTAGCCCTTCCCTACCTGTGTTGTCAGCTGCCCTCCCCAGGTCAGCTTGAAGGAAGAGGTGAGGAGCATCAGTCCTCCTGATAGATGGGGGCTTTGTCCTCTCTTGATAGTGTGAGGGCTACTCAGGTGCCAGCCCCAAAGGCCTGAGCTTCAGGACTCTCTGGAGGTACCAGGCTCAGGGCAAAGAGTATCCAAGGGCATTGAGGCCACTTAGGATGAGGGCTGAGCTGGTTGGACCTAAGGTTAAAAATGTTGGTTAAAGTTAAATAAGGCCAGGCGAGGGGCCTGCGCCCCAGGGATGGCTGTGTTACTGGATCTTGCTCCCGCCCCAGGTTTTCTTCTCTGACTGGAAGAACAAGAACGCCAGCCGCAGGAGTGGTGGCTCAGTGACTCCGAGATGTACCGCAGGCCTGCGCTGAATTGCTTGCCTCAAGCTGTCTGGGTTGAGGGCTCTGTGGACAGGCTTGCTAGTCTCTGGCTGCTAGTGGTCATGAGGCCGAAGCTTCTGGCATGGCTCCCTGGGCCTGGCTGGGCGCACAGCCATGTGGCCAATGTCCTGAGACCAGTTGGGTTGCCCAGGGAAGTGGCAGGAAGTATAGCTGTGGCCAGGCTTAAGTTACAGAGTCCAGGGGCCAGGACAGGTGCAGGGCTGTGCCCACCTGACCCCTTTAGCTGGACTCCCGGGGTAGGAGAGTAGGGGTCCTGCAGGCATGTTCTCAAACCAGTCCCTAGTTGGGGCCCCTTCTTTCCTCTCTGGAAGTTGCTTCATGCTCACCCTGTATACCTCTCCCCACCTACCCCTCCCCTCCTTCTAATCCCTTCTCCCTCCCGCTATGTCTTCTCTTTCTTCTCCTTCTTCCACCTCTCCCCTCCCCTTCTTTCTTCTCTGCTGCCTCCCCCTCCTCTACCTCCCTCCTTTTCCCCTCTCTTTCCTCTTCTCACTCCCCTAGCTCAGGAGAGGTCTCGGCCCCAGGGGCCACGGGTACCTGGTTGTCCCTTTGCTGCCACCCTGGCGCTGTGTCCACAAACCACTGTCCCTCACATACATTATCCCTTACTCACTCTGCGAAGTGATGTGCACCTCCCACGCCACTCTCTGACTGTCCCCGTGCCTTGGCAGCCCCCAAAGGTTTCCTGTTTTCTGTGTTTTTAAACAAACTCTGCTGCCCTGGCCTCTGGTTCTCGCTGCACCTCTCAGAGGAGACTAAACTGTTTGGGTTTCAGCCGTGGGGGGTCCTCTTGGGATCAACTACTTCCTCTGCCCATCTAGGTGACCTTCTGGCCTGACCTGGCTGGGTGGCAGGGAGGAGGGGCTGGGAGCTTGGGCCAGATGGGGTGTTCAGGGTCCAGGAGCCCATCCCAGCCCCCTGCTGCTATGCAGGATCTTGGCATCTGCTTAGCAGGGACCCCCTAGTTGATGGCCTCCTGACCCCTGCAGGGCCGCTTAGCCCTGCCTGTTCCTTTACAGTTTTCCTGCTGTACTTAGCACATCCCTGTGGACCGGGCAGCCGATTCTGTTCTGGGTGTATAGTGTGGTTTTCGTTCTTGTAATTTTTATGAAACTGTATGTTGTCACGTAGTCCAGGCTAGTCTTGAACTTGCTAGGTAACTGAGGATGACCTCGAATGTCTTGACCTCCCAAGTGCTAGAATTACAGGCGTGTGCCATACCATACCTTAGACTTCTATCCCACACTTTCAGCGAGTTATCTGTCTCCTTTGCGGCCTGACCAGGTCCTCCGCATACTAAGCAGGCACTCCCACTCTAAGCCGCACCCAGTCCCCATTCTGTCTTTATTTCTGTTTTTGAGTGGTGGGCTTGCCTGGTTGGCTCCCTGGGCTTTACTGTCCCCTATCTCTTGGGGTGGAGTCCACACGTGGCCTGTTTTTGGACTCCCATGTCTGTTGAAGTAACAGCTCTGCCTGTTTACCCAGCTGCTAGCCTGAGCAGACCCTATCACGGCCATCCCAGCCCCTTCTGTGGTGGCAACAGATCTCTATATGAGCTGGGAAGGACAGAGACTGTGGGCTAGACTTCTCACCCAAGGTCTTCAGGACTGGAAGGTCCAGGTGCCCTGGAGCATGATCTGAAGGGAGCGGTCAGGGCATTAGCCGGACGCCTGGGGCTAGGAAGGGCTTCCTGCCTCCACCCACCACCGCCTGGGACCCTGGCCTGTCCCCGGGAATTGGCAACCGGCCGCCTTCTTCCTGCAGGGCGCAGGCTGAGTCACAGGACGCCCGCTGAGTCACTCCTCTAGAAAGGTGGGTTGATTCCCTCAGCCCCAGGACGTGTGTCACAGCCATCAGCTTAGGTCTTCCTAGATCCCAGAGGGCCAGGGCAGAGCATTGACCCTTCCCTGGAGGTGCCAGTTGTGGCCCATTTCTTGGTGAGGTGTTATCTGAGTCTAGGAGGCTGCCAGCCGGGAGGCTTAACCTTCTGCATACCCACATGGTAGGGCCTGGAAGATCCCACCAGCTCCCCCTCATCCTCATGTGTCATGTCCAGACCCCTTGGCCTTCTTTAGAACTGCTGTGCCAGGTGGTTCCAGGGCTGGCTACCTTGGCATCACCTCCGCCCATGCAGGAGACAGGAGTCTTCCAATTGGGGCTCTAGAGCCTTCATATCATCATGGAATTGTCTTATTTGGCCCTTCTCTGTGTGCCTTTTCCCACTGCCCTGTCCCTAGGGTGGAGAAGCGGCTTCATAGGGCCACATGGTCACTTGAATCTAGAGCGAGTCTTCCCTAAACTCCCACCCTGGATGCCCAGCTTGGTTCATGGGACTGTTGCCAGTGTTATCAGGCAGGGTTATGGGGGCATAACCTCTCTTTTAGAGTCTTGGCCCTCTGAGGTCTGGCTGGGCAGGGGGTAAGAGGGTTATGGTGGCCAAGAGCTTGGCCTCGGCTGCTGCCCTGGAGACTTGCCTGCTCCAAAATAGCAAGAATTTTAAAAATAACCAGCGGCTTTTGTTTGCCTTTTGCTTTAAAAGACATTTTTTTCCCTCTGCAAAGAGCTGAGCAGCAGCAACAGAAAGGTCAGGCTGCCTGGGCAGCTGAGCGGAGCAGGCGTGGCGGGGGAAGGGCCAAAGCCAGGGGTCCGTGCCCTTTCTGGGTCATACCACGGGCACCACTGCAGTCCTGGGAGCAAGGACCAGGTTGGAGATGTCTGGGAGGTGCTAGGCACAGCCTTCCGGCTCTCCAGTGTCTGCAGTCAGGAAGCCCTTGAGGATAGCTGCCCAGGGCTGCCGTGTGACCGGCTTAGCTACACAGGGAGAAAGAAGGTGGGATGCCTAAGCACATCCCAGCACAGGGTAGAAGTTTTCATGCCTTGTTACTCTACTAATCAGAGGCTTGGAATCAGTATTTGTGAGAGTGCTCTCAGCTGGGAAAAATGCAGGGCCAGCTGACTGGGGAAGGCCAGAGTCTCCAGCAAGGGTGCAGCCTGGGTTTCGGGCCTAGGGAAAGGCGGGGGTGGGCCCCAGGGACTCGTGAGGGCCAGGCTGCCAGCTCCCGGGAGCAGCCAGTGTCCATGACTGTTGTGCCTAAGTTTCCCTCTTGCTGTCCCTGGCCTGTCTTCTTCATGGGTGTCCTTCTGTCATTACACACTGTTCCGGACCTGCTGGATATCCATTTTGGGACCACAGGGCACAAGAGGCTGAGGCGTGAGGTGGAGTGTAAGGTTGTCCCTGAAGTGGCTAGGATACCCCCTGGGTGGGGTATCTCCCTGCCCTCCCCCACAGCGAAGTGGACAGTGACCTCAGTCCTGGCAGCCCATGACTAGGCCTGTGCCTGGGAGAGGTTGTACTGGCCCCACCCTTTTTCCCAGCAAGGACAGCACTCAGATTGTGTCTGGGGGTCTTGGGGTCTGGGTAGCTTGGATTTCCCCAGGGTTAGAGCCCCAAAGGTTTGTGGTTCTGCTTGAAGTACCAGGTGACTTCAGAATGTATGCATTCCTAGGACATTCTCTCTCTCTCTCTCTCTGTCTCTGTCTCTGTGTGTGTGTGTGTCTCTTTCTGTGTGTCTCTCTCTTCTCTCTCCTCTCTCTCTCTCTCTCTCTCTCTCTCTCTCTCTCTCTCGACTTTGTTTCTCTGAGTGGTCCTGATTATCTAGGAAGGATTTTCACCTACCTCAGATTGGCCTGTGGGGCATTTTCTTGATTAATGACTGACGTGGAAGGGCCCAGCCCACTGTGGGTGGTGCTGTCCCTGGGCAGGTTACCTAAGAAAGGTAGCTGGGGGCCTGGAGAGATGGCTCAGAGGTTAAGAGCACTGGCTGCTCTTCCAGAGGACCCGAGTTCAATTCTCAGCATCCACATGGCAGCTCACAACTGTCTCTAACTCCCTTTCCCAGGGATCCAGCACCCTCACACAGACATATGTGCAAGCAGAACACCAATGCACATAAAATTAAAAAGAAAGAAAGGCAGACCAGGGAAATAAGCTGGGAATTCCTCCACGGTCTCTGCTTCAGTTTCTGACTTAGCTCCCTGCAGTGTCAGATGAGAAAGAAATCCTTTCCTCCCTGAGTTGCTTTCCGTTAGTTTTTTAAAATATTTATTTATTTATTTAGTATACAATATTCTGTCTGTGTGTATGCCTGAAGGCCAAAAGAGGGCACCAGACCTTATTGCAGATGGTTGTGAGCCACCTTGTGGTTGCTGGGAATTGAACTCAGGACCTTTGGAAGAGCAGGCAATGCTCTTAACCGCTGAGCCATCTCTCCAGCCCTTCCGTTAGTTTTTATCACAGCAACAGAAAGCAAATAGAGAAGTTGCTGCTGGAGTGGGCACTGCTGTGGACCAGATCGTGTGTGGGAGGAAGGTGGGGAAGTTTGGAGTTCTGAGCTCTTATGTGCACACAGTGGAGGTCTGACCTGGGAAGCTTCAGAGGGGACTTTGAGAGCTCTTTAAAGAAGACTCTATCGGAGTTAAGTATCTGTGGTTCTGCCAGGTGGTGGTGGCACACGCCTTTAACCCCAGCACTTGGGAGGCAGAAGCAGGTGGGTCTCTGAGTTCAAGGCCAGCCTGGTCTACAGAGTGAGTTCCAGGATAGCCAGGACTACACAGAGAAACCCTGTCTCTGGCAGGGGGAGGGAGGAGAAGACTGCGGTTCTGGTCACCTGGGACTAAAGAATCAGCTGTGATTATCCAGAAACCAGCCCTGCTGATATGAAATTCTTTGCTTTCCTGGAACAATTGGTGCTCATTGGCTGGAGCTGCAAAATCAGCCACGATTTTTAAAAGAGAGCATAACGTACTGAGGTGAGATCTTCCGGGAAGTATTCCCTCAGGGTCAACACTCAGCAGCTGTGGTCCGTGAGCTCAAGGCTAACTTGATAACGTGTGAGAGTCCCCACGTGGTTTTGGTGGCGTGAAAGCTGCGGCATTGGAGGGGTCATGGAGAGAAGCTGTGATGCTTTGTCACTGTGAGACGCCTAGAGAGGCTGTTGGTGAAGGTTGGAGGGGGGCTGGGATTGAAGGGGTCTTGGAGAAAGGCTGGTAAGGAAAGGTTAAGTTTAACAGTGATGTTTTTGTGCCTCAAGTTGACAAGGGGTCAGTTGTGCTGTTGTCAAATTGAAGAGGGATTCTCAAAGAATTACCTCTGTCAGATTGGTCTGTGTGACATTTTCTTGATGAATGATTGATGGGGGCAGTGGCTGTGATTGATGGGGGGAGTGGCTGGTGCCGCTTGTAGGCAGGAGGGCCTAGGTTATTTAAGAACAGTAACAGAGCAAGCCAGGAGGGAAGCGAGCCAGTAAGCAGCATCCCTCCATGGGTTCTTCTTCAGTTCCTGCTTAGAGTCAGAGTATTATCACAAAGACAGACAGCGAATGGATACAGCTTGGAATAAGGGTTCCCCTTATCTCCTTCCCCATGGGGTCCTACAGGCTTGGTGACAGACTTTAGCCTGACGACATGCACCTGCTATTGGTGAGAAAGAAACTTGGGCAGCAGATAGCAGGAGGGATCTCTCCCTGAGCAGGTCAGGTCTAGCCTGCTCACACCGTTGGCCTCCTTAGCTCTAGCTCTTGGAGCAGATCCTAGCTTGGACAGTTGGTTTCTCCCCTTTGTTGTTCATTTTGCTCTAGGGTCCGGGGCTTGTGGGAGCCATTCGTCTCAGTTCTCAGACTCATGGACAGACTGTGAAAACCAGAGGCCACGTCTGGAATGGGTGCTGATGGGCTGCCCCAGGAGCGCATGGGGAGAGGGTGTGTGAGGTAGCTTGCCAGCCAGCACTGTGGGCTGAACTAGGGCACCATAAGTGAGATCGAACTTGGAGGTGCTGCCCAAGAGTGAATGAGGAGTGGTCGGTATGTTTTTCTTGGTATGGATCCAAGGCTCCATGTATTCTTTTTGGTTTTTCAAGACAGGGTTTCTCTGTGTTCCCCTGGCTGTCCTGGAACTCACTCTCTAGACCAAGCTGGTCTCAAATTGGCAGAGATCTGCCTGTCCCTGCCTCCCAAGTGCTGGGATTAAAGGGACGCTTCACTATGTCTTGCGACATTTCTGTTCTGAAAGGAAGGAATAGTTCCAAAGCAGAAGGGCAAACATGAAGTCCTGTAGCTATATGCTCAACATTAAAGGCATGTGGTGACATCATCCGAGCTCCGCCAGGCAGTTAGCGCCATCCAAATAGCTTGCTGTGTATAAACCACACAGCCTCTCTGGGTCAACAACACTTGGTGCCCATAGCTTTTCTTTGCAGATCTTCCAGGTTCCCGGCATCACCAATTTTTTTTCTTTGCTGTAGCTTCAGCTTCATTTGGAACCTGACTCTTACGCATCGTGTGTCCTGATGGACTTTTCTCGGAAATCTTGATCGATGCCTGCCTGACTCCGTAACTCTTGTATTCTGCACCCCAGGAAATCTAGACGGGCCCCTTATGCCATCGCTCCACTGGCCTAAATCTGTGAGGCTGTGTCCCTAGTTAGCCTCCTGCTGGTCGCCAGCAGTTTCGGTATGCCATTTCATACCATGGAGCCTGGTGGAGTCAGGGACCTTTCTTATTTTCCAACTGCTAACTATGTAACTAGTTAAAGTTACCAATCTCCTTAATTGTATTTAAACAAGCTGCCATTCTGGTGGACTGTACGTTTTTCACCTCTTTGTTTCATTTTCCCTTCCTGATTCTGATTGTAAATTTGGTTAAGAGAATCCAGCAATAACCATGCCACAGACTGAATGCTACGCTGTCTTGAAATTTACTTCATAAAATAATTAGTCGATTACTTTTGAATTTAGCCTCAGTCGTATTCTCAGGGCACAGGCAAAGTACAGACAGAATTCCTTGCCAGAATGTAACACAGTGACCCCAGTCTGGTTTCCTACAGGATAAATTTTCCAATCTGAAACCTCATGAACCTAGCCTTCATTGTCTGCAATTTTTGTTTGTTTGTGTTTTCGAGACAAAGTTTCTCTGTGTAACCACTCTGGCTATCCTGAATACATTTTGTAGACCAGGCTGGCCTCAAATTTACAGAGATCCACCTGCCTCTGCCTCCCAAGTGCTGGGATTAAAGATGTGCACCACCACTGCCCCAGCTGCACATATGTGTATTGGTGTTTTGTCTGCATGCTTGTCTGTGTACCACACATAAACCTGGTGTCTGTGGAGGCCAGAAGAGGGCATTGAATCTCCTGGAACTAGAGCTACAGACGTGTGAGTTGTTGTGTGTATGTTGGGAATCAAAGCTGGGTTCTCTGGAAGAGCGGCTAATGCTCTTAACTACTGAGCCATCTCTCGAGCCCCTGTCCACATTCTTTCTTATGTTGTTATTGTTGTGTGTTGTTGTGTGTATTTATGTGCATGTGTTTGTGTAGGCAATGCATGCCATGGTGTACACATATGTTGTGTGTATTTATGTGTGTGTGCTGTGTAGGCATGCATGCTACGGTATACACATATGTTGTTGGTGTTGTGTGTATTTATGTGTGCGTGTGTTGTGTAGGCATGCATGCCATGGTATACACATATGCTGTTGGTGTTGTGTGTTGTTGTGTGTATTTATGTGTGCGTGTGTTGTGTAGGCATGCATGCCATGGTATACACATATGCTGTTGGTGTTGTGTGTTGTTGTGTGTATTTATGTGTGCGTGTGTTGTGTAGGCATGCATGCCATGGTATACACAGAGTGGAGTCGGTCTTCTTCCATCTGTTGGGTTCTGGGGATGAAACTCAGGTTTTCAGGTTGTTGGGTGGGAAGTGCTTATCCATGGAGCCATCTCCTTATGGCATCATTGTCCGTGCGTCTGCGGGGGTCCTGATCTTTCATACTTTTTTTTTTTTTTTTTTTTTTTTTTTTTTGAGACAGGATTTCCCTGTAGTTTCTAGAGCCTGTCCTGGAACTAGCTCTTGTAGACCAGGCTGGCCTCGAACTCAGAGATCCGCCTGCCTCTGCCTCCTGAGTGCTGGGATTAAAGGCGTGCGCCACCACCTGCGGCCGATCTTTCATACTTAATCAACATGGCGCGGGAAGCTCCCCTTCCAGCTTTTGGACTGCTCTAATCGACGTTTCCCACATCATCCACATTCCTCCTTCGAACCAGTTTCCGAGGACTGAGAGCCCCGTAGTTAGTGACAGCAGTGACCCCACTGCTTTGGTATCACGCTCTCTCATAAGTGACTTTTCCTTCGCTGTGCTCATATCTAACTGAAACGAAGAGGCAGGGGTTTATTTTCTCCCGTGGTTTCAACCTGTCGTGGCAGGGAAGTTGTGGAGAAGACATTTCGCCTTCAGACCTGAGGGGTTCCTCAGACGTGTGGCCTCTTCATCCCCTGCTGTCCCTCACACCCGACAGGGTGGACAGGTACCGGAGGGAACCAGTGCCTAACGTCACACCCGTTGTCCCCCTGCAGGTGTTCCACGTGGCCTATGTACTCATCAAGTTCGCCAACTCGCCTCGGCCCGACCTCTGGGTGCTGGAGCGGTCCACAGACTTCGGCCACACCTACCAGCCCTGGCAGTTCTTTGCCTGTGAGTGCCCTGAGCGGAGAGGCCGGAGGCTGGACAGTCTCTGCACAGGGGCAACGGTTGCCCAAGGCCTCTGATGCCACACCCTGGCCTTGTGACGGTGCCACCTTGGTGTCGACGGGAGCTTATTTATTGACTTCCTTGTTGGCACTGGACATAGCTGGTGTCACACCGGTGGTACCAGGAATCATCGGGCCGTGTTTTCGCCCCTCTAGATCGACTTCAGCTCGGGCAGCTCCCATGGTAACAAACAGCCCTGGCAGCTGCAGGCCTAGTTCCTGCCAGCTTTACGGCCTGTGGCAGGAAAGAGCTGGAGTCACTGACTGGCCTGGCCACATGCCACCGTGACCAACAATGTTGGCAGGGTGGGGATGCTCTGATGAGGCCTGCTTGGTGGCACGTTCCCCCAAAACTCCCTGGCTGAGAGTGGGAGAGAGGTAGTCAAAGACAGTCTGGGAAGACGTTAAGGAGTGTTTGTCCTCTGGCATGACCCAGGGAGAGGCCTGGGCAGTGGGTATGGAAGGCTCTGCCGCCCAGCTTGGCCTGGCTGCCTGGGGCAAGGACTCTCTTCAGTAACCCCTGCCGGCCAGTAGAACATGGACAGCAGACATGTTTCAGAGAATGTGGGGAGCCAACGGGTACTAGGTTGGGACCCAGGGTGGGTGTATTTCTGGTGGCCTCACCTTCTCATCCATTTCCCGTAGCCTCCAAGAGGGATTGCTTGGAGCGATTTGGACCTCGGACCCTAGAGCGCATCACGCAGGATGACGACGTCATCTGCACCACAGAGTACTCGCGAATAGTGCCTCTGGAGAATGGCGAGGTGAGGGTGCCCAGCCGTGCTTGTCTGGGCGTGGTGGGTCCCCGAGGCCACAATTGACCTCACCTGCCGTGCCCTCTGCAGATTGTAGTGTCCTTGGTGAACGGGCGCCCCGGGGCCATGAACTTCTCTTACTCACCTCTGCTTCGAGACTTCACCAAGGCCACCAATATCCGCCTGCGGTTCCTGCGAACCAACACACTCCTCGGTCACCTTATGGGCAAGGCGCTGCGGGACCCCACTGTTACCCGCAGGGTGAGCCTGGGGGTGTGGTTGAACGCTGAAGGAAGGGTGGCAGAGCTGGTTTATCGTGGAGGACCTGGAGAGGGGGTTGGTGGGGGCGGCATGCCCGTGGCAAGGCCCTGTCAGGGTGACGTCTGACAATCATGGCCCCCACTGCAGTACTATTACAGCATCAAAGACATCAGCATCGGCGGCCGCTGTGTCTGTCATGGCCACGCAGACGTCTGTGACGCTAAGGACCCCTCAGATCCTTTCAGGTGAGACCTTTGGTTCTCTGTCTAACCTCATCTGCCTCCCTGCCTGGCTCTGGCTTCCCAATGGCACCTGCACTGGCTGCAACCCTGGGTCTCCATTTTTCCATCAGAAGAGGCAGTACTGTGTGACCCTCTCGGGGTGTCCTGGTCTTGGGTGGTTCTTTGCCCTGAATTCCACAGAGGTGTGGGGTTCTAGACCCAGGGCCTTTGGGATGGGCGTCAGTGATGGACGTGACCCCTCGCCGCGTACCTCTGCCCCTAGATGGATATGTACCATTTGTCTAGGCAGCTCAGACAGCCCCCCAAGTGCACGAAGACTCGACTGCTTTCACCTTTGACCTTTACTGGTTTGCCTGGTTCAGTCAAATCCAGCTGTAGAGAGATACCCTGGCACCTACCCCCGTTATTCCCACTGGGGACGTTCATTCTCTCTCTAGTGTCTGGGTCACCCTCTTGTTCCCAGATCCTTGCTCTCATGACCTCCTGCTTCCCCAGACCTCTGTTTCTTTTTTTCTGGATCACACATCTCAGCCACTTAGTGGATGACTGTCAGTCATCTTTAGAAGATGTTTGCTTAGCTGGGCCTTTAATCCCAGAACTTGGGAGGCAGAGGTAGATGGAGCTCTGAGTTCGAGGCCAGCCTGGTCTACAGAGCAAGTTCTAGGACAGCCAGGGTTACATAGAGAAACCGTACTTGAAACTCCCCACCCCCAGAGAGAAGATGGCTGCTTGAGCAGCGTATAGCTAACTTTGCTGCTTGTATGATAACTGCCTTCCGACCTGTGGGTGAGGTCTTTACCTGGGACAGCACTAGGTTCGCTAGGGTCTAGGGTCCCTCAGGCTGTCACTGCTGGAGCTGTTACCCTCTCTCATGACCTCTGTGTGTGGATGGAAGTGTGGAAGGTGTGGGGGGCTGTTTCTTAGACTTCGGCTCTCTGGTTCTGAGATCTAAGATGCATGTATTTTTGCTGATTGATTGGTCATGGCCCTCCTGGCCCTTGTCTATGCTCCCACCAGATGAGTGTAGAAGCCACATACTGCCTCTGCCTGAGAACAGCTCCCACTCCCCATTGTTCTTCTCAGCAGCTTCCCCTGTTCCTCCTTGCTCTCGGAGTCTCCCGTTGGCTGTATCTGTTGTTTACCTAGTCCATTAAGAACCTTTATTTTCTCTTTTAAAACATTTTCTTTTCTTAATCAAGTTTTTTTAAAAATATTTATTTGCTTATTATGTATACAATGTTCTGTCTGTGTGTATGCCTGAAGGCCAGAAGAGGGCACCAGACCTTATTACAGATGGCTGTGAGCCACCATGTGGTTGCCGGGAATTGAACTCAGGACCTTTGGAAGAGCAGGCAATGCTCTTAACTGCTGAGCCATCTCTGCAGCCCTTTTAAAACATTTTCTATGTGTGAATGTTTTCCCCACATGTATATACGTGCACTACATGTGTGTCTTATATTTAAGGAAGCCAGAAACGGATGTCAGACCCCTGGAACTGGAGTTACAGGTGGTTGAGAGCCATAGTGTGGATACTAAGAATCAAACCCTGGCCTTGGAAGAGCAGCCAGTGCTCTTAATCACAGAGCCATCTCTCCAGCCCCAGTCTTGGCTCTTGGCTTGGGTTTTTTTAAATTTCATATTTGCATTTTTTCAATTCTGGAAGTTCTAACTAGTCATTTTTCACATCTGCCTATTTTTAGACTCCTTTGTTTGTAGTTGCCTGACGCAGTCTTTTTGCAGCATTTACCGGGTGTCTCACAGAGTGGAGTCCTCGGGCCCAAATCTGCCGCGTGTGGCATCTGCCGCCCCCCACTTTGTTGTCCCTTTGCCAGGCTTCCTCAGGGCCTCTGTGGCTACGGAGGAACCCCCAGGGTGGCCAGCCTTACTCCACATAATACCTACTTCTCTTACTAGCCCAGGGGTGCCTCCAGCGCGGATCTCAGAAGTGAGACACCCGCTGTAGACCTTTGGGTTTCCCTCTGCTGGGCTAGGCTAGGTAGTTGCTGTTTATCTGTACTGACAGGTAGCTCGTTCTTCCCCTCTCTACTGGAGCTGAGGCTTTTCCAGAAGCCGTTGGCATGGGAGGGGCAGCAGGGTTGACTCCCAAGGCCACGGGGCCCCCTGTTGGGTATCAATGGGAGTAGATCTTGGAGGATCAGGCACACAGAGGCTTCTGGGTTTTGCTCAGGAAGTACACACACTGCTCCTCTGAGTGGGCTGGCTGTGACCCTGCCACACGCTGGTAGAATACACGGAGGTGTTGGTTTATGTAGAACATATGCTCCAGGCTTGTCTTCATCCCCAACCAGCTGTTCCCCTGCCCACTGGGACAGCCGGCAGGCCTCCAGCCTTTGGAGAGAGGAAGCAGTTCTTGGCCACTTGCCCCTGGGGAGATGCCCTAGATATATGGGGGTGTCTGGCCGACATGAGGATTTCACAGGCTAAGTGAAATCCAGGTCTCAGTGGGGAACCAATATGTCCCTCCCTTAAAACTGGATCAGAGTTTTGGGGGCCAGGCAGGGTTGGTAGGGCCAGGGTTCCACCTTGCTGAGCTCGTATGCCCTGCCCACCATCAACACACACCTTTCTCTCTTCAGCCTTCCCCCTAAGGTGTCACAGAGATCCCTTCTCCTCTCTGCTGCCCTCCCTTCCCCCCATCTCTTTCCCTTTCTTGTTCCCATTCTCTGAGGCTCAGGCCATGTGCACAGCCGCTGGGGTAGGAGTAGGGTGTCTGGACCAGTGCTTACTGCATGACAGCTGGGGACTGAGGGGAGGCGAGCCCTGTGCCCACACAGCAGGCCAGCAACGCCCAAGCACGTACTGCCCACCTCGTCTCCAGCCCTCTGTCTATCGGGTGGGTCCTAACTCCTCCACGTCCCTTCACAGGCTGCAGTGTGCCTGCCAACACAACACATGTGGAGGCTCTTGTGACCGATGCTGTCCAGGCTTCAACCAGCAGCCATGGAAGCCTGCTACCACCGATAGCGCCAATGAGTGCCAATGTGAGTATACCGTATGCGTGTGCACTGCCAGCACCCATGTCCCAGGGACACGGAGGGCATGCTAACCCTTGGCCCCGACCCTACAGCCTGCAACTGCCATGGCCATGCCCACGACTGTTACTACGACCCTGAGGTGGACCGGCGTAATGCCAGCCAGAACCAGGACAATGTGTACCAAGGTGGGGGCGTCTGCCTCGATTGCCAGGTAGGCTAGGCAAGGGCCAGCCGGGTGTAGGTGGGCCTGTGTGATGGGAATGGGAGCATGCGGGGACTTAGCAAGCTCCCTGTCCTCAGCACCACACCACGGGCATCAACTGTGAGCGCTGCTTGCCTGGCTTCTACCGTGCCCCTGACCAGCCGCTGGACTCACCCCATGTCTGTCGCCGTGAGTAGAACTGTGTTCCTCAGCCACGGAGGCTGGAGTTTTATGGTCTGGCTGGGAGAGGGTGTTGGAAAGTCCCAGCGTCTTAGCTGCTGTATCTCCCAAACCTCCCCGCCCCAGGAGGTGAGGCCTTAACTCCCCATCATTTCCATGACTTTATCTCTGTTTCTCAGCCTGTGACTGTGAGTCGGATTTCACTGATGGAACATGTGAAGATTTAACAGGCCGCTGTTACTGCAGACCCAACTTCACGGGAGAGCACTGTGCCGCCTGTGCCGAGGGCTACACTGATTTTCCACACTGCTACCGTGAGCACCAGCTGGGAGCTCGGGGCGGGGGTTCCTGGAAAGGCCCAGGGCTGAGGCTGAGGAAGGGTGGAGCCCTGGGCTGGTCTGTGGTCCAGAGAGCTTGCCCAGCAGACCTAGTTGACGCATGTGCAATGTTTACCCCTCAGCTGTGTCCTCGTTTCCCCACAATGACACCAGAGAACAAGTATCGCCTGCTGGACAGATAGTGAGTAAGTACCCCGAGGTCACCACGACCTACATACCGTGAGGTCACCACGACCTACAGGAAGAAGTGTATGCAAAGGACCAGTTTTAATCTTAGTCATTTAGTCTATTCAATTTTAAAATTAATTTTTACTTCCTGTGTGTGTGTGTTTTATGAGTGTGTCTATGCATTGTGTGCGTGCCTGGTGCCCATGGAAGCAAAAAGGAAGGTGTTGGACTTCCTGATCCTAAGTTATAGCTCTGAGCCACCATGTGGATGCTGGGACCTGAATTCCAGTCCTCTGCAAGAGCAGCCAGTGCTTCTAACTGCTGAACCATCTCTTCAGCCCAGAATTTTTATTTATTTATTTATTATTTTAAATAATGCAAGTCTCATTAGAAACCCCTGTAGAAGCTGACTGCTTGGAAACAGCCCTCTTGGGGATACAGCTGTAGTTCCGTGGCACAGTGCTCGCCTGGCTTTCACAGCCCTGGGTTCCATCGTCAGCACCTCAGCAAACACGAAAGGCAAATAACCATCTCCGTGCACCCTGAACTCTGTGTCTGTGCACTCGTTCTTATAAACACGGTAGTAAACCATGCACACTGTTTAGGGATTGTGTCTTCTCCCACGGCCATCCCGTAAACATGTCCCTTCACAGCCTGTTATACGGACAGATGGAGCATTGAATTAACCAGCTGCCCTGCCCTCCTTCCAAAAAGATGCTACGACAGACGACATCCAGACAGCAGTGACTTCTCATGGTCTTGTCTCCACAGGGTGCCTTCCTAGAAGTCAGCAGGCTCTCTCTGGCTTACCAAACTTCCATATTTTGTGGCCTTTTGCCCAGGTGCCAAGTCGGTTTCCTAACACATGACAGCATTCTGGTGCGCTGGCTGTGTGCACAGCTGCTGGCTGGACCATTGCCGACCTGCACAGTTCCTAGTGCAGAGACGGGCGTCCCCTTCTCAGTGTGTCTGGGTTTGGTGGTGGTGGCCGGGTGGAACTAGTTGTCCTGGAACTTGCTCTATTGACCAGGCTGCTTCCAGACTGAGATCCACCTGCCTCTGGCTCCCAAGTGTTGGATTTGAAGATGTGTGCCTGCACACCCACCTGGGATGCATCTTTTAGATGACTTTTTTTTTGTGTGCCATTGGCAGGATTGTATCCTTCTAGGGCAGGGGAAGGGGATGCTGTTTTGCAGTAGGATGGGTCTTGCTTGTCTGTGTGATATTCTAGTACTTAAAACTGCATTTCTTTGGTCCTTACCTTCTGCTGCTTTTCCTTCCTTGTGACTTGTCCCCCATCCACCTTCTTTGCCCTTCAGCATCAGTATTTTCTGGCCCTACAAACTTTCTCTCCCTGGGATTTCCTTGCAACTCCACTGGCACCTTTGGTGCTTTCTCGGGAAGAGACCGTCACCTGACCTTCTCACTGCCCTTGCTGCTGCCAGGCTGGGCCTTTCCTGTCCTCTCCTCTTCTCATTTCTTCTTTGTTTCCTTTCTGGACTTTTGTTAGCTGGAGGAGCAAAGTGTGTGACTGTCAGGCTAGCTCCAGTGTTTTTGAGAGTTTGCCGTCTATATTCTTTTTTATTTTTTTTGTCTTTTTTATAAATGGGGTTTCTTTGTGTAGCCCTGGCTATCTTGGAACTCACTCTGTAGACCAGGCTGGCCTGGAACTCACAGACATCCGCTTGCCTCTGCCTCCTGAGTGCTGGGATTAAAGGCGATGTCACCACACCCAGCCACATGTTTTATTTTTCAGTTCATTGTTTTCCTAAAGAACCAGCTTTGGGGCTTTTACTTTTTTTAGATTCTAACCTGTGCTATATAAACATGTGAGAATGACTTTGCAGATAAACTGTTTGTCCAGGTGGGAAGGTTCTGTTCCATCCGTGTCTAAACTTCCTGCTCCCACCTCCCTCCTAGATTGTGATTGCAATGCCGCAGGGACCCAGGGCAACGCCTGCCGGAAGGACCCACGGTTGGGACGCTGTGTATGCAAACCCAACTTCCAGGGCACCCACTGTGAGCGCTGTGCACCTGGGTTCTATGGCCCTAGCTGCCAAGGTGTGTGCAGCCCCCTCCTCATCCCCTCCTGAGGTGCCCTGCACCAACTCAGCACTGACTGATCAGCTGGTCCTCTCTTTGCAGCCTGCCAGTGTTCCAGCCCTGGGGTAGCCAATGGCCTCTGTGACCCAGAGTCAGGCCAGTGCATATGCCGCACAGGCTTTGAGGGGGACAGATGTGATCGCTGTGCCGTTGGCTACTTCCACTTCCCTCTCTGTCAGTGTGAGTGATGTCCCTCCGTGTGGGCATAGGTGGTTGGGGTACCTGAGTGACAACCTGCTTCTGTCAGGATCCCCAGTAACGCATCCCACCCTGCAGTGTGTGGCTGCAGCCCTGCAGGGACCCTGCCTGAAGGCTGTGATGAGGCCGGCCGCTGCCAGTGCCGACCTGGGTTTGATGGCCCTCACTGTGACCGCTGCCTCCCGGGCTACCATGGTTACCCTGAGTGTCGTGGTAAGCAGAGAATTAGAGCGAGAGCCCCAGGCCATCCCCACAGGATCAGCGTCTGACCCCCACCCCTCCCGTGTGCCCATAGCTTGCGCCTGTGATCCTCGGGGGTCCCTGGACCAACACTGTGGAGTGGGTGGTTCGTGCCGCTGCCGTCCTGGCTACACAGGCACCGCTTGCCAGGAGTGCAGTCCTGGTTTCCACGGCTTCCCTGACTGCATCCGTAAGTTTCTTGGGAGAGGGGGAGGTAGGCAGTTCTCAGCCCTACCTTGTACCCACTGACTTCACCCCACAGCCTGCCACTGCTCCACCGACGGTTCCTTGCATGCGACTTGTGAGCCTACCACGGGGCAGTGTAGCTGCCGGCCCCGCGTGACCGGACTGCGATGTGATATGTGTGTGCCGGGTGCCTATAACTTCCCCTACTGCGAAGGTGAGCTGGGGGTGGTGCAGCAGAGGGCAGCCCCGTTTGCGTGATCTACGTGCCATTCCTGGGGGGTCCCCCTGTACATCCACTGACTGTACATGTACTGTACATGTAGCGTGTCCATGTGCTGTCGTTAAGGTTGTTCATATGTGTTTACGTGTGACGTTTCCATGTGCTGTGTATGTGCCCATGCTTTGCAAACGTTCATGCAGCCAGCTATTCATGCGATTGCTCTGTGTGTGTGTTACATGTGTTCATTTGTGTGTAGGTGATTGTTCATGTGGCTGGGAAGCTATTGACCTTGGTCAATCTCTGAGGGGTGATCAGAGCTTGGTTATCTCTCCCTAGCTGGCTCTTGTCATCCTGCTGGTCTGGCCCCTGCCAATCCCGCCCTTCCTGAGGTGAGCAGAGGATTGCCCTTGGTGCAGGATTAGGCTAAGGGTCTGAAACCCAGAGAGACCCTGGCTTTCTGCCTTTTGCTTCTTGTCCGTGGCAAACTCAGGGCATGTTTACCCCTTCTCCGGGTCCTTTATTTCCATCCTGGTGGCTGCCAAGCGTGGAGCAAGGGCAGGTGAGGGACTTTGTCCCTTGACTTCCACTGTGTCCCACAATTTTATTCTCTCTTAGGCACAGGCTCCTTGTACGTGTCGGGCTCACGTGGAGGGTCCAAGCTGCGATCGTTGTAAACCTGGGTATTGGGGCCTGAGCCCCAGCAACCCTGAAGGCTGCACGCGTGAGTCTGCCCTAGATGATTAAGGTTTGAAGGGTCGATCTGAGGCCTTCCTGTCCCCCAGGGCTCTCACTTCTGCTCTGCCCTCCCCAGGCTGTAGCTGTGACCCACGAGGCACACTGGGTGGAGTTACTGAGTGCCAGTCGGTGAGTTGGTGTCAGGGTATTGGGGTCTGTGGGTCCAGTCCATCAGGACTCTGCCCTGCCAAGTCTCACTGCCTGTTCCTCCCCAGGGCAATGGGCAGTGTTTCTGTAAGGCTCATGTGTGTGGCCAGACCTGTGCAGCCTGCAAGGATGGCTTCTTCGGCCTGGATCGAGCTGACTACTTCGGCTGCCGTAGTAAGTGCTCACACGTGGGCCCCTCCGACATTGTGTGTGCTGTACCATGCACAGTGGAAGATGGAAATCCAGGGAGGTACAAGTGGGTCAGGCAGGTAGGCGTCTCACTCTGGCAACAGCAGATGTTCAACTGGCTTCCTGGCCACAGCCTGTCCTGATGTGTGGCCTTTTGCTCCATGCTGTGCTCGTAGCAGACATCACTAATCCATCCCAGTTCCCTTGCCCCAGCCCTCAAGCAGAATCTAAGGGTTGATGTTGGTTTCTCTACTGAGACTGGGTAGGAACCTGCCTATGAGTCCTAACCTGGAGGTTTGTAAGAGGGACCCCTAAGGCTGTCAAGGGTCTAGGCAGCCTGTGACCCTGCTCTTTCTCAACACAGGCTGCCGGTGTGATGTTGGTGGTGCCCTAGGCCAGGGCTGTGAACCAAGGACAGGTGCCTGCAGGTGCCGCCCTAACACCCAGGGCCCCACCTGCAGCGAGTAAGTATCTTCTGCCGGCTGGGCCTGAGCTGGGGAGGCAGCGTGTACGGTGTCCCATACGTTCAGGACCCCACAGGGTACGCAGCTACCCCTTGGAGATCTGGGTGGCCGTGTAGGGCTAGTGCCTGTCTCACCCAGACACCTGTGCTGTGGCAGGCCGGTGAAGGACCACTACTTGCCGGACCTGCACCATATGCGGCTGGAACTGGAGGAGGCGGCCACTCCTGAAGGCCACGCTGTGCGCTTTGGTTTCAACCCTCTAGAGTTTGAGAACTTCAGCTGGAGAGGCTATGCGCACATGACGCCTATCCAGGTGGGCCGTGCTGCCCTTGCCCAGGGCCTGGTACAAGAACGGAACCAGATGGGTCTCCTGGCAGGGAGGGTAATCATGGGAGCCAGGGCATCGATGACCAGAGAAGTGACCCTGTTGTCTCAAAACCACCACAGCCTAGAATCGTGGCCAGGCTGAACGTGACCTCCCCTGACCTCTTTTGGCTGGTCTTCCGATACGTCAACCGTGGATCGACGAGTGTGAACGGGCGGGTGTCTGTGCGTGAAGAGGGCAGGCTTTCCAGCTGTGTGAACTGTGAGTGGAGTCTGTTTGCCCATCCCTTTTCCACCCCGTATTCCACCTCTCCAGTCGAGCAGGTAGTGGACCCAAACTGTGGCCTCTTCATCCTGGTCCTCCACCCTGTGGGAGGTGTGCATTTCATGGGGGAAGTACAACCAGGGGAGTCAGGGGGTGGCCTGAGGGCTAAACCCAGTCATCTTACCCTCCCCACCTCAGGCACAGAGCAGAGCCAGCCAGTGACCTTCCCACCCAGCACAGAACCTGCCTTTGTCACTGTGCCCCAGAGGGGCTTTGGGGAACCCTTTGTGCTGAACCCTGGCATCTGGACCTTGCTGGTGGAGGCTGAAGGTGTACTCTTGGTGAGGCCAGGACCACAGCAGGGTAAGGGCAGGGTGAGGGCAAGACCTGGGCCCCAGGGCCTTTAGCACTCACCCCCATCTCTCCCAGGACTATGTGGTCCTACTACCGAGCACCTACTACGAGGCCGCTCTCCTCCAGCATCGAGTAACCGAGGCCTGTACCTACCGGCCCTCGGCCCTGCACTCCACAGAGAAGTAAGGTCCCACAGGATGGGTTGGGGCTGGATCCTGGGTGGACCTGTGCTGACCTCTGCTGACCTCCATCTCTATTCTCCAGCTGTCTCCTCTATGCCCACCTACCCCTGGATGGCTTCCCTTCAGCAGCGGGAACCGAGGCCCTGTGTCGCCATGACAACAGCCTGCCTCGACCCTGCCCCACAGAGCAGCTCAGCCCTTCACATCCACCCCTGGCCACCTGCGTTGGCAGTGATGTGGGTATCTGAGGGTCTGTGGAGGGGTGGGTGTCGTGGGCCTTGGTCTGGAGGAGGGGCTGTCTCAGTGGCCGCATGGGTGCAAGGCAAGGTTGTAAGATAATGGAGCCGGCATGCATGGCCCATGGGACACTTGGTGGGAAGGGGACTCCCTTAGCTCTTCCTGGGCACCAGAACAGCTATCGGCAGCTGTTGGGAGGGTGAGGACCCTGGGCCTCTGGTCACCCTGCCCTCTTCCAGGTGGACATCCAGCTTGAGATGACAGTGCCTCGGCCAGGCCGATACGCTCTGGTGGTAGAATATATCAGTGAAGGATCACACCAGGAGGTGGGTGTGGCTGTGCACACACCTCAGAGAGCCCCCCAACACGGGACGCTCAGTCTCCATCCCTGTCCGTACAGGTAAACTTAGAGCAGGACAGGGTTGATGGGAGGACTCTTCCCAGGGCTTCCCACTTACGGTCTATCCCTCTCCTCAGCTCCCTGTGTCGGGGTCCAGCCCGGGATACCCAGCATCACCTGGCCACCTTCCACGTGGACTCTGAGGCCAGCATTCGTCTGACGGCTGAGCAGGCGCACTTCTTCCTGGTAAAGCCCCTTGAGCCCTTGAGCCCAGAGCAGCTTCTTACAGCATGCTTTAAATATCTGTAAAAGAGAACAGAGCCTCTGGGTCCCAGGAGTCTGTGGTGTGGCACTGCACGCTGTAGTTTGGCCCTGCTTACTGCTAGTTGCTCATGAAGGGGCTTATGAAGATCTGGACCTGTTTTTGACCTCTAGCCTGAAAGAGCCCAAGATAGAGATGGATGGATGGAGAAAGAGTAGATCGATTGTAGGGTACTATGAGGCTTGGGAGCTAGAAACTGTTACCAGGTCTGCATCCAAGTCTGGGCTATAGACAGAAGTTTCTGTTCTGCCTGGTCCCATAGCTGTTTAGTCCCAAAGAAACACATAAACTGTTTGACCTATTAGCTTGGGCTTATTATCAACTAACTCTTACAACTTACAACTTAAATTAACCCTTAATTCTTGTCTATGTTTAGCCATGTGGCTTGGGACCTTTTCTCAGTGAGGCATTCTCATCTTTCTTCCTCTGTGTCTGGATGATGACTGTGTCTCTCTGCCTTTCCTCTTCCCAGAATTCTCTTAGTCTGGTTGCCCTGCCTATACTTGCCAGTCAGCATTTCATTAAACCAATACAAGTGACAAATCTTTACAGTTTACAAGAGCCTTATCCCGCAGCACTGGGCTCTAGGCTCAGTGGACCCCAGAGATCTAAACTATGTGACCAGCCCTCTCTGTCCACTGTGCCTCCTGTCCTCAGCTGTCCAGAGCACAGCCACATATCATCCTTCTGCCTACAGCACAGTGTCACTTTGGTTCCTGTGGATGAGTTCAGCACAGAGTTCGTGGAGCCCCGGGTCTTCTGTGTGAGCAGTCATGGCACCTTCAACCCTGGCAGGTAGTGGTGTTGGGAGTGGCTTGGGCAGACAGCAGGGACCCATTGGCCATCAGTGTGCTCACTGCTGGTACTCTCCAGCGCTGCCTGTCTGCCCTCCCGCTTCCCGAAGCCACCGCAGCCCATCATCCTTAAGGACTGTCAGGTCTTGCCGCTGCCTCCCGACCTCCCTCTGACCCAGTCTCAGGTGCTCACGCCAGGCGCACCCCCAGCTGGACCACAGCCTCGGCCCCCAACTGTCGTGGACCCTAACGCAGAACCCACCCTGCTGCGCCACCCACAGGTGAGGGCTCAGGCTAGAGGGAAGCCTCTCCAAGGACAGGCGTGGCGTGGGGCAGGGCTCCGGGTCCCTATCCTCCACCAGCCTTGGCTGACGCTCCAGACAACAGGAGGACCAGATAGTACCAGCTCCAGCCACTCACTGGAGACTCTTCCTACAGGGCACCGTCGTCTTCACCACCCAGGTGCCCACGCTGGGCCGCTATGCCTTCCTGCTACACAGCTACCAGCCAGTCCATCCCACCTTCCCCGTGGAGGTCCTCATCAATGGTGGCCGCGTCTGGCAGGGTGAGTGGCTGAGTGCACCACACTGACAGGGGAGCAAACTGACTGGTGTCAGTTTTCCGCTAAGTGCCCTGAGTGAGTGGCAGCCCCACCTCCTCTACCTCCGTTCTCAGAAGTCTTATCCCCGCACCTGTTCCCCGCATTAGGGCTCTCCATTTCTGTCACAAATGACGAGACAAGTGTTGGTTTATAAGGTGCCAGGAGGACCTGGTGGCTTGCACCCGGGGCGGTCATGTATGGCTACCGCTGATTCACAAAGGATGAGGCCTGGTCTCAAAGGCCACCTGTAGGCTCTCTACCTGTGACATGTCGTCACCTACAGCCCTGTCTGTGTCCCCTCATCTCTCCAGCTGTGCCCTACACCCAGGATAGGGCAGCCATGCAGGTAGAGTGGTCAGTATTGGAGCCTGACTTTCTCATTTTGACCCCTACCAGGCCACGCCAACGCCAGCTTCTGCCCACATGGTTACGGCTGCCGTACCCTAGTGCTGTGTGAGGGCCAAACTATGCTGGATGTTACAGACAACGAACTCACCGTGACTGTGCGTGTGCCAGAAGGCCGGTGGCTCTGGCTGGTGAGGCTTCGGGCTGGTGTCTGACTTGCAGAGGGGTCTTCCCTTCGTGCCTGTCACATATCTGAGGGTGTCACCTGTTTGCCAGGGTGTCTCCCATCGCTAGTGCCATGGGAGGCTCTAGAGGGTCCCCGAGAGCTAAACCACTAAGCTCAGCTGGTGGGGAGACCTTCCCAAAGGAAGAGGAACCTGGATAACAGGAGAGAGGAGAGGACATGAGCAACACCAGAGGCTTGACTTCTTGTCTCTTCATTTCTCCAATCTGTGTTACACTTCCTTCCTGAGTAGCCCAAGTGCCTGAGTAGAGCAGCCATACCCTGGCCAGAGCTGGTTTGAGGAGACTGTCCCATTACCTGTTCCTGCCTCTGGCTCTGTTCCCATCCCCCCAGCCAGGCCCTTATAGACCATCGTGAAGGTGCTTAGGTGTCCTTTCTTAGGACTACATCCTCGTCGTCCCTGAGGACGCCTACAGCTCTGGTTACCTCCATGAGGAGTCCCTGGACAAATCCTATGACTTCATCAGCCACTGTGCCACCCATGGCTACCACATCAGGTGGGCTGGGGGAGGGCAGAATGGGGGTGTGGGGTGCAGGGGTTAGGCCAGGAGCCAGCCTCACCTCCCCACTGCCTCTCAATGTAGCCCTAGCAGCTCATCTCTGTTCTGCCGGAATGCTGCCACCTCCCTGTCTCTCTTCTACAACAATGGGGCCCTACCCTGTGGTTGCCACGAGGTGGGTGCCACAAGCCCCACATGTGAACCCTTCGGGGGCCAGTGTCCCTGCCGGGGCCACGTCATTGGCCGTGACTGCTCCCGCTGCGCCACCGGCTACTGGGGCTTCCCCTTCTGCAGACGTGAGTAACCCGTGCTCAGAGCATCAAGCCAGTGTGCTGAACCCCTAGGACTTCCTGAGGAATGGGGGTGCACCAGGATCCGGGGGCATGGTGATCAAGAGAGCTTTCTGGAGCCTAGCAGACTGGCCCGGTCACTTCCTGCCTGTGCACCTCTCCTAAAAGGTCCTAGGAAGCAGCAGGTGGCCAGTAGCTCCTGACAATGGCTCAAAGGAGCTGTGTGAGGCGCAGAGAGCTATGAGGAAGGGGTGGAACTAGGGTGCGCCTGGGGCCTGAGCGGGGCCAGAGGGGTCAACAGTGTTATCCACCCGACAGCCTGTGACTGTGGCACCCGCTTGTGCGACGAGCTCACGGGTCAGTGCATATGCCCTCCGCGCACCATCCCCCCGGACTGCCTGGTCTGTCAGCCACAGAGTTTTGGTTGCCACCCCCTGGTTGGCTGTGAGGAATGTAACTGCTCAGGGCCCGGCGTCCAGGAGCTGACAGACCCCACCTGTGACGTGGACAGTGGCCAGTGCAAGTGAGTGTAGATAGTACCCCCACTGTCTTGTGGCATTTCGGGTGGGGAGAGTGTGCCCAGCAACTCACTCCTCTGCATCTCGGAAGATGCTCTAGAGACCTGCATCCTGCGGGTTCTGGGTGACCCACATTGCCTTCATCCACATGCAGATGCAGACCCAATGTCGCTGGGCGTCGCTGTGACACCTGTGCCCCAGGCTTCTATGGTCATCCTAGCTGCCACCCCTGTGACTGCCATGAGGCAGGCACCGTGGATAGTGTATGTGACCCCATCACAGGCCAGTGCCACTGCAAGGTGAGCAGAGTTTTGTGTCCAGGTCACTTTAAGTCACCTTCCTAGGCCCCCTTCCTGTATTATCTGTTTCCGTGGAGACAACGCCCTCAGCAGCCTTTTTGGGTCGGTGGGGCTTCCTGGAAGCTTTTGGCGGGGGGGGGGGGGGGGGGGGGAGGGGGGACGGCAATGTGTAAAATTGATTTGTGGTCTGGCCCTCGACACACAACCAACTGACCTTCGTTGTTCCCTGACCTCCTGACCTTAGGAGAACGTACAGGGCTCAAGATGTGACCAGTGTCGCCTGGGGACCTTCTCCTTGGACCCGGCTAACCCCAAGGGCTGTACCCGCTGCTTCTGTTTCGGGGCAACAGAGCGTTGTGGGAGCTCTAACCATGCCCGACATGAGGTATCTTGCCAGCCCGGGACTGAGATGTGAATCCCTCGAGGGGCCTGGATTGCAGAGCAAGGCCAAGTGTCTGCTCTGTGTGACGCATGTGTGTGCTCACAGTTCGTGGACATGGATGGCTGGGTGCTGTTGAGCAGTGATCGGCAGGTGGTACCTCATGAGCTGCGGCCCGAGATGGAACTGCTGCACGCAGACCTGCGCCTCATAGCTGACAGTTTCCCAGAGCTATACTGGCAGGCCCCGGCCTCCTACCTGGGCGACAGGGTGAGAAGGAGCCTTTGGTCTGAGGGGCTGTACTTTCTGGGCTACTGGGGAAAGAGTGGGTGCCAATGAGGGTAGATCCAGGGACCCTGAAGCTATGTTGTAAAGGAGCAGGAGAGGTGCCTGGCTGAGGGAGAGCGCTGTAGGGAATGGATGTGAGAGAGGGGACCAGTCCCTTTGTGCTGGCTCCAGGTGTCATCTTACGGCGGGACCCTCCACTATGAGCTCCACTCTGAGACCCAGCGTGGCGATGTCTTCATTCCCTACGAGAGCCGGCCGGACGTGGTGCTGCAGGTGGTTGAGTGGGGTGGGTGCATCCGACTGGGATAGCGGGCCAGCCCCGGTGCCAGCCCTGACCCTGGTCCGTGTGTCTGGCTCTCAGGGCAACCAGATGAGCATCGCCTTCCTGGAGATGGCACACCCTTCACCCGGCCACATTCACCGCGGACATCTGCAGCTGGTAGAGGTGAGCTGGTCAGGGCCCCGTGGTCTTTGTTCCCCACGATGGAGGACAGCCCAGGAGTGGGAGACAGCGGACTCCTTTCTGATCACCCCTGAGTGGGGCAGCTCTGGTTTGAAGACCCCTGAACATAGTAGCTGGGAGGCCCTGGGGCTCCTTGACCTCTGGCCCACTCTGGGAGCTGCTCCTCTGTGTCTGCCTGGCTTGATCTTTCTTACTTTTTAGAGAGCTTCACTCTAGACGCCATCAAAGCTGCCTTCCAGTTTGTAGCTTGATCTTTTTTAGGTTATCACATTTTATTTATGTGTGTGTGTGTGTGTGTGTGTGTATGCACGTGCATACCCATGTAAGCATGCTACAGCATGCGTGTGGAATCAGAGGACAACTTAAAAGGGTTGGTTCTCGTCTCCCACCATGCGAGTTCCGGGGATCGAGTGCATGTCAGGCTGAGGGCAGACAACCTGTTGTTACTCACTGAGCTGTCTCCTGGCCCTGTAGTGTGGGCTGAAGCTGCTCTTTCGTTCCCTGGCTGCCCAGACCCGAAATAACCACACAAAAACTGTATTCATTAAAACACTGCTTGGCCTATTAGCTCACACTTCTTATTGGCTAGCTCTTATATCTTAAATGAACTCATTTCTATTCATCTGTGTATTGCCATGCGGTTGTGGCCACATGGCTTCTCTCTGACCCCACCTACTCTCTCCTCCTCTGCTTGGAATTCCCGCCTTGCCCTATTCTGCGCTGCAATAGGCCCAAAGGAGCTTCTTTATTAACCAATGGTATTCACAGTGTACAGAGGGGAATCTCACATCACTGTAGTTGTTTCTTTTTTTAAAATGTCCTTTGTTGAGTAGATTCTTGATGTCTTCAAGTTTCTCAGGTTCTCGTGTTTGTTCAGATTTTGTATATGTCCTGTAAGAATACTTATCTCTTTCTGATGTCAGAAAGGACCCATTTATGGTTTTTTTTTCTTCTAAAAGCTATTTTCTCTGCGTATATAAATTCTTACTATCCCTGGAATTAGCTTTGTCGTTTCCCTCACGGGTGGCTGCTGGAGTTCCCTCGTGCTCTGCCCCAGCTGAGGTCGTATCTCCGCTCCATAGGGGAACTTCCGGCACCTGGAGACTCACAACCCGGTGTCCCGTGAAGAACTTATGATGGTGCTGGCTGGCCTGGAGCAGCTGCAGATCCGTGCCCTCTTCTCCCAGACCTCCGCCACTGTGTCCCTGCGTCGAGTAGCGCTGGAGGTGGCAAGCGAGGCTGGTAGGGGGCCTCCAGCCAGCAATGTGGAGCTGTGTATGTGCCCTGCTAACTACCGTGGGGACTCATGCCAGGTAAAAAGTGGTCAGGGTGGCTGCTTGGCCATGAAGGTGCCCACCGCCGTGGGTCCTTCCCGAGCCTACTTCTGCCAGCTCTGTCCCATCTCCGCCCACACGCATCTTCCTCTCCGTACCCCGCCAGCCTGCTTGTTCAGTCCACTGTTCCGTCGTCACCTGTGACCCTACCATTCATCACTGTCTGCCCCTCCATACACAGCAGCTGTCACCCATCCCCCACAGCCATTACCCCTATCCACCCGGCTTCCCAGCTCGCCACCATTCCTTCTCTCACTGGTGTCTCTGCCTGTGACACTGGGTATTCTACCATGATTTCCTGGGGAAGGGTTGTGATTGACCACCACTAGGCAGATAGGTTTGGGACAGAAAGAAGCAGTGCTGGTCACCAGCCACCCAGCCTAGTCATTCCAGAGCTGTGCCATCACCATTTGGCAGTGTGTCCACAGGTCCAGAGCCCCAACAGCCAGACAGAACTCCTAGACCCTGTAATCCATGGTGTAGTATCCCTGCAGCCCCTGCTGGTGCATAAAGGTCCCCAGGGGCTGACCTGTGAGCTGCCTGTCTGCGTTGCAGGGAGTGGGCCGCTTGTTCGTCTTGGCTGCCCAGTTAGCTTAGTCCCGAAATAATCACACAAGAACTGTATTAATTAAATCACTGTTTGGCCTGTTAGTTCTAACTTCTTATTGGCTAACTCTTACATATTAATTTAACCCATTTCTATTAATCTGTATATTGCCACGTGGCAGTGGCTTACTGGGTAAAATTCCCAGCGTCTGTCTCTGGTGGCTCCATGGGCATATCTCCGACTCTGCTTTCTTCCTCCCAGAATTCAGTTCTGTCTTCTCCGCCGACCTAAGTTCTGCCCTATCATGCCAAGGCAGTTTCTTTATTCATTAATCAATACAAGCAACACACAGAGGGTACTCTCACATCATGTCTGGTCTACCTAGCCCTGGGACTGGCATCACATCCCCCCCGCCCCCCCAATAGCTAACGTCCTACTTGCTTCCCCCAGGAATGTGCCCCTGGCTATTACAGGGACATCAAAGGTCTCTTCCTGGGCCGATGTGTCCCTTGTCAGTGTCATGGTCACTCGGACCGCTGCCTTCCTGGCTCTGGCACCTGTGTGGTGAGTACTGCCAAGCCTGGCCAGCCAAGGAGGACCTTGGTTCCAGACCCAGGGTACCAGCTGACTTAGGGCGGTGGGGGCGGGGTGGGGATGTGTCTCTGCTTTCAGCACTGACTTTCCACTGTGCCCCAGAGCTGCCAGCACAACACAGAAGGGGACCAGTGTGAGCGCTGCGTGGCCGGCTTTGTGAGGGCTAATCCCGACGACCCTGCGGCGCCCTGTGTGAGCTGCCCTTGCCCCTTGGCGGTGCCCTCCAACAAGTAAGCGGCACGTGTCCCTTCTGCAGCCCCAGAGCAGCTGGGGTCAACCCAGTGGGTGAACCCCAGCGCCGGGTGTGTGCCCCTGATGGAGAGGTGTCCCTGTGTAGCGACTGCTTTGTCTCGTTCTTGCAGCTTTGCCGATGGCTGCGTCTTACGAAATGGCCGAACCCAGTGCCTCTGCAGGCCAGGCTATGCCGGAGCCTCCTGTGAGCGGTAATTAGGCAGGGTGACTTTGTACAAGACCCTCGGGCACCCTGAGTGGGGCCACCGGATCCTGACTGCCCCTTTTCTCTGTCACCCACTCCTAGCTGTGCGCCTGGCTTTTTCGGAAACCCTCTGGTGCTGGGCAGCTCCTGTCAGCCCTGTGACTGCAGTGGCAATGGAGACCCCAACATGATCTTCAGTGACTGTGACCCCCTGACAGGCACTTGTCGCGGCTGCCTTCGTCACACCACGGGGCCCCGCTGCGAAAGCTGTGCCCCTGGCTTTTATGGCAATGCTTTGTTGCCCGGCAACTGTACCCGTAAGCACTGAGTGGGATTTTGGATGCACCCTAAGGACAGGTTCTGTGCCGGTGTGACCAGGCTTCCTTCCCTGCATGGTCAGATCCTTCTTGGTGGCCAGCTTCATGGCCAGACCCTATTCTTGCCTTGTCCTCTTCATGGCAAGGCTGCAGGGAAGAGGCCAAACAGGACCAAGAGGCCTGGACCAAATCATGGGAAAAGCTGTAGGAAGTAAGGGGCTAGGTTTGGAGGGACTGGAATGGGGACAGCGCAGTGACCATAGCCCCCACTTTCTGCAGGGTGTGACTGTTCCCTGTGCGGGACAGAAGCCTGTGATCCCCAGAGTGGGCGCTGCCTGTGCAAGGCAGGCGTGACTGGACGACGCTGTGACCGCTGTCTGGTAGGCCTGGGAGCAGGCCTGAGGCTGGGGCAGGCTCCAGGGAGGGGCCAGACCGTACTGAGGGGAGGCCCGGCCTCTGGAGGAATAAGCAATGGACCTGGGGAGGCTGAGACAGCCTGTTTCCCACACTGGAGGACGCCGGGTGCCAAGGGCTGGGCAGGCCATTGACCGCAGGGTGTGTTACAGGAAGGACACTTCGGCTTTGAGCAGTGCCAGGGCTGCCACCCTTGTGCCTGTGGACCAACCGCCAAGGGCTCTGAGTGCCACCCTCAGAGCGGTCAGTGCCATTGCCAGCCAGGGACCACGGGGCCCCAGTGCCGCGAGTGTGCCCCTGGCTACTGGGGGCACCCGGAGAAGGGTTGCAGGCGTGAGTACAGGAGTGTGGTAGGGGTGGGTGGAGGGGCAGGCATCCTTGGACCCCTACAGCTAATCTACCTACCCCTCCTGCCGCAGGCTGCCAGTGTCCACAAGGCCACTGTGACCCACACACGGGCCACTGCACCTGTCCCCCAGGGCTTAGTGGGGAACGGTGTGACACCTGCAGCCAGCAGCACCAGGTGCCTGTGCCAGGCGGGCCCGGGGACCATGGCGTACACTGTGAAGGTACGCCCTCACTGCGCCTGTCCCACTCTTTCTGTCCTCCCTGTTTGTAGGGGGTGCTCAGGCCTGTCACGAACCGGTGTTCCTTCCCTGTCTGAAGTAACCTCAGCACCCCAGAGGGACCCCAACTGTCCATCTCCATGTCCCGAGGGATTATCATGAGTCCATGCTTAACCTGATAGCCACTCTTTTGCTCCTAAATTGGGGGTGTTGCTCTGAAACTGGCCACTGCCCCTTCAGCAGGCCTCGCTGCCAGGATTTTCTCCAATAGAGTGCTCCATAGCCCCCAAGGCCAGCTTCCTCCTGACCAGATGAGGGTCTTCGCCTGTCCCCGAAATGCCCTTGCTGACCTCTTCCCCTGTGATTTTGACCTAACTGCCATGACTGGGTCTCCTGTGTCAACCTGCTGTGCCTGTCACCTGACCCCATGCTGACCCCATTTTCCTGATCAATTCCTGCCCTGACCCGGTCGCCCCATTACCCATAACCCTGGTGATGGCCTCTTACATCGCTGACCCGTTCTTGGGTTGGTCCTCTAATCCCTGGCTAAGCCGTATCCTCAGTGTCTGCTCCCCTCTGCCCGCAGTGTGTGACCACTGTGTGGTCCTGCTTCTGGATGACCTTGAGAAAGCTGGCGCCCTCCTCCCTGCCATCCGTGAGCAGCTGCAGGGCATCAATGCTAGCTCTGCAGCCTGGGCCAGGCTGCACAGGTTGAATACCTCCATTGCTGACCTGCAGGTATTTCGTGCCCACCTGCCTTCCCTGCTTCCTCCAGCTGGCCTCGTGGTACTTACTTCTCGCCCCCAACAGAGCAAGCTCCGGAGCCCACTGGGACCCCGCCACCAGACAGCACAGCAGCTACAGACTCTAGAACAGCAGAGTTCAAGCCTGCAGCAGGATGTTGAGCGGCTGGGCAGTCAGGCAAGACCCGGGAACTCCGCCCCCAGCCCTTTCCTTGGGAAGCCCTCATGCCTAGCACCCCCGCCAAACCCACCTCCTCCCAGTTCTCTCAGCCATTCCCCCTGACTCCAGGGCCACCCTTTTTACCGTACTTGTACCCACAAACACTGCAGCTGAGGAAAACTGTCCCCACAGGCCACAGGGGCCCAGGACCGGGCAGGCCAGCTGAAGGTCAACACAGAGGCCACGCTGGACCGGGCACAGACATTGCTGGAGACTGTGCGTGCTGTGGACCGTGCCCTGAGCGGTAGGACTGACTGATGTGTGGGCGGGGGGCAGGACTTCCTGGGAGTCTCCCCTTGAGCTGGCTGGGTCCTGTCTGTTTATCCCCTGGGCAGGGGGCTGGCTGCCTTAGTGCTGGACTGACCCTCACCCAGCTCCACTGGGAATACTTGCAAACCTAAGTGGCAAACAGTCCAGGGACTGAGAACAAACTGGGGCTCCCAAGCGTGGGACAGGATCTGGCACAGCCAAAGGATTGGAAGAAAACTGAACTTTCTGCTTAGGGAAGGCCTGGGAGTGGGCTAACCCAGCATGTCAGGATCGCAGAAGGAAATGGGTATAGGAAATAGAGGCAGAGGGGTGTGTCCTCTAGGAGCCTCTAATGTGCTGTCGGGATATGTGCTGGTAACCTGCCCAAGTGCCCTGACGGGTCTCAGACCTAGAAGTGGATGAGTGGAAACCACCCCCAGGCCCTGACCATCCTCTCCCTGCAGAGCTGGCGTCTCGTATGGGCCAAGTGTCCCCGGGCAATGCCTCTACACCGTCTGGTGAGCAGCTGCGCTGGGCACTGGCTGAAGTGGAGCGGCTACTCTGGGATATGCGGACTCGGGACCTGGGGGCCCCACGGGCAGTGGCGGAGGCTGAACTGGCAGAAGCCCAAAGGCGTGAGTGGGGCCAAGTCATGTTAGGGTGGACTGGGTGGGGACTGGGTAGAGGCTGGGGTGCGTGAAAGGGGTCTAGGTACCAGACTGACCCCCTTCCTACTCTGGTGTTGGCCAGTGATGGTTCGTGTGCAGGAGCAGCTGACCAACTTCTGGGAGGAGAACCAGTTGCTGGCCACACACATTCGAGACCAGCTGGCCCAGTACGAGGCTGGCCTCATGGACCTCCGTGAGGCCCTGAACCACGCCGTCAATACCACCCGGGAGGCTGATGAACTCAACAGCCGCAACCAGGAGCGGCTGAAAGAAGCCCTAGTATGTGTACCTGCTTCTTGCCCCTCTCCCTGCCTCCTCCTCTCCAGGCCTGTCTTCTAGATGCCCTGGCTTTCTATCAATTCTCTTCCCGTTCTCTGTCCTCTCCCTGCCTCCTACCCTCTCTACATCTCTGCTCATCTACTTTGTCCTTTCCACCTATCAGCCATGCCCCCCAATCCCATCCTCCATCTGCTCTCTGCCCTCTGCCCTCCTATCCCCCCTTCTCTTTGCTCTCTCTCCTACCCTTGACCCCTTCCCTCCTCTCATTGCCCTCTTCCCTTGGCTTTCCCCTCCTTCCTGTTCTCCCCTCCCCCTACTCCCCTCCCTCCTGTCCTCCCCTCCCCTGCGCTCCCCTTCCCCTGTTCTTCCCTCCCCATACTTCCCTCGTTTGCTCTTCCCTCCCCCCACTCTCCTCCCCCCTCCTTCCCTCCCTTGTTCTCTTCCCTCCCCCTGCTCTCCCGTTCCCTTCCCACGTGACACTTTGGGCCCCATTACATCATTTATTCCCACTCTCCTAAAATCTTGTCCCCAGCAATGGAAACAAGAGCTGTCCCAGGACAATGCCACCCTAAAGGCCACTCTTCAGGCTGCTAGCCTCATCTTGGGCCGTGTTTCCGAGCTTCTGCAGGGCATGGACCAGGCTAAGGAGGTAAGTACAGCCCCACCATCTCACTCATTCCTGGCCAGTTCCCTCCCAGCTTTTCGGTTGTATGCAGAGCTCCATCTGGTCCTGGGGTCCCAAATTAGGAGGGTGATAAAGCCCATCCCCCACCTCAGGACCTAGAGCACCTGGCGGCCAGTCTGGACGGAGCCTGGACACCCTTACTGAAGAAGATGCAGGCCTTCTCCCCGGCCAGCAGCAAGGTGGACTTGGTGGAGGCTGCTGAGGCCCACGCTCAGAAGCTAAATCAGCTGGCGATCAACCTATCTGGGTGTGTGGCACCCCCAGGGTGCAGTCTGGGTGCCCATGGGTGCACTTGACCCTAAGTAGGGTGACTGGCCTGGGAGGGCTCCTGGAGGGGGGGGGGGGGACCATTATTCCAGAAGGATCCAGGCTTTCTATAACCTCATGGAAAGTTTGGGGCCCAAATTTTGGCAGAAAGGAGCAGATCTAAAGGGGTTAGACACAGACCCCTGAGATGTGGCCAGCCAGGCTGTGATCTCCAGCACCCCCATCCTCATGGACCATAATCCTCCTACCCCACAGCATCATCCAGGGCATCAATCAGGACCGCTTCATTCAGAGGGCCGTGGAGGCCTCCAATGCCTATAGCAGCATCCTGCAGGCTGTGGAGGCTGCCGAAGGCGCCGCGGGCCAGGCTCTGCAGCAGGCCAGCCGCACATGGGAGGTGAGCCCTGAGCACCTGTGGCTCGCAGGAGCCCTGCTCCCCTGCCCCAGTGGTGGGAACAGCCCTGTGTAAATAGCTCCTGATCTTCTGCAGACTGTGGTCCAGCGGGGCCTAGCAGCCCAAGCCAGACAGCTCTTAGCCAACAGCAGCCTGTTGGAGGATACCGTCCTTGGGCACCGGGAGAGGCTGGGTGTCGGTGAGTTCTCAGATCCTTGGGGGTACACTGACCTCTGGGACACGGCCATGTAGCTTTGGGATGGTTCTACCCCAGGGGGCAGGGATGATGATAATGTCTACCTGTCTTAGTGGTATGTCAAGGGACCGCAGCCAAGAGAAGGATGAAGTTCAAGGCCTCTGTCTTTGTTCTCTGTCCATCTCTGGGTGGGACTCCGTGTCACTGAGGCTGCCTCCTCCTTCACAGCTCAGGGTCGCCTACAAGCTGCCGGGATCCAGCTACTTGACGTCCGGGCCAGGAAGGACCAGCTGGCAGCCCAGATCCAGGAGGCACAAGCCATGCTGGCCATGGACACGGGTGTGTGGCTTATCTCTGCTCTTGCCCATTGCTCCTTTGTGACCGTAGTGCCTTGTGAGAGTGGGCACATTCACACCAGTGGTCACTGCTGTGGTCAGTGCATCTGAGGAGGTGCCTATGCTAAGGTCTACTCTGGGGTTGTGCCTCTGGTGTGAGGCACAGGTCACCAGAGTGCTGGACAGTGGTGATGGCACGGGGCGAGCAGCAGTGGCTAGGGTACCGAGGATGCAGGAGCATGTCCTGTTGGCTCAGGAGAAGGCCATTCCTAGAAAAGGCCAGTTGATCCGTGACCATAGAGGTCAGAGTGGGGTTCATTTGGCTCCCTCTCCAAGAGGGCTCAGAACAGACAACAGCATGGTCTGACCTAGTTGTCTAGACTTACCCACGACCACCAAAATGTCCCAGGCACACTTGGGTACAAACCTCAAAACCTGGGCAAGACTTAGGAATTGATGGTGGTCCCCAGTTGGGAGGGCGGCAAGACCAAGAAAGGTGTCTGGGTAAATTCTGAATGTATTAAGATGCAGGTATGGAGTTTATGCTACCCATGGGGTGAGCATCTAGGGTGGCCATCCTAGGTGGGGTCTAGAAACACAAAGTTGGCCCTTGCTGGGCATGGCCTCCATCTGCTGCAGGTGAGACCAGTCAGAAGATCGCTCATGCCAAGGCTGTGGCTACCGAAGCCCTGGACACAGCCACCCATGTGCAGTCCCAGCTTCAGAGCATGCAGAAGAACGTGGAGCGATGGCAGAGCCAGCTGGGGGGCCTGCGAGGCCAGGACCTGGGCCAGGTGGAACGTGATGCAAGCAGTTCAGGTGAGCCGGAGGCCCTTGTCCCCCAGGGGGCCAGGCTGTGGGAGACGAGGCTCTCAGCCTACCTTTCCTGCAGTGTCCACTCTAGAGAAGACACTGCCACAGCTGTTGGCCAAACTGAGCCGACTGGAGAACCGTGGAGTGCATAATGCCAGCCTGGCCTTGTCTGCCAACATCGGCCGTGTGCGCAAGCTCATCGCCCAAGCCCGGGGTGCTGCCAACAAGGTGGGTAGCTTCTGACCTCAGGACTGGATGTAGGAACAATGGGACCCGGGAGGCTGGACAATAAACTCATCTGCTACGTTCCAGGTCAAGGTGTCGATGAAGTTCAATGGGCGTTCAGGGGTGCAGCTGCGTGCCCCACGTGACCTCGCTGACCTTGCTGCCTACACGGCTCTCAAGTTCTACCTCCAGAGCCCGGTGCCTGCGCCTGCGCCAGGCAAGAACACTGGGGACCGCTTTGTTCTGTATATGGGCAGCCGCCAGGTACCAGCCAAGCCGGAGCAGGGGATGGGCCATAGTGGACTGGAAGTTAGAAATGGGTGGTGCTTGGTCCCCATCCTAATGGAGTTTTCTGGCTGCCACTGCAGGCCACTGGGGACTACATGGGTGTGTCTCTGCGTAATCAGAAGGTGCACTGGGTGTACAGGCTCAGTGAGGCCGGCCCCACAACTCTGAGCATCGATGAGAACATTGGGGAGCAGTTTGCCGCCATCAGCATTGACAGGTACAGATACTTTGAAGACAGGGTTAGACACTTGTGGTTCAGAGTCCCCTGTCTGTTTCTCACCCCTCACCTCTGCTCCTAGGACGCTCCAGTTTGGCCACATGTCTGTCACGGTGGAGAGGCACACGGTTCAGGAGATCAAGGGGGACACGGTGGCCCCAGGGTTGGAGGGGCTGCTGAGCCTACAGCCTGATGACTTTGTCTTCTATGTGGGAGGATATCCCAGCAACTTCACGGTGAGCCTGGCTCAGCCTCTGGGTAGTCCTAGAGTGTGCCGAGTCCTGTCTGTCTTGAGCTGGTGGGAGAAAGCCCATCCTCTTGCAGTCTTGAGTGTCCACTGGTCTCTACCAAGTAGGAAGGTGGTACCCTAAGCATGCACCTTTACCCACAGCCCCCTGAACCCCTCCGACTTCCTGGCTACCTGGGTTGCATTGAGATGGACACGTTGAATGAGGAGGTGGTCAGTCTCTACAATTTTGAGCAGACCTTCAAGCTGGACACTGCAGTGGATAAGCCTTGTGCCCGGTAGGAAAGGCCCAGCACCCTGTGTCTCCACTCGCCCCCTCCCCCTCCCCCACTGACCCGAAGCCTCTAATGTGCAGCTCCAAGGCCACTGGTGACCCGTGGCTCACGGATGGCTCCTACCTGGATGGCAGCGGCTTCGCCCGCATCAGCTTTGAAAAGCAGTCCAGCCACACAAAGCGCTTTGACCAGGAGCTGCGGCTCGTGTCCTACAATGGGATCATCTTTTTCCTCAAGCAAGAGGCAAGGCTGACCCTGTGCCCCACCTCCTCCCTCATGCTGGCTCTGCCCTGCCCTGCCCCCTCCCAGTGCATCTGAGCTGATCCCCGGCTCTGCCCTGTTCCTGCAGAGCCAGTTCCTGTGTCTGGCAGTGCAGGACGGCACCCTGGTGCTCCTTTATGACTTTGGCTCAGGCCTGGAGAGTGCCACCCCACTGCAGCCCCCTCAACCCCTGACAGCAGCCAGCAAGGCGGTAAGGCAAGGGGCCTGGGGCTAGGAGGACCAGCAGGGGCTTGGCTTTCCTGAAGCCCGCTGCCCCTTCCCTGCAGATCCAGGTGTTCCTGCTGGCTAGCAGCCGCAAGCGTGTGCTGGTACGTGTGGAGAGGGCCACCGTGTTCAGCGTGGAGCAGGACAACACGCTGGAGATGGCGGATGCCTACTACCTGGGAGGGGTGCCACCTGAGCAGCTGCCCCCAAGGTGAGCATGGGCCCTGGGGCGTGTGGGGGTCCCAGTGCCAGCAGGGCGGCCACTCAAGATCTGACTGCCCTGCAGCCTCCAGAAGCTCTTTCCCTCGGGAGGGTCTATCCGCGGCTGCATCAAAGGCATCAAGGCCCTGGGCAAGTACGTGGACCTCAAACGGTTGAACACCACGGGCATCAGCTTCGGTTGCACCACCGACTTGCTAGTGGGCCGTGCCATGACTTTCCACGGCCATGGCTACCTGGCCCTGGCACTTCCCGATGTGGTGCCCATCACTGGCAACATCTACTCTGGCTTTGGCTTCCGTGGCACACAGGAGAACAGCCTGCTCTACTATCGTGTCTCCCCGGTGAGCTGACGGCAACTCGCTTGTACCACAGCCATGGTCTGGGCCTGTGGGGGTTGGAAGGAATGAGTCTGGACTCCAGGCCTAGCCAACTTGACCTTGCCTCTGTCCCTAGGATGGGTCATACCAGGTATCCCTGGATGAGGGCCATTTGACACTCCAGTTTAAGAAAACAGCGGTGAAAACTCAAGGGGTCTTCGCCGATGGTGCCCCCCACTATGTTGCCTTCTATACCAATAGCACACAGTAAGCCCTGCTTCAGGCAAAGAGGGAAAGGGTGCCAGCATGTTCTACAGGAGGGTCTGGGTGAGGCCGGCCCTTCAAGAAGAATGTGCCAGGGTGGGAACACTGCCTTCTCCTCAGGGTCAATCTGTTTGTGGACGACCAGCTACAAAAGGTAGACCCCTACCAGGGAACACTTGCCACACTCCAACTGCAGCCTGAGGAACCACCGCTTCTCCTGGGAGGCCTGCCTAAGTCTGGTACCTCCTACAACTTCAGTGGCTGCATCAGCAATGTGTTTGTGCAGCGGTGAGCTGGTTGGTGTCGGGAGGAGGTCTGTCCCAGCTGAACCCCCCATGCCAGTTACTGACAGGTACCCGCCTGCCCCCCCACAGACTTCGGGGGCCACAGCGTGTGTTTGACCTACAGCAGAACACAGGCAGTGTCAACGTGAGCATAGGCTGTACACCAGCCCAACTCGTCCGGACCTCAAGGGCCACGGCTCAGAAGGTGAGTGTGGGCAGGGCTAGGGGAACTGGGAGGTTGGCTACAGGGGGTGGTGGCACACACCTTTAATCCCAGCACTTGGGAGGCAGAGGCAGGCAGATCTCTGTGAGCTCAAGGTCAGCCTGGTCTACAGAGCAAGGTCCAGGACTGGCTCCATAGCTACTGAGAAACCCTGTCTCAAAAAAAAAAAAAAAATACAACAAACACGGGCCCCTGCGCCATGGTGTGCTCTGTGCCCTAGGTCTCCCGCCGCAGCCGCCAACCCAGCCAAGACCTTGCCTGTACACCACCCTGGCTCCCCGGGACTATTCAGGATTCATACCAGTTTGGGGGGCCCCTGCCCAGTTACCTGCAGTTTGTGGGTGTTTCCCCATCTCGCAGGAATAGGTAAGGCTGGTCAGGCCAGGCTTGGGTGGGATTGGAGGTGCTGCCAAGGCTGACGCCATGCTTGGCTTCCAGGCTCCACCTCTCGATGCTTGTCCGCCCACATGCTGCTTCCCAGGGCCTTTTGCTCTCCGCCGCCCCCCAGTCAAGCCATGGTCCTTCACTGGTTCTCTTTCTGAGCCACGGACACTTTGTTGCACAGACGGAAGGCCCTGGGCCCCGGCTCCAGGTCCAGAGCCGCCAGCACTCACAGGCTGGCCAGTGGCACAGGGTGAGAGGTTAAGGAGAAAAGGTGTGGGTGGCAAGGCACGGGGAATGCCCTCTGAAAGCTGCCTTCTCCCCAGAGTCCTGGGATACAGCTGACCAGGTTACTTCCTCCACCCAGGTGTCTGTGCGCTGGGGAACGCAGCAGATCCAGCTTGTGGTGGACGGCAGCCAGACCCGAAGCCAGAAGGCACCCCGCCATCGGGTCCACAGGGCAGAGGGCCCACAGCCCCACACCCTCTTTGTGGGAGGTCTCCCTGCCAGCAGTTACAGCTCCAGGCTCCCTGTGAGAACCATACTGCCCCATCCCTAGCCTTAGCCTGGATGTCAACCCTCAGCAGCCCTAGCCTGACATCAGCCGTCCGTTCTTGCAGGTGTCCGTAGGCTTCAGTGGCTGCGTGAAGAATCTGCAGCTGGATAAGCGGCCCCTGAGGGCTCCAACACAAATGGTGGGGGTCGTACCCTGTGTCTCAGGCCCCCTGCAAGATGGCCTGTTCTTCCCAGGCAGTGAAGGAACTGTCACCTTAGGTGTGTGAAGCAAGGGAGGTGCTGTGGGTGTAGGGGCTCTAAGCTAGGGCCTGGACCTCTCCCATCACGGCCCCTCCCCACAGAGCTCTCCAAGGCCAAGCTGCCCTCTGTGAGCCTGGAGTTAGAGATACGGCCCTTAGCAGCTGCTGGCCTCATCTTCCACCTGGGCCAGGCCCAAGCTACGCCCTACGTGCAGCTGCAGGTGTTGACAGAACAGGTGAGCAGGGGCTGTGGTGCTGAGGGATTTTCTCCTCCACCACTGTGCCCTCCGGTAGACAGAACCTAACCGCCTTTCACCCCAGGTCCTGCTGCGGGCCAGTGATGGGGCACGAGAGTTCTCCATGTGGGTGTCCTACCCCAAGCTTTGTGATGGACAGTGGCACCGAGTGGCAGGTGAGGGGCCCTTTTCCTCTTCTGTAGAGTAGGGAGGGTTGTGGAAGTGACCACAGGTTGGCTGGCCTAGAGAACACAAATCTGCTCCACAGTGATCCAGGGCAGGAACACGCTCCGCCTGGAGGTAGACGAGCACAGCAACCACACCACAGGCCTTCTGTCAACGACCCTGGCTAATACTCCAGGACTTCTGCACCTCGGGGGCCTGCCCAGTAAGTGTGGACTGCCCTGTAGGGACTGGATCTCACCCTCCAATGGGGCGAAAAGACCAGGCTGACTGGCTGATGCACAGACCAAGGCCCTGTGGCCTTTTCTGTCAGCCTTCTCAGCCCCCCCCCCCCCCCCCGTATTTTCAGAGGCGACAGCTGCTCAGCCAGAGCCCCCTGCCTACCGAGGATGCATGAGGAATCTGGTGGTCAACGGGGACCCCGTCACTGTGACGACTGCACAGATCCAGGGGGCAGTGGGGTCAAACGGCTGCCCCTCTGGAACCCCAGCCCCAGATCCAGCTCACTCTGCAATACTTCCCAAGCCCACAGGGCGGGTGGGGTCCAGTGGGCTGCGGCAGGCCAACCTCAGCGCCCTCCCCCTGCTTCAACGCTGAAGGTTCCCAGACACTCAGTGTTTGCCTCGACCATGAGTAACAAGTCATTTCTGGTTTAAACTGTCTTTTTAGATGAGAAGACACTGCAGAACAGACATTTATATTTATACTTCTTTCCCCTTGCCCAACAACTTTTAGTACTGAGATACATAAAGTCACTGGCCCCTTTGAATTAAAAGCGACTTGTCTCTCACTTGAGTGTTGATTCAAACAGCAATGGGAGGGTCATGCACAGGCTTGATGGAGTGGGGTACAGAACCCAGGGTGGCAGCTGCCCCCACCATCCTCTCTCCTCATTAGCACAGTCCTCAGAGGGGAGGTAACACAAGGCCAAGACCAGAGTCGGCAGGTACAAGAAAGGACTTTATTAGTGGGGCGGGCAGGAGAGGGCACAACGAATCACAATCGCCACTACGGAATCACACTATGAATTCCAACCTGGGGAAGGACAGCGAGGAATTAATCCAGACTCATGTCCTCCTCCTCGTCCTTCTTGTCTTTCGTGTCTCCCTCCTTCGGCTCCGATTTGGCGTTATTCTGCATGGCTTTGGCAAATGCTTCCACATCTGAAACGGCCACAGCAGGGCTACTACCCAGGCAGACGGCCCCCGGCACCACACACCCGAGACGGAGGTCTGCACTCACCTCCTTTGTTGGCCGCCTCCACAGCCTCTGCAGGAAGGCCAAACTGGCACATGAGGGGGCCGAGCTGTCCTGAGGCCAAGGCTGCACTGAACATACCCAAGGCCTGCAATACAGAGTACGCGTGCAGAACTGGGCGCCTAAGGCACCAGGCCCACCATATAAGAGTTACGTGTACAGAGTGCCACGGGCATACATACCTGCTGGAACTGGGGCGAGGTCAATGTGTTCTGGATCTCATCTGCAGTCTGAGGCAGAGACTCCCCAGAGGGCAGGTAGGGCAGCAGGCGCTCCTGGACGTCTGCGTTAGCGAGGATGGGAGCCATGATCTCTGGAGTCAGCACACTGGCCAGATCCACTAGGACACAAGCAACGTGACCATCAGTGGCCCAATGCCAGCCCAGCGCCTCACCGAGCACACGGGCAGCAGACCCCACCCCACGGGCACCTGCAGCTCTTACCTTGCTGGCCGCCTCCTGGCCCTGCGGGCACATTCATGGTGGCCAGAATGCTCTGGAGGTCGCTCAGCTGGATGGGCTGGGTCGGGCTGGCTGCTGTGCTGGTTCCATTACCTGAGCTGGGTGCGGGGCTTGGGCTGGTCGTCGAGGCAGCTGCTGGGGCAGAAGGGGCTGGGGTGGCGCGAGTGGAAGAGGTGGTGGAGGATGGGGTGACGGCTGCCGACTGGCTCCGGGAGCTGGGGAAAGCGAGCAAGGGCTGGAACAGCTAGGCCCACTATGTTTTGGGGCTACTCCACAGGTCTGGTGGACCACTTCCCCAGTAACAAGCTCCGGTGTAATGGGGACCCCCAACCCTACCTCCTAAGTGATGTCTCCAGAAAAGAGAATGCAATGGCTGGTGGTGGTGCCCAGTACCCATGTCAGGCACTGGGCGCTTGAGGCTCACCTGGACGAAGAGCTGCTTGCCGGAGGCCCGCTGCTCCCCAGCAAGCTGGCCAGGCCTGGTCCAGTGAGGGCTCCAAGCCCACCTAAAGGAGCGAAGAAATGTCTGCTAAACACCACCAGCCAACCCAAGAGGCCACACATCCCAATACCAAAGCCAAGGGATGAGCAGGGAGGGTTGTTATTAACAAGGAAGACCACAGGAGGCTAAAGTGACCATCCTAGTCTAAATTCTAAAAGTTATCCTACTGAGCCAGGTCACTTCCACTCCAGCCTTGTCCATGTCCAGACACCTGCTGCACCTAAAGTGATCATCCTTGGCTCTGCCCCAGAACTATACACATGGGTATTCGATGAGGTCCCTCTCTGTCCACCCAGCTTGTATCCAGCAGATAAGCACTTTCCAAAATAGGAACACGTGGACAGACAGTAAAAGGAGATTCAGGAAACCCTGTGTCTACTGCAAGCAAGGCACTTATGAGAGAGAGCCAGGGACAGTGGCTAACGTTACCCAGTCCTCCGAGGCCGGCTGGTCCGATGAGCTGCATGAGCTGGCTATGACTCATGTTCCCCAACAGGCTCTGCAGGCCACCCTCACCTGGAGAACACAAGAATCAGACATGGACCTGCAGTGGCAGGGCCGGGATGCCTGGCCTTGGCCCCACCCCAGAACCGCTCAGGAAATTGCCTCTGAAGGAGGCAGCAGGAACCAGGTGAATTCTGCCCAGTAAAGATGGAGTAGAGAAAGAACCAGAACTCAATTAATTAAGCAGGGCAGTTCCCAGCTCACTGACGAACACTGCCCCACACAGGTCCAGGTGATAATTACCGCCCAGTGCCGAGAGCTCATGGCCACCACTCCCACTTGCACCCAGTGCTCCAGGCATGGGGGGGTTGTTCAGACACTCATTGACTTTCCGACAATGCTCTTCATCTTGGTCAGTCTTGGGCTCCTGCCAGAGAAGATAAAGCAAAGGGCCCAAGCTGAGCAGCCTGCACAAGGAGCTGGCTCACGCCTGCTGGCTTCCCAGCACCCACAAGGCCAGCCATCCTGACCCAGCCACACAGTTACTGGAAAGGCAGTTACCTGCAAATGTCACAGGTACCAGAGACAGAACCCAGCCTAGAGACGGTAAGGGCAGCAAGTACAGCCCCAAAGCCAATCAACAACAAAGAGAAGCCTGAAGTGCCTTCAGGATATGGCTTCTTGAGCTTCAGAGGTAACACACTAGCCCCTATCAACAGCTGGAGCCCAGCTGGCTCCAGAACTCTGGGATAGAGCACGGTGTGGCCCTGCGCTGGTGGCAAAGGGGCGAGAGGCATCTAAGAGTGAAACGGGAAAAGTTAACTGTGATGGGGTCCTTAACAAGGGTCAGAACCATGGCGAGATGCTCTGCAGTGAGCACAGCCCTGGACACAGCCGCACCCCGACTGCTCTCAGCAGGCTCGGGTGACCAGCACCCAGGCACTTCGCAGACAGCTGCCGTCCCTTTAGGCAGGATGACAGTGGCGGTGACTGTCCACCACCCCTGAACACACCCCAGTGCTAGCTTCTGACTCTAGACTGTGCTCCCGTCCCATGCCACTGCAACACCGCATTAAGAGCACGAGAAACAGATGCCAATGGCCTCCAACAGGGCAGAATGTGCTGAGTTCCTGTTTGGAGGACACTGTGGATGGGGATAAATAGGAGCCATGACACCAAAAGGTCTCCAAATACACAGCCCGGGAGAGCTCGAGGGGGACACTCAATTGCTGAGAACAGAGAGTACCACCTAGAGGAGCTAGGATCCATGGCCAGGGAGCAATGGAGAACCCGAATGAGGACCTGAAGTTGTGTGCCTGTAGGTGACACCACGGACAGGGCTCTGGTGCTGAACCAGGAGCCACTCACATTGACGGGAACTCAGTTCCACCAGGCCCCCTAGGTCTCAGATGTACCACCAGACAACGCAGAGGGACCCATTCTCCTGCATACCTGCATCCAAAAGAAGAGCCTCTTGGACCCCGCCTTAAACTTGAGCACGTAGACCCTCCCGCTGGGGCACTGAGGCACCCGCTTGAACTCACAGTCATCGGGAAAGATGATCAAGTCCTGGGGACAGAAGGAGGACGGTCAGCCACACACACACCCGCCGCGGTCTACATCCTCCAGAAACCTGCTGGACCCAAGCCTAACAGGACCCCGGTGAGGACGGGCGGAAGAGGGCCCAGAGTGGTGGGGTAGAAGAGCTGTTCTCTGAGGAGCTGACGACTTTGAACTGTGACTTTCTGGAACTGTGCTCCAAGAAGCAGAAGGGCAGTGGAGTGTAACAAAGAACAATGTAGTCTGAGAGACAAAGAGCCTTAAGGAAAGGGGCCTCCTTCAGGAGCTCAAACTACCCGAGGCTGTGGTGAAGGTCAGATCTGTACACTCCTCCCCAACACTGGAGGTTTAAGGCCAAAGCCGAGGACGATGTCACCAGCTAACTCTGCCACCCTGTCAGCAAGCTGTCTCTGCTAAAATCTTAAGAACCATGGTCACCTCGGGGTGCATGGCTTCACAGAGTGACGGGAGCAGCCTGCCAACCTTGGGACCAGACAACCCCTACACCGATCTCTGGCAGGTGAGGCCAGTGGTCCCCACGCTCACAGCGCTAGCCCGGAGGACTCACATCCTCCACGGTCCCAGAGGTCCTGTCTTTCCAACAGAAGTGAATGAGGGAGTCGTCCGTCTGCTGGATGTACACGAGCCCTTTCCGTTTATCTGGGGTGACCGTGGTTCCTTTTAATGACATTTTTCCTGCCCGGAACTCCACCAGATACTTGGTGGAGGATCCCCGAGAGCCGGGCACCAGGCTTGGGAACAGAGCGCCTGAAGTCGTCATCCTGAAAAAGCAGAGCGAGGCCCGTCGTGCGGCGTCGCGTGAGCAATGTCCCACCCAAACGCTGGCCAGCCCCGCCGCTCCCCGGGAGTCGGAGCGCGCCAGGCCGAGCCAGGCCAGGGGGTGTGCGCGGGACCGAGCGCAGCCCCGCGGGCTCCCCGCTCCCGCGACGTCACTGCCCGCCCGCGCGGAGACCTCGCCGCGTCCGGCCCGGGCGTCTGGGGCACCGGCGGCCGGCCCAGGCTGCCTCGGCCCCACAATGCTGCCGCGTCCCGCCCTCCCGAGCCCGGACGCGCGCGCCCCCACCTCGCCGCCGCTGGGCCCCTACCTGACTGTGCTCACACTCGGCCTTAAGGGCGCCGTCCGGGATCGCTCGCTCTTCCTTCTCGGCGCCTGCCGGGCCTCGCCGGAAGCCCGCGCTCGGCCCGCCCCGCCGCCGATTGAGTTCCGTCAGCCGCGCGGCGGACCCTGGCCTAGTCCCGATTGGCTCTCATGGCCGTCCATCGCGTCCGGCCCGCCTCCGCGCCGGCGGCCTGTTCCGGCGGAAGCGCGGGCCAGAGCGGCCTCTATTGTTGCTGTGTCATAGCGGAGCGGCGGCGGCCCCTGGCGGCGGCGCCGGGAACGACGGTCCGGCGTCCGCCGACTCGCAGAGGCCCCCGCGGGGCGGCGCTGCAGGGTCGAGGCCCGGGCGGGCCACAGACGTGCCCGTCGGGCTGAGCTGGCTGACGTGCACCGGGGACCGGTGTCCACCGGCGGTCGCCCTCTCGGTTCTGACTGGAGCCCGCTCTGCACACCCGCAGGAAGACAGCCTGTCTGACCTGCATTATTCGGTGAGCGAGGTGTCAGGGCCTGAGACATTAGTCACGTGGTTGAAAAGGTAGGAGGTAGTATGACGCGGGAGCTGCAGAGTGTCAGCTTCGTGTCACTGTGTGCTAATTTGACATACCTCACAGCAAAGTACAGGAGGCTGCCCGGGGCAGAGGGCGGCGGGAAGGTAGCGTGGGGGTTGCTCGACTCTGCAGGAGCGAGCTCACGAACCACCGAGGGCCTAGGGGCTGCACGGAGCTAGCCAGGTGGATGCAGCTGCCTTCCATGAGGGCGGCGGTGCCTGTGAAGTGTGAACCCCAAGGGTCCTCACGTTTTTCCTCTCACGCACAGCTTTTCTTCATCTCTGACAGTTTTGAGGGCGTGAGCAGTAGTTCCCACCAGGTGGCCCCAGGCCCGTCCACCATCCCTCTCTAGGGATGAGCAGTGCTGAATCCCTGGCTCCCCAAGGCATGTTTCACAGTTTACCATCTGCAGATGTGTGAAACACGTGGGGGCCTTAGCTTTTTCTGAAAAACGGGCGAAAGTGCTTTTTTCCCTTAACAATACTCGTCGGATGCCGATGCGGAGACAGACGTGTTCCAGGCCAGCCTGAGCTAGAGGGAGGCCTGTCTCTAAGACGCATTTATGCTCATTTTAATTCCTGTCTGGCATTCTGATGCGCTAAGTTCTACACCTTTGCATCTGTCGTCTTTTTGTTGGACTCTTCCTGTGGCGCTCTAAGCACAACGTTCAGTGTTTGGTTCTCTTTCCACTGGGGGTTCCTGTGAGCAAACTTGGGTTGTCAGGCTCGCCTAGTAAACAGTTTTACCTGCTGACTCATCTCACTGGCCCAGTTTCCATCTTTTTACTAAAAGAAAAAAAAAATCCTTCAATTTAGCCAGGTGTGGTCGTTCATGCCAGCCCTCAAAAGGCTGAGAGGCAGGAAAACTGCCAAGCGTTCAAGACCAACTTCAAAGATTTAATTAGGGCTGGAGAAATGGTTCTGTGGTTTAAAGCCCTGGCTGCTCTTCCAGGGTCCCATTTCTAGCACCTACATGGTAGCTCACAACTGTCTGTGACTCCAGTTCCATGGGCTCCGATGCCCTCTTCTGGCCTCTGTGGGCGCCAGGTACACACGTTTTACAGACATGCATCCAGAAAAAAACACGTATAAAAATTTTTAAAAATCATTTTTAATTAAAAGATTTAATTAATTTGGAGGGGCAGCTTGGAAAATACAACTCATTTCATTAAGATGTTATGTTCATAAACTGAAGGGTGGTTTTTGTCTGCTGCCAGGGCTCATGCACACCTAGCAGGGCTTCTCCACGGAGTCACACGGCCAACTCTGTTTTGTAGTTATGTGTATGAGTGTTTTTGCCTGCATATATGTATAAACCACTCACATGCCAGGTGAAGCCCAGAAGAGGGTATCTAGGATTCTCAAGAACTGGAGTGGCTAACAGTTGTGAGCCACTACTACGTGGGTGCTGGGAACCTTACTGGACCCCTGGAAGAGCAGCCAGTGCTCTTTAAAGTCCACATAAAGAAAACTTACCTGGAGCTGACAGCTCCTCTGTGTGTGTGTGGGGGGAGGGGCTGTGCTACCATACACCTTGAGGCAGACCTCCTCATTTCTAAGAATCTGCGTTTCCAGAGACCAGAATCATGGAATGAAGTAAACACAGGCTTGCTGACACTACACGGGCCATGAGACAGGAAAAGAGAAATAGAAGACAATCTACCCTGGCTTCTAGGCAAGTGGCATCAAGTAAATGTCACCTTGTTCAAAGCCATATGTCAAAGCTGCCACTGGTAGTCACAAGGAGCTGGCATTTCAAAACCAGATTTGGGCTTCCTCCAGGTCATGAAAGCTGAGGGTGTTGGGATCCAGGAGCCTTGGGGTGCCTCAGGAAGAGTGTGGCTCACACGCGTGCGCACGGACACACACACACACACACACACACTTGGAATGGCGTCTGCCATACCTTCCACGTACCAGCTATGGTGGAGACTCCACTTGAGGGCACTGAGAAGGCAGCTGCAGGCAGCCCACAAAGATGCCGGGTCCCTGCACTGCACTGCAACTCACAAATATGGCCCCTGGGACATGTGAGACTGTACTAGAACCCATGTAAAAGTTCAAGAGGAGACTGGGAGAAACGCTGGGCAGGCTACACCGTGGATGATTTCTATGTCGTCTTCCGTCAATTCTAGCAGTCATGTGGGAAAAAAAACAAGCCCCAACCGGGGGATGTGACCCAGGGGCTGAGTGATCCCCAGCATTTTTAAACAGAAACAACAAAACAATCCAGAAACCCGATGAGCCTTCAATGGCGAGAGAGAACGCTGACTCACAGACAGCCCTGAACACAACAAAGTGGCACCAGGATGGGATGCCCAGGCACTTTACCTGGGAGAGGAAGAGAGTTTTTCCAGAGGGCAAAGGCACCTGAAGAGATGTCCATGTCCTTATTTACAAAGAAATAGAGACAAAAGCTCACCTTCAAGAACTGGTACAAAGAAGCAATGGCAGTACCAAGGGCAGGGTCTTTAGTACTAGGAGTGCAAAATGGCATCGTCCCTGGGGAGCTGACTTTGGCAGGTGTGACTTTTTTTCATTTGTTTTATTAATAGACTTAATTCTTCAGAATAATTTTAGGTTCACAAGAGAAATGAGCAGAAAGTACAGATAGTTCACACTGCCCTGCCCCCTACAACCCTACCTCCCAGGCTGCACCTTCCAGAGGTGGGTCTGTTGGAACCAGTAAACCTGTTCCCCACAATTCATGATCCTAGAAGTCAGCAGTGTACACAGTGTTCACTCAGCAGCAGGTGACACTGTGCACCTCCAAATGTGAGGACTGGGCAGAGCGGTTCAGTGTCTCAGCGGGGACACACGTGTTCTTACAGAGTGGAAGATACCAGGACACGCTAAGAGAATATGGAAGGACCACTTTTCATAAGGACTCAATCCAGTGCATGAGGGAAGCATCCTCATAGCCTCCTCACCTCTCACAGGTCTTGGCTTGCAATGCTGTCACACGGGTACAGTGTGACATTTACACACCAGCATGGAAATGGAGACCCAAGCACCCAGACCCAAATAATCATACAGAAACTATCTTAATTACAATACTGTTTGGCCAATGGCTCAAGTGTATTTCTAGCTAGCTCTTATATCTTGTTAACCCATTTCTATTATTTTGCATTTTACCACGAGGCTCATGGTTTGTTACCTCTTGCTTGTTGAGCTGCTACATGGCATCTGGCTCCTTCAGCAGCTCCATGGCGTCTCCCTGACTCTGCCTACTCTCTCTATATCTCTTCCAGCCTGGCTATATTCTACCCTGCCATAGGCCAAAGCAGCTTTATTCATTAACCAATAAAAGCAACACATATACAAAAGGATATCTCACATCATTTCCCCTTCTGTCTAAAGAAAAAGTAGGGTTTTAACTTTAACATAGTAAAATTAAATATAATAAAACAGGTATCAAGCAACAATTAGTTACAATATTTAGTCTATTTGCATTTGATAAAATTAAAGAAAATATTTTATTTTGTGAGTCTAAAGTTTTATATATGATTTATCTTTTATTACAATTAAGGAAAACTATAACTTTGTTTAACTCTTTAAAGACCACAGAAGGGGCTGGAGAGATGGCTCAGAGGTTAAGAGCACTGCCTGCTCTTCCTGAGGTCCTGAGTTCAATTCCCAGCAACCACACGGTGGCTCCCAACCATCTGTACTGAGATCTGGATCTGGTGCCCTCTTCTAGCCTGCTGGCACCAGAACACTGTATACATAATAAAATAAATCTTAAAAAAAAAAAAAGACCCCAGAAGGATATAACATTACCTAAGTAAACAGGAAGTGTATTGTAAGCAACTTCCAAAACTCTAGAAATTGACAGAGACATCTTGCTGCCTGGACAGTCACCCAAAGTTCTTTTGTAATGTTGGGGCATCCATCTTCAGCCTATAGGTCCATAGTATCCAGCAGACTTTCCCATGAAGCAGGAAATTTGAAGATCTGTTTTGCCTTGTAATGGCAAATTTTATCAGTTGGTTTTTTTGTGTGTGTCATGCCTTTTTTGTCCATTTCCTCTGGTTTTTGAAGACAGGGTTTCTTTGTGACAGCTCTGGCTGTCTAGGAACTTTATTTGTAGAGCAGGCTGGCTACAAACTCAAGAGATCAGCCTACCTCTGCCTCCCATGTGCTGGGATTAAAGGCGTGCGCCACCATCACATGGCTAGTCTTCCTTTTTTTGAGCCATGGCCCATAAAGCCCTGGCTGTCCTGGAACTCACCAGTAGACAAGGGTGGCCTTGAACTCAGAGATCTGCCTGCCCTCGCCTCCTAAGTGCTGGGATAAAAGGTGTGTTTTGTTTTCTAAGTCCCTGCCACCTGCCTCCACGTGCTCTAGCAGTGCTAAGAGTCCTGCTGCTCCTCGTTCTAGTCTGCTGTTCCCAAAGCTCTATGGCAGTGCTGGGCACTTCCTGTTTTGTCATCTGTGGTTCACTTCTGAGGAGGCGACAATGGTCTGTTTTTTTTTTTTTTAATGAAGTATACTCCTACCACATGCATTTCTTATGCATTTATCTAGGAGAAATGCCAGCTGATCTACAGGCTAGGTGAGTGGAATCCCAGCACTGAGGAAACTGAGGTTAGTGGTTTCAAGCTAAATGAGACTTGACCTCAAAGAAACAGAGGGCCTGGGTAGCTATCTCAGTGGTTAAAGTACTTCACAGCCAGGCACGGCATGTGCTTGTGGGCCTAGTGCTGGGGAGGTGGAGACAGGAATTCCTGACCTCACTGACCAGCCAGTCCAGCCTGATAGGTCCCAGAGAGACACTCATCTCTGTGCACCAACTGTAAAGAGAAAGGAGGTGTCTGTCCACAGAAAAATCTGTGTACAAATATCTAGTGATTTTTTTCACAACTGCTGCAAACTTGAGACAGCCTTAAGTATCTATCAGCCAGTGAGTGGACAAAAGGCGACACTCTATAGTGCTCTGTAACAGAAAGAAACAAACTCCGGCTCTGCACTGTTGAAGATGAAACAGCCAGACCAAAAGGAAGGGCAGAATCTTGCGGACAAAGCCAGGCTGGGCGGTCATGGGTGGAGAAGCCTGTGCAGTGGGGCACCCACACCCACGTGGTTTCTCCGGTGGGTTTTAGCAGCAGGTGGCATACAGCAGTATGAACTTGTTGGAACTCATGTTACACCTCTTGAGAAGAGGCCCCACTTCCCCACCAAGCAGGTGTGAGCCCCGGGCAGCTCCACCTTCTGGAGGTAACAGGCACGATGTACCAGCCTAACAGGAAGGTGCTGTGGCGAGCACCTGTGGCACTGGTGCCATCTGCCCTGCACAGCTGGCACAGTTCAAGCACATGAATTCTGGACCATCTGTCCCTCTATCGACAGAGCCACGACACTGGATAAACGTCTGGGCTCCCTCCCAAGCAGCCAGGCTGACCCCCCAACCCAGCTGTTTATAGCTTAACAGCAACCTCTAGTCCCCAGGAGAGGACAGCTAAGCAGAGCTGCCACGGCTCCATCCCCTAGGCTAGCCCTACAGAGCACCCAGTCCAAACAGTCGGGTATGAGGACTTGTCAGAGCACCGAGACAGTGAAAAATGGCCCAATGTAAAATAAATGTCAACCACAAGCTATTTCCAAAGAGTCTCTGCTAGGGCCAGAGTGCTAACATTTATATGCTCACAGATCTGTGCACAACCGTTAGAAACAAAACCCAGAAGTGACTGGTTTTGCTAATATAAATGGCATTGACAGTCATAAAAATACACACTTTACCAGTGTGTTCTCCTGCCTGGCATTTCCACGTGTGGTGGGGTTGTTGGTAAAGGGGCCATGCACAGTGATGAGGAACGAGGTTGGGGCCTGGCCAGAGTGAAGGGCGGATATTGCTGTCTTCAGGACATCTGGTCAGTGCAGCTGGCTCTGATGCTGTCTTCAGGACATCTGGTCAGTGCAGCTGGCTCTGATGCTGTCTTCAGGACATCTGGTCAGTGCAGCTGGCTCTGATGCTGTCTTCAGGACATCTGGTCAGTGCAGCTGGCTCTGATGCTGTCTTCAGGACATCTGGTCAGTGCAGCTGGCTCTGAGGGCAGTCTAGGGAAGGCTGACTTCCACAGAACACACCAAGACCTGAGGTGCAGTTCTCACTGGGAAAATCTTACACCAACATATAGAGGGTAGCGAGGAGCAAAAGGAGACACCAGTTCTCCAGAGGTCGGCTGTTTTACCCAGCTGCAGGCCCCATGTCTGGTACTCACATGAGACATTGAGGACTCACTGTGCAACTCCTTCAGGTCCAAGAACTTGAGGTTAGGCAGTTCTCCTTGCTGTGAGCCCAGTGCCAACCAAGATATGCACTTCTGGTGCTCCTGATATTTTGGGGTGTGCTAGGAAGTTGTTTTGTTTTCTCTCAGTAGTGGAGATTGAGCCTGGGCTTCACACGCTCTAGACAAGCTCCCTGTTCTTTATAGTCTTCGAAGGAATCCTACTAAGTTGAGTAGCTTAATTAAGCATACCTTGTACTTGTAGCCTGAGACTCCAGGTCCACCACCAGGTCCAGCTCATGTTAGAACTTTAGAGATGTCTCCACCCTTGACTCTGGAGATGGTCAAGGAGGGAGAACTTTCCAGAGCCTGGCAGGAGCTGCCTGCAGGGCTGGTTCACTAACAGGGAGAGAGGGGCTCCCAAGCTTTTCTTCTGATTTTCTAGGCTTGAACCATGAAGACCTATGAGTGCCAGCGGGAGCTGTTCCCTTGGAACTCTAACACGAGGTTAGGAAAGCCCATTTATGTGTCAACATGTGGGGGCAGTATCTTTCCTCCCAGAGCTGCGCAGGTCCTCAGCCAAAGGACTTCCTTGTGTCTGCTCTCCAGCAGGGACTGAAGAGTTGGATTTTAGAGGGGCAGGTTCAAAGTACAGCCAAGCCCCGGCAGGGTGGGGATGCTAGTGACCTGGCTTCATTTAAGAAGCCACTTTGTACATAAAACGCTCTCCGTCTCCACAGGTCACAGTGATACTCCTGGGACTGGGGAATGCGACTCAATCCTGATTTCAATTAGAGTAAGGACAAAGGGAACCATTGAGATGAGGTCTCACGACCAGCAGCTCTGACACAAGATCTCATGGATCCCAGGCTAGTCCACTCACTCCATAGCCAAAGATGACTTTAAACGACTGACCGTCCTGCCTCTACAACTCAAATGCTGGAACAGATGCATGCATCACTATACTTCACGCATGCTGCCCTTCACCTCCCATGAGCTCGTCTCGTGACAGGACTACTCGCAAACAGTCCCATGCGAGTCTGCGCTCACACGCATCTGTGCTCGGGAGGCCATGCTTCAATATGCACCTTCCATGGAAAAGCTCATGATGGAAGCTCTCAAGAGCTGTCCAGGGGAGAGTGCCAATGAAGAATGCATTTTTGGTGCTCCTGACATGTTAAGAATGGCAACTTCCTCATGTCTTGATGCAGGCAGGGGCTGCATGATAAACTGATCACCTGGCACACCGCTATCTTTTCTGGTTTAGGCACGTGAACACAGGAGCTGGGTATGGGGGCTATGTGCATGGTGATGAGCCCAGGAGAGAACACGGAGATGCAAGCCCACTCACTGACTTGTTACCCCATTAGTCAGCCTCCTCAGCTTCCCACCTTTTGGGGGGGATGAGCTGTGTGTTTGTATGTAGCCATGGTCTGAAAAGGCCAAGGACCCCCTCAGAGACACAGAGTGCCCTGTTCGATCAGACACTTCACAGTTTCCTCTTGGAATGATGAGAAAGCTACCAACCTTCAGATACATCTCAGAGCCATCAGTGGCTTTGTTAAGGAGTCTCAGAAGATAGAGCAGAGATGCTGACCCTGGGAGATCCCCTGGCTGCTGCAGAAACACCTATTTTCAGTTTTCAAAGCTATAAAATCAAGCCTTCAACCCATGTTGGCTTTTCCAAGTGTTTTAATGATAGAGGTGGTTTGGAAGCCTGGACACAGTAAGAATACCTTCTCATTCAGACAAGCCTGACGTAGGACAAACACAAGTGCGCACGTCTGCCAGAGCACAGGCTGTGCACACAGCAGATTGTCTTTGATGCAAAGAGCTCTACTGTGATCCGTGGTGTCACCATTTCTACACAAAGTCCATCACTTCACAGGAATGCAGAGAGGGGCACACCTACTTGCGTTTAAACAATTTTAATGACACCAGGTTAAGTAGATCCTGCTTCTGACCTCCCACTGCACACAACCGGATGGGACTTGCCTGCACTGGAACATGCATGCTGGGGAAACCAAACACAAGACTGCAGGGGAGGGAGGAGGGAACACACAGGCGAGGTGAGTGAAGGAATGACCCCTCAAAGACAGGAGCGGCCCACAGTGACAGTGAAGCTATGGAGTGCTATGGCCAGAGGCAGGGCCTCCTGGTAGGCTGGGAGCAGCCCTGGGGGTTTCTCATCCAAGTCACAGTGTTCCTGCCACTCTGGCTTGTCATAGGGACACTTTTTGGACAGTACACAGTGGTGATAATGTGTTTGCTACTCTTAAGCAGAACATTCAAGTAGTTTAATTTAAATATTTTCTAAAGTAATCTTTACCTTATTCTGATTGGTAGAAAATACAGAATCTGGCAACTTGTCCCTTCATTCTGTGGGTGTCCTCCACAAGGAAGCGGACCCTGGCCTATAGGTCACTTTCGAGATCCACACCCTCCTTTGGGTCTGGGTTTGAAACTTTTCCAAAACCCACACCACAGCTATGAGAGGAGCACAGGCCCTGCTGGTTCCTCCTTAGTTACACATTTTAAAACAGAGCGTGCTGCCAGCTCAGCTGGCCTTGTGCACGTCTGTCACGTGTGAAAAGGATTGGGGAGTTCTTCTGAGGCCTCAGTGAATGTGAAGACCCACGTGGAGCTTCTTGAAGGGGCTGCGACATAGCATAGGGTCTGCGAAGTGCTGGGCAGAGGCTAACAGAAGTCCTCCTTCCGGTTCGAGGCCCTCTCCATGATCGTGGCTGGAGAAGCTGGTTCTGCCACCATGGAGCTCAGAGTCCTACTCAAGGAGTCCAACCTCGTGGGCCTCCTCCTGGGCTCCCAGGCCTTACTTAGTAGATGTCTGGGCAGTCTGAGAAATTACGCTCAAAGTAATCCCCTGCGTACAGCCAGTCAGGAGTTCCTGTGTAGGGGTTATTGCCTGGATAGAACCACCTGCAGAACACAAGGAAGGGGTCAGCAGATGTAGGGTCTTCTTAGTCTTTTCACAGCAGGTGTGTGCTATGGAGAAACGCGGTCACCAACAGTAACCAACCGACTTCCACATGGCCGTGCTTACACACATCTACATCAATGTCTGTCTCAACAAACCTAAAGGTTTGCGTCTAACATTCAGCTCTCCACAGGACCACGTTCAGAGGCTGGAGAGGGTGCCCCTCCAGCCGACCTCACCAGGTTCAGCCTGCACCCCTGCGGCCGCACACCCAAACAGAAGCAGTACACTAGGCAGTGGTGCACACACCTTTAATCTCAGCACTCGGGAGGCAGAGGCAGACATATCTCTGTCAGTTAGAGGCCAGCCTGGTCTACAGAGTGAGTTCCAGGACAGGCTCCAAAGTTACAGAGAAACCCTGTCTTGAAAAAACAACAACAAAAACCCAACCCAGCCCCATGTCACTAGGGAGTAGGGAGATGGCTGTTAATATGACCTAGAAATGAATACCACAAGGATGGAGCCTAGCAGGCAAGTGGCACACACCTGCTCTCTCAACTACCCAGGTCCATGCTACTCTGGAACCTGAAATTGGGAGCAGCTTGAGTTCAAGAATGGATCACAGTGAAACCCATCTTAAAAATAAAAAGCAACGATGAAAACAACCAGCCTGGTAAGAATGGAGCTGTTTAAACATCCAAAGACTTTTACAAAAGACTAACAATGTTTATGTGCATTTTACACAGGTACATATCTTGCTTATGCTAATTATTATAGTACTTTGACTACTGAAGGAAAATACAACCAATGTAAGAAATCTGAGTCAGAAGTAGGGCTGAAGCTCCTGGCGGCTGGTGGAGTCATAGCACACCTTCTGCAGCCCCTCATACTGGCAGAGGGCCCACCTCGAGGCTGCATCTTCATACCCACAACAGAGGTTTTCCTGATGCCACAGCAGCCTGGCACCCTACTGCATGGGGTAGGGCAGGCGATCTGTGCAGTTGTGCAGAACCTTACCACAAAGTACAATGTGGGGACAACATCAAAACTCTCACCACTCGTGGAAGTGAACAGCTGGTCCATGCTACTCTGTCTTTAAACTGAGAAAACCATTTGGGGCCAAATATGCTATGAAGCAGGGCAGCAAAGCCTGGGAGTGAGGTGACCTGTCTCCTGTGACAGCCAACTCCCAATAAATAGAGTTTTAAGCAAGATATATGCTAACCAGGGACTCTGGCCTTTACTGCATGGTTCAGCCAGCCAGCACTTTGGGAGCAGTGGTGGGATAACTATCTTTATGGACCCACAGACTGCAGCTCCTTAGCCACAATGGCGAGGCAGGAAGAGGAGTAAACCGGTGCTGTGATGTGGGTGCGGCCTCCCCACTGTGCAAACTCACCTGGTCCGCCACTCGGCCTCCTCTTTGGCACGTTCTTTTCGGGCCTCTCTCTGCTTTTCCTCCAGCCGCTCCTTCTCCTGGCTGGCCAGGTCTAGGTCCAAACAAGCAGGCAGGCACTTAAGCTTCTAGTTATGTCAGATGTCAAAGCCCAGCGTGACCCCTGGAGGACCAGTCCCACACCTTGACTAGGAAGTGTGGGAAGCGGGGCTGGAGAGATGGCTTAGAGGTTAAGAGCACTGAAGAGCATGAAGCCAGTCCTGAAATGCACTCCACCTCTGAGCTGCACCCAGCTTTTTTTTTTTTATAAGATTTATTTATTTAGTATGCAGTGTTCTATCTGCATGTATGCCTGCAGCCCATTATAGATTTTTTTTTTTTTTTTTTTTTTGTTTTTCGAGACAGGGTTTCCCTGTAGTTTCTAGAGCCTGTCCTGGAACTAGCTCTTGTAGACCAGGCTGGCCTCAAACTCAAGAGATCCACCTGCCTCTGCATCCCGAGTGCTGGGATTAAAGGCGTGCGCCACCACCGCCCGGCTATAGATGGTTTGTAAGCCACAATGTGGATGCTGGGAATTGAACTCAGGACCTTTGGAAGAGCAGGCAATGCTCTTAACCTCTGAGCCATCTCTCCATCCCATGCACCCAGCTTTTAAAATGCAACTTTAACCCATTGAATTAAATAAATAATAATGTCTTAGAATTTCTATTTGTTCATTTTTTTCACTCATTTTCTTTTCTGTTGTTGCTGTTTTGAGACAAGGTTTTCACTGGGTCACTTGGTCTGGCCTGGTGCTTATATTAATCCTCTTGCCTCAGCCTCCCCAGTACTGGGATATAACAGGTGTGTGTTCAGCACCTTTCACTGGTCTGTAAAGGACTGTCCTGAGAAAGCAACACTCTGCTAGTCTGGATGAAGGGTTTGAGCATTCTTCTCACAGACAAACCCGCCCTCTGGGGAGGAACCAGCAGTTACCCATGTTGCCATTCTCCATCCCACGAATGTCAGGGCGGAGGCGGCAGTCTGTGGGTGGCAGGGTCTTCTCCATGCCTGACTCCAACTCATTGAGACTCACAGTGAAGCTGGTGAAGTTATACATCTGCAGGAGAAACCAGAAGCACTGTTGCAGAGGCTGCATGAAAATAATGCATCTGTCCTGGCCTGATCCATGAATACCCCAAACCCGTGATAGCCAGTCACTGTCATCTGCTCAATGGAAGGGCACTGGTGTCCTACTCAAATGGCACAGGTGTTTATCCTGACTTCAGAGCTGTCCATCTGTTTAGTCAGATTGTAGCTTAGCACAGCTAAAGCAGGGCTGCCCTTTGCTATGCTCTACAGCCTTCCCAGGCCTGACTCCTCGGCTCTTCCTGCCGGTCTTCTCTTTACTGCCATCATCTATGAGCATGTGGCTCAAGGGCCAGAGGGAATGTTAAATTTTCTCTGGTCACCCTTACATCACTCAAAAAAAAAAAAAAAAAAAAAAAAAAAAAAAAAAAAAAAAAAAAAAAAAAAAAAAAGCAGCAGATATTGCCAGGATCCCTGAAGCTTGACTTCCCTAGCACCTGGGGTCTATGAGAAATGTATCCCGGCTCCCCATCATGGTCCTCAGGTGGCTACAGCTCACACCTGACTCTCTTTAGAACCCTGCTCTGTTACCACAGCCTTCCTGCTCTTCAATCAGCTGGCTCAATACACTTAGAGGTGGTAGCTCCCAGAAGGGTACACTCTGCCATTCCAGGATCAGGACCCTGTTTCTGCTACCCCAGATCCACCAAACCCCTGGTAGGAATGAAGGACTAAACCAGCACACTGAACCAAAAAGGAACAAGAGTTCTTCTTAAAATAAAATTTCCTGAACAACACATGGGCTTTATTCTTCAAAAAATACACTATAAGAATACCGTTCCATCTCTGTGAGTTCGAGGCCAGCCTGGTCTACAAGAGCTAGTTCCAGGACAGGCTCTAAAAAAGCTGCAGAGAAACCCTGTCTCGAAAAACCAAAAAAAAAAAAAAAAAAAAAAAAAAAAAGAATACCGTTCCACTAGTTCATGCTCTTGACGGTAAAGGTGAGTATGCCGTGCAGGGGTTATTGCTGTTGTTTATTTTGGCAACTCTGACACAAGCTAGAATCATCTGGGAAAAGGGAACTGCCCCCTTAGGACAGCCTGTAGACAAGCCCACGTGGCATTTTCCTGATTAGTTACTGATGTGTGACCCACCCCTGGAAGGCATAAGAAAGCAGCTGAACATAAACGGGGAGCAGTGCTCTCCCACGGACTCTCCTTCAGCTCCTGCCTGGGCTGCCCCAGTAAAGGACTGTTTGTTACTTGGAAGTGTGAGCCTTTCCTCCTCACGTTAGTTTTGGTCAGTGTTTAATCACAGCAATAAAAGCAGTTAAATAAACACAGTTAGGCAATATAACCACATGTAAATGGGACACTGTTTTTTGTTTTTGTTTTGTTTTTTTTGTTTTTCAAGACAGGGTTTCTCTGCAGCTTTAGAGCCTGTCCTGGACCTAGCTCTTGTAGACCAGGCTGGTCTCGAACTCACAGAGATCTGCCTGCCTCTGCCTCCCGAGTGCTGGGATTAAAGGCGTGCGCCACCACCGCCCGGCTCGACACTGTTTTTTTATATTCATTTATTCTGTGGATGTGTGTGGGCGCATGCGTGTAGATCAGAGGACAACCCATAAAAATTAATTTCCTCCTTGTACCATGTGTACCAAGGATCAAACTGAAGTTGTCAGGTAGGGGATCAAGCACTCTTACCCACTGAGCCATATCATTGGCTCAAATCTTTTTGGCATATTGCTAGGGACAAAATTTAGGGCTGTTGTGGGATAATCTTTTTGTACACTGTGAAGATGTTTATGCCAAGGTGCCTTCTGTCTGGTTTCATAAAGAGCTGAATGGCCAATAGCTAGGCAGGAAGAGGTTAGGTGGGACTTCCAGGGAAAAAGAAGAACCTGGGAAGAATCTAGGCATGAAAGAGAGGTCAGCTAGATGCGGAGCAAGTAGGATGTACAGACCAGGAGAGAGGTAAAAGACACGTGGCAGAACATACATTAATAGAAACAGCTTGATTTGAATTATAAGAGCTAGTTGGGAACCTAAACTAAAGGCCAACCCTTCATAATTAGTAAGTATCTGTCATTATTTGTGGGCTGGTGGGACAAAGAAAGTCCAATGAAAAAGCTTACTACATTTGGCGTCGAGCATGTATATTCACGCAGAGAGTACCTGACTGGCAGAAGACTAAATAGAAACACCTGCTGTGCAGACTCAAAAACTTCCCAGAGCTGGGGCAGGTAAATGTGGGTCCAGGCTGGGCTCTCACCAACCTGAGGCTGGGCAGAGCCAGCTGCCAGTACCATGGGCTTGGCAGAGCCACAGGGTGGCTGGCATAGCAGGTTAAGATTTGGTTCTAACAACTGTCCGTAACTCCAAGATCTGACACCCTCACACAGACATACATGCAGGCAAAACACCAATGCACATAAAATAAAAATAAATAAATTGAAAAAAACAAAAAACAAAACAAAAAAAAAAACAAGATTTGAATCATGGGGTCAGAGGAGGCTGCAGGCACTCAGAAAGCCAGGTCCAGGCCATGAGCCATGAAAGTAAAGAGCTGAATGGCCACTATCTAGGCAGGAAGAGGTTATGCAGGACTTCTGAGAAAGAGAAGAACTGGGAAGAATCTAGGTGCAAGAGAGAGAGGCCAGCGAGACACAGAGCAAGTAGGATGTACAGAATGGGAAAGAGGTAAAAGCCGTGTAGCAGAATATACATTAACAGAAATGGCTTAATTTAAGATACCAAAGCTGGTTTGGAACAAGTCTAAGCTAAAGGCCAAGCTTTCATAATAGTAAGTATCTGTGTCATAATTTGCGGGCTGGTGGTCCACAGAAAGTCTGACGAGAAAGCTTACTACAATTTAGGGCCTTGTTTGTATATGCCAGGCACTCCATTACTAAGCTACATCACGAGCCCTGGAGCTCCCCTCTTTTTTTGTTTTGTTTTTCAAGACAAGGTTTCTCTGTCCTGGAACTAGCTCTTGTAGACCAGGCTGGCCTCAAACTCACAGAGATCCACCTGTCTCTCTCTGCCTCCCAAGTGATGGGATTAAAAGGTATGCACTGCCATACCTGGCTGTTTTTTATTTTTTGCTTACATGTATGTATGTGTATATCTATGTATGGGTGTGTGTAAGTGTACCCAGAGATCCCCCACCCCGGAGCTGGAGTTACAGGTAATTGTGAACTGCTTGATATGGGTGCTGAGAACTGAACTCAGGTCTCCTGGAAGAGCAGCAATCGTGCTTAATGGCTAAGCCATCTCTCCAATCAATTGAACTGTGGTCAGGAAAAGCTGACGGTCTGGAGAATGGGGAACATCAATATCGCAGGTACACAGACTCAACAATGAGTTCTGAATCAAGATATCAACCCAGGTGGATTTCCATACACTTTCCCCAAGTCCTACATGGGCACTACGGCAGGAAGAAGTCACTCTCAGACTAGATCATGACATTAGAGTCACATGCAGCTCCAGGGAAAAAGGGTCCTCAGGATTGTGGGGATGTGATGGAGTCTCCCTCTTTGCTAAGAAACAGCTGGTTGGCTCCATCCAACTATCTATAAGGTAGAAAAGTTGTGGGCCTGACTGGGACAGTATAAACAGGACCTGGACTCAGAGAGGGGTGCTACGGTGTAAGACACAGACCTGAGCGGAGTTGGGGGGCCGGCTGTTGATTCTCCAGAGTAGCTTACTGCCAGGGATGACGTGCACGGTCTCCTGAGTCACAGGAACATTGTCTGTCGCATCACCAGGCACACCACTGTTCGCTTTCTCAGGGCCGTCGTCCTGAAACACAGCACACCTCACTGTGACACTGGCCAGGAGACCTGTCCTCAGAGCACAGGAAGACTTGTTCCCAGGAGAAACAAACTCTCTCCTGTTGGTAATGTCACCAGGCCTCAGGCTCCTGCCTCCAACAGCCTTTGCTTTCTGCAGAGCTGTGCCAGGCTGGATTTCTACTCTCTCACAGGCTCAAACAGAAGCAGATATACACACTGCCTTCCTTCTGGACACACAACACATCATCTGAGAAGAGGGCCTCACAATGCCATCTGCTGCCCAACCGAAAGCAGTTCTCCTGGGAAAGCTCTTAAATCCACCCCATTTTAACAGACACAGCCAGCTATGGGCCACAGCTGTTGAGGATGGAAGTTTGGGGTCCTCAGACAGCTGAGGGTGGGCACCCACTGCTAAGATGATCCAAGGGAGCAGTAAAGATGGTGAAAATGACACCAACACCACTCAGCAGATTCAGCACTCTAGTCCCTGCCTCGACAGCCTGGAGCTTGCCGTGCGACTCACAGGAATCCCCCTGTGCTTGCCACCTGAGTGTACTACCATGTCAGGTGAACTCCCCACCACCCGCTTTTTTTGTTCCCCAAGTCAGGGTTTCTTTGTGTGTATCCATGACTGTCCTGGAACTTACTCTGTGGACCAGGCTGGCCTCAAACTCAACAAGATACCTGCCCGCCTCTGCCTCCCGAGTGCTGGGATTAGAGATACATGCCACAATACCAGGCTTGAACTATGACTTTTAATTTTAATTTTGCTTAAGAATAACTCATAGTCACCAGCATTCCAGAATTCTTAGAGGATAAGTCTTTGCAAGTATTTCCTGACTGCTGAATATATTACTGAGAACTCAGAACTGGAAAAACAGAAATGAAATGCACTTGACTTCTTAAATAGGTCTAGTTAACTCAGGCAAAACAAGAGAGGTTTATTACAAAGGACCATGTGAAAGGGTTTGCATTCCCTTGGAAGCTTTCCACTTATAAAAACAGCTACAACATAACTAAAATAAAGTCAATCCCACCTCTGCCCCATACCCGAACCCAGACTTCTGGAGGGCTTACCCACCTCAGGTCCCAGCCTGACCAGGGTCAGCTGGAGCAGGCACTCACCATTTTGGCCTTCCTGGGGTGTTCACTTCTCCTTTCATGCTTCTTAAAGGACTCATATGAAACAGGATCGATGCCCCACAAGCATTCTGTCCACTTGCCATAAATGATGAAGAGCTTCTTCCTGCTGCAGTGGAGGAGGAGAAACAGTTAACAGTCATCTACAGAGCAGGAGCCTGTTGCTCCCCTTCTGCCAAGTCCTGGACATTCTGGGATACAAAGAAGAAACTTTGTATTTCAGGACCTCGTTCATGCTGTTAGAGACAAAGTCTCCCTATCCCTGATGCCAAAGAGAAAATGAAAGCACAAAAGCCTAAATAGTCCTCAGGGTCTTAGAAAACGAGGGGGGAAAAAAAGAACAAGCGTATTTTCCTAAACGGAGAGTTGCATGTACCCACGCTTTGCTGGGATACGTGCTCTACCACTGGGTTTTGATGAACTGTGAGTTCGTCAAATCTTTTTCTATCCAATCTACCCATAAACAACTCTCCACAAGGCCCAGATTTGCAGAGTGGAAAATACAAGCCATGAGCAGTGGACACCCATCGCTCTGCTGAGAAATAAAGAGCAGCTTTCTACAGGGGCAAGTGTTAAAACTCTCAGTTCTGTTTATAAAACTGTAGCAACTGGAGCCCAGCAAGGTGATACAGGCTGTAATCCAGCATTTGGGAGGTGGATGCAGGATTATAAAACGAATACTAGCCTGAGCTGTGCAAGAAGACCGCCTCAAAAAAACAAAACAAGTGGGGGAAAAAAACCACATTATCCCTGAGTAAAAATGTATTTCTTCATTGTGGAACAACTCACTCTGCAGACCAGGCTGGCCTTGAACTCAGAAATCTACTTGTCACTGCCTCCCGAGTGCTGGGATTAAAGGCATGAGCCAATACCACTTGGCAAAAATGTCGATTTTCTTAGGCTGACCTATCTTCTCTTTCCAAAGGGGACAAGCTTCACTCTGCTATCACCAGAGACTACACTCAAAACTTACCTTTTAAAAAAAAGAAAAGAAAGCGTTGCTTCCACCATGAGAAGACATCATCGCACAACTACACGGCACAGCGCTGGCCGCTGCATACCCACACCCCCGGGCATCAATGAGTGGACCTACTTTTTGTCTTGAATGTACCCTTCCACTCTGTGAAGTTCCTTTCCAAATAGTCCACATGGCTTGAAGTGAAGGATACACTTATCTCCAGTTCTGTGGGAACAAACACAGGCATTAGTTTATGTAAAATATCTAGAGAACCAACCGAGCTACAGGGGATGAGAAAAAGGACTCGGCCACCTAGGGAAGGAGGCCATCAGTGATGGTTAACTTGCTCCTTGAAAGGCTCTGTGACTGACCTGGGGTTACTGTCTGTACAAAGAGGGTAATTTACTAAAATATCACTTCAGTGTCCATTCAGGAAATATGTGAATTCTATGATTTATAAATTATCTCTCACTAAGGTGTTAACAGGCCAAGCCAATGAGTCATAGCTTCCATCTGTAAGTCTAGGCCCTTGATGATGTTTGGGCACAGCTACTATATTTTCACCTACCACTGACAATACTTAGGTGCACTTTACATTTTCAAATAAATTAACAATGGTAATTAAAAAAAAATCAACCAATCAACGTTCTTGATTATTTCAATGCCGGACAGAACTAAATCTAGCCAGATACCATGACAGGAGGGAAGTTGAGGGACAGGAATAAAGGGCTAGATGTCCCGAGAGAAGAATGTAGACAGAGACAGTTCCCTTTAGGTCGGGAAGTTCATCATGGCTTGTCACCTGTGATTTAGGATCTCCACTACCCCATACTGTTCGATCCATAGCTGCCCAAGGATGACATTGTGCACACAGCAGGTGGGGTTGGTCCACGTGTAGGCTTCATTATGTCTGTAAAAGCACCAAGAACAAGACAGGGCAGTGAAGCTCAGGACTTGGGTGACCCAGAAGGCCATGACCAGGCAAAACCAGACCACTACTGTCTGGGAGCAAAACAATGCTTTGAAGTCTTCCCAGTGCAGGCTATTTAGTTAGCATGCAACTGGAATTTATTTCTCCTTTCCTTTGTAGCATCAACAAAGCTTTCTACTTAAATGTCAAGACAAGTTAAAAAGCAATAAAAGAACACTAAAACAAAAAAGACAGCTTTCCTGTGAAGCTGCCAAGAGGAAAGGCTTGTAAGAATTACGCTCCTAGCCCCAGCCCACAGTACAGGAGAGGGTTGCTGCGATTAACACCAACTCCCCCTCCTCTGCGAGGGCAAACCTCGCAGCATGAAACACAGTGGTGCCTATGGGAGGCTCCATCAAGGAGTCACGACTAACTACAAAAGCCTCTTGACACAGGGTGGTAGAGGACACATCTGGACTCTCAAATGGCCCAGGTAGAACCCAAACATGTTTGTCAAAAGCACCTGCAGTCCATCAGTTCTGCCCACCTCAACTCCCGAGCAGACCACCATGAGACAGGCCCAGCAGCTGGGCGTTCACCACAGTACCTCCCTCATGACCTGCCTTTGTGTTCCTGGGAGACAGATGTACAGAGACAAAGTTTTGTTGGTTGTTGAACTTTTAAGATAGGGTCTCACTTTGCAGCCCTGATTGTCTTAGAGCTCACTATGTAGACCAGGCTTGGCCTTAAATTCAGACAGATTCACCTGCCTTGGCCTCCCATGTGCTGAATTGAAGGTGTGCGCTCAAACTAGACCCAGTTTGCCCCTAGGTCTTTTTTTTTCTTTCTTTCTTTTTTTTTTTTCAAGACAGGGTTTCTCTGTGTAGCTTTGGTGCCTGTCCTGGAACTCACTCTGTAGACCAGGCTGGCCTCAAACTCACAGAAATCTGCCTGCCTCTGCCTCCCGAGTGCTGGGATTAAAGGTGTGCACCACTACCACCCAGCCACCCCGAGGTTCCTTTTTTTTTTTTTTCCTTTTTTCTTTTTTTGGTTTTTTGAGACACGGTTTCTCTGCAGCTTTTTTTTTAGAGCCTGTCCTGGAACTAGCTCTTGTAGACCAGGCTGGCCTCGAACTCACAGAGATCCGCCTGCCTCTGCCTCCCGAGTGCTGGGATTAAAGGCGTGCGCCACCACCGCCCGGCCACCCCGAGGTTCTTAAAAATGGCAGATAGCCAGTATCCAGCAAATATAACACTGGTGCTCCCTCACAGCAGGCTCCTAATAGATGACCACTGCAGCCACTGAACCCCTGGGCTATGGGGACTGCAGTGGGTTTCAAACTCTAGCATATGCTGGAGACTTGCTACTGGCTGAGTATCTCTGATGGGAGCTGAGCTGGACAGCCTCTAAGAGGGGCCCCCAGTGGTCCTCACCTCCAGGCATTCAATTTCATAGGTACAAATACACACGCCTGTGTGACCATCAGTAAGCAGAGGTGTGTATACATGGCTGAGGAGCAGCTTTTGTAGCTCTTGTCTTAGCTGCTCTCTCTCTACAGGGTCCTCTGCCTAAGGAAGGAGAACAGCCACTGGAGAGGGAGTCTATGGCTGAGAATAGAGTTCTTGCTGACCCGAGGCCAGCCTAGGTATAGCCTAGAGGTAAGGAGCTACGCTAAGCAGTGCTGGGCTGTTGGGTCTGGGGTTGTCACACAGTAGTTGATGGCTAAAGTGGGTAACTCCAGTCAATGTGTAAGAGGGATGTGAGACTTATATCCACATTGGTGGACAGAGGAACTCTCCTCACCAGGAAGTCTAGCAGAAGAAATGCTGCTGGCAGAAAGGCTGTCTGTCAGTCCACAAAGGTAGAGATCTCCCCAGAAAGAAGCCCTATGAGACATGGAGAGGTAACTTCCTCCCTGCTTGCTCTTGCCACTCACTTGAGAAGCTCCAGTGTGATGGTCCCCCGGGGCTCTGCCTCCACACTCTTGCCCCAAAACTTCAGCTTTGGGTAGATGGAACCGTGGAACATGAAGTCTTGGTTGAGACCTTCTGAATAAAATGCACTAATAGGAGGGTGGTGACTGACCTGTTCAGATATAAATCTGAACCCCAAGTCTTCCCTAGGTCCAAAAATGAGAATGGGAGGGGAAGAGAAAAAGTCACATTAATGACAGCAACAACAAAGGCCGCCAGCTCCATCCAGTAGGCCTGCTCTGCCCTCCCCTAGCAGCTGACACAGGCTCTGAGCCCAGGAGCCTCCAGCTGTGACAGGCATCTCAGGTGGCATATCTGGTCACATCCCATTACCCTAGAGCACAACTGCCCACCACCACATGAGCTCGACTGGGGAGCCTCCATCTGGCCTGCTGCTTATCCCACTGACACCTGAGCCTTACAGCCATCAGGCAGGCAGGCCTCGGATGCAGGTCAACAGCAATCCCAAAGTCTATTTCAGTCTCCCAGGGACTCCTAACGCCATCAATCCAACCGAATCAAAAGCCTTATGAAGGGGTGTTCCTGTCCAGCATTTGTACAAGCTCCCAAAACTTCTATGATGGAATGTCTTAGACCCCAAAATATTCCTGGCCAGGAAATAGGATTTTTAGCAAACTCCCTTATTCAATAAAAATGTCAGCTTTTAATTGTTCCGGAACTATGAATACACCTACAGTTGTAGTCATTAAGAATTATAAAAGCTAAACCACGTAATTACTAACTTAGCTGGAATCAGAATTCCCAGTCATTACAGAGGAAGGAAAGTTGAAAAATTAGATTTTAAAAGGTTGCCTGCCAAGGTATGTAATCTACAAAATGAATACTTGTCTAAGAAAAGCAAGTATATTTTTAGCTGTTCAAGAGGGATTTGAAGGGATGAAAGATGCTGTACACAGCCAGGTCTGTGCAGTGCTGGGGGACAGGGCCACTCAGTGTCAGGGAAGCTCAGTGTGGAGACACCAACAAGCAGGCCTGGAGAGGAACACATGCCTACTTGAGTGTGAGGGAGTTTTCCTGGCAGCCTCTGAATTAAATCCCAAATCAGGTTGAGCTTCCTGTCTCGCACCCCGTTCAGCAGTTCAGGCTCTTCCTCGTCTCTCACCCACACGGTGGCTGCTGATGCTGCTCTTCTCTTAGGTATTTATTTAGACCGGTTCATGCTATGTAGCCCTAGCTGGCCTGGAACTTGTTATCCTCCTGCCTGAACTTCCTGAGTGCTGGAACTTAGAGGTGTGAGCCACCATGCCCAGCTGAAAAAGCTTGTTTTTAATCACCCAGTATCGCTCCCCTTCTAGCTTCTCTTGTTTTTGAGACAGGGTTTCAGGAAATCTGATGCCATCTTTGGCCTCTTCAAGTACCAGGCTCGCATACGGTGTCTCAGACATGTATGCAGCCCAAACATTTACACATGTAAAATAATATTTTTTTGTTTTGGTTTTGGTTTTTCAAGACAGGGTTTCTTGGTGAAGCGCTAGATGTCCTGAAACATTTCACTCTGTAGACCAGGCTAGCCTTGAAATCACAGATAATCTGCCTGCCTCTGCCTCTTGAGTGTGAGGAACAAAGGTGTGCACCACCACTGCCTGGCCTTGAAATAATAATTTTTAAAAATGCTTTAAAACAATAGTGCTTGGGGCCAGTTTCCCCCTCATCTGGGCCTCAGTTTTCTCTTTCTTTTAACTTTTACTTGCACTGGCATTTTCCTACCTATGTGTCTGTGTGAAGGCAGCAGAACTTGAAATTAAGAGACAGTTTTTAGTTGCTATGTGGGTGCTGGGAGCTGAACCTGGTCCTCTGGAAGAGCAGCCAGTGCTCTTAACCACAGAGCCCCTCCCTTTTTTAAATTTTTTGCAGGCCCCAGTTTTCTGTTCCTTATCACATCAGACTCTCCTGACCGGTCCAACCTTTTCAGAAGAAATGGAAGTTGGAGAGCAAGGGGCTTGGCCAGCACAAGCCAGTATCACATCATGGCCATACTCTAGATAGCTCCTTACTAGCAGAGTGTGAGGAAGGAGGGGCTGGAGCTAGTATGCTTCTTACTTTTCCAAACTGCAGTACAGTATCTTGGCAGGTCCCTAAAGAGCCTACAGGGACACCCCAGATGGACAGATTCCAGAGCTGATGAGAAGACCATCAGGGTCACAGGCCCAGGTACAGACAGTGACATCACGCATACACTAAAGGCAGTGCCAGGATCTATGGAAGAGGCTTATCATCACATCCCACACCAGAGAGAGTCCAGCCAGGACCAGCATGAGTGCCAGAGAAACTCTCCTCTGAATTCACTGATTGGTCAACATTATCATTACTTTTAAGACAAAAAATGGCATGAATTAAATAAACTATAACATAGAAACACTGCAACCAGAAAAATAGGTCTTAGAATCAAAAAGAAACTACCATTTAAAAAACTGTGACACGCCAGGCAGTGGTGGCACACATCAATAATCCCAGCTCTTGGGAGGCAGAGCCAGCTAGATCTCCAGGTTTGAGGCCAGCCTGGTCTACATAGTGAGTTCTAGGATGGCCAGGGCTACACAGAGAAACCCTGTCTTGTAAAAACCAAAAAGAAAAAAAGAGAGAAAGAAAATAAATGAAATGAAACTATAACATCAAAGAAAATGATTACAGCTGTGTTTGTTTGTTTCTGAGACATCCCTGGCTGTCATGGAACTCGCTTTGTAGACCAAGCTAGCTTCAAACTCAGATCTGTCTGCTTCTGCCTCCTGAGTCAAAGGATTAAGGCATGTGCCACATGCCCAGCTACGGAAAATGATCATGATATAATGCAAATGTCATTAATATCTCACACACAAGAAAATTTATTAAGATGTTGATACCACTTGTCTTTGGCAGTTATATATGTCTGTTTTCTGCTTCCAGCATTGCCAGGTTCTGTATAGAACATTATTATAGCCAAAACACCAATGGACTCCATATAGTGAATTCCCCAAATTACCAGCTGACCCTGATTCCAGGGCAGTGACAGAAGTCTTCTCTATAGAAAAGACACCAGAGCAAGTAGCAGGTGCTGGCCCTCCAAGCCTATAGTCCCATGGCCTATAACCATTATGCTAGCCAATGAGAATACCCCACATAAAACCTTCCAGTAACTTCCTCCAACCAAAGATCTACCTAATAAACTACCCTGTTGTTTTCTGCATCCCGAGGCACAAGCACACTACTGGTCACACATACATCAGAGAACAATAGTTCCCAGAGCAGCAGAATGGGCCCACTAGGAACTGGACACACTCAGTGACTAGTCTCTGGGTGCTCAGGCAAGGCTCAAGTGAAAACGCACCAGGGGTGTGTGACATGTGGACAGGAGTGTTGTCACCACAGCAGCACCTCCAAGACAACTTTCTGCATAATTGTAGGAGGAGGCCCAGATTTGACAAAGTAAGTAGCAACAACCTCCCAGTCCAGCCCTTTAGGGCCTCACCACTATCCATGTAACTAGGATCCAGGGTCCAGGCTCAGAGGTCTACTAAGTCCAAGGGTAAGGATGGAGGGTTATGCACATGTGCAAGAGTGTTTACCAGCATCTGCCCTGTTCCTGCTACCCTGGAAGCCTCACCTTCTAAGTGTCCCAAGAGGCATGATACACACATCCACAGGCTAACTAACACTTCAAGAGGCTAACTCTTGGGGCCTGTCCAACCATTCCTGACACACTGCAACACAGGTATGGACTAAGCAGTGACTTCAGCAGTTCCTCCTCTCTTTGGGTTATTTCTCTCTCAACAAAGTGCTGCAGCAAACGGCATAGTCCTACTTATTAGTCTGGTTCCATTTGCTGTTGAAAACTAGTGCTCCCCATGTCTTGGCCAAGTAGTTACATACACCACAGTGGTCTACACAACATGACATCCACCCTTGAGCCCCATGCAGTAAGAATCTATGCCAACCCTTCCTATGGTACCGGGGTTCTAGTCCACCATTAACAGCACAGCCCACGTTGTATGAACACCTTTTTACTCACAACATTCTACATATTTGGGTAGCACCTGTCCTGATCTGAGGACTCAATGCTGAGGAGAGAACTGAGCTCTTCTGTCATCCAGCATTCACGATGGATTCCTTACCTGATCAGCTCATACGTCTCCCCCAGGAGCGGGTTAAAGGGTTTGCCGGTTCTCTCCCACTGGGAAGCCACTGCCGAGACTGCAAAGGCAGCTACAGACTGCAAACAATTCAAAGACAGATCAAAACAGATCCAGCCAAGACAGTAGCACACGAGTACGCTTCCCACGGGGTATCAGTCACAGGCACTCAGCCAGTCACTTCCACTCTGCTGACTTCTCAGGTTTCAACTCACAGTGGTTTTTCATATTTATTTATTTATTCATTCCATTGTTTATCTCAGTGATTTTTTTTAAGATTACAGAACTTCTGGGGAAACACCACTGCCATGCACTACTTCCTCAAAGTCACAAAAAGAGGGAACAACATGTTTTCTCCACCACAGGTTGCACACCCTGCAGATGTATTGTTAAAGCAATACCCATGTGTCTGCCTCATACACTGACACTCCAGTCCATACACTCCCTCATAGCTGAACATGCATATGCACAAGTACCCACCACATAAACATATGCACACATGAGGCAGTAGCATGTATGATACCAGAGGGAAGCCAACTCTGTGAGTTCTGGTCAGACATCTGGAGAGAATACAATTCTTCCAGATAGCTCACCACCAGCAGGATACCTTGGTCCCTACAACTATGGGGTCAGTCAGGCAAACAGTTATGACATCGAGACTGTCCTCACAGTCACATGCAGTGCCCACCTGCATCCTCTCCAGGGTCTGGGGCTGATTTGAGGCTTTGTGGATAAGGTACACATGCTCCATGTACTCCGTGATCCGCTGCAGGAAGCTCAGTGGCTCATTGAAGGCAATTGGCATTGTGATCTTGGATAGCTCCTAGGATCCAGAAAGACATCTGGTTGGGTTTCTGGGGCTTCTGGGTATGCCTCAAATGCAAGTACCCTACTCTACTCTGAGTATTTTGAGGATCACTTCCCAGAGCCTCAAACTCCCACACAGACAAGATCTTAGACACCCGCTGTGGGCACGCTTTCTGCTGTGAGCACCGGCTTCTACCTTACCCAACATGGAATGTCTTCCTGAATGGCAGCCTTGGCAGCTCTCCGTCTCCCAGGTCTGCATCACATGAAGTGATTACAGGAGCTCTGAAAGAACCAACTTATCTTCCCTCACTTACTCCAGATGAGTGGTACCAGTCCCACTATTAAAACTTGCCCCTACCAGCCTGGTCTACAAGAGCTAGTTCCAGGACAGGCTCCAAAGCCACAGAGAAACCCTGTCTCGAAAAACCAAAAAAAAAAAAAAAAAACTTGCCCCTGCTGGGTGATGGCGACACACAACTTTAATTCTAGTACTCCTGAGCAGAGGCAGGCAGATCTCTCTTAAGTTTGAGGCCGGTCTGGTCTACAGAACAAGTTTCAGGACAGTCAGGGTTACACAGAGAAACCCTGCCTCAAAACAGACCAAAAAAGCCTTGCCCTCAGCACCCATGGCCTTCCAATGTGGAATGGAAGCCTTAGCTGGCAGTCAAGTCTTTTTACAATGTGACTTTGCTTCAAAGGTGTTTCAGAGTCTGCAAAAGTGACATAGGAATCTTCCCTCAAGCACCATGGGGCACAAGTGAGACGGCTGCTCCTGCCTCCCTAGAGCTCATGAACAGATGACAAAGGTCTGAGGAGCTCTTCCTGAGCTGGGCTTCTGAAAGGCATTAACAGGAATGCTCCAGGAACAAGGACAGGCTCTGGATCTTAGGTGGATTTTCAGGCTTTCTGTCAAGGAGTCAGAAGGACCCCTCTGCTCTCACCAGCCCCAATCACTTAGTGCCAAGGGAAAAAGCTTGAAAAAGAGTGCCCTTGGGGGAGAATGCTCAGCAAATTACCAGCAAGACAGCCTTCCTAGCCAGGTCCTGAAACAGCATTCGGGGAGTGGGGAGGGCTTGTTAAAGTGCTGATCTAGGGAGACAACCTAAACCAGAGTCAGTCAGGCTCCTCACAGAGGCTACGTGCCATGCTGAGAGACATTCAAATATCTGGGAAGATGGGAGCTGGACAGGGCACTGAGATAAGAGTTACAAGTCAGGTACCTTCTGGCATAAGAGGTGACCAAAACCACACAAGGAAGTTGCATAAGATCAGCAGGAAGGACAAGAAGCTTCTGACTATACCCACCATATCAACAAGTACAAGAGAGAAAGTGCTAAGGGAAGAAACTCTGAGCCAGCAACCAGAAAAGTAGAAAGGCAGGAAAACACAGTCTTTATATGCCTTCTGTGATTACAGACCTGTAAAGCAAAGCTGAGCCCACGGCCCAGTGTAAGAGGTCAGGGAGGTCAGTACTGGGCAGGAAGAAACACAGACGGCCCCCAGCAGGAGAGAGGCTATCTGGGCTCACAAGTACTTGCATGCACACTGCTTCTCTGCTCTAAACCCTCTCTGCTTCTACACCCACAGGCCAGGCTCCACCCCTGCTGGTGGGTACAGTAGCACAGCACACAAAGTGGACACTCGGCTATAGCTAGCAAAATGCTAACACATTTCTACTTTGATCCAGCAACCCCGCGTCTGGGCACCAATCTCTGAGCCTAAGCAAACATACATGCAGGGCTAGCCCCTGTAACCTGCTTTGGTCAGCCAAAAGCCAAAAATGGTCTAATGTCCAAAACAGGGCAACATCCCACTGAACTGAAAGACAACCAAGAAAGGGGCATGAAGTAGTTACAAGATGACTTTGAGATCGGTGGCTGATGAGAACAGGGATAAAGAAAAGCCTACTGCCTCTCTGAAGGCATGGGAGAAGACTTATACACAGTCAGGGTGTGGGGCATGGGGTAACACCTATTTGTGGGGAGGGACAAGGACAGGAAGCTAAGCTTCCTAGAACACACTGCCATGCTCTGGATGTGGTCTTAGTAGCCCAAGGCTTCAGTAATTAACTGTGAAGAATTAAGTGGATGACATTTAACCCATCTATGGTGCTGAATATGGTACCAGTCCTCTGAGGAGTTATTAGGATTAGGTTAAGTCATAGCCTCCATGGTTGACTATGGTAGCTAACTAAGAACAGGGCAAGGGGGCTGGTGAGATGATTTAGCATGCATACTATAAAAGAGAATTGATTCCTGAAGCTGTTCTCTGACCTCCATATGCACATGTGTGCATATAAATCAATATAATTACTACTAATAATAAAAGAGCAGAGCAAGTGTTAAGGAAATAGCTCCGTGGAGGAATGCATCTTAGGCTCTGAATCCAATCCCTAGCTCTTGTAAGCAAACAATCAGGAAGAGAGAGACCAACATACAACTGTGCATGTCCCTTCCCTGCTCCCCCATACGACGTCCTATGCTACCACAGGACTCTGTCAGCATCAAAAGCATCGCCAGATGTTTGCATGCCCTTAGCCTCTTTCCTTCTTTTAAAAACATGATTTCTCTGTGTAATAGCCCTGGTTGTCCTGCCACTCTGCAGGCTGGCCTCTAACTCACAGAGATCCACCTGTTTCTGCCACCCAAGCGCTGGGATTAAAGGTGTGAGCCACCATGTTCCAGCAAGCCAATCTTTCCTTTACAGTTCACCCAATCTATGGTATTGTAGTACAGGCAACAGAAAACAGACTAACACATGTTTAATGAATTGACTTTGGGCCTGAATTTTGAAAAAAAATTATAAAAGAAATCTATAAAAATCAAAATGAAACAGATGAGCCTACATGATACTCCCAGACCCATGCACAATCACTTGTGGGAAAAAAAAAAAAAAAAAAAAAAAACCAGGAAAAATTTGCAATAGGAATACACAATCAAGCAATTAAAGGTCAACATTCCTAGTAAGATGTATGGATACTATGCAATTCTGAGCGAGCACAGACAAGAGCTCCTAGCTTCTGTGTGCTCCTGCCCAACAGAGAATCTAATTACGCTTTCTTCCAGTTTCCAATGCCAACCCCCATACCAATCTATCTACCCTCAATCATTCTAAAGTTATTTAACATAGAAGGTTGGGAGAAAGTGAAGTTTTCTCTGGGAAGAAAGTGTAGAAATAATGATGAACAACAACAAAACTGGCACTAAAGGAACGCAGGCAGGCGCATCTGAAATCCGGGTGCACTTCTCTGACTCTGACTTGAGTGTCTTGTTGCCAAGTGCTGGATTATGCATGAAATGTGCCAGAGATCATAAGGGCACACTAGCTCCTAACAGTCAAAGAAGACCATATGGAGAGTTAATGGCTACTAGACAGTTCCTAACACAAAGCTTCAGGACTTGACATAAGCTACCTGGAGCCTAGTGTGTAGCTAGGCCCCCCTGGTCTATGCAGAAGGCGTTCTGACCATAAGCAAAGACCACATCTCAGAACATTGGGACATCTCCAGCTACCTGCTCAACTGTAAACCGCCGTTCTGCTGTTCCTCTTCCCCTTATGCACTTGTTCCTTTCCTGCCCTGCTACAGGATGATAAATATACAGCATACACTCCCTTAGAAACCAACAGTGCAAACCTCATGGGAATTAAGGCCTAAGCTCCATGCTTCAAACAAGTTATCTGCACTCACCAAACCAATGCACTTTTTCAGGATACTCCACACGCTGAAATCACTTCTGGTGAACATGGGGGCAGGAAGGGCTGTCCTGTGAGTAATTTGAGAGCAACAAGCATTTATTAACCAATGGAGTATGTGGGGGGGGGGGGGGGCGTGTTTCTCACAGGAACTGCTCAAGACCATCGTCTGAGCTTGAGACCTAAATATCAGTGTCTCTGAACAATGGACAACAGGGAGAGAAGCCAGATCACAGCCAAAACCCTTCAGGGTGTCTGTACCACTGATTTTAAGTCCTGATAATGGTCATTGGTTATGGCAACCTTGGAGTCTTGACCTGGCTCTGCAGTGTTTTCCTTCTGTGAGCTGGAGACAAGGCTGACAGTGAGAACAGAATCCCTCTACTTACATCCTGACTGACTGTCTACTTTAGGGTCTTCTGCCCAACCCCAGGATGGTGCACAGAGTTGAGAATAAAGAGTGAAATGAGTTAAGAAATTAGCTATCCACCCCTCTGACACAGGCCTACCTTCCCAAGGTGCACTCCTTCTCAAGCTATCCTCCACCCAACCAGACCCCAGCAGTAACCTCAGCCTCAACCCCTGCTCTGGCTACCTGGGACAGACTATAGCTCCCCCAGAAACTGTGGGCTATATTGAGCACTGTCTCCATGAGGTAGGAAGAAGCTTCAGCAGACATCTGACTGCCTTGTGGGAAGGAATGTGGCCCATCACAGGAATGCGAAGACAGCATCATAGAAGCCCTCAGATACACATGACTGCTCTGAACCCTTAGAGGCCGCTCTAGTTTTTATTGTGGAATTCCCAGTGACATTTCACTGAAATTTGAAATTGATCAGGAGAACAGACTGACTGACTGACTGACTGACTGACTGGGCATTTTGATCCATCCTGGGATAGCGATAGCTGGAGTCTGCCTGGTAAACCTCAGAAAGGGCTCATGTGGGTAACTGAGAAAGGAAGTTCTGAGACAAAACAGGAAAGGAAAGAAGTCTAATGTTTACTGAGCACTCTGCACCAGGGCTGCCAAAAATAGCTAGAATGCTGTGCACACAGCAACGGTGAGGGCCACAAGATATGGAAAATATGTTCTGTAGAGGATCAGGGTTAGGGCCCAGGAATACAACCTGTGCAGGTTAGTCTTGTCAGCTACCAGGGAAGAGGAACTTACACTGAGAAAATACCTCTATCAGACTGCCTATTAGCAAGTCTATTCAGGGCACTTTCTTGATTAAGGATTGATGTGGGAGGGTCGAGCCCACAGAGAGCAGTGCCACTCCTCAGCAGATGGTCCTGGGTTGCATAAGAAAGCAAACTGAGCAAGCCTGGGAACAACAAAGTAAGTAGCATTCCTCCATGGTCTCTGCTTCAGTTCCTGCCTTGGGTACCCTGATAATGGTCTGTCTGTATGTAACCTCTTACCCAAACAAATCCTTTCAGCTCTGACCGTGGTTAAGTACCACTGTGCTCAGCAGGAAGAATAAGGGGAAGGTGACACACGTGATATACAGTGAACATGAGAGAATCTGAAGAGCCACGTTTAGAGGCCAAACATTAGATCATGGTGACAAGAGAATGAATGAGACAGTGGTCCTAAGCTCAGTGCGGTTTGACACCAGGTGACATACATTTAGGTGAGGTACAGAGTGAACGTAAGAGCCTTTAGTCAGGCCCTTACAACCATCCAATGTGCTCCTGCACCCACTAAGCACATGAACATAGGACAAGAGAAGGAAGGGTGAAGGAACATGCCCTGAAGGTAAATGGGCCCATGTATAAGGTCAGTCATGAGGCTGGAGGGTCCACTGAGGCCCCAAACACCTTTTAATACATATATGTGTAAGGAAGCCTATGTCCTATGGATTATCCCCGTGTGCTCCTGCTTTTCCTAACAGAGACTGAGAACTTTCCATGATGACCACTGTCATAGTCTAGATACACAAATGAACTTGATGGAGGAAAATGGAATGTGGTATCACTGCAGCAATGAATCAAACCCTTTCAGTTCCTTCAGGGTCAGTGGCCAATATTTCTCAGTGAGATACTGAAGGGACAAGAGAGCCCTTGCTATCCATCCCCAGTAGCCCAGCAGCGAAGTACATCTCAGGGAAACACAAGAGGGACAATGGGGTTAACCTGGGGTCTGTGGAAGGGTTGGTTTGTGGTGGGTGAGGTCTGTGAATTATGTTATGCAGAGGCCCTAAGCCATTCTGAGACAGAACTATCACTTCATGGAGGGGAATCATGGGTCAAACACTGCCCTCCACTGGTCTCCATGCCCCCAGCAGACAGGCATCAAGTCTCATGGGACTTTGGTGGCTAGACTGCTGGGAAGAGTCACACTGGAACTGGGGGTGCACCAGCTCAATTCATGAGACCTAAGAGGATACCTTATAGTACATAGATATACTTTGCAAAGTTCTGAAACAGTATATGTAAGATAGTCTACCTGTGTTTCTGAATTCCATTCTCTTGTGGTCTCTCCCCACTTTTGCTGGTATCCAGATCAATCATCCCACTGATTTTATTTGCGTCTGAAAACTCCCCTGTAGAGTTATCAGAATCAAAGCCTGCAAGAAATAAGCAAAACAATCATCCTTACTAGATTTGGAAGATACAGAAGTCTACTTCAAGATTACACAAACTGAAGCCTAAAGATCTGCAAACCTTTTATCTGGTTTTGTTTTATGAGACAGGGCCTCACTATGTAACCCTGTCCAGCCCAGAACTCTTTTTTTGTTTGTTTGTTTTTTGTTTTTTTAAGACAGGGTTTCTTTGTGTAGCCTTGGCTGTCCTAGAACTCACTCTGTAGAAAAGGTTGTTCTGAACTAGGAGATCCACCTGCTTCTGCCTCCTGTATGCTGGGATTAAAAGGTATGTACCACTACCAACGGGCTGGCCTGAAACTCTTTATACAGACCAATCTGGTCTCAAACTGACAGTGATCCACCGGTCTCTGCTTTCTGAGTGCTGGGATCATGTGCCACCATCCCTGTCTGATGACTGTTAAGTGGTACATTTAGAATAATTATCTGTTTCCACCTCAGTGTCAGGACACACAGGACTGCTGTGTGGGAGCAGCACCTCCACCATCCATCGTGGTCTGCTGGGATAGTGGGGATCATCTGAACATCAATAAGGTTGAAGCCATCTTTGGGGAATATCAAGACAAACTTAACCAAAATCTCAGGGGTGTTTGGAGTAGTAGATGCTACACTGAGCCCCTGGGTGAGAAGGAACTTCTAGGGGACCTGTGGGCAAGGAGACATCTGAGGTGGTCTCTCCGTGGCAGGCATGGCCTCCCAGGTACGGCTGGATGCCTGCCTGGGGACTCCTCCTCTGAGGACCACAGATGCTGTTCCACAGCAAGCTCCACCTGCAGGCACACACCAAGGGGGAGCAGAACCAGTGAGTTCCAGCCATGACATAATGAAATGATTCCACTGAGCTCCGGAAATGGCAAGGAGCTCAGCGTCCCCTCTGGGGATCAGGAAGTCCACCACGGCTATCGGCCAGGAACGGGGCTGGGCAGGGAATGACTACCCACACCTAGATGCTCTAGAATGGAGGTTCTAACAAGCAGGGGGTAGGGAGGAAACTCTGGTGGGGCTGTAACTGGGGAGCCACTGCAATACTTCAAAGCCGCTGCTGTTTGTGTACCTAAGGCCAAGGACAAGAAATGGAACACACAAGCCTTGAAGTCCCGTTCCATGGGCAGTAAGAAGTCCTTCACAGACAACAAAACACATTCTGAATATGGACCTTAAGGGACAGCAAAGTCGGTAACTGAAATGTTAAGGAATGGACAGCTGTGACTGAAGAGTCTACAGACCCCTGGGGGACCCAGTTCTGCCAGTACCAAGAGGAAGAGGTGGTTCTCCTCTGCCCCACCACCAACACTACCCAGGCACAATGGTGCAGACTCCACTTACAATCGTCACTTGAGATTGCTACTGTGAGGGCAGGGAAGTTATTCATGTCAGAGTATGTGTGCTGTGTATGCCTGTGTGCACAGGTACAGATATAGTTAGGACAAATGAGGGTGTCACATGGCTTCCTCTATTGCTCTTCATTTGGTCTTCTGGGACAGGGTCTCTCACTGAGCATGAAACTCAACATTTTCCAGCTAGACTGGCAGACCAGCAAGCTCCAGAAATCTTCCCATTTCTGTGTGGGCCCCTCTCCAGAATTGGGGTTACAGGCATATATAACCAAGCCATGCCTAGCCCTGCCCCCCTTTTTTGAGTCTCATCATATAACTCTGGTGGTTCTTGCTATGTAGACCAGGCTGGCCTTGAACTCACAGAGATCCATCTGCCTCTGCCTCCCGAATGCTGGGATTAAAGGCGTGTGCCACCACCGCCAGGCCTTATATTTTTGCCCACAAACCACAGGGAGGTTCTTCCAAAGAGTCCAGCCCCCACTGCTCTTTAATTGGTCTCTTAAGGTCCAGTCAAGGTTGCTCTCGTGAGAGAAGACATCTTTGTCTCTCTAAAAAGCTAATGTCAGGTCTCATCTAGCACACCCGCTGGCCTTGCTGTGCTGAGCAAGGCCAAATCCCACACTCTAGATCCCAGATTCCCACACAAGATGTGGTCTCTGGGTCATGTCTCTCGTAGCTGCTCACCTGTGACGGCATCAAAGAACTCTTCCTCCCCGTTCATCCTTCAGTGACCAGGTATCACTGTTTTGGGGTTTGGTCTTCCTACTGAATCATATCTGATCTATATTTATGTAGAAGCTGTGTGGATACTGGAAATCTGAGGAAGAAATATTTCAGAATGAACTCAGTTACTACAAAGTCTATGCTTTGCAAACATTTATTTCGACTTTTTGGGTTTTGTTTGTTTAAGACAGGGTCTCTGGCTGGCCTTGAACTGTCATATAGACCAAAACTAACCTAGAACCCAAAGATCCTCCCGTCTCTGCCTCAAGGGCTAGGATTAAAGGTGTGTACCACCATGCTCAGCTAAACAATTATTCTTGAAATTGATCCAACTAATCTCCATAAGGGCCAGGTGTATTGGCACAGTCTTTAATCCCAGCACTCCCCAGGAAGAGGCAGTAGATTTCTGTGAGTTCAAGGCCCACCTGGTCTACAAAGGGAGTTCCAGGTCAGCCAGGACTACACCATGAGAACCTTTCTCAAAAAAAAAAAAAAAAAAAAAAAAAGAAGAAGAAGAAGAAGAAGAAGAAGAGAACTCATGTCTAAGGAAAAAAATATGAATTATAACAAATATACTCTTCAAGCATCAGGAATGAAAGGATGAACGCCTAATAAAAAGATGAAAAAGAAATCTGACCTTCTGGCACATACCTATAATCCTAGAGCAAACTGAGCAGGAGGATTAAAAGTTCAAGGCCTATGACCAATCAGACGGCTCAGCACTGATATGAGGGAAAAACTAACTCCGGCCAGTTTCCTCTGACCTTGCACATCCCCGCCTGCCCCTCTCCCCCATACACAATACATAAATAAACAAGCAAAACACAAAATAAAAAGTAATTTAAAAAGAGGTCAAAGGCTAGGACCAGGGAGACTGCAAAGTGGTTAGCACACAGCAAGCAGACTGGAGCCCAGAAGCCCAGCTCCACATATGTAAATGTGGCAAGGCCGGCTGCCTGCAATTGCAGCTTCAAAGGTGGAGACCTGAAACAAACTGACAAGCAAATTCTGGGTTTGATTCAGGGATCCTAAGGTGGAAGAGCAACTGAGGAATATTCCAGACATCAGTTTCTAGATTCCACATTCATGTACACACATACACACACTTAAGTGAACCCATCCCCCCAAATAAAAGTTCAAGGCTAGCTTAAGCAATTTAGTGAGATTTTTGTCTCACAATAAAAAGTAAGAAGGCCTTTGCGATAGCTCAGCAGGTAAGAATACTTGCTACCAGGCCTAAGCTGAACTTAATTCCTGGGACCCAAATGGTAAAGAGAGAAACAACCCCCCCAGGTTATCTTCTGAGATCTCCACACGAATGCCATAGCACTCACCCATGTACAAAATGTTAAAAAAATAAAAGTTAAAAAAAAGAGGGCTGAAAAATGTAGCTCAGTAGTAGAGTACTTGCCTAATGTGCAAGGTCCTAGGTTTGTCTTCAGTAGTGTAAAAAGGATTTTTTTTCTAGTAACAACCAATGACTAATACACAAACAATTAACTGATCATTAATTTTAAGCTTTATACGTGTGTGTGTATTTTAAAAGATTTATTATGCATACAGTGTTCTGCCTGTGTGTATGCCTGCAGGCCAGAAGAGGGCACCAGATCTCATTACAGATGGTTGTGAGCCACCATGTGGTTGCTGGGCATTGAACTCAGGACCTCTGGAAGAATAGCCAGTGCTCTCATCGGCTGAGCCATCTCTCCAGCCCCTATTTTCAGTTATATTTTAAAGCCGGGCAGTAGTGGCACATGCCTTTGATCCCAGGCAGATCTCTGTGAGTTCAAGGCCAGCCTGGTCTACAAAGCAAGTTCCAGGACAGCCAGAGAAACACACACACACACACACACACACACACACACACACACATATATTTCATATATATAGTTATAATATACAGTTTACATATTATATAAAACATAATATAGTTTTTATATAATTATAAATATTTACAGTTATTCATGAAAATGACAAAATATTAATTTAGGAAGACATGTGGGCAGTTAGAGCATTTCAAGAGAGCCCCACCAATATTCAAAGGTGGGGCTCTGCACACCTCAGGAGGCTCCACGGTGAGTCCTGAAGATTGTCAAAATATTAGCTTCTCATCTACTTCAAGCCAACTGTTCCATCCTTTGTGGTGCTGGAGACAGAAACCAGGGCCTCACACAGTTTGGTGAATATTCCACTATGAGTTACATCTCTAGCCGCAACACTAATTTTCCAAGCCAGAATTAAGACAACTATATAACTTAGTTCTATTACATAACCAAAAGAAGCTTCCATTTTCTCAAAATTATTTTAGCTTACCTATTTTAGAACTCCTATGTAATAATTTCTCCTGTCAGGAAGAACTGTTTTGTTTTGAGACAGACTTTCTCTATGCAGCTCTGGTTGGCCTCAAATTTACAGAGATCCACCAGCCTTTGCCTCTGGAGTACTGAGAGTAAGTCTGTCACCACAGCCAGCCCAAGAACAGCATTGTAAAACAGTGAAGGAAAAATTCACCCCATAGCCAGGCTTCCACGCATGCACACCTTTAATCTCAGCACTCTGGGGCAGAGGCAAAAGCGTCTCCAGAGTTCAAGGCCAGTAGGGTTACTCGATGACTACAAAACAAACAGCAACAACAACCTTCAAACTGTTTCAAAAGGTTTAATTTTTTTTTCTGAACATAAGTAGAGCGCTACATGTAACTTCCCAAGTCTCTGCCTGTGAAGCCTGACTGACTGACAAGGAAAGTCCAAGTGAGAAGTAAGTCCTTTGCCCTTGGGGCGGCCCACACAGTATTCGAGACAACACCCACCCATCTCTGAAGCTTTACATAATTATAGGCAGCTAAGCGTCTAATCACCAACCAGCGGGCATTCAGCACCCCACCCCCCATGCTCCCTTTTCTTTGCTCCCTTCCCAACAGGAGACACCTGTGAAACAACACGAGGAAGCAGCCATAGTCCATGCTTGGCTCTGTCCCTGTGGTTGTCTCTAATGTTTAGGAGTGCAGAGCCGGTCATCAACTGCCTACAGCTGCAGGAGGAAGGTCAACTCTCTGGAGAACAGCTAAGGCCAGGGTGGGCACCATCTGTCCATTCTGTCCTGCAGGTAAGACAGCCAAATAGGCAGGGATGTGCTGTGTCTGTCCCTCCAAGATGGATTTCTACAGGCTGACTGGGCTGGAACAAATAAATTATCAATATCTTTCTGGAGGGCATCGGTTCCCAGTGACAGGCACACCTGCCGTAGCAGTGACCTCACCAGACACGGACACCATTCACTGCATTCCACTATAAACAGACTACTCTGCAGTGTCACTACAACAGCAAAGATGAGACAAACTACAAACAACAGACTTGCCAAACACACTGATGCCCAAGTTCCTAAAGACACTACAAAGAGGTGACTGGTCACCTGAAGCCAATGAATTATTTTGAAAACAAGGAAAGAGGGGCTAAGGATGTGGCTCGCCTGATAAAGTGAGTATCTAACATGCTGGAAGCCCTGGGCTTGATCCCCAGTACCATGTAAACCCTAACCCTAACCCTGTAATCTCAGCATTCCAGAGATGAAGGATCAAGAATTCAAGACTGTCCTCAGTTCCAGCCCAGGATCCATGAGACCCGGTCTCAAATCAAACAAAAAGAGTAAAACTGCTTCTTAGCCTTTGGCTGAGATCAAATGTGTCCATCAAAGCAGTAACAAAGAGTCTGTGTATTCAGGGGAAAAAACACATGGCCAACTAAAGCCATCCTGCTGAGAAAATCTTGCCAAAACGCAGCCCAGCATCTGGCTTCATCTACCAACTTAAGGAAGTGCTCAGAAAAGGATTGTGCTAGACACTGTGGGAGCCCAAACAGCAACACTCAGACTCTGAAACCTTCCAGGCCAGAGACAGTTTCTCCAGTAAACAAGTCACAGGAAAGAAAGAGACAGTGGTAGAGGACAGACATTATCCCTGCTGAGCAGTGATTCTTTGGCAGTACATGCCATGCACAAAGGAAGGCATGAGTTAACACACATGCTGAACTATATAAGGCTATATTCTCATCTCAACCTTATACCTCAAATACATACATTTTATTACATATAAATCACTCACTTCAAAAGCCACCTTGAAGCCTGGTGTGGCAGCATATACCCATAACCCCAGCAGTCCCGAGGTGCAAGCAGGAAGATTAGGAAATCAAGGTTATCTGACCTATAAAAAAAAAAAAAGCAAGTCAGATGCCAGCCTCGGTTACATTGATACTTGTCTCAAAAAACCACAAACGAACAAGTAAAAAGCTATGGCCTAGCATTTCTAAAACCTGAGGTCAATCCTTAGTACCCGAGGGGAGAGCTACCTTTAAAAAGAGACGAATGAGCAGAGCAGCAGTAGAGCACTTGGGAGGCAGCGGCAGGTGCATCTCTGAGTTCAAGGCCAGCTGGTCTACAAAGTGTAGACAAGGAGAGTCAAGGTTACCCAGAGAAACTCTTGTTTTGAAAAACAAAAAGCAGAAAAACAACAAAAGAAAAAGACACAAATGGCTGGCAGGCAGTGGTGGAGCAAAGTTTGAGACCAGCCTGGTCTATAGGATGAAGTTAGTTCAAGGACACAGAAAAACCCTGTCTCAGAAAGAGATTAAAAAAAAGAGAGAGAGACACAAATGGAGGCCAGACAGTGGGGCATGCCTTTAAGCCCTGAATTCAAGCATTTGGGAAGCAAAGGCAGGCATCTCTGGAAGTTGGAGCCAGCTTAGTTTACAGAGCAAATTCTAGGACAGCTAGGACTACAGAGCTGTAGCTAGGACTACTCATAAAACAAAACATCAAAAGAGACACTGATGGGACCTGGAGAGATGATGGCTCCGAGGTTAACAGCGGTTATCGCTCTTGCAGAGGACCAGGGTTCAGTTCTTGGCACTCACATGGTAGCTCTTAACTGTCTATAACTTCAGTTCCACGGGACCCAATCCTCTTTTGAACTCTGTAGGCTCCTGCGTGCATGCAGTGCACATATATACACTCAAGAACATACACATAAAGTAATTTTAATAAAAAAGATACTAATATCATGCCTGAAGCCAGATTCAAACAAGGCTGTACAGAGCTCAGGACCTGGGAGATGCCGTGCGATCACTGGACATGAGGATCGGGTGCCTGTGTAAGGAGTCATGGTGACGGCATCGCAGTCTAGAGCTGTGCAGACGTGCATGGGAATCAGGTAGCATCCCAGTAGGTGTCCCCAGCAGGACAGGCCTGGACACAGGTACCCGAGAGCACACGTGCACTTTCCTACTGTGTGTGTAAAGCTCTGTGATAAAAAGCTGCTGCAGGCCGGCCTGCTCTTTTTACATGCTTTCCAATCTAAAGCAAATTACAGAAAATCATTGTAACAAGGGCATAAAACGTGAGGTCAGACACAAGCTTGCTGGCTACTGAGACACTGTGGTCCCTTTAGCCTATGTCCCTGCCACAAGCACCCTGGTGTCCAACTACAATCAAGAACCCATCTTGGGCCAGGTGGGGCATATGCCTTTAATCCTAGCACTCGGAGGCGAGGTAGGTGGTTCTCTCTGAGTTCAAGACCAGCCTGGTCTGTGGAGTGAGTTCCAGGACAGACAGGGCTACAAGCAGAAACCTATCTCAAAAAAAACAAAACGACAAAGAAGAACCCATCCTGGAAAGTCTTTTTACAAGACTCCAAAGGTCAAGGACCCAGTCTTCCCAAGCATCCTCAGGATGTCTCACAACTCTAAGTAAAACCATGAACCTCAAGTTAACTCCCAGCATGGGTGCAGGTCGCCCTGAGGAGACAGAGTTGCTCAAGGGCCTGAGAAGATTGCTGTACTGTCAGGCCAAACCTGGTACCAGACCAATAGCTACCAGAAGCGGGGCTTCAGAGATGGCCACGCAGTGCTCTCAGGGAACTCTCCCAATGGACCTCTCTACAGCTGACATGGAGATCTGCAGGAAGACGAGGCTGTGAACCACAAGGCACCCAGGTGCCCAGCAGTTCAGATGCTCACAGGGTGGAAAAGCATTACCCTGGTCAGTCCTCAGACTTTCTGCAAGTCTGCCCCATCTCCAGGGTCTGAACCAAAACATGGGTCTACACATCTGTAACCTACAGGCTCTGTGTTTTATCAGTTTAGCAGAACACCCCAAGAGAATACAAAGCTGTATTTGGGAACTGAGCCTCTTCTGTTAAAGGAAACTAAGTCTGGCTTTCTGAACAGAACACACCCACTGTGGAGAGTCGGAGTGTTGCAGATGCAGAGACAAACTATCTTGGATTATTGCTCTTCCCCTTAATTGCCACTAACTGCTCACCTTATTGTTTGACCTAACACCTCTTTAACTACCAGAGAAACCCTGTCTCGAAAAACCAAAAAAAAAAAAAAAAAAAAAGTTCATAACTATCAGGCAAATGTCTGGAATGTGTTCTCAGCAGACTGCTGGCTTCCACCAACCAAAAGCTAAGAGCATCACCAGACAGCAACACCATACCTACAACCTACAGCAGACAGCAATACCGTACCTACAGCCTGCAGCAGAAGAGTCCAAGAGGGCTGTGGGTTATTTTGTTTTCTATTTATGTGTTCCCATGTGTATATAGGGAAGAGAGGGTGCATGTGCCAGAGGCACAGGTAGAGGTCAGAGGACAACTTGTGGAGCTGTTTCTTGTTTCCAGCATGTGGGATGGAACCCAGGTCAACAGGCTTGGCAACAAGAGCTCTTTCTTACCCAATGAGAAACTCCCTGGCCCACGAGCTGTGTTTTGTGTTGTCACAGCGCTCTGCCAAAGCTGAGCTCACACATAGAGCAGATGGAAAGGTATACCTTACTGCCTGGGCAACAGGCCTACAGGTTCTCCTACTCTCAGAACCAACCCACCAGGACTGCTTCAGGAAGGCCTCTGTGGCTCTCATTTCTTTAATCCATGCTGTCTGGTCAGGTATTTTACTCTCTGACGTCTACAGAAAACCCAGGAAGTTAGCTCCAGCTGGGCATCATTTTGGCCTTCCGCCTTCTCCACAAATAACCCCAGACTGGGGGCAGGGCTCTCCCTCCATCTGGTACCCAAGCACTCATCACTGTAGACCCTCCCCAACCTGGGACACCCCACAATTCTGCTACCCATTAAGTGCCCACCTGTTTCAAAAAGAGCCCCTTCCAGGCTCTCTCTTTGCTGTCGTCCATCTTATGAGGACCTGACCCAATCAGGCCCAAAATGCTCCACCTCTTCCACAAATTCTTCTACTTTACTCTTACAATGTGTCTTTAGGTTATTTACAAAAACAGACCTAGAGCTAGATATGCTGGCACAGACATATTATCCCAGAGCACAGGAGACAAGCGAGAGGATCTGGAGCTCCAGGGCAGCCTTGTCTACACATTGAGACCTTTTTTCAAACAAACAGGAAAGAAGGAGAGGGAGGGAAGGGGAGATCTAGATGTTTGGACAGTGAGTTATTAGAACAACCAGGGACTATCACTGTCAACTTGCTGGAAAATCTAATCAGGGGAAACCTCTGCTGTTAAAACAAGTGGGGCAAGCTAGAAAGGCTCTCTACAAAGCACAGCATGCGTGAGCAAGTCAAACATGCTAAAGCCACTTTTTCTCACATACCTGCAATCTCAGCATATGAGAGGTGGAGACAGGAGGATGGAGAATTCAAGGCCAGCCTGGGCACAGGAGACCCTATCTCAAAAAAAAAAAAAAAAAAAAAAATTTGTGAAATAAACACAGGCTGCAGGAACTCTCTCACTAGTTTCTGCAGAAGAATGTTAGTCTCCAACACCTCAACCCTGCATGACAGTCAGGAAGCTTACAGATGTTACTGAAGGACTCGCCCTGTCCTAAGAGACCACGCAGCAGGATCACAGAGCAGGAGTCCTCAGTGAGAAGTCTCACAAGTGCCTAAGCTGAGGCCCAATGTACCATTCCAGTTTCTCTCAAGGGTAGGTAAGGACACAGGAGTCTAGAGAAATGTAAGAGATACCCCAAAGAGAAAGAGTAGCCATGGGCACCATGCTCCTGATAGCACCTCTCATCCCAAGACCCCCACAGCCACAGCATTTCCTGTCAAAGCTGACAGATAAACTCGGGCAATGGGCAAAGCAAAACAGAACTCATGAGGCCAAGTCAGGCACCACCACATCCTCAGAGTCAAGCCTTCCTCAACATGGAGTCAGTGACCCAGCACCAACTATCTGGTTGTGTCCCCCAGGTGGGCCTGTGGGACCCCAGATGCATGACATGAACGAGGAGTCACTCAGGAGCACTGTGAAGAGAACACACTCTGCGATGGCCAAAACTGCTCTGCAGGAACACAAGGCAACTTCCTGGACTGAGTTGGAGGATGAGAAAGCTAAGTCAGAGACAAAATTGGCTCCACAATCTGAACACATAGCTACACCAGAAGCCCTCTGCACAGCCTAGTGAGGGTCTCCCTTTCCCCTGCAGCACGGCTACCTTAGGGGCACAATGCTTCTTGGTTATGCTGTCTTCTTGTCACCTCCTCTTCAGTACCGCTGTCTTCACCTGTCCCTGGGTGTCCTCTCACAACACCCAGCAAGCCACCGTGCTTCAGAGAAGGCGGAGGTACATGAAGGAGGGAGTGGTCAACATGATTCCAGACACCAAGTAATCCAAACAGCCTGGTAAGGCAGCGTGGCCCAAGGGCCTCACGGGATAAACCACTGACTGACAAGGAGGAAACAGCTGGAGACTTTTAGCCCCATAAATCTAGGCCTATGCTGGGACAGCAGCAGCACAGCCTAGCTCAGATCAATACCACAGCCAATTCCCTAAGAGCAAGCAGGAGGAGACAGAGGAGGAGACCGTCCATGCCCGTCTCATCTTCTTTCCAGACCACCTTGCGGTTCTCAGGGCACATCTTTGCCAACACTAATGAAAGAGCAGGTCTGAAGAGCTCTGTCACAGTACAAGTGTAGTGGTTATTTCTTTTCTTTTTACAAATTTTGGATAAATTTAAAATCACAAAAACAATCCCTACTCCTTTGGGGAAAGCAGCAAGAATGGCTGGCTGGCTTTGGCCTTGCCTGCAGTCATCATGATGAGAGCGCACGGGTCACGCAACCTTAGCTTTAAGCACAGGCAATCTTGAGGAAGGAAGCAGAAGTGACCTTTACCGACCAATGGCTCCTTATCCTTTAGTCAAACACAGTTAACCCCAGCTGTACAAGAAGTGCCACTATAGGCAAGACAAATGGGCTTCTCCTTCCCTGCATGTCAGAGCATCAGCTTTCTGCAGGCTCCCAAGATGTGTGGTTTCCTGCCAGGCGCTACACAATCCATCCCACAGTAAAACATAACCATTCTTAGAGCTGGGTGAGTGACAGCTGACTTCAGCCTCCAGTCTCCACCCAGCGAGCAGCAAGAGCAACTCCTGTTAGTGTACACCTGCTGAGCAAATTTTGCAGCCACAGAGGACTCTTGAGTTTATTGGGAATTCACATAGGAAATGGGAAGTGTCTAGGTCCTGAGAAAGGCAAGGAAAGCAACAGCACTAATCGCCTGCTGTTCCCATTCTCCACATCAGCAGGGTGGCCCTCAACTACAGGCCAAAAAGATGCTGAGCAGCCACGGGGGGGGGGGGGGGGGGGGGGAGAGTAGGGGGGGAACAGGAAGGCTGTCACCTCTAAGGGGAGCCTGAAGCCCACTACTCATGATGGATTCCTTCCTTCACTAGATCACACTTGATATCAAAGCAAGCACCAAAAACATACCACACACTTCAAGAACATTATCTTATAATCCAGCACAACGTATTTCAAGCACATTCAAGATTACTTCAATGCTTTTGTACAAAAATGTTTGTTTTAGTCATCATTATCCTACGACAGGAAAGAACTGTTCAAAAGCTGCTCAAGAATGGGTGGAAAAGTTGTAGGTGGGTCTCCCCACAGATTATGTCTGCCACTGAGACAGCAGACTCAGACAAGTGGTCAAGCCTCTGCTACTGTGGCTGCTGCTCCTCCCAACACACACCACCACCACCTTGCTGATCATCTGCTGGTGAAAACACAGCTTTGGCAAGAGCCAGAAAAGGGAGCTGCTGCAGAACCAAATGGATGGCCCCTGATCACCCTGAGCGAGTCCTCACTGCACTCAGTCTGCTCCCAGACGACTCTGACGTCCTCTCTGGCCAGCTTCCTCTTCCTCTCCAGGCCCTTCCTCATCATCTTGCTCAACCTCACTCTGCAGTCCCCTAACCAAACTGGTTTTACTGTGCTGAGAAATTTGTCACGATAAAACCAAACCTACCCAGGTCACTCCCAAGATTCTTCCTGAGCACTGGGGGAAGGGCAAGCAGCTATTAAGACCAAGGTCAGAGAATCACAAACCCTGATCCTCCTGCAAAAGACAAAAGAATTTAAAAAAAAAAAAAAAGAAAGAAAAGAAAAAGGGAAAAAAAGCTGTTAAATTCAGTGTCTACTCAGCTATTGATGAGGTGATCAAAGGTCCCTGATCCAAAAAAGGGGTCTGCCGGGCGGTGGTGGCGCACGCCTTTAATCCCAGCACTCAGGAGGCAGAGGCAGGCAGACCTCTGAGTTGGAGGCCAGCCTGGTTTACAAGAGCTAGTTCCAGGACAGGCTCTAGAAACTACAGGGAAACCCTGTCTCGAAAAAAAACAAAAAAAAACAACAACAACAAAAAAAGGGGGGGTCTGATGCAGATGCAATCTCTGGAATTCTGGGAATCCAGAGTTTACAGGTTTGGGACTGAACCAGAATCCATGCTCTCTCTCACAAGTGCCCCAGGTTTGCTGATGATGAACCAGGACCATTTCCCTCTACCCTTCTGGCCTAAAACCTCCTGGTTGCACGTAACTATTAAATCTAGAGTGCGGTTTTGTTACGCATTACTGGGAGAGACCAGCAATGGGACTGAGCATATGTAGGGGTGAGGTACACCCAGATCTGGCCCAAGTCTGTTGACAGTTTCTGGGGTGGCCTCACTTATGACACCTACTTTCATCACTAATGGGGTCCCCGACCCTGTTTTTAAAGCACTGTCACTTCCTGTTAAGAGGAAGCAGCACAGATGCTGGGTTGCAGCTGCTCCTTTCTACACAGCCTTTAGCCAGCCTGTATTCATCTGCCAGGTGTGCCACTGTGGCTCCCCTGCTACAGCTGCCTCTACAGATTCCAGAGCAGACCCAGCACAGCTTCCCAGCAGATATCTTGCTCTCCATGAATATCTGTCCCCACCCCAAGAATGCCAGCATTCACCAATGCAGGTGCTCACTAGGCATCTTTCTAAACCAGCAGTCCAGCCCTTCTGAGAAACTTGCACAAAGACACAAGCCAAGAGCCCTTGGGACACTACCTACCTGCTATACTTTAGCACAGGGTCAGGCACTGTCAGCCCCAACAGGTAAACATCCCACACTCTCACCCAGCCCTACTCTGCACAGGCCAAGAGTTCAGAGAGTGTTTCTCAAAATTAACCAGGTATTCTTAAGGGTGAGCGGGGGGTGGGGGGGTGGGGGTGGAGGAGAACAGGAGAAAATAAGCAAAGAAAAGACACAAGCAGTCAGCAGCAGCACACACAGCCACTCCCTGGAGTCAGTCCTCCAGGTTCGCCACCACAACTGCGCCAACTAAAAGACATGGTGCTTGGAGGCTCAGCCAAGTGGCCCCACTTTCTTTCCTTAATTTGGAAAGAATGGGAAGTGTCAACAAAGTTCAGGGGTACATTACTGTGAGCCACATGATCATGTTTATAAGCAAGGGTCATAAGCTAGGACTGAGCCAATAGTCTTACAGGGCCATAGCATCAGCAGTAGAAATATGCTAGCAAACATTGTAACAAGTCAAAACTTAGACAACACAGATACAAATTCAGGACTAAACCTGGAAACCAAAACCATTATCAAACTAGAGCCTGGACTATTAACTCTTATGATTGAAGTCTGCTTTGTTTGGCTTGGTTGTTTTTGTCCGCCCCTTCCCCCCAAGTCAGAGTTTCTTTATGTAGCCTTAGTTGTACTTGAACTCACTCTGTAGACCAGGTTTACCTCAACCTCACAGAGATCTGCATGACTCTGCCTCCCGAGTACTGGGATTAAAGGTGATTAAAGTATTTTTCAAATCTTATTTATGTATATCGGTGTTTTGTCTGTGCTCCACACATATGAGTTACAGGCAGTTGTGAGCCTCCACGCGGGTGCTAGGAGTTGAACCTGGGTCCTCTGGAAGAGCAATTAGCACTCTTAACCACTAAACCATCTCTCCAGCCCGGAAGTATTTTTAAAATGTATCTGTTTATTCTAGGGTAACACACACACAACAATGCACAGGAAAGGCCCACAGACAACTCTGTGGAGTCAGTTTTGCCATCCCACTTTACCAGGGTCCCAGGAAATGTACTCAGGTTCTCAGGCTCCCTGGCAAATGCTTTTATCCCCTCAGCCATCTCATTGGCCCCATGACTGAAGCACTTAACAATTATGTTCAAATACTGACCTGTTTCAATCAAACTGAATGTTATACGAAGTTTGGGACTAAACCCTGAACTGGCCAACTAGTGCTAAGCAGTACATCAGATGTCAACATCCAAATGGAAGCAGGTGATGACCAGGAGACATTGCCTTACACCCACAGTGCCCGCAGCAAGTCACAGTAAACATGCCCAGGGGTTGGAGAGATGGCTCAGGGGTTAAGAGCATTGCCTGCTCTTCCAAAGGTTCAATTCCCGGCAACCACACGGTGGCTCACAACCATCTGTAATTAGGTCTGGTGCCCTCTTCTGGCCCGCAGACATACACAATATTGTATACATAACAAATAAATATTTTAAAAAAACATTTCTCAAGGTAGAAACTTATTTTAAAAAAAACAAAAAAACACATGCCCTCAAGTGTCCAGGGTGTTTTTATAAGTAAAACATGCGCTTGATGGCCTTCATTTCTCAGCAATGCATTCTACCAGAGCACGGACCTGCCTGGCCAAGGTTCTCTGGACTCCCCGCACTGTACTTGTGTTATGTGTAGTGCCACTCCTATGTGTCTTTCTCACCCTGCAGGGGGAGGAGCCAAGGTGCCCTACTGCACCTACATACATATGGCTATATTTTACCTATATTCTTCTCAGTTAACGCATTTTTCAGGCAAAGCACAGAAGGTAAGAAGAAACAGTGAGTGCTCCTAGCTAGGGAACAGCCAGGACCCAGGCCGCTACCTCAAGCCTTCCCCTCTCCTCGCCACAGGTCAACTACAGTGAGGGCTGTCACAGAACTTCAACCCAGAGGCATCTGTCCCCATACCTGATACAACAAAGATGAAGAAGGCAAAGCTGTCCAGAGGAGTATCAGAGAAATCATTTTCAAGATGCAGTAAACTTCATTTTAGGCAGCATAGAGAATTAAAATGCAACAAAAATGTTCTGATCAAAAAAAACAGAAATAGCAGGGCCCAGAGAGACAGTGGTTAAGGGTTCTTGCTGCTCTCCGGGAGTTCTATTTCCAGCCATCACTGGTAGCCCTCTCCCGTCCTTCCACTGGTACCGCTGAAATGTACAATCTGTGTGTGTGTAACATTAAACAAACAAAGAAAAAAGGAAAGAAAGCTGGGCAGTGGTGGTGCACACCTTTAATTCCAGCACTCAGGAGGCAGAGGCAGGCAGATCTCCATGAGTTTGAGGCCAGCCTGGTCTACAAGAGCTAGTTCCAGGACAGTCAGGACTACACAGAGAAACCCTGTCTCAAAAAACAAACAAATCCTAAGTGAAAATCCCACGAGGTTTCTGATATTTGTTTTGTTTTGACACGGGAACTTACTCTGTAGCCCGAGTTGCCTAGACTCTCAGTCCTCCTAATTCAGCCTTCTAAGTGCTGGGATTATAAAAACCTTAATATTGAAAGTTAGGCTAAGCATGGTGGAGCACAACTTTAATCCCAGCACTCAGGAGACAGAGCCAGGTGGATCTCTGTGAGTTTGAGGTCTGCCTGGTCTACACAGTGTTGTGGGATATTTGATCACACTGTACAAAGAAATGTCTCTGTTTTATCTTACCTGCCTAAGGCACCTTTTGATTGGTTTAATAAAGAGCTGAATAGCCAACTATCTAGGCAGGAGAGGATATGTGAGACTTCCAGGGAGAAAGAAGAACTTGGGGAAGAATCTACGTGGCAGGAGATTCACCAGCAGGATGCACAGGAAGTCAGACATACGGTATGAGGTAACGAGTCATATAGCAGAACGTAGATTAATATAAATAGGTTAATTTAAGTTTTAAGAGCTAGCTGGGAACAAGTCTGAGATAAGGCCAAGATTTCATAATAAGTCAGTCTCTTCGTCATTATTTGGAAGCTAGTGGTCAAAAGAAAGTCTGAATACAACACTATGAGTTCTAGGACAGTCAGGACAATGTGGAGAGACCCTGTCTCAAAAATAACCTCCCCCAAAACATGTGTGTTGTATGTTGAAAGTGAGGATGGAGTTCTGTTTAAGAATGTGAATTTAACAATGCATAGTGGCATATGCCTTTAATCTCAGCACTCAAACAACAGCAACAAATCCCTTTCACAAAAAAAAAAAAAAAAAAAAAAAAAAAAAAAAAAAGGTGAACTCATAGGCAAGATACATAGCTCACTGGGTAAAGGCACTCACTGCCAAGCCCAAAGACTTAAACCAACTCCACCTAGTTGTCCAATGACCTCAACATGTACACAATGAAACATACACACATACATAGAATAAATTTTTAAAACGTAATTTAAAAAATAATATATAAGCCAGGCGGTGGTGGCGCACGCCTTTAATCCCAGCACTCGGGAGGCAGAGGCAGGTGGATCTCTGTGAGTTCGAGGCCAGCCTGGTCTACAAGAGCTAGTTCCAGAACAGGCTCCAAAGTCACAGAGAAACCCTGTCTCAAAAAATCCAAATAATAATAATAATAATATATAATGGAAAGAGAATGGAAAACTTGGGGAGGTAGGCAAGAGAAGGGAACAAGGGGGATGAATCTGATCAAAATATATTATGTAACATGTACGAAAATGTCATATTGAAACTCATTAAATGCATAGTTAACATATGTTAATAAAATATACTTAATATATGTTAATAGTTTTTGTTACGTTTTGAGATAAGGTGTTACTATGTGTCCTTTGCAGGCCTAGAACTTGAATTCAGATATCTGCCGGCCTCTCAGAATAGAAAGATTAAAGGTACATACCATCATTCCCTGCTTCACGTTCTTTTTTAAACATGTTTATATTGTCAGGCACGGTGGCACACACCTTTAATCCCAGCACTTGAAAGGCAGAGGCAGGCAGATCTACAAATCAAGCTGGAGGCCAGCCAATGCTACAAAGTGAGACCCTGTCTCAAAAACAAAACAACAACGAAAAAAACATGAACTTGCCAGGGGCTGAGGTACGGGCCTGTGATCCCAGGACAGGAGACAGGGGCTGTGGTACGGGCCTGTGATCCCAGGACAGGAGACAGGGGCTGTGGTACGGGCCTGTGATCCCAGGACAGGAGACAGGGGCTGTGGTACGGGCCTGTGATCCCAGGACAGGAGACAGGGGCTGTGGTACGGGCCTGTGATCCCAGGACAGGGGACAGGGGCTGTGGTACGGGCCTGTGATCCCAGGACAGGGGCATGGAAAGGATGCCAGTTCAAGGTCACTCTCAGCAGCACCGTAGTCTACTCTAGAGTTATGTAAGATGCTGCCTCAAAAGTAACAACGGAAACATGTGAAGAGCACACCAACTGGTACCCAATACCAATGCCATGAAAACGTATATACAAATAACATGACATGCACTGAGGTGGTCGCTTTATGTATTTAAGGGTACATACGTACCTACACACATATGAAATAATAAAGAAACATAGGTCATGAGTCTGAAAGAAAACAAAGGGGATTTGGAGATATGAAAGAGAAGGAGGAAATGATATAATGCCAAAAATAAAGTTTTTAATAATGTGAAATAGCGCAGAGGCTGATCACTTGTCTGACAGGCATTACACCATGTTCAGCTCTAGCAAGGCAAAAAAGAAGAGAAAAAGGAACTCCGGAGTTATGGCGCCTTTGCTACGTAACCCACTGCTCTGTGACCTGCCACAAGCTACTCGACCTCTCTATTCCTCAGGAATAAGGATGCTAGTGACAGCTGTAAGACTCATGCGTCTAATGATCTAGAACAAATAATTGCTCAAAATTATCGCCCCTTGAGATAAGAGTTGTTATTAATAGACTGTACCTGGGGCAGACAGGAAGGCAGGTTCCACGGAGGGCATGCAGCCACCCGTTTCCTCATTGCCACCCTTTACATGGCACCATGGGAGGTGCTGGAGACAATGGAGAAGGTGTCCGCCCAAGCACTCCTGCTCCCCTTGCTCACAGCAGTGAACTAAACACTTGGAACACCTGTTGCTCGCCAGAGCCCACTGCACACAACTGATCATATGTATCTCCTACTGGTATACAGGCGATATCACAGGCCACAAACAGAAACGAAGGTGGGAGAGAGGGCGGGTGGCAGTTAGGAAGGGCGCGCTCTCTGCAGGGACAATCAGGAGCTGCCCAGCACGGGAGACCCCACTCAGGAGGAGCTGTCCCTCCAATATCTCCGACGGTGTGGAGCCATGCCCGAGCGCGGGCCTCCGGGAAGTGTGTGCGGAGCTCCACAGAACCACCTGACGTGCCAAGGCCGACCCAAAAGGGATACCCCAAAAGCCTGTCCTCCTCCGGAGACTGAGCTGCCCCAGGCCGAGGGCGCAGCGTCTCGGAGGAGCCGGGACCCTCAAGGCGGACTGCGCGCCGCCACCTACCTGCGGGGCCCACGGGGCGCGGAGGGGCTGGTTCTGCGCGGAGCTGACGGCCCTGGCTGCCTCCCCGGCACAGGAGTCTGAAGGCTCGCCCCGACTCTGTGGAGAGAGACAGAGAGGACCTCCGACGTGAGGCCACCGCGGGCACCAAGTTCCGCGCGCGCCCCGACGAGATGCGCAGCTTACCGACCGCAGCGCTGACGGGACGCCCCGAGAACGCCGGAGTGCCTCGCGCGCGACCGCGGACCTCGCACGAGTCCCACGGGGGTCCAGTCCAGCGCGCGGTCGTCCACACTCCCGGCGGCCGGTAGCGGCCTAGCGCCCCGACTCTCCAGCCCGGGAGCAGCCGGCTGAGGCCTAGGCGGCCCGCGGGCCTCCCTGAGCCCCGTCCTCGCCCGCCCCGCCCCGCCGCGGCCCACTCACCTGAACGCGGTACCAGCAGCGCCGCCGACCCCGCCCGCGGCCCGCAACCAACCCCAAACCCACTGAAACCCGGGCGGAAGTGCGGCCCGCGCCTCTCCGACCCACAGCCCGCCGCGCCGCTCGCCGCGCCCCGCGCCGTGCTCGTCATCCGCCGCCCGTCCAATCAGCGCCCTGCCCGCAGATCGCGTCGGGGGCGGGGCTATGCTGATCACGTTCTCCGTACGGCCTCTCCGTCGGCCCCGGCTCACACGGGAGAGTGGCGGCGCGCTCAGCCAATCAGCGCTTGGAAAAGGTGGGTTTCTGCAGATACTGAAGCTAGGACGAAAGGGGGGGGGGGAGGAAGAAGGAAGGGGCGTGGCCTTGGGAGAGGCTAGTTTACAAACAGTGAGTCAGGTGGCTAGGCGTGGACCATACCCAGCTGGCGCTGGGCTAGACCCGCCCTTCCACTACGGACCCCCAGAGATGTTTCTGACGGTTGCTAAGGACTAGACAGACGACCAAAGTCGCCCTTGGCCTTTGCGCACCAAACGGGCTCTGCATAGCCTGGGGCCAGTTCACCCCTGCAGCTGCCTCCCTGACCGGTCCATCCTGTTTAACACCCTTAGGCGCCCTGCGGTTTGCAGTGGCTTCTGGTTAAGGCCAGCGATTTCTGGGCACACGTCTGCAGCGGGCATCCTTGCCAACCGTTTGGCCTCAGGGAAAGCTAACTGACCTCCATGAGCACTCAGTTTCCTTTGCGGCCAGGGCTCCCCACGCTCCATATCATTTGAACGGTGGACTGGTTTGAGACAGGTGGGGTGACATGAAACAGGATAGCTAACTGGCTGGCATAGGGCTTCCCCGGATACAGGAATTGCATAGGGACAGGCGTGTGTGGTCCTGTCCTCGCCAGGAGGTTCAGCTCAATATCAGACCAGAGGAAAGTAAGTTAGAGGTCTCTTGTCTTCTACAAACCTTCCGAGAAGCAAGTGAGGTGAGAGAATACTGGAGTCTGGGGCTCCCGTAGGTGTCTGCTGGCTTGAAAGCATGAAGCCAAGGAGCAAGCAAGACCCCTAGGTCCCCCAGAGCCAGCTGCACCTGACGTCTCTCCTAGGCTTTCCAGTTGCTCGGCTAACTGGGATTCTTCTAAGCCAGTCTGTGCTTTTGCCAAAGGGTTTCTGAATCCCCCTGAACCACAGATCATGACACACGTATGACCTTCAGCACGTGCTGAAGGATGCTGCCCCAAGGCCACACTTCTACCTCAGGTAAGGTGGTGGTCACACGGAGACCCCTGGCTGCTTCTGTGGTCGGTCCACTCAGCAGATGCTCCTGCGCTCTGCAGACACCGAGCAAGTGCATGGGTCTCTGTAGTAGAGCAGACCCTGTCTGCTTCTCTGGCTCCCACCCCAGGGACAGCTTGGCTTTCTGGTGGCCCCTTGTCAATGGCGCTGGGGAGACGTGCTGGGACTGGAAAAGAGCCCCCTACACGCTCTGCTCCTAAAGAGAGAGACAGAGGAAGGCGGGCCAGGCCTCCGAAACAAAGGCGTTGCCATGGTTACCTCTGAAGAAAGCAACTCCAGCCCGCTGAGGGCTGATGGAAGGGTGCGGCAGCTGGCCCCCCAGCCAGGACAAGGACGGCTAGCTGGTTGCCACGGAGATAGTCAGGCTGACCAGGTTCTGCAGTTTTTTGGGGGTGGCTGGCCAAGACCAGCTTAGAGTCCCTCAAATCCATCACCAGCCACACCCTCACCTAAACCTCCAAGACCAGTCCCTGTGCAAAGGACAGGCCTCAGGGCACACCTGCTTTCTTACTTCAAGCTTCAGGGCCCTGCCATCTGGGCTGGATGGTCTCTGGGTCTTCAGGACCCAAGCCATGGTAGGCTGACCTCAGGTGATCCCTGGGGCTGGGGTAGCATTCAGACCACCCATCTTCAAGCTCCTGCAGCCAAGGGATAGCCTTGACTTCCTCACCCCCTTGCCTTTACCTGTTAAGGGCTGAGACGACCGGTGTGCAGGTCTCTCCACCCCTTTCAGCAGCCTCAGGTGCAGGACTGGGTGAGTCAGTAAGGGAGCTCTTTTGGACAAAGTTGGAGTTGCCCTTGCCATCCTCACAGTGGCTAATTCTTTAGCAACGTTCTCTAGACATGGACTCATAGGGCATAGAAAGGGACAGGGGTGGCTCTGGGTCCTGCCATGACAGTGAAGATGGCTGAAATGACCCCCAAGTGTCCCATGATGTACATGTCCTATCCGGCTCCCCCATCTCAGCAGCTGACTAAGGAGACATGTGTCATCTCTCCCACTCTACAGATGTCAGACTGAGTCTCAACCCAGTTACTGATACTGATCCTGATGCTGAGGCTCAGAGAGGTCTCATGGCCAGCAGTCCATGATGTGTCCTGGACACAATGCCCAGAGTTCCCTGAGAGGACTATGTCTGAGGGCCACAAGGCCACCAACTAGCTGCGGCTTTGAGAATGCTCTCTGTGTCTGAGAAGTGCTGGTTGAAGGGACTGTCTGGGGATGTGTTCCTTCCTAAACTGTTCCTGGGACCTGGATGAGAGCACACCCTATAGGGGACGCTATGATGGGTGCCACCCCACCCCCACATGGTATGAATGAAGGGTACCTTCCAGTCCCTAGTGCTGAATGGAGGTGGGACATGACAGAATAGATCCTGGAGGCCAAGACAACTCCAAGGGCTTACGATGGAGGGCAGTGGCTCCCTGACTGAGTTTCTAGATCATCCCTTTGTCTTCTTGACAAGGGAGAAGGCTACCCCATGCCTGTGGGCAGGCCATCTGTCTGTGGCTCTCATGACCCACACACAGATCTCCCTTGACCACACCTGGCACTGTGGGTGGTCACAGCTGGATAGAAACATGCACTACAACTTCCTGTTCTCTATCCTCAGCCGTGAAGGAGGCCGAAGAGAAAGAGATTTGTGTTTCCCATTCTAGAAGGGAGCAGCAGCTTGCCCAGGGCTGGGCTGCCCACCACCCTCGGCCCTTCACCCGCTTCCCTCCTACCTCCTTGCCAGAGTGCAATCTCCTCATCTCAGCCTGTTTGTAGACCAGCTGGGCCAGGGTGTGGCAACCAGGAACTGGGTGCCTTGGTATTGTGGCCCCACCTGGCCCCTGCAGTTGACGCCAACCCGAGGCCATCTCCACCCCGCATTCCCAGGTCCCTGGCAGAGCACACGTCCACGCTCTCCTCAGGCATGCCACGGAATCTTCCGTGGGGACACGAAGCAGGCTGCCAGTGGGCAGCCTGGCCACAGAGGCCTGGCCCAGCTCACGTGGCTTAGCTGATTCTTCCCAGGCAACTTTCAAGTCTCCTCTGCAACGTGACGACGCTGGCTTCCCTGTCGGGGAGGGAGGGTATTTTTAGGTTGAACCCGCCTCGTGAAGAGACAAGTTATCAATAGCAGCAGCAAAGGGCTTTTTCTTATTCTTTTTCTCCCCTATGGCTTTGGGACACGAACAAGCTGCACCCATTAAACTCTGCCAAAATAAAGCAGGGAAAGTGGTGTTCCCCTGATAACTTTCACCTCACAGTTCCCTCTACGCTGCAGCAAAGTTCAAGTTGCCCCCAGCTGACCCCGTCATTCCTGCGTCTTCTGGGAAGCTACCCTATCAACCTGACCAGTGACAGGCTTTGCAGAAGTCAAGGAGTGAGGAACCAGAAGAGATGGGGAGGGAGGTCCCACAGACCCCCTCTGGACTCCAAGACAGCTGCTAGACCATTTCTGAGTGCTGAGCTCTCTAAAACGTACTGTATTAGCTAAATGCCCAACAACTCAACACAAATGATCAAAGAGGTCCCCAGAGTCTGCCTACTTGAGGTCTGGAGGCTTCACTTGCCAGTATCTAGTCTTTCCCAAGGTCACAGGAGTGTGTGGGGAGAAAAGTCTCCAAAGCCGACTGTCTCTTCCTTCCCCACAAGGCTAACCGGAGCCCTTCCCACCAGAGTGTATAGAGGTGTCCACATGCAAAAAGCCCGACACAGATCCAGCATTTATGAAGACTGAGATTTTCTTACAGGACACTGGAATGGCATCCTGCCTAGCTAAAGGAAACATTTGAGCCGCCTTGGCTGCCTGCCCTTCAGGATTGGTTAGCAAGCACTCCATTTCTGAGGAAGCCCAGAATAACAAAGGCTTCAACAGAGTAAAAGTGTGCTTTTCTCCCACGTGACAGGCACCCAAGCTGCCCTGTCTAGCTCCTGCTTTGCTGCATCCCTCAACCAGGGCTAGCTCTCGGTCTGTGTCACTCCATGGCCCCAAACAGCAGCTGGTGCTCTAACCATCACCTTACGTCTCTCAGACAGACGGGAGGGTGAAAGGGGAAGACGGGCAATGCTGCCCCACCAGATGAACCCTTTGCTGGAAGATCTGCCCCAGAGATGAGGAATGCCGGGCCGTGCACCTGCGCTTCCCTCTTCCCCACCATACCATGCCTGGTAGAAAGTGGGTTTTCATCTCTCTTCCCAGCACCTACTTTTCTGCTCACATCTCACTGGTTGGAGCCCCATCCTATGCTACGTTGGCGAGGCAGCAGCGCTTTAGCTGAGGGTGTCACTGGCCTAAATAAAACAGGCTCAAAAGAGGTCGCTTATCAGATAGACCTACCTGCTGGCCTCACCTAGAGGAGACCTGAGACTGGCCCCCCATAGGGCCCAGTGGCGGGACTGAACCCCACACAATAATCTCAGCCCATAACAATGGAACTTTCTGGAAGCAACCTTGAGTGTCCTACGCCAGTCAGGCATGGGCCATGGGGGCAAGAGCAGTGTGGACAGGGTGCCAGTGGGGCTCCATCTCATCGTTTTAATGCCACTCCAAGCCCAGTATGGGGTTGGCCCAGGAAACTGTGGTGCCTTCTTTCTGGCTATACCCAAGCTGATGGAAGACGCGTCCCTGTCTCTTCTCCCAGCACCCCCCTAGCACCTGCTGCACACTGACCTTGGGGACCAGTATGGGCGGTCTATGCAGGTGCAGAGAATGCCTGAGCAGAGAGAGATCTCAGACCCTGGCCCCGCTCCACCAGTCCCAGGGGCCCATGCTGGGTGGCAGGAATATATGCACATCCTTGTGCAGGGGACTGGCAGGGCGGGAGGGAGCTGGAGGAGCGACAGCTGGGCTGGGTTAGATTTAGCTTGCTGAGAGCCAAATGCGTTGGCCGGAGCCGCTGGCTGGGCCTCAGTGCCAGGGAAGCTGCACACCGGATGGGAGGGGCAGGTTAAACACGCCTGGGAGCCTAGATGGAGACAGAGAAGGGGTTCAGGACAAAGAATGGAGGTGTTTTCTTCTTCCTGGTGTTAGCCCAGGCCGGTGAGGAAAGCTAGTCAAAGCCACCCTCCTTTCCTGGCACCGCCATGCTTGCTCCATAAGGCAGAACAGGGACATGAGTAAGAGGCAGCCAGGTAACTGGGGTCCTTCTGGGGGAGGGCGTGCAGCCCTGCCCCATCCTGGGAGAGGTGATCAGGGAAGACACAGTAACAGGCTGCCTGTATGCCAGGCTGAGTTACCACAGAGGGCAAGGTGCCCTGCCCTGGACCCCGACTTGTGGCAGAGAGAGTCTCACTGGACACAAGCTGATGCCAGTGTGCAGGACCCAAGCTGGGTTTACTGCACTGATGTGTCTGTCTTGAAATTCTTAGGCCACATTTTCCTCTCGTAGCAGCCACCCTGTAAAGGGAGTGGGCTGGGCACAAGGCTAACACCTTAACCAGCTCAGTGACCTATTCCCTCCAGGTATGGGGATGGGCCTGGCTATCAGGTTGGGGTTGTTTGGGGAAGATGAAGGGGCTGATAAAGGACCTCTCCCTTAGCACTTTGCCAGGGCTGGGAAAAGCCAGGAAACCCAAGACATCCTTAGCCCTGGCTTCAAAGGGCCTCAAGGCTAGGCCTCCCCAGGACACCCCTGAGAGACAGAGCTAATCCAAGGCTTCCCCAGAATCCTAACCTCAAAAGCAGCCTGGCCTTCTGAGCCGTTGGCCCAGCTGCACACAGTAAAGGATCGAGAAATAATCCCATTGACAAGAAGGTGTGAGTATGTCAGCACAGACAACCGGATAGGACAGAGCCCATGCCCACGTGGGTCTCCCCATCATTTGCTCTGTGTGCTTCTACTTTCCTGAGGCTTGAGAAGATGTGCGAAACCCTTCAGAGGGCACTTGGTTATCTGTACAGGAACTACCTTGACTCCTCAGACAGGCACACAGGACAGCCAAAGGCAGGGCCGAGTGCAGGCCTTTTACCAAACCCTGGACTGTGAGCTGGCACATGAGCCGGAAGATACCACATAGAGGGGAGAGGCTCGCCGGAGAGCAGGACCAAGGGGACGTGGAGCAGTTGGGCTCCTAAAGCCGACCATGCCTACAGGGAGGATGAAGTGACCAACCATCTCCATTAGGCACCGTAGGCTGGGATCCCCACAAGTCACCTACCACACAAGTCGGGAGTGGCCATGCACACCTTTAGTCCCAGCACTTGGGGAAGCATAGGCGGGTGGATCTCTGTGAATTAAAGGTCAGCCTGGTCTGCATATAGAGACCCTGTCTCCAAACAAAACAAAACCCATAGTCCCACACAGGTGACTCACTCAAGACAGACTCTAAGGGCCTGGGTGTATAGAGTATGTTTGTGCCAGGTGTGTGTGTTAAAGGAAGCATACCCAGACCAAGGACCAGAGGGAGTGGGGGTAGAACTCAGGAACTAGAAGGAATGGCAGTCTGGAATCTAGGCAGGGACAACACAGGAACCTGGGGCACAGACACAATCCCTCAGAGACCAGGGACATACGTGGTCTGCACTGGGCTGAAGCTTCTCTCAGTTCTCAGTCGTAGCACTGCCGTTTTCTACACATGACCCCTGTTGTTCCAGCAGGATAGGTACGCACTAGCGCCACCCGGCGGATTTATGTAGAACTACACTCTCAGGAGTCAGTACTGTGTAAGCCCTTACAGGTGTCAGTCCAACTCCAAAGCCCAGACTGCCACCAGTGCCTCAACGCTGCTGTCTTTGACAAGTCTGGCAGGCCTTTGGGGACAGCCTAGTCTCTGATTTCCTGTTACGTTCTGACTCTGTGTGCTGTGAGTGTGTCAGGTAAATGGCTGTGTGGAATGCAGGTGTCAACAAGGGTCTCAGATACCCACCCACCCAGCCATCCTAGGCCTTTCTGGAGATAGGACATGTTTCTAATACTGACTTGTCTCTATAGGGTGGGTCAGCTTCTTCCTGGTGCCCCAGCTCAACCTGTTGTCACCCAAACACACACTCACAGGCACACATACAAATACACACATTCACAGGTGCGTAAACACACACACACACACACACCCCTTCACCCTTATTCTGCTCCTTGGGAGCCTCCCCAGTCCCCATCCTTCCTCTCTCAAGGATCCAGGGACTTGAGTGATTAATTGCATTCACAGTCCTGCCCTGAGCACGGTTTGGCTCACCCTTATTTTTCTGACAGATGCCTGTTCCCTAAGAAGCAGCCTCGACTCATAGGGGACATTGGGAGTAAATAGAGCCACTTCACAGTGGGCAGGGTTTCCCAAGCAGCTCTAAGCCAACATGGACTCACCTTCTTTATCCTTCTGTGTTTCTGAGAGCTTCAGGGAGGGTTCAGGACTCTAACCTCTTAGGTTAAAGGGAGTCCACACAATGCTGTGGGAACCGGGTACATTCACAAAGGTGCAGGTACCACCCTGATCAAGGACTCTGGCTTAGCACAGCACAGTGGGAAATCCCATCCTGAGGGTACCCTCTGGGGTGCCAGCGGGTTGAGTCTGAAGGTATGTGACCAGGAGGGGCTTTCAGGTGGGGCATGGGAAGACGTGGGCACCTAGGACACTTGCTCCGATTGGGTGGAATGCCCTTCTGCCCAGCCGTGAGACTCCATGGCAACCCCAGTGAGACATTTCAGCAGCTATCCCCACCCAGGACAAGGACAGACTAGACAAGGGAATGCCCGGTCCTCCCCATGACCCCACGAGCAGAAGGCGGTGGTTGGCCACATGGAGAAGCCTCGCATGATTGGGCCCTACTTGACCATCTAGCCTTTATACTACCAGTCTGGGGTCTATATCAGAGTGAGCGTCACTAGGCCTGGTCACAGTGTTGTTACATGTGTGGTGACTACAGTAGACCAGAGGGCAGGAACGCAGAGACACTAGGAGATGGTAAGACCAGGAGGAGCACTCAGACTGGACAAGCCATGGTGGCAATCAAATGCACAGAATATGGAGCCATGACCTTTGCAGAGAAGGTGGCATTTCCCAGGGCAGTCACCAGGTGGCCAGCCACAGCCAGGCACAGGTCAAGAGTCCAAACAGAGGCAAGGCAGAGCGGTGCACACTTTTAATCCCAGCACTGGACAGGCAAGAGGCAGATGGGTCTCTGAGCTTGAGGCCAGCCTGGTCTCCAAAGTGAGTTCCAGGTAGCTATGGGTACACAGAGAATCTCTTTCTCAACCCCCACCCAAAGAGTCCATATGGAAGAATACTCAGACTTACCTAGTAGGAACCAGGCTAAGGGTATAGAGGGGCTCAATGTGGGTGCCAGCTAGGCTGCTGGGAGGCCTGTGAGGACAGAACACTGGGGGCTGTGCCTCTTCTTTCTCCAGAGCAAGGCTCTCTATTAGAGCACCTGTCCCCATCTCTGGAGACAAAGTAGTCAGAGAGCTGGCCCAGCAATGCTCCATTGTGTGACATTCACCGTTCACAGCTGCTTGGAACAACTCTAGTCCGATGGTCCCAGAAGAGAGCTGGCGATAAGAAGGGGTGGGAGCTTGGCTGAGTGGGCAGGCAGGCCTGCTGTTACCGTGTCACAGTCGTGAGAGGTTCCTCTAAACACTCCAGGGGAAAGGGTAGAGGCTTCTGACTGTGGGCTGGGCTCCACCCCATCATAAAGCCCCACATCAACCCCGACCCCGCCTGAGGGCCTTGCAGGGACTCTGGACTCTGGGAGAGAGCAGCTTCCTCTCTTCTCTCTGGCTTTCCTGTTGTGGTCGTCTTGGACAAGATGCCTGCAGGTGCCAGGGCCGAGTTCGACCAGCTACAGCTACAGGTGCTCATCACCCACCCAGATTCCACGGGTGCCAGTGTGGACTGTGGTGGCACCGCAGGGAGCAAGTGGCCTTCCGAGACGCCGTCCCCTGTTACGCTACAACAGCCTCTCCAGCAGCCTCGCCGGCAGATGTGGCATCAGCAGACTGATGTCTCACTCACTCTGCCCCACCCCACTGCTCACTCTGCCCTACAGGGCAGGGTAGACACAGATTCTCAGAGAGCTGACCCAGAAGCCCTCACGGACCCCACTACCCCTCCTCTGGCTAGATCGTGTCTCTTCAGGACAGCGTGTGGGCTTCTCTGACACCACCAGCACAGGCTACTTGGTTGACTGGGGAGCCCAAGGGCACCTGCAGGGATGACTGCAGCGATGGCTGCCAACGCGCACCTCCTCTGTTATCCATGGTCATTATGGAGTTCAAGTTATGTGGACCCACACCATCACCAGACATTTGTCATGGTTGTCAGAGACAGACCCATGTGACAGACTCTAAGGTGGTTGTTGCAAGGGGAGATATCGGGGGACAGATTGGGAAGGAAGCAAACGTGGGGAAAGGCAAGCTGGAAAAGAAAGCTGTTCTCTGAGCGCCCTGATGCTACTGTTCGTGAATCTTGTCTTCCCTGGACTTTTGAGCACTAAGGAACAACAACCATGTCTTTCTTTAGAGAATTTTGGAGTTGGGTTTTGTCACATTTGGCCAAATAGCAACTCTAGCTCCCATCTCCTCTGTCCTTCCTGACACCTGGTTCCTAAAGTCAAAGAGACGAGGGCAGCTTGACCCTGCATGTTTTCCAAATCATGGCCTCAGACAACATTTTCATCACATTTGGGCCCTGAGCTCATCAGGATGCACCCGGAGCTGGCTCAGAATGTCACGGGATGGGGGGTGGGGGGGACATGGAACAAAAAAAGAAATATCTGCATTCCCATATTCAAATGAGCTCCTGCAGGAGAGAACAGGCATCATTTCCATCGAGGAAGTAACTCGGTGAGGGACCAGACCCTGGGGCAAGCTCCTTGGCCCTACAAGCTGGACAGCTGTCCTGCAACTAGCCCTTGGTGGCCTCTGTTCCTTCATCATTTCTCATTAGTGAGCCATGCCCCCGCACAGCAGGGACGGAGTTCTGCAGGCAGCGGCACCAAGCTCACCCTTAGTCCAAAGGAGAAAGGTCTTTTCTGGCAGTGAGAAAGAAAGCTGGAGGCAGAAGACCCACTGGGACAGCACCAGAGGTTGGCACTAGCTAAGCTGAGGCTGTGATCTGTGGTGGGCATCTTCAGGCCAGAGCGACTCTTGTCCTGGTCCCCAGTAACGCATTGTACCTATAGTCTTGAGTGTGAACTGCGATTCAGTCTTGGAACATTCAAACCCAGCACCACACCCAGCATCTTCACCCTGCTCCATGTCTCAGCTACAAACACTGCGCTATGCAGTACTTAAACCCTAACTCTGGAGGTAGGCTGGACTTCTTGTCCCCTTTTCTCCACAGCTTGTACCGGCCTTGAAAGACATCCAGAAGTCCTCAGGTCCCCCACTTGGACTTCATTACACAACCGCCTGCAGCTGGCTCTGGGCTTCTGCCCAGTTAACCCCACTGTGGCCAGGGATCTTTTAAGATGCCTCTCAAACCCTCTTGGAGTTCCTGAACCACCCCTAGGAAATATCAGCATCCTGTCCACAGCAGCAGAAGTCTCTCTGCTTTCCTTCGAAAGCCCTCCTGGCTGCCTGGCTATGCTTTAGCCTCACTGATTTCCTGGCTCTGTTAGACTGGGCCACCCTTTTCTGCCGCTATCTGCTTTCCCAAACCTGTCCACACTCCTTTTCTATGTCTGTCGTCCATGACCTAATAAACCCCTCTCAGTGGGAAGTCCCTTTAAGAACAAGAATCTGGTCCTTGCCCACGGGGTCTCACCAGCTATGGTAAAGGCAGGAGGTGAAAAGAGTGACCTGGGCAGAAGCAGGAGAGTGGCTCCCTCCCCCCTCCATGCACCAATCCCCACCCTGCTGCATCTATCCCCTGTGTGGGTCTTGGGAGCCTACCTTCATGTCTAATGGGTCTGAATCCCGGCTGTGCCACATTTTTCTGCTGACCAGAGCTACTCACCCCTCCCTAATGTACTTAGCCGCTGGTCCCAGCTACCGAGGAGCTCCAAGAAGAACATCATGCTCCCTGATGGGTTATTGAAAGGGATACTAGGAGTGGCTTTTTAACTTGTTACCCACCAGCTCCAGTTCCTTGACACTTATGTCTGTCTTCTGCAGATGAAGTACCACAGAAATGCCTCTGATTCACAGTATATACCCTGCAGGACAGTAGCTATCTTTCTAGGCCATTGTTTCCAGTCTGTGTGCCTGCAGAAGGCTGTCCCTGCAGCACAGAATGCTGCTGCTCCTCCAGGGCATGGGGTTCTGGTTTTGGACCACTCCCGGCTTCTTTTACTGAGAACTGATTTCCTGACTAGATACTGCATATGTGGGTACTTGTGCCCATGGATGGAGACTCTGAAAGCTCTTGCATGGTGGCATAGGCTGAGTGGGTAAGCAAAGGCAACCTGAGCCGGAAGGAGGCCACAAGTTTGGCTCCTTACCAGGTATGCTCCTTGAAGGGCTATTTCTTCAGAGTTTGCTCCTGAGAGGGATCCATGGCCAGGCATTCAGCAGCATCAGGAACAAGGGTTCAGCATATTGGATTAGAGCTTCTGGACCCACATGAGCCTCCAGTGTGGCTACCACACTTAGCTAACATACCAGTCTGTAAGGTTCACTCAGGTGGGTGTCTGCACATGATATACACACACTATCATGCTCGTATCACATGGCATTCACATGGTCCCAAGCCAAGGCTCCCTGTCTTCATCCACAGGTCTTTTCCTCCAAGGCTCCTGGCTCACCAGGACACTAGGCATTGCCTCTGGCCTTGTATTCCCTTATCTACACAAAATTCTTGGGCGAATCCTCCAGGGTAGGGTGCCACACAGCCACTTTTCCTATTTATGCATTGCCTTGGTCCAATCAGGGCCGGCCAAGTTCCTGAGCCTGTGTGCTTTCCAGTGAACCAGGACTACAACCCTTGAGAGGGTGAATTCTAGGTCTGTGAGGCCCTACGCAGGTGACCCTACATAGAACATTGGCTTTCAACCTTCTTAACACTGTGACCCGTTAATACAGTTCCTCACATTGTGGTGACCGCCAACCATAAGATTATTTTGTTGCTACTTTGTAACTGTAACTTTGCTACTGTTATGAATCATAATGTAAATATCTGATATGCGACCCAGAGGGGACAGGACCCACAGGTCCTGTCATAAATTAGGGTGTCTGGGGGCTAATGAGGTCATGCATGCAAGCAGTGAGTCTGGCCTATAGGGGGCACACATCACCTTCAGCCACTGTCCTTATCAAGCCTCCGGATTAACTCAACCTCCCTACCTCTTCTGGCCTCCATTTTCACAAAAGGATTTCCAGGCTCCAAGAGATTGGGTAGCTTCCTCCCAAGATCACGCAGCTGAACCTTCCACACTAGGGTTTGAAGTGACCCTAGCTGGGTGTCCTTACGGAGCTTGGCTTCCTCAGAGTTCCTATGAGGGTGCAGGGAGCGGTAGGATGTGGGCATCTTGCCTGCTCTCCATTTGTGCTGAACATAACACACCAGCACCATAAGACAGCTGTGGGGCAGTGGGGTTGAAGTGTGTCCACACAGCTTCTGGCCACCAGGGAGTGCTCTTTGTCTCAGGCGGTCCCCAGGTAGCTCTCTGGGGGTGGGCAGCAAGTAGGAACATCTACGGGGGCTTAGACAGCAGCAATTTCTGAAGGGAAAGGAGACACACAGCAGTTGCGCCCCCCCGTGTTACCCAGTCCTGAGATCTTCAAAAGGTCCCAGCCTCTACTTGCGATTTGTGGGCCAGATCAGAGTCATGACCAATGCCAGGGCAGAGCTCAGAGTGGGGCTGGGACTGGCTAAGACTTTACAAGGATTTTGAAAACTTTTATTGACTGCCTCCCTCAATCCCGTGTTGAGGTGGGGACACTGAGGCTCCAGCCAATACATGAGATCTAGAGGTGCCTCTACATGCCCTGCAACTCCATCTCCTGAGGACTCCGGGAATTCTGAACATGTCCAGTTTGACTCCCTTGGTCAGAGGTAGTTGAGAGAGCAGAACTTTGGGGGAGGTGCCGGGTAGGGCTGGCACAATGAACTCTGTCAGGCCACAGGAAGACTGGAAGGGCGTGCTTGACGGTGCCCACAGGTCAGGCGGAGCTTGCTGCTCAGTTTCAGGACACATTCTATTTTGACCACTAGTTAGGTGCCTGAACCCAGCACAGCTTCTGGAGAAGTCAGTGTGGTGAGGAGGGGCGCCTCGGGGCTTGTAATAACATAACAGGGAGGGATTTCTGGAGAGACTCTGTTGGAATTCACCCCTCCCCCCGCAGGAGCTTCCGCCGCTATAGGTGCTGTTGAGGGGTAGGAGCTCCTCTTTTCCAGCCCAAAGGCTGGATCATAAGAAGGCCTGTCCCCACTGCCCAAAGCTCTCCGAGGACCACTTGGAATGGGGAAGGGGGGTCCCCACATGACCAGCAGCAGGCTGTCAGTGTGGGGTGCTTGGAGCAGTGTCTGGGGTCCCCCTCCCCCACAGTCACACAGACTGCCTTTCTGTCCGCTGTGAGGCATCCACTGATGTGTGCCGCTGGTGACAGAGGACAGTCGCTGCTTCCCTCTCCCTCGGGCACTGTTCCCTGTCTGCTGTCTGACGACTATTCGTGGGTCCCAGCCCGATGCCGGGTAGCTGTTTCCCTGACTATAGATGTCTGTGTGTCAGAGCGTGGGTGTGTCTATCTATCTGCAGGAGCCTCTCCTGCTAACTCTGTCCTTGACCTCCAGTATCTGTGTCAGAGGAGGGGGGCCAGCTCTCCTCCTCCCCCCTCCCGTGGGCACTGACGGAGCTGCAACCACCCTGGCTGCACCCAGAACTCAGCGACCTCGCTTGTCCACTGCAGCTTGACCACCCTACTCTGAACGATCTCGGAGCACTGGTGGCCTGAACCACGCGCTGCTTGTGGGTCGCCCCTCCACCCAGGGCTGCTGAGTCCTGGGTGAACGTGCTCAGCTCTGGGCTGGGTCCGCTCAGGCTCGTTTTTTCCCTTATGTAACTCCACATCTGTGTGCGCCTTGCAGGTCACCCTGGACCCTGTTCTGAGCTCTGTCTAACCACGTGGAGACTGAGACCCACAGCTCTGTGCATATGACGCTAGAGAGAACCCCTGTCCCCGGCGACTTTTTCAGAGACCCCTCCCCAATCCTTCTTTGGACATTTCTTACCCCAGAAACCTACTTTCCCAAAGCAATATGCGGGAGGGAATCCTGGGGCGCAAGTTCCCTAGACCTGGGGTGCAGCCATTTCCCCACCCGACCCGGGCCCTGTCCTAGGACCTCACAAGCTCAGGGGCTACGGGAAGGGTTGGGCAGGGATCACCAGGGCTAATGGCACGAGAGCGGACGGACAGGCAAGGGACCAGCTTCTAGGTTCGACCTAGACATGGCCCCCAACCCTGTGGTTGGTTAGTGCCCGGGTCGGGCTCTCCGCCAGCCGCCGTGCGCACCCGGGCAGGGGCTCTAGTCGGCCGGCGGGCACGCGGCGCTGTCCGTGGTGCTGCCCGCGCCGGGCGGGGCGGAGGCGGGACGGAGGCGGGGCGAGGGCGCCAGCCAATGGCGGGGGCTCTGAGCGGGGCGCGGGGGGCGGCGGGCCGGGCGCGGGGCGCACTCGGCTGCGCGCTGAGCTCGGGGTGCACCGACGCGCCGCGGGCGGCTGGAGCTCGGCTTTGCTCTTGCAGCAGCAGCCGCGCCGCCCGCCCCACTCCGCTCAGATTTCGACCCCAGCCCCCTCTGCACCGCTCTCCGGGACTCCAAACCAGGCTCTCGCACCCGGCCCCGCGGACCATGCTCCGGGCGCCCCCCGGAAAACCGGGCTGGGTGAAGAGCCGGCAAAGACTAGGCTCCCGGGCAGGGGCCCCACCCGGCCACCCTTCTCTCGGCCCACACCCTGCCCGGTGTCCCTGAGCCGTGTAAGCCTGCTGGGCCATGGAGCGCGCGCCGCCCGACGGGCTGCTGAACGCGTCGGGCGCTTTGGCTGGTGAGGCGGCGGCCGCAGGCGGGGCGCGCGGCTTCTCGGCTGCCTGGACCGCTGTCCTGGCTGCGCTCATGGCGCTGCTCATCGTGGCCACAGTGCTGGGCAACGCGCTGGTCATGCTCGCCTTCGTGGCGGATTCGAGCCTCCGCACCCAGAACAACTTCTTTCTGCTCAACCTCGCCATCTCCGACTTCCTCGTGGGTAAAGCCCCCAGACCCCGTCCGCTGCCAGAGTCCAGGGGCGCAGAGCCCGGGCTGGGCAATGGGGCTTGGCGCTCCGACCTGGGTGGCTTCTTAGGGTCTGGGCCTGGGGAAGGGACATCTAGAAATCTTAAGATGGTGGGCACTAGCGAAGTTCCTCGCCTTTCGGGCTGCAGGACGGGGGCTGTAGGGATGTCCCCGGGGATGATGCCCCAGTCGGCGGGAGCTCAACAAGGCTCAAGGCGCAGCAACCGCGGGTACAGCGCTGGCTCCTGCGCCGAACCAAACAAAGGCAGCGGCGCCGGACTCAGGATGCTGTGAGGACGCTGGGGGGGAGGGGACATGGAAGGGGGATTTGGGGAGCTGTACTAGGGAAGGGGACCGTGGAGAAGGCGCGCGCGGGGGGGTGAGATGAAGGAAATGCTCCTAGGCGCTCGTTCTCACGTGTCCAAGCTCTGCTCCCGACTGGGGGAGGGGGGGCGGGGCAGGAGGTGGGGGCCAGAGCGCCAGACACCTGTTGGGGCTGCGAGCTGCTGCGTCTCCTAGACGCTGGAAGCCGGTTTGGGCGGCGAGAGCGGCTGGCGCGGCTGCAGCCAAGAACCTTTTAAGCCAAGAGAAAATCTTTCTCGGTTTTTAAGCTGAGAAGGGAGGCTGTCCAACAGCCAGAGTAGGAGTGGATGATCAGCTCCAGGACCAGACAGCTCTGGAGAACATATACCCCTTTTCCTCCTTGGCAGTTGGTAGGGTTGGCAGGAACACAGGTTCTGGGTCCAGAGGCCCTTACGTGGAGGTCCTTCCTCCTGCCTCCAGGTCCAGGAGACATCGGTTTTGTGGAGGCTGGAGGCTGGCAGCTGCCCAGTTGCCTAGGGGCGGGGTGGGGGTGGGCAGCGTAAATAGGATTGCTGGCACTAGAAAGGTGGCTGCCCTATGAGGGCCAGATTCTGCCCTCTCTCCATGTGGTCAGTCGGTCTGGCCCCAAATCCTGAGCCATGGTCCCACCGCAGCTGCTCTCCCCTAGGTGCCTTCTGCATCCCGTTGTATGTACCATATGTGCTGACGGGGCGCTGGACCTTTGGCCGGGGCCTCTGCAAGCTGTGGCTGGTGGTCGACTACCTGCTGTGTGCCTCCTCAGTCTTCAACATCGTGCTGATCAGCTATGACCGATTCCTGTCCGTCACTCGAGCTGTGAGTTCTGGGAAGTGGGCATTCGAATTTACTCTGTGTGTTGGGGCACTGGACTGGGAATGGCTGCTTCTGTATTGTTAGGCAGATGCTTGCTCCCTTTTGACATGTGAGCCATTTTTCAGTGACCATTAACTGCCAGCAGTACTAGCATGGGACAGGAGGTTAGCTTGGAATCCCATAGCCTTGCAGGAAGGGGTGCCAGTGTACAGCCTCTGACTTGGGCATGTCCAGAATCCCTGGAACTGAGGAAGGGTCTTCGTCCTTCCCACTTTTGTATACACAAAAGTGTACACAGATAGCTCCAGGAAGGCCAGTCACAGCTCCTAGCTGCACAAGCACCACTGGTGTTGAGTGGGTCCCGCAGCTGTTGCTTCATCGTCTCTCCTTGATGGCTCACTCACCTCAGGTCTTATCAGGGGCAGCCTGAGGATTGACTTGCAAAGTGCCCCAGTAGGGAGCCCTCTTGAGCCTCCCTAGGTCCCTTCTCCCAACCCTTGGCCCACTGAGAGAGTGGTGCAATCATGGGGCTATTGTGATGGGTGCCCAGTATAGACTGGCAGGTGGCAGGTGTGCCCCAGACCTGTGGTGAGCACAAGCTTTGATTGTTGGTCTTGTGGCTCCCAAGGTGGCCATCAAGGACATTTCTCTCAGCTGTTTCACTGAGGCTTCAGAGCAGGATTCTTGCCCCCTTCTGCACCTTGCCCCTTGTTTACTGGTTTCACTTGGAGACTGGACACGCTGTTTCTTGGAAAAGACTAGATGACCCCACCTTGCCACCTTTTCTAGGCATTCTCCTTCTAGAAAAGGAGACAGTGTGTGTGTGGAGGGGTGGTCTCCAGCACTGGGCCAGCAGGCAGTTTCCTTTCTGTATTCCCAGCTCCAGTAGCTGGGGGTGGGGGAGTTGGGGGTTGGGGGTGGGGGTGGGGGTGGGGTTTGGGGGGATTACTAGAACAGAGACAGAGCAAAGTCAGCCTGACTAGCCGCTGAAGAGGGCTGTGGCCCTTGCAAGAAACAAGAATCAAAAACAGTTGCATGTGACTCCTGGGTGTGGCAAATGCTAATCTGGGTGCTGGTGGTCAGTAACCAGAGGCAGGACCCCATGGAGCTTGTAGCTGGTTGGGCATGGCAAAGAGGCAAGACTCTGGTTGGTTGTGAATGGCTCTGGGGCTCTGGGAGAGAGTCAGAGCACCCATCAGCCAGAGGACAAAGGCAAGGGAGGCTTGTGGAGAGAAGGGCCATGGCACCTTGCCCACAGCAGACATGGAGTCCCAGAGGCTGCTCTGAACTTCCACTCCAATGTTCCTGACCTCTTGATCTGTATGACCCCCTGCAGGTCTCCTACCGGGCCCAACAGGGGGACACACGAAGGGCGGTGCAGAAGATGGCACTCGTGTGGGTGCTGGCCTTCCTGTTGTATGGCCCTGCCATCCTGAGCTGGGAGTACCTGTCTGGTGGTAGCTCCATCCCCGAGGGCCACTGCTACGCTGAGTTCTTCTACAACTGGTACTTTCTCATCACGGCCTCTACCCTCGAGTTCTTCACGCCCTTCCTCAGCGTCACCTTCTTCAACCTCAGCATCTACCTGAACATCCAGAGGCGCACCCGCCTCCGGCTTGACGGGGCCCGTGAGGCTGGTCCAGAACCCCCACCTGACGCCCAGCCCTCACCACCTCCCGCTCCTCCCAGTTGCTGGGGCTGCTGGCCAAAAGGGCATGGGGAGGCCATGCCACTGCACAGGTATGGGGTGGGCGAGGCAGGCCCCGGCGTTGAGACTGGGGAGGCTGCTCTCGGGGGTGGCAGTGGTGGGGGTGCCGCTGCCTCACCCACCTCCAGCTCTGGCAGCTCCTCGAGGGGCACTGAGAGGCCACGCTCACTCAAAAGGGGCTCCAAGCCATCAGCATCTTCAGCATCCCTGGAGAAACGCATGAAGATGGTGTCCCAGAGCATCACCCAGCGCTTCCGGCTGTCACGGGACAAGAAGGTAGCCAAATCGCTTGCCATCATTGTGAGCATCTTTGGGCTCTGCTGGGCCCCATATACACTCCTAATGATCATCCGAGCTGCCTGCCACGGCCACTGCATTCCCGACTACTGGTACGAGACGTCCTTCTGGCTCCTGTGGGCCAACTCAGCCGTTAACCCTGTCCTCTACCCGCTGTGCCACTACAGCTTCCGCAGAGCCTTCACCAAGCTCCTCTGCCCCCAGAAGCTCAAGGTCCAGCCCCACGGCTCCCTGGAGCAGTGCTGGAAGTGAGCCGCCGCTCCACCCTTCCGTGGTCCTGGCACTTGTTTCATGGGCCCTGCCTTGTCCGTGGCCACTCTAAATGCCATGACAGCCTCTTAGATCATCAACCACCCTGCAGTGGGGGAGCCTGGTAGGCTAGCCAGGGGCCCTCACTGGTGGAACTGGAGTGTGCTGTCCGGCTCTGCCACCACATGCTCCTTCACCCCAGAAGAGACAATTCAGGGGTCCCAGGCATGCGTTCCGCCTCCGCAGACAGTGCCGTGCCAGTGGTGCCCGTGGTGTCCCCTTGTGCACATTTAGTGGCTGGTGTCCTCTCTGATGCAAACCTTGGTGTGTGCTCCAGGCTCCTGCCCCAGCAGTGTGCCCTGCATGTGCACACACCCGCCGCACACCTGCCACACGCCGCAACACCTTCCCTCTTCCAGACAATCTGGGGATGATGCCCTTTGCTGCCTCTGTCTCCTGCTTAAGCCCAGGGCCTAGTTCCTTTGTCCTTCTCCCTTCAACTCTTCGCTCCACAAAGTGGCAAGTGCCCCCAGGAACCTTGAAGCCTTTCTCTGCTTTTACATTCTGGATGTTTTCAGAAAGATGGAAGAGAAGAAAACACGTCTGTGAACTTGATGTTCCTTGGATGTTTAATCAAGAGAGACAAAATTGCCGAGGAGCTTGGGGCTGGATTGGCAGGTGTGGGCTCCCACGCCCTCCTCCCTCAGTGCTGCAGCTTCCGGCTGAGCCGCGCCAGCTGCTTCTGCCCCCCTCCTCCAAGGCTTGGGACGATGGCCCTACTGGCAGTGATGCCTGTTCAGCTGGCCAAAGCCTGCCCTGCTTGCCCAATCTGTGCGATGAGAATTTGAGGGTGGGCGCATGGGTTGTTGGGCAGAGAGGTTCTTGACTGTGCCCTGGGGGCCCCGGGGCTTACAGGGGAGTCGGCAGAAGAGCGGGCTGAGGATACCTGGGAGGACTGCTTTGCCTTGTCCCGTGTGCCCACCTCAGGTCTCTGCATGCCCTGCTGTCTTTGTGCCCTGGTGTGCTGCCTCTGCCAATGTGAAGACACAATAAAGTGTATTTTTTTATTGGTGCTGACTTTTGAGGATTTTGTGGGAGTAGCTATTGTTCAGGGTTCCAATTGGAGGCCCCATGGAGACAGAAATGTGACCTTGGTATTCTAACTGGGGAACGAGGTGGGAGAAACCCAGGCTGTCATCCCAGGGTTTAGTTCCCAGCACAAAACTCCTGAAGGACTTGTAGGGGCAGAGCCCCAGCTGGTGCCCCTTTCCAGGAGGGTAACGGTACTGGGATGGCTCACAGAATCATCTTCAGAATCCAGATGGGCAGCACCAATGTAGACAGTCTGTTCCAGGACAGTGGCTCAGCATTCTTGACAAAAACCATTCATCATCACGGCCCTGACCTTACAAAGGCCCAGGAAGAGCCTTGGCCATGCCTCGTGCTTCAAGAGAAGCTTGGGAAAGTGGTAGCAAAGGAGCTGATATGACCAGAGAGGCTTCTGGGGCTACGAGGACTGAAAATGGACTTGCGGGGACTGAGAGATGCAGAAAGGCCTTCCCAGGCAAAGGTCTGGTGGTGGTTGAAAGTTGGGAACAGTAGGAAGAAGACAGGACAGAGAAGGGGGGTGATTCTGCTTTTAGTGGACAGCCTTAGGGCTAGCCTCACCACCCAGAACAAGATAGCCTGGCCTTCGGGTCGCCTCACCCCCACCTTGATCTTCAGAGGTTTCACCTTTCTTCCTCTGAGCAGGGCAGGAACTTGCCACCATAGCCTCAGAGCCAGACACCACGAGTCATCACTGTAGCGAGGGTCGCCACACACAAGCAAAGCTCCATGGTAGCTCAGCCTGCACAGGGGAGCAGCCATAGAGCTCTCTCCTCCTCCAGATGTTCTCCCTGCAGCTGTGCCTGCACTTGTCTTTCTCAACTATTTGACAACTCCCAAAAGGCAGGACTCCCCCCCCCACAACTTTCTCTCTCTGGATATGAGGGAGATCCTCTGGGCTCAAGCAGGAGCTTCTTCCTCAGTCCAATCTGTAGGGTCCCTCCTTAGTCACTAGAGTGTGGACTGAGCCTGGGGACTCTGGACCCTCCTTCATAGCCCTTGTCCCTCTGCCTCACCGGGCCCTATCCTGGGCCATTGGGAGTGCTGAGAGTGGATGCCACCTTTTTCAGTCAGCATCCTCCCCATCTTGTCCCTGAGAGCTGAGAGGTTTTGTGGCTCCCCCAGCAGGCTGACACTAGCTCCCTCACCCTTCACCGGGGCCTGGCCTCCCCAGCGGGTGTCTGTCCCCAAAGCCCTGAGAGATCTGGGGAAGGACAAAGGACTGCTCTCTCCAGCGATGGGCACTTCCAGCATAGCCAGCGCCCAAGCTGCCCCTCCACCCGGCCCTACTAAATGGCTACAAATTGGAGGATAAAAGCACAGGCTTTCAAGCAATTTTGCCTTCAATCTCTGGAAACTGCTGCTCCGGAGTCGCCGTGTGAGGACGGGGGAGGAGAGAAGAAAGACACGGAGTCTGTTGGGCCGAGTCTGCGGCAAACAAACAGGCGGAGGGGGCCTTCTGCAGTTCCAGCCTGGAGGACGCGGAGCTGTGCTGGGACTCAGCGGGGCAGCTGTTGTTTACTGTGCACCTACTGTGCACTGGTGCCAGGGAGGTGGGTTGCCAGCAATGCAGCACAGATGCGGGCCCTGAGCCAGAGGTGGCAGATAGAGGACCCTTGAGATAAGCCGCACAGGATCATAGTCGCCCTGGGTCTGGGAGGAGGACCAGCTATCCAAGATGGAGCAGGTATCTACTTGGATTGTAAATCAGGGCCATGGCCAGGTTGAGGGCCACCTGGAGGAGTGGGGCTCAGAGGCAGCAGGGTCCCCTGGGTGCTGACACTGGCTGACACTGGTGGGTGATGGCAGAAGTCAGTCATCTCTTCACCCTTGACACTGGCTCTGAAGATGCCCCACAGGGAAAAGATCCTGACACATACTAGCTGGGAACCTTCCCAGACTAAAGGAAGAGCCTAAGCTACTGGGGGCCCCATCAGGTAAACCCAGTCCTCTCCTTCACAAACAGAGAGATGAGTCAGAGCCAGGGCTGTGAGTGGGGGTGGCTGGGGTCTCCTTGGTAAGGCTTCCAGAGTCACACGGCCACCCCTCAGTCCTCCAACCCACCCCGGGGCTTCTGGATAGGTTCCAGGATGTGTGGAACCATTTCACCCACAGCTAGCAGCGCTCCTGCTGGGTGCTAGTCAGAGTAAGCACCCTGTGTCCTCATAGGGACCCCTCAGTACTGTGTATATTCTCTGTCCAGATGCCTCCCATGTCACACATCAGTAGTTGGCGAGGAGCCAGCATTTGGAGCCAAGCCTGATGGGGAACCCACACTCCTTCCACTCCATTGCTTCCTCACTGAGCAGGACTGTGTTTCAGATACCATGGGACAGCAGGGGCTGAGCCATCTGCAGGAGGACAGCATCCAAGCTCCTACGACCTTAGTGCATAGCGGCTGGCAGGGGTTGTCCCAGGATGGAAAGGAAAAGCAGGGTGTTTGAGGAAGGCTCTGTTGATCTTAACACAAAGCATCTGTTGTTGAGATTTTAAGATGGGGATTTATGTAGCTCAGGCTGGCTTCTAATTCATTACATAGTTGAGGATGGCCTTGAACTTCTGATCCTCCTGCCTCTACCTTCTGGTGATAGTACTGGGGATGGAGCTCAGAGCCTCAAGTATACCAAGCAAGCACTCACCAAAGGGCAGAGTTACTCCTCCAGCCCTCAAAACACTTGCTGACCTGGGTGGTGGCTGCATACACCTTTAATCCTAGCACTCAGGAGGCACAGGCAGAAGAATTTCTGAGTTCAAGGCCAGTCTGTCTAGAGAGCGAGTTCTAGGATGGCCAGGACTACACAGAGAAACCCTGTCTCAACCCTTCCAAACAAACAAACAAACAAAAACAAAACAATCAAACAAACAACAAAACCCAGCACTTGCTCATTATATATCCTCTGCTGATCTGGGACAAGGAGTCAAGAAAGCAGCCCCTGTCTTCCCTGGGCAGCAGCTGAGTCAGTGCTGCAGGGAAGAAAAGGGAGGGACAGTGGAGTCAAGGCTCAGTTGCCCAGGTGGTAGAGAAGTGTGCTTCAAACGGACGCTGAGACTTTGAGGAAAAGAGTTGCCCCAGCCTCCTCAGCTGGTCTGTGCTGAGGCTAAAAGTAAAACCTACCCATCTTAAGGGAGTACCCAGTCCTCCGCCTGCCCCATGCCAGCATGGATGAGCAAGCAGGTGGGGGTGGGGCATTGGGGGGGTCCTAGGCTCTGCTCCTCTTCAGCTTGGGCTTGGTTTGGGGCAGCCAGGCACAGGTATCTCTTGGATACGCAGTCAGGAAGGGCTCTCCTGCCTCCACTTGCCCGTCTACCACCCACCAGCTGGAAGTGGCTCCTGGGCACTGCAGGTCTCCTGTCATTACTACAATTGCTCCGTGGTTGGCACTGCTGTCAGTGGGTAGTGCCACCCTAACCAGTTATTAAAGTGCTTGGGTCCCAGCTCCCTGCAGGAAGGCAAACTTCCAGGGGTGGGAACTGGTTAGGGAAGGGCCCACCGTCAGTACCTGTACCTGGAGGGTCCGCCTTCCCACAACTTCTCTCTGTCTCGACTCCACAGTGGGGCAAGCACAAGATCAGGAGTGGCTGGCAGGATGGGGAGTCAAGTCCAGACTGGCTGTTTCCTAGCTGTGTGGCCCCAGCAGGTCTCTCAGCCCCAGGACCAAAAAGCCCTTTCTTTCCCTGGGGTCTAATGAGCACAGAGGGACATCTCAATTTTGATGCTATGGCCTTAACGTGCATGGATGACGGCAACTGAGGTGGGGACACCAGGGACTCTAAAGGAGGCTTTGGCTGTATAGAGGCCAGGAAAAACCTCCCTGTATTTGGAAGGGTCATCATGGTACCAGTCCAAGGACTGTGACCAGATCATAAGGATGCCAAGGACAGCTTTGGGCAGCTACACCATGCCCCAGACCCTACTCTGAGACCTTTTCTTAAACGCTAGTTCTCCAATACAATGACTTCTATCGTTCCCATTTTACAGATGCAGAAGCTGCCACGCAGAGGGGTTAGGCGACTTCACATTTCACGGCTGGGAAAAGGTTGTGCCTCAGACGGCTCCTTTTGGGCTTACTTCTCAAGTAATTTATCGTCCAGGGCTTACCTTCTTGCATCTCTCTTGAGCCTAACCTGAGAGGCCCTCCACAGAACCGGTTCTTCCTTGAATTCAGTTCTGTGGGGCCACAGGCAGAGGCAGGGGGTGCAGAACTTCAGGGTCATTTTTGACTACACAGTGCATTGAAGCCAGCCTTGGCCACTTGCAGCTTTGTCACACAACCAAATGAAATCAAGAAAGGGAGTCAGGTGTGGTTTATGCCTGTAATTCTAGCCCTTGGGGAGTCTAAGGCAGAAGGCTCATCTTAGGGTTGAGGCTAGCCTGGGGCTATAGTGAGTTTCTGAACAGCCTAGGCTATCTATCTCAAAAAATACAAACAGAAAAAACGCCGGGCAGCGGTGGCACATGCCTTTAATCCCAGCACTCGGGAGGCAGAGACAGATAGAATTTTGTGAGTTCAAGGCTAGCCTGGTCTACAGAGTGAGTTCCAGGACAGGTTCCAAGCTACACAGAGAAAGAAATAAACAAAGGAAGGAAGGAAGCGAAGAGAATAAAACAAGACCCAGCCGGGCGGTGGTGGCGCACGCCTTTAATCCCAGCACTCGGGAGGCAGAGGCAGGCGGATCTCTGTGAGTTCAAGACCAGCCTGGTCTACAAGAGCTAGTTCCAGGACAGGCTCCAAAGCCACAGAGAAACCCTGTCTCGAAAAAAAACCAAAAAAAAAAAAAAAAAAACAAGACCCAAACCCTGGGTTCAAACGTTAAACCCTGCAGCTCCACTGGCATCTGGGGATGCCATGCTTTGACATGAGCTACAATGGGCAGCTCTGCTCGCAACCCACATGGTTGGTCTAACTCACTGCCGGTGGGGCTCCTAGGCAGATAGTCCATATTTCTGGTGTCTCCAACACCCTGAGGTCTCAGCTGCAGTCTGGGCTTCACCCCCACAGCTTCGCCTATAGCCTTCTTGAGGACTTTGGTTGTCTTAAGCTGTTTTCTTCTTTAGACAGGGTCTCCCTCTGTAGCCCCAGGCTCACGACGACTCTTCTGCCTCAGTCTCCCAAATGCTGAGGTCACTATGTTTAGCCCCAAATTCTTCCTGCAAACCTGGCTAAAAGCAACCCAGCTATATTCACACCACAACCCCAAAGGCTGAGCGGGTTGAGACTTGATTAACTAATCCTTTATTTTAATTCACTCTCACATAAAGAATCAAGGCAGAGCAAAACATAGACAAATTCCTGGCCAAAATATACATGAATGATGCCTTGTGCAGACCCCGTACTCTTCATATCTTCCCAAAATATCGTCAGGAAAATCTCTTATACCCACTTCCTTCCGTCATTCTGCCCTGTGAGCTCCCATCACAATGGCCTAGTAGAAGGCACACTCAGAGCCTGGCACAGTGCTGCACAGCTATAACCCGCACTCATGAGGCAGAGGCAGAGGCAGGAGGATCTCTGTAAACCTGAAGTGAGTCCCAGGCCATCTAGGGCTACATAGTGAGACTCTGTCTCAGACAAACAGAGATTACTGACCCAGTCAGTGGTTTGCTCTTCTAATCCCAGCACTTGGGAAGAGGAGGCAGGAGGATTGCTGCAATATAAATCCAGCTTGGGCCACAGAGAGACCCTGTTTGAACAAAATGAAAGAAGACAAGCTCATCGTACACAGTTCTAGGGCTTCTCTAGCCCACATCTCCAAACTTCCAGATTCTTCCTATAGACTCCATAGGAACTCTTGCCCTAAAGGCTTATGGGCTGGGTGTAGTCATGGTGACGACCCCACCTCTCTGGCACCATCTTTGGGTACTAGGTACATTGGTGTCACTGTAAGAGAACACTGGACAAAAGCCACCAAAGGGAAGAAGGACTGATCTGTTCCAGAGGTTTAATGTGCGTTCACTCTTCCTGATAGCTGGGCGGACATCATCAAGGAGTACCTTTTTATTCTATTTATTTATTTTAAAAGATGTATTTGTTTATTATGTATACAATGTTCTACCTGCCTGCATGGGTGCCTGCAGGTCAGAAAAGGGCACAGTATCTCATTACAGATGGTTGTGAGCCGCCCCGCAGTTGCTGGGAATTGAACTCAGGACCTCTGGAGGAGCAGCCAGTGCTCTTAAGTGCTGAGCCATCTTTCCGGTCCTGAGTGTCATTTTCAGTAGCCAGGAAGCAGATAGAGAGGAAGGCTGCGGCCATGTATAACTTCAAATGTCCCCTAGTGCTTTAAAGGGACATTTTATATTCATATCATAAAAGGAAGACACAACAATGAGGAGGAGGAGCCATAGGCTTTCTCCAGTTCCATAACCTAGATCCAACACCCCTTAACCCACGGTGAGCTCCAACCGCTCATCCATGGCCCGCAGCTCGCACTAATGAGGCTCCTCGCCCGGGAGTGCCACCATGAGGGCAGGTGTCTTAGCAGAGGAAAGCAGTTGCTGGACCATTCCATCAGACACCAGGAAGGCAGCAGTTGCAAGTAGTTCTTGTCCCTGGGCTCCCTCCCAGGCCCATCTCTCAGCAAGCAGCTCTGAGCACAGCTGAAGACCAGGTGACCACTGCAGCTGGGCCCTCTTCCAGAGATGCTCCCTAAACTCTTCCTTTTGAGGTTTGTGCAGATCCACATGCTGTGGTACATATAAAATTCCCTTTACCTGGTTCCCTGTAGAACCTCAGGCAGGATGCCCAGCAGCTGCAGGGCCAAGCTAGCAGCCTGACATCTGCTTCAGCATTTACCCGTCCCGTCCCGTCCCATGCACGTGCAGGTCATGTGAGCTCAGTTCTGCACGGCTAACCTGGCACTGCGGGGTAGTATCAACACGAAATCCCATTTGCTCATCCTCAAGTGCCCGTTCAGTGGCATCAAGTGCACTCATGCTGGCAGCAGCCACTGTCTGTTTCAGGAACACGTTTTGTTTCTAGACAGGGTTGATGTGTAGTCTAGGATTCATCTTCTTGCCTCAACCTCTTAGCTTCTGGGACTATAGGTAGGTTTTGCTGTGCCTGGATCACAACAATGCTTTTATTTTCTCACTGGTGCCCGATGCTGGCCAAACACCAAGTTCTAAGCTGTTTGTCACACATGTAGACTCTGAGTATCAGTCCTGCTGCCTCCCCCTGACCACCCGGGCTGCTTCTCTAGTTCCAGTGGTCAGTTAGGATCTTGAGGATATCTGGGTTTAGAGTGGTACCCTTAAAAAGAGAACAAGTTTGGTGTGGTCTCCCACATCTGAAATACCAGTACTTGGAAGGTTGAGGCAGGAGAATTATGCATTTGAAGTTATCCTGAGCTACATAGTAAGACCCTGTCCACAAAGGGGGGCAGGGTGGGGAGAGCAGGGTAGAGGGGCAGGGAGGGAGAGCAGGGTAGAGGGGCAGGGAGGGAGATGGTCCATCAAGACGGGAGCAGGGATTAGAGTAACGCAGGCACAAGGCAAGGTCCCCTGGCACTGACTCTGGAAAGGCCCTTCCTAGAGGCAAGGCTCCCTGCCACCCACCAACCCAGATTTCTGGTCTTGTTTTATACGTAGACAGTTCATCATCTCTGTCCCACAGTACTTCTCGGGTCTCTATCTCTGCTGGGCTTCTCCACCAGAGTAGGCCCAGGTTAGGCTGTGTGCTGGGCATTGTGGGGCCCAGGTAGCAGAGTGTGAGCGACCAGACCCTTGTTGGTCAGGGTAGACACGGGGCACCCAGACAGGAGCGGTGGGTGCCAAGCTGTACTCACCAGCGGCAGCCAATGTCCCATGCCATCTGCCATCCAGTCATTTCCCGTGACGTGTGTCAGCATAGAGGGAAACCTGGTGAGGTTCTAACTGGTTGGGAAGCCTGCAGCACCCCTTAGTTTGCGTAGGCATTTTCTGTTCCTGGTTCTATTTCAACAAAAGCAGGAAAGATAGAGCAGGGGGGCTCTACATGTAGAGAAGGAAACAAAGTGGAAGAGGAACCTCTACAACTTGACAGACCTGGCTGTGAGGACGCACTGATAGCAAGGCTCTTTCCTGGTATATCCCTGGAGCCCTACAGGAGCTGGAGGCTTGGGTCCTGGAGCAAAGGTGGCAGGTCTGAGCGGGGAGCAGAGCCAAAGGTTGGTAAACTTAGGGGAACTCTGTACCTCAGAACTTGGGCTCCATCCTCAGTCCTGCTTCCTAGCCAGCCAGGACCACAGATGCCCACAGGCAACGGGTGGCAGATTACTGTCAACAGGAGACAGACTGTGGAGCCCCAGCAAAGGCAGGCTACACCCCACAGGCAAACGTGCCAGCAGGGAGCACCCAGGAGCAGAGGGAAGCTGGCTTGCTGTGGGGTCTGGGGCAGATGTGTGCTCCAGACAGCTTGTCACGGCACAGCAGCCCCTCTCTGCCCCCAGCGCCTCGGCTCTGTGCTATGGCGGGGAGAGGCCCCCAATATCCCAAACAGCTGTCAGAAGCCCAAACACCTCTTTGGAAATGGCCAAGAGAGAAGCATGTCATTCAGCTTAGAGCAGGGAAGGGATGCTGCTGTCTCTCGAGTGAGACTGAGCCTGGGACCCATCCCTGCATTCATCCCACACCCACACGCACTCACTAGCTACCTTGTTTGGGTCAGAGCCACTGAGGGTGCTGGGGGACAGCCTACAACCGTAGGCCCTACACTGGAGGCCATCAAAGCTCCATGCTGCCCGTGGTCCTTCCACGATACAAGGCAGCAGTTGCCACCTCAAAGATGGCACAGTAGGCATCTGTTAAGATGCTGTTGCACAGCTGGGCACGGTAGTGCACTTGGGAGGCAGAGGCAGGCAGATCTCTGAGTCTGAGGCCAGCATGATCTACAGAGCTAGTTCCAGGCCAGACAGGGCTACACAGAGAAACCCTGTCTCGAAACCCCACTGCACCTTAAAAAAAAAAAAAAAAAAAGCTTCTGCTGCCAGGTAACTGACCACCACTGAGCCCGACTTATGGAGAATCAGTGGAGGTAAAGTCTGTGGGAACAGGTGGACTGGGCTGTGAGCAACCCGGGAGGGGGAATTGCCAATGCAGACAGCGGTTTCTTCTGGGAATAGAACTGTTGAAAACAGGTAGTGGAGACGGTTGCAAAACCTTGGAAGGCTTACACACACGTGGTGGCAAACTGTGAACTATTTGAAAACAGGGTCTCATGTAGCTCAGGGTGGTTTCAAACTGGAATTGGAACTGAGGATGTGACCTTGAACTTCTGATCCTCCTGCCTCATCTTTCAGATACAACCACAGCATGTACCACCCCCGATCACTACTTCACATGTCTTGCTGCAGATGGAACCCAGAGCCTGGCATATGCCAAGCAAGTGCTTCCAGCCTGAAAGAGTACAACTTTTGTTTTTCTTTTACGTGTATGGGTGTTTTGCCTGCAAGTGTAGCATGCAGTGTCCTTGGAGGCCAGAAGAGGGCACTGGATCCCCTGAAACAGGAATTACAGACTGCTTTCAGTTTCCAGGGGGTGCTGGGAATTGAACTCTGGTCCCCTTGAAGGGCATAAGTGTTCTTACCAGCTGACCAGCCGGTCCTCCCCTCCCCCCTTTACTTATTTTGTGTATGGGTGTTTCCCCTACATGTATGTGTGCACTGTGTGTATGCAGCAATGGCATGACCTGCAGACACACACGCTCTGGGCATGGTTCTGGGGAAGGCTTTCTGGCGTTCCTCAGTAGCCTGTGTAACCGAGTCCGGACAAGGGACTGTTGCTGTTCCCACGACACGGCCGCTCTGAGGAGTCAGCCCACCCCGGTCTCCAGGCCCTAGGGAGGCATTCTGAGGTCTCCAGAGCACGGCGGCCGCAAAGATGAAAGCCAGTGGTGGATAATTAATGCTTTCAGGCCTGGCCTGACTACAAAACCCTTTTTGGTGGCCTGAAAGAGAAAGCCACAGACACGAGACCCGCCCTGGCCTCTCGAACGCTAGGATCTTTGAAATTATAAGACATTAGAATAAAGCTTTGCGGAAAAGGACCCCGTGTTCCAGCTGCAGATCACAACGGAATTGCTCCTGAAAGCTGAAGGCTGCTGCTGCAGCAGCCCCACCCCAACATCCAGAGGGACACTTGTCCGTGTGCCAGAAGCATGACTAGCCTCACTCTAGGGCAGGGTCCCCACAAAGATGGGCATTTTGTTTCCATTCGTCTCTTCACTGTACGTCTAAGGGCCCTCAGGGCCACATTATGGCATCAGCCTCCCTGGGGGAACATTCTGGGACATATGGTCCCTAGCCCGTACCACCTGGGGTCACTCAGGCGGTGTTGACTCCCAGGGTAGGGCAGAGTGGTGACAGGACCTGCCACCAGGGACAGGTCCCCTGCCATCCCTTCACACACCACGCTGAGTCGAGCTACCTATCAGGAATGATGTCAGAAATTCAAGGTTCGCATCTCCTGTGGTTGACAACATGCGGGCGCATCACGGATGCGCAGCCAGAGGCTGCGTGCCTGGTCGGATATTGGGTGCATTCAGTCGTGAAGCTCAAGGCTGCCTTGGTGTTCAGCCCCCACAGAGCTCAGCACAGCGTTCTGAGAACAACAGGGAAGGAGCTGGCCCTCGCTGTTCTCCTCAGTCAGCTGGCACTGGGGAACAAAGTATGGCCACGGCACCCTGCCTTCCTGACATGCCGGCACAGCAGCCAGCATTGGGGCTCTGCAGGACTGCGGGCAGACCTAACCCCCACAAGGAGACCAAGGGCTGCTCTGTTGCAAATGCTGCCATTCATGAGAAGCCCAGCCGTGGCTCTGCTGCTGTTGCGTTTGCCCAGGCCGCCTGGCAGCGGTGTTTGCTACCTTCAGCCAGCAGCACTGTCCTCCTACTAATGAGGTGTTAATTAGCACAAATGAGTCAACCTCAGCAAAGCAGGCAGCTAGGGCGACAGGCACACCAAGCGCCGGGGAGTCGTCCAGGCACCAGAGCAGGGCAGTTTAGGAGTATGCCTGAAACTGGTGGGAAAACAAAGACACTGACACACACAAATATTTGCAAGTACTTTCTCTCAGGTGCTAAAAGCTGCCCACATTTTACAACACGCTTGTGTTTGCTTCCTGTGACTGCTGGCCACTCCTGCCCCATGCTGGCCCAGGGGCATGCAGCCCTGGGCCCACTACCACCTGAGAGGCTGGCGGCCCTGCTCCAACTCGGCCTCCATGTGGGCATCGTGCAGGGCCTTGAGGTGCAGAAGCAGCTGCTCCAGGTTCTCCCCAGTCAGTGCTGACAAGGCGATGACCCCCTGCCCGAGGCGGGCCTGGAGCTGCGGCAGGCGGGCTCTGGCCTGCGGGATATCAATCTTATTTGCGACAATCACATGGGACCTCTCAGACAGGCCTTCTTCGTACTTCTCTAGTTCATATTTTAAATCATCAATCTGAGTCCATGGCTCAGGTAAGGAAAGATCTACCACAAACAGGAAGAAGCGACATCGCTCAATATGCCTGAGGAAGCTGAGCCCCAGGCCCTTGTTCTGGTGTGCACCTCGGATGATGCCCGGGATGTCTGCCACTGCGGGAGGAAAGAGCTTAGCGTCAGGTCCAAGGTCATGTTTGGCTTCTCAATGCCACTCTCAACCTTGGGGTCAGGAGACTCCTCTCAGGGAGACCCCTTCTGGCCCAGATCTCATGTTCTACAGCTGTCCTTTCAAGGGACACCTGGAACTGAAGTCATTCGTTCTCTCCCAGGTGACTCAGCAGGCCAAGCGACATCAAGGCCCTGCAGCCCTCGGGTCTGCGACATCCTCTGGGATATCTGGGTGACAGGCACAGTGGATCAATCTAATGAGCAAGATTTACACATTCCTGTCTCCCAGGCTTCAAACATGGTTCAAAAATGGAGATGGCTCCCTACATTCTATGGCTAATTTGATTATGGATACAAATCACTATCGTGCACTTTGCAGATATAAAGTGCTGTACAAATAACCTTACCAGCAGGCTTGCTATTTTTAATGGGTACATTATCTTCTGGAAAAAAAGTTTTCCTCTTAAAATGGTACAGGAAAGGCTTTTTAAACCACATGCTGTCTGCATGACGGATGCCGCCCAGCTCCACAGAAGAGCGAGGAAGGCAAGAGGCAGCCCCTCTCCTCGGGCTCAGACTCCAGATCACAATTCCCAACTACAGAGATCAGATTTCCTGGCTGGGAGGGGAGGGGCTGATTTTGACAGAGAACAGACTCATTAAAATTGTTTCAATCAGGGAAAACAATGTCTCATTTTAAGTGGGAAGCTAAATTCAGGGGTTACATAATTGCTCTCCTGAATCACTGGGCCATTTAAACCCATCCTTTCGCAGGGTTTTGGAGGATCTACCTGCTACCTGTTGGTGGCCTTCATAGTGAACAATCCCCACGTGAGGATTCAAGGTGGTGAACGGGTAGGAAGCCACAGCAGGCTTTGCATTTGAAATGGCTCGAAGGAGAGACGATTTCCCTGCATTGGGGAAGCCAACCTAGAAGAGAAAAAGTAAAAGTGCTATGTGACCTCATGGAGGGACATGGCTGGCACAGAGAGAGACTGGGCTGGGAAGGGGAGTGTGCAGGCGCCTGCTTGTCAGCAGCATACACAGGGGATGAATGAAAATTGCTGTCCTCTCAAGGGAGCAGCATGCCCCACCAGCACGGACCCCCCACCTCAGACCTACCATCCCAGCATGCGCCACTGTCTTGAGTTCCAGGTAGAGGACCCGCTCCTGACCCGGTTGTCCAGGGGTGCAAGTTACAGGGGCACGGTTGTCATTGGCCAGAAAAAAGCGGTTTCCTTTTCCTCCTGCACCCCCCAGTGCAGCGATGTATTCGTCCCCTGGGTGAGACAGGTCAGCCACAACCTCACCTCCCTCTCTCACCAAGGTACCCATGGGAACCTGAAAAGCATCATCATCATGAAGTTCTGTAACCAGCCAGAAGGAGGAGGGTGGGACACTGCTAACTACTCTCCTCAGTCACTACCACAAAGAAAATGTCCCAGCCCTGAAGAGGTTTTACGGGCCTAGTCTTGTGCTCCATACTGCATAAATAAGCTGTCAGGGCAACACTTGCCTCTAGCACCAGGGGGCTGAGGCAGGAGGATTACAAGTTCAAGGGCAGCCTGGGCCACACAGTGAGGCCCTGTCACAACAGCAAACACCCGCCTGGACAATGGACTCTTTTGAAGTGTTTCTATAGTATCAGAATCAACCAAGCACCTGGGAACCAGACCTGTGTGAGCACACCACTCTCATCCAGACTTGGGAAGGGGGTATGTTCTTGGCTTCCTCTTTAGGGTCAGAAACAACATGGCACACCAGTGCATAGGAGTCTGTGTGGGGAGTGACTCCTACGACAGACCGCTGTCCACTTGCTGGCGCCTTCTGTTCCTACCCAGGTGCCGGTAGTCATCCAAGGACTCAGTGATAGGACCCATCCTCAGCTCACCTGGATGTAGAGGACGGCACCACCTCGTCCAGAGCAGTTTTTACTGCCACCATCTTCTCCACTGAATCCCTGATACCGGGACAGGACTGAGGACAAGGACTTCACTTGCCGGTCAACTAGAATGAGAACAGAATCTTCTGTGTGTTAAGACACAGCCAATACAGCTGTCAAGCAGAGAACAGCGGCCCCACACTTATTGCCCTTGCCCTCCCCCGGCCTGGGCATATGGCTGGCTCCCCACACTCTCCATTATCCTAACCAAAATAGAATATGACCTTTTTTAGACAGAATTTTATTATGCATCCTATTAGACCTGGCTGACCCGAAACTTGCAACAGGAAGGCATCACCATATGAAGCAAATATGACTATCATCAATTAAAAAAACAAAAACAAAAAAGACACCTAAGGGGCTAAAGGGATGGGCCAGAGATTAGGAACATTGGCTGCTCTACCAGAGGACCCAGGTTTGATGCTCAGCACCCAATGGCAGCTCACAACTGTCATAATACCAGTTCCAGGAGATCCAGTGACCTCTGTGGGGCACATATGTGTAGACACACAGACATACACTTAGGCATAGCATCCATACACACAAAATGAGAATAATAAAAGAAACCAGCAAACTTCAATATGCTATAAAGATGCTGCACCCAGCTCCCAGAGTACCCCACCTAGCATGTGCGCAGTAGAACCCAGGCCTCTGCTGTGCTGTCTGACCCTGTTACATGTACTGTTATCCAGAGTCACCTGCCTTAGTACACTGGTGATGAGCAGCCATATAATTCATAAAAATCCTATCTATACCTCAGGTGTGAATGCAAGCGCATGACAAGATAAGACAGCGGATGCTCCAACGACTACGTGAGGCTATTTTGCTGTCTCCTCCCCAGATGCTCCCAGGGCACATGCCTCTCAGGATGATATGGCCACCATTTCCTCCATCCCCGCCATCAGGGCCTCCGAACTCCTTGCGGGGCTCACTGTGGAAACAGCTCATGCCGGAGCCTCCGCTTCCTCCACGAACCAGCACTCTCCGGCGATCCACAAAATGTCTTTTCTACAGAGAATATAAGGCAACCCTGAAACCTTTCCAGGAGACACCCATACACGTGAGCACCCCCTTGGTACAGGCCCCTGTAGCAGCATCAGAGGTTAGCTGTGCTAACGTGGCCCTCACAGAGCCCTCCAAAGCCACTGGTGAGGCCCAGCTCCCAGAGGTCACCAGCACCTGAGGGCTGACGCAAATCACTGCCGACACAGTGGGTGTCTGGTATGGCAGGCACACTTCAAAAGGGAACTCAGAAATTCTAACCTGGAGAGCACAGCTTGTTTAGGAAATGTTTCCTGAACAAAGTGTCCTTCCAGCTTCTTTCAGGCAGAATTACATTGTTAAAACACCAGCTCTGTCTTTACCAGTGGAAAACGCTGCTGCTGAGGAGGGAATGAGGTGGAGTTCTTGGACAGGGCCCAGGCTCTAGCTATGAGGAAAGACAACTCTCCAGTGGTACCACCTGAGGGCTTGTGTGTGAGATGCAGGAAGGGAGACAGACCCTTCTCAGGAGGGCCTCTCTTTAGGCTCTTAATACAGTGAAAGAATAAGAACTAGCCAGCTGGGCTGGAGAGATGGTGCAGCAGTTAAGAGCACTTGCTGCTGTTGCAGAGAAACTGGTTCCAATTCCCAACACCCACATGGCTTACAAACATCTGTAACTCCAATTCCAGGGCAGCCAAAAGCCCTCTTCTGATTTTTGTAAGCAGCAGGTATGTTTGTGGCACACATACATGCATGCTGGCAAAACACTGACGTACACTGGTACACACCAGCTCATCCTTCAGCTGGAGCGCCTCCTCCTTTCCCAGCACTGGATTTTTAGAACATTTATTTATTTTATGTGTATATGTGTGTGTGCCTGACTATATGCATATGTACCATGTGTGTGTAACGCCTGTGCCAGATCCCTGGGAAATAGAATTACAGGCAGTTGTGAGCTACTCCGTGGGTGCTGGGAACCAAACCCAAGTCCTCTGCAAGAATAATAAATGCTCTCAACGACGACAGAGCCATTGCACCAGTCCCTAGGAGCGGGTCGTTTTTAAGGAAAAGAGACGCCCAGCCCGGCAGAGCTCAGCAGTACAGCATTCTCTCATATTTAAGGTCCTGGATTTGATGCCTTGCACCACAAAAATAAATAAAAAGTCTCCAGGGGCTGGAGAGATGGCTTAGCGGTTAAGAGCATTGCCTGCTCTTCCAAAGGTCCTGAGTTCAATCCCCAGCAACCACATGGTGGCTCACAACCATCTGTAATGAGGTCTGGCACCCTCTTTCGGCCTGCAGACATACACACAGACAGAATATTGTATACATAATAAATAAATAAATATTAAAAAAAAAAAGTCTCCAAAAAGAAACATACTAGGATTCCTCCCCAGCATGAGGAAACCAGGAGCTGCTACTTTGAAACGATGCAAGTTTGTGCTGTGCCAACAAAGACTCCACTTCACAGGAAAGATCACAGGCTGAACACCACAGGAAAGATTCAAAACAAGCACGAGTGGCCAGGAGGGGAGAACCCTGGAAATCTAGGTGCTGTGTCCCTCAGCTTGGCTGCCAAAGTTCTTTTCCCTAAGAATCATGGCTTTTTCTCAGCTGCTCACCTAGAGACCCTCCACTAGGAGGAAATGAGAGAGCCCGAATGTGTAACTTCTTTAGTCAAAGGTTCTGGCAAACAGAATAAAAACTTTCTGTAAGGGCTGAGGAGAGAGTCAGTAAAGAGCCTCCATGCAAGCATAACAGCCTGTGTTATTTCCCAGCGCCCACAGGAAAGTGCCAGTGTGGTGGCATGTGTTGTAATCCCCATGCTCCCCCAGAGCCTCATAAAAGTGCTGGCGTGGCCAGGGGTGGTGGCGCACACCTTTAATCCCAGCACTTGAGAGGCAGAGGCAGGTGGATCTCTATGAGTTCGAGGCCAGCCTGGTCTACAAAAGCTAGTTCTAGGACAGGCTCCAAAGCTACAGAGAAACCCTGTCTTGAAAAACAAAAACAAACGAGCAAAACAACAAAAACCCAAAAAACAAAAAACCCCAAAGCAATTTAAGTGCTGGTGTGGTGGCATGTATCTGTACAGCAGAGATAGGGGCTCTCTGAAGCTCACTGGCCAGCCAGTCGCTACAGCAAGACTGGAGAGCTCCAGGCCCATGAGAGACTTGACTCAAAGGAAGTAGATAGTGTTCCGGAGGATGACATAGAGATGTCCTCTGGCCTTCATATACACAGCGCCTGCACACACGCATGCACCTACATACATTAAACATTACCTGCCTAGCATGCAAAAGGCCTGGCTTCTATCCCTAATACCTTAAACCAACCAATCAGATCAGGCCTAACTCCACCAGACCTTGACTCTTCCAGGGAGGCTGCATTGCTGGCAAGGGTTTGGCACACAGGCCCCTCTTCAAGAGCTCCATGCACCTCTCAGTAGCACCATGAGGGCAAGTCATGGTGGGATAAAGAATGCAAAGGCTGGGCTGCAGAGACAGCTGAGAAGAGTACTTGCTGCTCTCCAGAAAGCCATGTTTGGATCACAGCACCCACACCAGGTAGAGCACAACTGCCTCTAACTCCAAGGGATCCTACCCTTTACTCTGACCTCCACGGGGAGGTGTGTGCGTGTGTGTGTGCGCACGTGCGCGCGCGCGCACACACACACACACACACACACACACACACACACGGGAGAACTCAAATGTGTCTTCCCTAGGCTGAGACTCACCAGTTTTTTCTCTGACAGCGGCTTCTTTCCGGGGGCCTCCCGGTGCTTAGCGTGGTCTTGAATGCCCAGAGAGAGCAGTCGAGATGATGCCTGCAGTGCATGGAGCTGGCAGGGCTTGAGGGCCGCCCACGTCGATGCAGCCCACTCTGAAACACCCGACACAGCGGAGGACCTCGCCAAGACAAGTCTGGTAGGTATCATGGCCCTAACAAAAGTCAGAAGGATCCAGTAAGACACTTGGGTTAACCATGAACTTCTGACAAGAGCTAGAGCAGAGCCTGGAATGTGGCAGGATCCACGTGGCAGAATGGCGTCAGGAAAAACAAGAAAACTGATGGCCTGAGTTGCTGATCCCAAAGTACAGGGGGTTTGTGATGCGCATCAGCCTGTCTGTACTCAGGCCAGGATCTGTGCACGCAGGATTTAGATAATTGAATCTCTTACAATGGTGAGTGAATCTCCCTAGAGAATGTAAGGTGCCTGCTTGTTGAGATTATTAAAAGGGAATCTAAACCTCAAGTCAGATTTCTCCAAAGTAAAAACAGCCATTTGTTGAATTGTTATTGAAGAGTGTGCTGTGCTCTTGGGCAGCTTAAAGCTGTTAAACAGGAACACAAGAACACTGGACAATGTCAGCACACACCCAGACAAATGTCACCTTTGCCAACTTTGCTGGGATGACCTAGGGAAGGTCACACGGCTGTTGACTCAGCCTCCTTGTCTGAAAGTGGAAAGGCTGGGCAAGGACAGGCCAACCCACACTGTGCACTGTGTGCACTGTGCTTCTGTCCTGCTGAGAGCACAATGAACGCATCTCGTGGTCTCGGTCCTCTGCTCCCCGGGGACACAGCTCCCATCCTTTCAATTTCCTGAGAGATGGGAGTGATGGCAGCATCTGACCCAAAGCCACTGAGCCCCAGTGACTTCTGCTCTAATGAGGTGCTGTGGGCTCCTGCACAGCTCCAGGGCTAGGACCAACTCCCACCACACACCCTGCACCAGGAACAGCAGCAGGGATGTAAAGGCATGCTTCCATGATAGCGCACCCACAAACCATTTGGGCACAGGAAAGCTGGGCTGCTGAATACACAGCATGCTGGGCCATACTCTGGCTCCACAGGGAGGGACACTCCAGTTCAAAGGCCTCTCTGTCTTACTATGTCGCAGGGACCTAGGGAGGCACCCTGATCCTTTACCCACCACCAGTTTATTAATTTAATACAGGCACATCTTCCTAGGTCAGTCCACGAGCTATTGGCAGTAGGGCCAGCAGCAGTTCATCCTGGAGTGTCAGGGGTCTCAACACCTTCCCATGTTCTCAGCCATGTCTTCCTCCAGCATAGCCCTGCAGACAGCCTCCTCCAGGAGCCCTGGGACCCACATCTAGAGGCTGTGTGACACTGCTGTCCCCTTTGATGGATACAGCTGGGAGGGTACAGGCACCCTGGCTTCTCCCTCACACTCCACTTACACTTCTAGTCAGGTCTGCACCTGTCTGCCTGCACACGCGCGCACACACACCTGCTGGAAACTAAAAGTTCACATAGTGTGGTGGCTTCAGTAAAAATGGCCCCATAGGCTTATAGGGAGTGTGGCACTACTGGGGGGTGTGTCCTTGTTGGAGGAAGTGTCACTGGGGGTGGACTGTGGCTCACTCTCTCTTCCTGCCGCCTGCTGATCCGAACGCAGAACTCTTAGCTCCTCTCCAGACCATGTCAGCCTGCATGCCACCATGCTTCCCACCATGAGGACAATGAACTAAACCTCTCGACTGTAAACCACCTGCAATCAATTAAATGCTTTCCTTTATAACAGTTGCTGTGGCCGTGGTGTCTCTTCAGAGCAATGGAGATCCTAACTAAGACACATCCACTTGACATGATGTCCCTTCGTAGCTACAGACTCCAACTGAGACACAGAGCCACTTCTGCGGTCCAGTATTGCCCAAAAGCTTTCTGTCTTGGTGACTTGCTTTCTCCTTATGGCTTTTCTTTATGTGTCCAGTACCAGCCTAGCTTCATGGCCCATTCCCTCCTCTCCCATGCTGGGCCGCCACTTATGGGGATACCCTTCTTCTCCTCTTACCCTTCTATTAAAGTTCCCCACCCCCCAAGACAGGGTTTCTCTACGTATAATTCTCTCCTGGAATTCACTCTGTAGACCAGGCTGGCCTCCAACTCAAAGGTTTTTTTTTTTAATTTATTACTATATTTAATAAGTGTGGGTGTCTCGCCTAAATGCATGTGCAGTACACGCATGTATTACATGTGTATCTAGTGCTTGTGGATGCAGAAGTGGGTTTTGGATCCCTTAGAATTGGAGTTCCAGATAGTCGTGAACTGCCAGGTGTGTCCTGGGACTGAACCCTGGTTTTCTGGAAGTGCACAGACATACTTTTAACCACTGAGCCCTCTGAAAAGTTTTTTGTTTTTGTTTTAATTTCTACCAATGCCAGGGACTGAACCCAAGGCCCACATACTCAAGGAAAATGCTCTACCCCTGAGCTATAAGCCCTGTCCAGGAAAGTATCTTTTTAAGTAAATTACTTTGGAATGACCAGACTTAGAGCGAGGTGACGAACACACTTCACATGTGGGGCTCTGAGACGCACAGTAGCTTGTGTCAAATGGACATTATTTCTTACTATTGTTTTCTGAGACAGGGTTTCTCTGTGTAGTCCTGACTGTCCTGGAACTCACTCTGTAGACCCAGCTGATCTCAGACTCAGTGATCTGCCTGCTTCTGCCTCCTGAGTGCTGAGACTAAAGGTGTGCACTACCACTGCCTGGCGACCAAATGGACAACAAACAACAATAACAGACAGCCCTACATCTCCTCAGAAACTACATTTTCCAGGAAACAACAGTCCCAAATTTCATACTTGGTGGTAAATTCCTGGAAAATGCTACTAAGAAATTACCCCAAATTTACACATACTAGATCACTACACAATCCACTTTACGAGGTCAGGGTAGCCCAGAACCAAAACCCAGGTTTCACAGAAAGTAAAATTAGAGGCCAGTAACCAGCAGGGTCTGGTGTGAGAGCACAAGGCCACCTCTGCTGCTGGGTCCCAGTTGGTGCGCTACGAATGCCTTAGCAAACAGGAGGGACAAGTGGCCGGGCCTAAGCATGCCACACTTTATGTGAAAGCATGAATGGTACCCGGGACTTAGGGGGAGGCAGGGATGCCCATGCTCACGCCTGCAAACTGGCACTTTGGATGCCGTGGGGCAAGGGATGGCTCACTGACGAAGAATGTACACCGCTCTTGCATGGACCCAGACTCAGTCCCAGCACCCGTGTCAGGAGGCCTAACCATTAGTGACCCCAACACCTTGTACTGGGCTCCAAGGAAATTTGCTCTTGGTGTATGCACAGACAGACAGACAGATACACATATCACTAAAAAAAGAGGGAGATGTAAGCCTGTGAATATGCGCAGGAGAGAAGACTGCACAGAAAACCAGGAAAGCTTACAAGACAATCTACAGGGTTGATTTAGAATGCCAAGTATTCTTATATGCCAGCAGCAAAAATTTGAAGTGAAAATTAAAAAACAAAACTGGCCAGGAAGTGGTAGTGCACACCTTTAAACCCAGCACTTAGGAGGCAGAGGCAGACGGATCTCTGTGAATGTGAGACCAGTCTGGTTTACAGAGTGAGTTCCAGGACAGCCAGGACTACACAGAGAAACCCTGTCTCAAAAAAGCCAATCAATAATAATAATAATAATAATAATAATAATAATAATAATAATAATAATAATAAAGCAATCCCCTTTACCCAGTGCCACATATGAAAAGCACTTGAAGGTAAATTAAAAGTACATTTCTAAAAACGTATTTTATGAGTGTTTTGTCCACATGTATGTGTGTGCACCACATGAACACCAAGTGCCTGAGGAGGTCAGAAGAGGGCATCAGATCTAGAACTGGAGCCCTGGATTCCTGTGAACCACTGTGTGTTTTGGGAATTGAATCTGGGTCCTCTGTAAGAGCAATAAATGTTCCTAACCACGGAATCACCTCTCCAGTCCACTTGGAGATAAACTTAATAATAAGCAAGCCAGATGTAGTAGCTCATGCCTGTCATCCCTAGCTCTCAGGAGCAGGACTTCCTGGAGTTTGAGGACAGCTAAGCTATGTAATGAGCTGCAGGCTCCAGGCAACAGAGCAAGACCCTATCTAAACACAAAACAGCCTGGTGGTATGCATGTCTAATCTTAGCAATTGAGAAGTGGAGGCAGTTCAAGACCAGCCTCAGTTACATAGTGTGAGGTCAGCCTGAGATACCTGAGACCTAGCTTTAAAAACCAATCCACCAATCAAACTAAACCGAGCAACCAGCAACCAAATATTCCAGACCCCTAGTGTACCACTTGCAGAATTCTGTTTTTTTTGTTTGTTTTTTTGTTTTGTTTTTCGAGACAGGGTTTCTCTGTAGCTTTGGAGCCTGTCCTGGAACTAGCTCTTGTAGACCAGGCTGGCCTCGAACTCACAGAGATCCGCCTGCCTCTGCCTCCCGAGTGCTGGGATTAAAGGCGTGCGCCACCGCCGCCCGGCAGAATTCTGTTTTTTTAAAAGTGGTTTCCAGGGATTAACTCATTCTGTCTACTTAAAAATTCTATAAAGCAATTTATTTTATTATCCCCATTTTACAGAGGAAGACACTAAAGCAAAGAACAGGAACGTAACTTATTGAGGTCCTAAGGTAGTGGATGAGAGGGGTGGGGTGGAGTAGAAACACATAGGTTAAAGGGAAAAGCAAAATTCCTGAATCTGCTGTGGGCACCTGTTGGCCACTAGCAGCTAAATCTGCAAGGCACAGGCTGCCCACCATCCCAGCACTGGCGTAGCCAAACCCAAAGGTCAGGAACAGCTGCAAAGGCACCTGGAATCGGGCCTGCTTTGGTGTACTGGTTTGGTTTTGGGACTAGGTCTCACCATATAGCCCCTGCTGGCCTGGAATTCACAGAGAACTGCTTGCCTTTGCCACCAAGCGCTGAGACCAAACGTGTGCCACCACAGCCCACTCCTTTCCAAATTCCCAGTCTGCGTGCAGACTCTGAGTGATGTGGACCCTGCCAGGGAGTAAAGTCAATCTTCTTCCCATTGCTGTTCAGCCTCTAATTGTGTTCCTAATGCTATTTCTGCACCGTCTCATCCAGTGTCTACTAGCCACCTGGGACTGGCAAAGTTAAAATCGAATAAAACGGGGCTGGGGAGATGACTCAGTGAACAAGAATCCTTGCGGGGTAAGCATAAGGACTTGAGTTGGGATTTGTTCGTTTACACAGCTGGGGTGGCTGTGCACCTATAATCCACATGTATGGCAGGGGCCATGCACCTATAATCCACATGCATGGCAGGGAGCCTGGAATAGGACAATCCAAGGGGCTGCCTGGCCAGCTCCAGAGTCAGGGAGAAACCTGGTCTCAAGAGAACAAGGCAGAGAGTGACAGAGCAGGACACCTAATGTCCTCCTGCCCACACAGGTGCACATGTGTGTACAACGGCACACTCACATGCATGAGCATGAACTCTCACAGAAAGAGTAAATAAAATCTAAGATCCTAGTTCTTCAGTGCCACAGGCCACTCAGGGCTATACCAGGCAACAAAGCCCAGGACACTGCCATGGTAGACAGCCTTAGTGGGCGGGGTCTACCCGGAGCACACTGCAGAGGGAGCCTAGAACAGTGTGCTCTCTTCCCTTCTAACAGTGCCTCAGCTGGGCCTGAGGCCTGACAGCCAGATACTTTAAGGCTATATACAGCAGGGCTTTCACAAACAAGGAGAACGGACTGACAGTGTGAAGGGTTTCACACAGGCATAGTTCACGGCTGCTATCCAGGATGCTGAGTTCCTGGCTACTGTCCACAAAAGGTATCGCCAGGCATCTTCTGTACTGATTTTACACTGTATTGATTGAATTTATTGTGTAGCTGGGATTAGAAACATGTCACAATATCTCCATTGAGGAAAAAGAGCATCCTGGGAAAGGGGATATAGTTCCATTAGTAGAATGCTTGCTGGTCTAGCATGTACAAAGCCCTGGGATTGATCCCTAGAGCCACATGAACCAGGTATGCCAGGCCAACACTTACCCGTGTTCTCAGCACCCAGGAGAGTAGGAAGATGAGAAATTCAAGGTCATCCTTTATTGCAGTCAGGTAGCCAGAGACGTGAAAACCTGAGAGAGGAGAGAGAGAGAGAGAGAGAGAGAAGCACCTGAGAAACATTTCCATTTCTTGTGTTGTTCTTTCATAGGATAATCACCTGAAGCATGGCATACGCTTACCCAACATTTATCCTTCAACTTGGTTCATAGTACTTAAACAGTTAGCTAACTTAATTCTAAGCATTTTATTTCCATTTTGCTGGAGAATATTAAATCCCACGGGGGCGTTACTGTTTCTGCGTATACACTGTTACACTTCATTACATATATTTGTGATCTACTTCACTTTTCATGTGGAAAATGTTTAGAAACTGGATTATTTTGTCACTTGACAACGCACATTACATTTTCTTTTTCACTTAATTACACGTCAGTCACAGGAGGAAAAAAAAAGTGTCCCTGCTGTGTGTGGTGGCATATGCTTTTAATCCCAGCACTCGAAGCCAGACAGGCATCTCTTGAGTTCCGGGCCAGCCAGGGTTACACAGGGAGAGCTTGTCTCAAAAACAAAATAAAGCCATGTGTTCCTTCCAACAACGCTGCTGTCTGGAGCTTGCCCTAAGGAGTCTTGTGGGGCTTTTCATTAGAGCAGACTGGAGGGACAACTGCCTCCTCCCCCAGCACTCAAGGTCGCCAGGAGGGAAAACCTTTCCTGCGCCAGCAGGGAAGCCCCTGACAGCTCCGGAACAACTGTTCCCTAGTCTAGTCCTTCAGGCTCCTGTGTAGGAACAAACTCTGGCCGAGTACCAGCACAGATGCATCTCTATCGGTCCTCAGTGAGCAGAATCTTCTTTACCTGATTTAAAAAAAAAAAAAAAATGCTCGCACAAAGCAACAGAGGCTGGGATTCAGGATAAGTCAACTGCCGGAGGGAGGCAGCACACTGCAGCGCCCGCATCTTACAAGCGAGTCTCGACCCGGGGAGCGCATCCATAAACGCTTTCCAAAAGACTGGGCGAGGGGCAGTTTCTGCCACTGCTTTCTGTTCACGGTTTCAGTATGCAGCCTAGCCTGGCCTCGAACTCTTGGAAACCCTCCGGCCTCGGCTTCCGACATGCGCCACCACACTCTAAGGGAAAGGGCACATCTTCAGAAACCAACATTGTGGCGCTCGGAGTGGACCGGCCATCCCCACCAGAGCGTTGGCCGGGGAACACAGACCTCCCCGCCCAGCCAGCCCTCAGTCTCAGAACACACACCGGGAAAAACTCCACGCTCGCACCCACCGGCTCCGGGCTGCTACGCCGTCCGGCCGCGCGACTGCTTCCGGGTCGAGCTCCGACCGCGGCTGCGCGATGCATCAGCGCGCAGACGCAGAAAGCGCCGCCGCCCCCACGCATGCGTCCCTCTGCGGGCGCCGACCGGCGGCTTCCGATCGTGTCTGCAGCTCCACCATTCAGGTTAGGCCAGAGGCAGAAGAATCGCCGTGAATTCCAGGAACAAAAGCCAGTGTGGGGAGCACGCCTTTAATTCTAGCCTCTGGGTTTGAGGCAGCCAGGGATACACGGTAGAGTCTGTATCAAAACCAACCAAACAAAAAGGGTCTAAACGAGAGAGGGTGCTGCGTTCACAAATAACAAGGCGGATTTAACCTGCTCGATAAACAGAAATGAAGTAGTGGCTAAAAAATGTTTTAATGGAAACGGAAAGTCCTCTTTTTACAATTGCGAATGGACGCTCGTTACTGAAGCCCAGGTCTGAAAACCGGCACGACAGGGAGAGGGAGACACTTCTTCCCGGTCCACGGCCTCTGCAGACATGGCCAGTCCCCCATTGTGCTGTGCTCTGCTTCTGGAAAGGCGTCCATCCCACCATAGCCCCCGACGCGGGGCTTCTGCCAAGCACATCTGAAAGCCTCAGTCATCACTGGTCAAGTTCACCAAGTGTGGGATGGGTGCGCTGGGAAACAGGAGGAAGAATGAGCAGCGATTCCCAAATCTCCCACTTCACCTTTTCTGGCCTTCGGTAGGAAGAGTCATTAAAAAAAACTGCACAGTCAACCACATCTGCATGAATGGTTCATTTCGGCTAGGACTCCCCGAACATTTGCGTTACAGAAAAAAAAAAAGCTGTAATACAGTCAATGAAAAAGAACTGGCATTACTGTTCCCCACAAATTACATAAAAATGAACAAAACATTAAATAAACATTATTATTAATCATTAAATATATTAACACCAAAAATCATGTATAAATTAGGAAAATAAATGTACAAACTATTTCACAAAGTGCTTTTAAAAAATATATACACAACATTCAAGAAATTCTTAATGTAAGACATTTCAGATTGAAGTTTTGGGGTGATACATTTTTTAAGTGTCCTTTTCTTTCAAAAAGTATTAACACAGCACTTGCACACACACACATACTAATACAGCCATTAACATACATACAAATACAGCACTTAACACACACGCTCACACACACACGCAAACATACATGCACACACACATAGAAGGCATATTCCCAGATTGGCAAGGAATAAAAACCATTTTCACAGTTACTTAAAATGTTTTGACATTTTCAATGGGAAATTTTAGGCCCCAATTGCGCTTGTAGACGAGTTTTATAAAAATTGCCAGAAAAGAAAGGAGCAAAAGAGATGACTCCCTAAAATGAAGTTGCCAAATACTTGTGTCACTTAGCAATCAGAAACTCGTTTCTGTAGAGTTAATACCGTCACACAGCCAGCCTTGCCTGTATTAAGGGATTCCTACACCCTAAGCCTACGAGACACATCTGCCCACGCTTGTTGGTGTCAGCCCCACAGGAGAGGGAGAATGTTCTAGACTAGGACTGCAGCCAACAGTCCAGTCCTTCAGTCTTCATCTTAAGTGAAACAGTCCTTGCTCTGTACTTCCCAGGAAGGCTGTCAAGATTAATTCAAGTAAAACCCACAAAAGTGCCTTGTAAATCCTCACCCACTGAGCTACCGGTAAGTTTTATGTTTTGAAAACTATCAACTGAACCACCAGGTGTGCATGCCTGTAAACTCAGTAACTGGGAAGCGGAGGCAGGAGGATCATAAACTCAAGGTCAGCCTTAGTCGTGCAGTGAGCCTGGGCTATGTAAGACCTTGTCTAAAAATACAAATAAAACAAAAGCATCATACTGGATAGGCCCGATGCATGAGGCCCTGGATGCTGTGTGTGTGTGTGTGTGTGTGTGTATTTGTATCTTCTTGGTAGTTCTTAGGAATACACTAGCACTTATCTTGAAGGTTTTTCCCCTTTTCATAGTAACATGATTATTATCCAAATAAAGGCTGAGAGATGCCAGTGCTACATTATATGTGGTATTTTCCTTTGACCATAACTTTCCAAAAAGGCCGTTTCTCATGTTTTGCACAGAATTAAAATGAGATTGAACATCCTACGGATGTAAAGAAAAAAAGAAAAAGGAAAATCACTCAAATTTCACTATATAAAATGTGTACTTTTCATTTAAAAGAATGTTAATAAAACTATTTAGACTCGTTAAATATACGGTGTGGATTTCAGATTTCTACTTGCTTGGCCATCTGAACTTTGAGGTCCTGAAGAAGTTACAAACTCTTGCCAACTTCTTGTAAAATTTAGCGTCAGTGCTTTGAATTCTCCCCAAGTTTAGGACAGGGCACACTCTTGAAATGACATTAAATAAACAACACAACCGGTAGACAGTGAGCCTTGCTCTTCAGAACACTGCCCTCCCTCGGACAGGTCACCCTCACACTGCCCTCAAGGACACTGATCCCTCTTCATTGTTTAAAGACATAGGAGTGGAGAGACACAGGCAATGGGCAAGTTCTAGAAAGGATAGCTCACTGTCTTTCCACACGAAGCACAGTTTCTTTGTTACAAGGACACACAAAACTAGCCCAAGACGCAGGTGGTATCCCCAAGTCCTATCTAGGCACAGGGAGAGATGGCCACCCAGGGTTGTATGTGTGTCAAGCTAAGGGCAGTCAAGTAAAGAAACACTTACAGTCCACTTTGCAACAATGGTGTGAGGAGCACACCGGTCTGTTCACAGTAACATGGATCATGGTACCTTTTAGATATTGTCTCATCACTGGGCACAGAACGTGTGATGACAGCATGACCCCCAGAGCTAGCTAAGAACATTGAGGAGGGGGTGAGGGACAAAAACAGGACAACCTCTCCATTGTATCGCTATACAATACTTTACACAGCACCAAATATGTCACACCATCGCAGCCAGTAGTGCACGCTTAGCATCATACCCAGCATGGAATCAGCCTGCGTCACATGCAGACATGGCACTGGGCGCAGGGTAACCAACATGTCATGACTCATCAGAACTGCCACTGGCTTGTCCAGAACGTACTGCTGTGAAGGGTCCAAAGACAACGCTCGTCCCTTATTGCTGGTAATTTCCATACTGGCCCTAAAAGAGAACAAGGCGAAGATTACACATCTTCAGTCCTGAGTGGTAGGATGTACACAGCCAGAACCCTGGATCACAGGTGGGAAGTGATTGCAGAAGCTAGCTAGCTAATAGTCCGCCCAAATCCACAAAGTGAGAGGTAGCTCTGCTCCAATCCAAAAGTATCATGACTTGGTTGTTTTGTTTTTGTTTTTGTTTCTTGAGACAGGGCTTCTCTGTACACAGGCTGTCCTGAACTCTGGAGACCTGGCTGGCCTTGAACCCGCAGAGATCTACACCTCTGCCTTGGATGCATGTGCCACCACTGTGTGCCAACACCACGGCAACCCTGCCAGACATATCAGCTTTTAGCCTGACTGTCACTCCCTCACCTTATTCTCTAGCTGCTTATTGACCTGATTTGTTTTCATCAGCTTTACTGAGAGGCAGGTGCTGGAGGACAACCCTTCTGTATGTTGGGAATGTATGTTGCTCTCATCGGCTGATAATAAACCTGCTTTGGCCTACAGCGAGGTAGGAAAGCCAAACTGAATACAGGGAGAAAGACGGGCCGAGTTTAAGGGGATGCAAGCCAGCCTGGTAAAAGCCACGGCCACGTTGCAATACACAGATTAATGAAAATGGGTGTGGAGGCCCCAAAATGTGAGCCTATTCCACCTGGTCTGAAGGTCAGAGAGTTTGAGCTTATTCAAAGTTCTTAACAAGTATAGCTACACACCCTGACCTAGGATATAGTTACTTGGTGTTTTGGACATTAAGATAGCCCATAGAGGTGTATCCTCTCTACCCTGATCAAAGGTCAGAGAATTTAAGCATACTTCTGCTCCTTCTTTTGAAATAGGAGGTTTAGCCTTAGGGTACCTGGTCTGGGGGTGGTTCACTGCCTAAATAATAGAATATTTTTCTCAAGAATTAATGGCTTGATGTCTCACGTATTGGAGCAAGTAACTGTTCTGGTTGTCCACTGTATTATGTTAAAGCAGTCTTTTGCCTTCTTCCCCCTTTTGTATTGGGCTATAAAAGTGTGGAGGGAAAAAACATAGGCAAATTCAGCACTCAGAACTTAATATTCAAGAGGCACTGAGTGGCCCTCCCGATACTATCCTATGTCTTTGTGTTTCTTTCTTATCTCTGTTCCTCCTACCTAAGGTTTCTAATCCTCACGCCCCTACCCTGGAACCCCTACCCTGGAACCTAAGAACCCGCCGTGGCTAGGAGCCTAGCAAAAGTCACCCTAAAAAGGTGGCTCCCACAAATGGGTTAATTTAAATGTAAGAGCTAGCTAGTAATAAGTCTGAACTACAGGCCAAACATCCTGTAATTAATATTAAGCCTCTGAGTGATTATTATAAGTGGCTGCGGGACAGAGCAGGACAGAGAAGCCTTCCTCCGTTTAGAGGTAGGGCCTGTGAAGACAGCAATGTGCCCTCAGCAATGCACTGGGCTCTCTTGAGAGGTAGGGCCTGGCTATGTGCCTTACCAGACATCATGCTGACCCTCCAGGAAAGGACCCCCTGTGCCCTGGGCTCCTTCGAGTGACTGGCGGAACAGCAGGGCTGGTGCCAACACCAGCTTCACTCTTAGGAAACAGCTTAGAGTGAGCTGGTTAACAGGGTCAGTCAATGCATAATCTGAATACAGCATGGCTGCAGGCTTGGAAGCTAAAAGAATACTGCACCCCGGGGAGGAGTCTCCTGGGAGACGCTGTTCTTCGGGACACAGGCACTCAGCACATCCCAGCTTCCTTTCTCCACAGAGCCCACAGTGAAGAATCTGGCAGAGACAATCTGACAGGTCACCGGCGCCTGTACCCAGGTAGGTGAAGCAGAGGGCACAGCAAGCGGCACCTCTGTATAGAGTGAGTCTAACCCAGTGCCCTCAGGCCAGCTAGTTCTTCCTGCAGGGATATATGGTGTTGCATGGACCTATTTCTGATCTTCAAAACTGGGGAATCGTGGGGAGTGGCGTGCATCTATGGGTAGTGGCTGGGGACACTAGAAAACACGAAACACACACAACTGCTCCCTGTACTTGCCTAGGCCCATCAGCCAACCGACTGGGTTGGCACCTTGAGACCCACAGCTAAAACTCTTTGGTTTGTTTTCTGTATCCCACCCAGACAGGGTTTCTCTGTGAAGCCCTGGCTATCCTGGAACTCACTCTGTAGACCAGGCTGGCCCTGAACTCACAGAGATCCACTTGCCTCTGCCTCCTTGAGTGCAGGGATTAAAGGTGCATACCACCACCACCCGGCTCTACAGCTAAAAGTCTCACAGGCTGCATTAAAGGTCTGAAGTGAGGACACATTCCCCTGAGAGGTCCTGCTGCGTCTCAGCCTATAACTAAGTTAGCATGCTACTTGTTGGTCCGCAAATTCTTGAGATATTCTTTCTTTGGCCTCTGGGAAAGAAGTATCTCTGTCATCAAGACCACCTTGGCAACTCTAGCCCCACAGTGGTTGTGCACCGCCGCTGTCCTGGAAGCCAGCTGGTACCACCTGTCATTGCTTGGGACCATGAGAGAGATCCTTGTCATGCCTCACTCGACACTTGGCAGACAGCACTTCCAGAAACATCCAGAAAGCTTGCCTGCTCATAGCCGTAAGGTCGCTGCTGCTGGGCAGAAGGTCCTGTCTGCGACGCTCTGTAGCTTCCATACTGCTGGCCTTGTCCTTGCTGGTAGCCTGAGTACTGTGAGGGAGCTCCCTGGGCAGGGCCTGTGAAGACAGCAGAGGCTAAGCGGCCAGCCATGACCGGGTCGTCATGCTTGTGAACACCCAGATACCAGGCACCTGTCCCTCGGTGGTCGGGCAGAATGCCATCTCTGAGAGTTCTGTGAGGAACTAGGACTGTGCTCATACACATGTGGGGCAATGAGGTCTGTCACTAGCACACTGGGCCTGCCACCTTGCAGAAGAGGGTAAGGGGCTTCTCCAGAACCATCTGGGGTCAGTTATGGTGAACACAGCAAAGCACAACATTAAATGGAACAAGGGAAACTCGGAGGCCGAAAAGAAATGTCTGATCGGCGGATCTCTGTGAGTTCGAGGCCAGCCTGGTCTACAAGAGCTAGTTCCAGGACAGGCTCCAAAGCTACAGAGAAACCCTGTCTCGAAAAACCAAAAAAAAAAAAAAAAAAAAAAAAAATAAATAAATAAATAAATAAAATAAAAAAAGAAATGTCTGATCCTGTGAAAACTAAGTTGCAGGCTCAGGAAAGGATAAAGTACAGCACCTGCTTAGTTATCATCTGTGTATGCATGTGTGATGCTGAGGACAGAACACAGATCATCACAGATGGCAGTACTCCACCACGGAACCACGGTCCAGCCCCTATGATCACTAGGCAGGGCTTGCAATGCTACAGGCTATGGCCTGTATGTAAGCTATTGCTCAATGCTGTTTTCCTTTCTCCTGCATACCACATGCATTAAGCAGAAGCCAGAAGAGAGGAATCAGATCTCCCCCTGGGACTGGAGTTTCAGTCAACTGGGAGCTACCATTTGGGTGCTGAGAATCAAATACAGGTCCTCTGCAAGAGAAGTAAGTGTTCTTAACAACCAAGCCAGCTCTTCAGGCCCCAATCCTGGCTTCTGAATTGAAACCACTGAACTGGGTAACTGATGATCTTAGATACGGGGGAGGCGTGTGGTGATATTTTATTTGTGTTTTAACAAATAAAGCTTGCCTGAAGATCAGAGAAGCAGAGCAGCAGCCACTAGTTCTCTACCAATTCCTCTCTCTACCAATTCCTCAGACCGAATGGGGGATCCTGTCTCTACGAAACCTCAGACTGAATCCCGAGCTCCTGTCTGCTCCCGGCTTATATTCCTCTCTCTGCCCAGCCTTATCAATTCCCGTCTCCATTTCCCCAGTGCTGGGATTAAAGGTGTGAGCCACCACCACCTGGTTCTGTTTCTCTTTGAGACTGGGTCAATCTTGTGTGTCCCGGGTGGCCTTGAACTCACAGAGATCTGTCTGCCTCTGTCTCCTAAGTGCTGGAATTAAAAGTGTGTGCCCCCAGCGCCTGGCCTCTAATGTGGCTTGATCCACACTCTGATCTTTAGGCAAGCTTTATTTGTTATAGGACAAATAAAATATCATCACAGAGGCAGAGTGCTAACTACATGGGAACTCTGCACAATCCCCCAACCTACCCAGAAACCAGCATCTATGCCGAAATAAGCTTACTAAAGATCTGCCTAAATGACAGCATTACAATGTGCGCAGTCCTCTTACCATAGCCCTGCTGCTGTCCGGGGTAGCTCTGTTGGTTGGGGTACTGCTGCTGGGAGTATGTCTGCTGCTGCGCTGAGCCCTGCTGGTAACCAGTCTGCTGCTGACTGTACTGGGAGTTTCCTGGGGGAAGAAGAGGGTACAGTCTTATTTCTGGGCACAGGACAAGCGAGCAGTTATGGAACCCTTGCACCGTGTCTCCAGAGGTAGCGTGTTTCCACAACGGCTCAAATAGCATAGGACATTTTTGTCTTATTATGTTACAAACACAAATGAGAAGCCAGACAATACAAAATGGGCGGGTGGCTGCTGAGACAGAGGCTGTGCCCCCAACTGTCAAGTTCTGCTCCACAGAACAACTCAGGAGACACACCGAGTGTGCCTACGAAGGTCTTTCTTGAAAAGCTTAAGTGAATATGGGTGGCACCATGTCGTGGACTGGGGTCCCAGACCGGATAAAGAGGAGAAGTGAGCTGAGCACCAGCATTTGGGGTTTTTTCCACTTCCGGACGCAGCTGCAATGTGACCAGCTGCCTCAGGCTCCTTCTACCCTGGACTGTACCACATACAGACTGAGCAAAATAAAGCCCTTCCAGAAGTTGCCTTTGTCAAGGGTTTTGTCCCGGCAACAAGGAAAATAGAACAGCCCCAGAGGCAACCTTCAGTTCCTAAGACATGACTGTGACCTTAATCAGAAGCAAGACCTTCTGTGGATGCGAGAGAAATGTGAGCAGACGCAGAGGCCACAAGATGATGCAGGTGGAGAGAGGAACAGGTTTATCCAGCCTGAGACACAGCTAGACTGATGGCAGCAGCAAGTGCTGGAGAAGGCTGGGGCAGACCTGCCCTGAGCTGGCAGAAAGTGGGTCTACAGACACCTTGGCCTCAGATCCTAGCCCTCCAGAGCTTGTGTGTGTGTGTGTGTGTGTGTGTGTCCTGTGGGTCTGCAGACACCTGGCCTCAGATCTCAGCCCTCCAGAGCTAGTGTGTGTGTGCGCTTGCGTGTGAGGCCTGATGCTGAGCTGGGGGGAGGAAGGCCTGATGCTTCAAGCTGCCCTGCTGGCAACTCCATCACTGTAGCCCTGGGATGATGGACACCAAGCAAGTCAATTATTAAGAAATATTTCGGGAGAGATGACTTAGAGGCTTAAGAGTACTTGGCTGCTTCCTCAGGAAACGTAAGTTTGGTTCCCAGAACACCATTAGGTTGTTCACAACCACCTGTAACTCCAACTCCAGGGCACATAACACCCTCTTCTGGGTGTATCAGTGCATACACACAAACATTAATAAAGGACAGAAATACATCTTTTTTTTTTAAGTTAATGTGTATGTGACATCTGCTAAGGCCTGTAAATCCAGGACTCTCGACCTGCTTAGGACCTGTGTCTCTCATCTCACTTCCACATTCTGTGGCATCCATTGGTGATGCGGGTCAGCCAGGATGGGCAGATTTACACCAGAGATGGACAAATTCTGCAAAGGAAGGCTTTCTGCTCAGAGCCACACAGCAACACACAGCCAGCCCTCTCCCCATTCCCACAGCATCACCAAGGGTCTCTACAAGTTGGGACCACAAGCCCCTTACAAAAGATGCAATCTTATTGGCTCACAGGCCGCTCAGCTGGAAGGATGGCAGCGTCTGTCACCCAGCAACACCCTCAACATGGTCAGACAAACCCTGTCCGTTCCCCAAACACAAAAGTGAGGCTGAGTTCAGTGCATAGCCTGGCAAACCCAGGCTCACAAACTGACACCAGCTGTCTCTTACCCATCCATTGACACCTGGCTTTTATCATCAGTGACTGGGTGAGACTTGCTGGAGGCCAGCACTGCTAGCTCTGGGAGTGTGTTTATACACTGGGGCACAGCATGGGTCCCCACCATGCTCCTTACCCCCCTCATAGTAGTGCTGTGTGGAATCCTCAAACGAGCGGTCGTAGCTCTGCTCTGTATAAGACGATTGCTGGTAGGCGTAGTCACCGTGGCCTGCAAGAGACAGGTGACTTACTGTTGCTGGAAATGTCTCCCTGCCTAGGTCTGCAGCACTGACTTCAGGCCAGGAGATGAGGCACAACTGGTTGAGTCTATCTCTCTAAGCCCCTTTGTTCTGTCTGTCTGTCTGTCTCTTTCTCAAATGCAGACATCATTCTCACTGTGAGGCTGCTCCAAGTTGTGGAGAGAACCAAGCCTTCTTGACAGCACCTGCTGCTCTCTCCTGCATCTGTCCAACTCTTGGGGCTTCCAGAGAGTGGTGCTGTGACCATGAAAAGGTCTTTGGGACAAGCCGCCATCTGATACCAGGCATCACGGCTAGCTACAGGCTTGTCTCAGCCACCTACCCTGCTCTTATTCCCCAACATACCCTGCCTCATGCTTACATCAGAGACCTCCATTGTTATCTCTCAAAATGCATATTTAGGATAGACATTTATTGAGACAGAGTCTCCTGATGTAGCCCACGCTGGCTTCAAATTCTTAATCCTCCTGCTTCCGTCATCCAAGAAGCTGGCGTTACATACCCAGTCTTTAGGATTACTTTAAATGCCACTTCCACAAATCCTCTTAAAGGGGACAACCTGCAGAAGTGAGGGCAGGAGGCTGGACATGGGACCCACCATGTTAAACACACCTGTCAGTGCTGGGTGGCTCTAGCCAGCTCAGACTCCTACACCTTCTGGGAAAGGGAAGCAGAGAAAACCCAAGGGCATGGACAGTGTCCTATGTGGAAGGTTTTCTTGTGGGAGACTAGCCTCAGTCATGCCCCAGAGTGCTCAAGCTGAGGGGGCTCAGGGTGCTTTGCTGGCAGGACACGAGGCTGGGTCTGAAGGGCGGATGAACAAGGAGTGGTCAGGAGCATGCCTTACCGTCTGGGTAGTACTGCTGACTCATGGGCTCTGCAGCTCCCTGGCTGTGGCTATACTGTTCGCTGTAGTACTCCTCCTGGCCGAGGTACTGCTGGGAAGAGCCTGTGGGGATGTGACCAGACACTCAGGACAAGGACACTGGGCGAACGAGACAGGCTCACACACCTGGTTCAGCAGCAAAGCCATGCTAAGTCAGCTTTGCCCATGGGAGGAACACACCCAGGACCATTCAAACACCAATCCTCCCTTTCCTATTAACCCAGCTGCCCAAACACTGTGGAACTGAAACAACCACCATCTGTCCCTTCAGCCCAAGACATCTGCTCCCTGGGTCCCCACTGCACCTATAGGCCCAGCGTCCTTGCTCATGCCAGGGACAGACATTATGGCCCACGTGGGGCAGACCACTGGCTCTTTACCATGGGCTGGAGTAGGCCTTGGCCTTACCTTGCTGGGAGGGTCGGTAGGGTGCCATGGGCCGCTGTCCCATCATGCTGCTCCCTTGGCCACCCTGGCCCATCATGGCAATGGGCGCCTGGCCCTGGTAATGCTGGCTCCCGCCCTGTGCTGAGTTGTAGTGAGATGTGGCTGCCTGCTGGTGCATCATGGAGACTGCGTGACAGGACAGAGACCCCAAAATAAGCCTGAGAAAGCGCTAGGGTGTATGGGGAAGGGGGGCTGTGTCCCCTGCAAACCCGACTCTCTCCTAATGCTTCTCTGTCACCACTTCCCAAGCTCATGTAAGATGGCACCTCCGATTCCAAGTCATACCTCTAACAATGTGAGTTGCAGCCAAGCCCTGGCACAAGGTCGGGCCTCAGCTGTTAGCACTAATGTTTGGGTAACATAGGAAAGGTCACTGGGCAAGAAGAGGGTCCTCAGGCCCACGGCTCCTAACCACAGAAACTACAGTCCTTCCTTCCTTGTCCCCAGGGCTTGTCTTGAAGCAGGTCAGTGTCCTCTTTCCATTTCTTGAGCAGCAGCCATTCAGCCACTGTGGACTGCACCCGCCTGTTTGCTGGCTTCTCTACATGCTGCTCAGAACTCACTGGAACAGCACTGGCCAACAGAAACAGGACAAGAGCCATTTATTTTAAAGTCTGCAGTTAGTCAGGCCTGGTGGAGCAATCTGTCTCCCTAGCTACTCGGGGGATGGAGGAAAGAAGATTCCAAGTTCAAGACCAGCCATGGCAATTTAGTGAGGGGCTGGAGCTCACCAGAGTCCTTGCCTTACATGCATGAGGCCCGGTTTAGTCCCCAGCACTGGGAAAAGAAAAGAAAAAAAAAAGCTTCTGGTATTATGCTGGAAAAAAATAAAATAAAATAAGTCAGGCAGCGGTGACACACGTCTTTAATCCCAGCACTTGGGAGGCAGAGGCAGGTGGATCTCTGTGAGTTTGAGGCCAGCCTGGTGTATAGAGCCAAGTTTCAGGACAGCCAGGACTATACAGAGAAACCTTACCTAAAAACAAAAAAACAAAAACAAACAAACAAACAAAAAAGGTGAAGCGATCTTCAATAAACATTATGACAATGTGTCTGCAAAACAAATCTACAGCGCTATGATCACAGAGGACACGGGAGACACTCCATCTTGTTTTGTAATGCTCCTCTGACACCTGTCTCTGACGCTCGGGGAACATCTGGATTGGGACCTGCCCTTTCCCAGGTACTTCCTGATCTCACCATCAGCACCCACCATCAGGACAGCCCCCAATCCCGGTCCCTGCTCTGCTGAAAGGCCGGAACCTTCAGTTAAGTATTTGTGACCCTTCATCTTTTATACTTTTGGCCTTTGCCCGGGGTTCCCTGCGTGGGGAACCACTATACCTCACCTGAGACCAGTGTTTATCCAAGTCCCACAGCCAATGGGACTTGGAATTCCTAAGGCCTCTGAGAAACCACTCAGGGCGAGTCACTGTGTATCCACCAACCCGGCCTTGTGGAAACGCCTAGGGAAGAACCACAGCACCACCAGGAGGGCTGCCCCTTAGGGTCACACAGACAAGCTGCCCGAGTTTGCCAAGGTTTAGGAGCTGACCAGAAGTGTGAACCAGTACCTGGGTTCGACTGCATGTTGATGTTGGTCCGAGACACATAGTTGCTGATAGCACCTTGCCCTTGCATGGGGACACTCTGCGAGGTGGGTCCCGAGTGGCTGTAGCCAGGCCCAGTCCCATGGCCACTGCCTGACATGCTCATGGAGGTTGTGGGCAGTGTGCTCTGAGCCGTCTGCTGCATGGACACATGGTTTGGACCTGCCAGGAAGGGTAGGAGACAGCGTGTCAGGCACTGGAAGCCAGGTATCCACTTCAAGGTAAAGCCATCCAAGTTCCCTTCAGACGGTTTTGAGCAGGAAGGTTAATCCCTGGTCAGTAACAACAAGGAAGGAAGTGATTTACGCACAGACACATAGCATTGTGTCACGGTTACTGAGATTCCCCCAGTTGTTATTAGTCCTTATGCTGCAGTAATAGCAGCACCACCACATCTTCACTCTAGGGGACCCGTGCAGAAGCACACGTCTGTACACTAAGTGGAGAGAGTCAAGTGGAACTGGGCACACGAAGTCAGCTTCATGCCCTCTGCACATACACGCAGGCTTAGCAGAGTACCCGTGGCCAGGACGGTGGGAGAGAGATGGGCACAAGACAGGCCAGGACGGCACTGTACCCAGCTCTGCTGGGTGTAGGCTGATCCTGCAGCCGGTTAGTCGCCTACGGCTGGCTACCTTGGTGACATCGCTGCAGCAAACCTCCTCACCGTTACCGATCTGGCCCTGCATAAGGGAAGCAGGGGGCAGGCCTGTGCTGATGGCATCGCTGAGGCTGCCCTGGGGATGCAGGCCCTGGCTGGAACCGCTCTGACTCAGTGCTCCGGGGCCCAGGTTCATGTTCTGTGTTGGTGGCTGTAGAGGACACAAAGGTTAGGACAGTTAACTCTCCAGAGACATAGGAATTGCACAGCTACCTGCCAGCAGGGGTACTGGGCTAAGACAGAGACCAAACGTGACATTCAGAACATAAATCAGTTGAATAAGGGTCTCTCAGTCTCCACATCTCATCAATGACCTGCACAACCTGGCTTCCTGCACTTTTATTCCCTGTGTCTCCTCCCCTCCCCTCTCATCCTCTATCCCCTCAGTTAAATGTAAGGTGTAGAAGGGAGACGGATCGTTCCCTAGATCAAACAGTGGCTCCAAAGGTTTGCATGCATGTGCTATCTGTACCTAGCCAAGAAAGGAAGCCCCTAACCAGGCCTGGTGTTGAGAAGCCCTATAATCTCAGCTGAGAGGTGGAGGCAGGAGGATGACAAGTTCAAGGCTTGCGTATAGAGTTCAAGCTCAGGCTGGGCAAAATAGTTAGATCCTAAGACTAGCACTTATTTCTAAGAAATAAAAGAACTGAGGACATCACATGCACACAGCTCTAGGTTCAATCCCCAGCACGGAAGACGAGAAGGGGCGTGTCCGGTAGGTCAGCTGCTATCTGCACAAGCGCCTAATCGACATCACAGCTGACCGAGTGTAACACCACTCACAATGCCTCTGCTTTCCGAGGGGGCAGTGTACCAGGGGTTGAACCATTCCTGGTAATGTGTCTACCCTGGCACCTTGTAATCAGCATTGTCATCCTGGGGTGGCTCCTTCTCTTGGCCTCATTACCTCACTTAGCCACAGGCACACGATCCAACTTCACAGTAAAAATTTAATTTGGGGAAAATGCAGTTACAGAAAATTAAACAGACAATAAAAGTATTTATACTAACATCTGGAATATGACTGCACAGATTTTTTTTTCCTTTCAACTTCCTTTTATTTTTAAGACAGGGTTCATATTGTGTAGCTCTAGCTAGCCTGGTTGGTATTCAATATACAGCCCAGGCTGGTTCCAAACTTATGACAATCCTACTACCTCAGCCTCCAAGTGCTAGAATTTAAAGGCATGCATCGCTGAGAAAAATTTGTCTTGCTTTTGTTTTTTAAAGCCCAGGTAGTGCATCCACAGGCATCAGAAGTGCTCACACCATTTGGAGGGACTTACAATAAATGAGGCCCTGCATTCAAGCCTCAGCACCACAAAACAGAAAATAAACAGAAGGGTTTGCAGCAAAGGCACAAAGCCCCCTCCTGTCGGTCACGACACAACTGACATTCCTTGGGTTGGTTCTGGGGTCACTTCCCTATGCTAAGCAGTCAAAGTCCCAATTCTACCTGTCTGGCCATTATAACCTCACCCACATGATGGGGTTTTCCCAGAATCCCTCCTTTCTGCTGCCTAATAGCACCGAGTTGCTGCTGTTCACCTGCCTACTAAGGCGACACACTCAGAAACTGGCTGCAGTACCTACCGCGGGAAGGAGTGACTGCATATTCTGGTTTGAGTCTGCTATGGTTGCCAGGTAGACCAGGTTCCGGTGCAGGATCTGCTGGTACCTACGGGAGACGGCAGACAGGTAAAGCAGGACAAACTGCTACGCCCAAGATAGAAGCACAGTCTACCCAAGTCAGCCTTGACCTCACACTGGCCCCCAGGACACTCTGGAAACAAAACGTTGCGGCTCTCCACAGTCTAGGGTGGGGAAGGCAGGGAACAGGTCCAGTCAAGACCCAAGCAATTCCTGTCCCATGAGTAAAACCTCCGGAGACCCTGAGATGTGTGCCAAGTGGAAAGTGGCACTAGATCAACGGAGAAGGAAGAGACCAGGGAACAGAGCCCTGCTACAGAGTCAGACACCAGGCTAACTCCATCGCAGCTGAAACAGGAAGGGGCTGGGGACTGAGGACCCTCACCCACACATCACACCAGGCAAGGTCTCAGGTCTCTCAGGCAAGCTGCACCAGGTGGGCACCAGGGTCTCGCATACTTGATACCTCGTGAAGGTGAGAGACATCTAAAGGACTTTGCCCACACAGAGGCACAGGTGGTCTCCTGGCTGGGTCTACTACTGGCCCATGGATGGAGACTGTGGAAACCCCAAACCTTAAATGACGATGGTTCCCACATCACCTGCGTTCCCAGGGCCAAATCTAACCTTACCCTACTCTGCACCCAAGGAAGCTTTCCCAGAGCACAGAGGAGGCTGCGTCACATGGAGAAGGCAATGTCGAAAAGCCCAGGGGGAGAGCTGGGTCCTGGGCTGGCATGGTTACTTACTGGGTGCACTCGGCCGTCTTGCCCTTGCTCTGGTAGTCCAGGATGCACTGGATCAGATGGTGATTCTCATCCAGCATCTGGAGGGAGGTAAGCAGGGCACATGCCAGTCACACAGAAGCTGGTTCACATCTGGACACCAGGATCCTTGGGGAGAGTGCTGGGGACACTCACTCCAGGTCCCAGGCCCCTACCTAGAGAGTGCCACAGACCCTGAAGTCACGACTTCACAAGAGGGTAGAGGCAGATTACGCCTCTGCAGGCTACGTTCAGTCTAGGTCAGTGAGGGAAGGCAATGAGCCATCACGGCCAGCAGGAGGCATTGCAGACACGTATGACCAGGCTATACATGGTGGAGAGGGAATCGCGGGGCTACTAATCAACAACCTCATTCCTTTGGATCTCTTCCAGCCCTGAGCACAACACAAAAAGAAGCAGAACAGAAGACCCAGGCTGCACTCTGCGGAGATCAGCACTGTTTCCAGACTGTCTCACACATAATAAAGGGTCCAGATTTGAAAACAATCTTATCGGGTGATAAGTGAACAGTCCAACGAGAACAGGTCGGGGATGGACCGTGGGCTCCCAGAACTGTTCCTAGGTCAGAGTCAGTTCCCAGCAGTAGGAAGCTGGCCCTCACCCCACCAGGCAGGGTCCATCCTCAGCACTTAGCACTGCAGGGAACTGGTCAGAAACGCAGACCCCAGGCCGCACCTGCACAGGCGGCCATGTTGGAAGGCATTGGGCTGAGCTCCCAAGGTGTCCTGGAGGCACTGACATGTCTGTAGAAGAATCCAGCACTCTTCCCTAACCCCGTAACGTGAGGGTCTGACCGCCACAGACCCCAAGGCTGGTGCACATGGGCTGGCATGCGCTGGCACCGGGCTGGCATGCGCTGGCACCGGGCTGGCATGCGCTGGCACCAGTGACTGGCAGCACTGAGGTGGGACGACAGGGACATCGGGCATGAGAATGCCTGGGGGTGAAGGGGACATGCCTAACATGGGCAGGTTCTACTATTTAACAGTCCCCTTGAGGCAGTACTTTAAATCACTGAGAAAGGCAGAGGGAGAGGTGAGAGGGGACAGAGGAAGTGTGGCAAGTCAGCGGGCACAGGACAGCCAGAAGGTAGTGTTGAGTCCCTTTCTACCTGGAGTGACCAGTCTCCTGGGGGGGAAGAAGCCTGGCACACCTGCTTCCTCCTATGCCTTAGCTCAACAGCTCACAACAGGCAGGTCCTTCCTTCACCAAAAACACGCTTGGCCTGTTCCTTTAGGCTGCCTGTTGCCCCGCCCTCTACTTTGTAGCACGGGTCCCTGAACTACTTCCTCTCTGAGGCTAGCTGCCCAGTTCCACCCCTCAGCCGGTACAACCTCAGGGGTGGTCTCTCCAGCCCTGCTCCTTCATAGGTTACAACAGATCCTGGACTCAGTGGCCACCAGGGGGCGCTGCTGCAAGAAGCTGCTTCTGGTCAGGTAAACCTGATCTAAAACTCAGGGTTGGACTTTCTCCAGGTTACCTGAAGAACAAACCTCTGAAGCATGCCCCTACACACAAGGCTCCCAGCATGCTCTTCTTCAAGCCTTCAATCTCAAGAAAGGGCTCTCTCCAAGGACCCAAAATAACTCCCCCCAGCATGCCTAGGATGTCAGCCACAAGGAAGACAGAGAGGTCAGGGGCAGCACCTCATGGTATAGCCACAAGGCAGACAGTACTACATTACACGGTACCTAGCATTTTATGGCATAAGGAAATACTGAATTGTTTCCATGTTCTAAAATATTGTTTTACTTACATGCATACGTGTTTGCTTGTGTGCTGTATGTGCAGACACATGTGCAGGTACCCACACGAGCCAGAAGAGAAAGGTCAGATCCTCTAGGAGTTACAGGTGGTTGTGAGCTGCCCAATGAAGTGCTAGGAACTGAGCTTGGAACCTCTGCAAGGGCAGTGCGTGCTCTTTTTGTTTTTTCGAGACAGCGTTTCTCTGTAGCTTTGGAGCCTGTCCTGGAACTCGCTCTGTAGAACAGGCTGGCTTCAAACTCACAGAGATTTGCCTGTTTTTGTCTCCCAAGAGCTGGGATTAAAGGCACAGCCACTACCACCCGGCTCAGTGCATGCTCTTAATTGCTGAGCTAAATCCCCACCTCATGCCTTCTTTTTTTTTTTTTTTTTTTTTTTTTTTTTTTGGTTTTTCGAGACAGGGTTTCTCTGTGGCTTTGGAGCCTGTCCTGGAACTAGCTCTTGTAGACCAGGCTGGTCTCGAACTCACAGAGATCCGCCTGCCTCTGCCTCCCGAGTGCTGGGATTAAAGGCGTGCGCCACCACCGCCCGGCCCCACCTCATGCCTTCTTAAAATAGCAAATGGGATGCTGGTTCACTTAGTTTAAAAATATTCACAGGAAGTGGGGCATGGTGGTGCATGCCTTTAATCCCAGCACTCAGGAGGCAGAGGCAGGTGGATCTCTGTGAACTCAAAGCCAGCCTGGTCTACAGAGGGACTCCTAGGACAGCCAGGGCTATTACACATCTTCAAAATTCAAAACCAAAACCAAACCCAAGCATTCACAGTTAAGACAGGATGCATGCAGAGAGCTCCAGACCCTCATGGATCTGTCTGCAGGAGACAAGCACAGTACAAAATCCCAGGACAGTAAGAATGGGACATGAGCTGGCGGGTGTGGATTATAGGGAGGAAAGCAAACAGACAAGAACTGAACCCCGGTCCCCAAGGCACTGGATCTCAACCAACTATACATAGAGCCACCCTGGGGAAGTCCCAAGAGGCTCAGGACAGGACTGTCCCTTGCCTGCATCCTAGCAGGGATGGGAGAAAGGAACTCCTGGGGTGTCTCTATGGAAAGGGGGAAGGCAGAGAGCACCCCACAGGGAGGACTGCGGAACCTCTGACCCTGTCCCCAGTCTCAGCAGGGCTAACCCACGATGGCCAGCATCAGCCTACGGAGGAAGCCTGTCATGTGAAGGTCAAACACTAACACCAAAGGCCGGGATGCAGGCCAGGGGTAGAGCATCTGCCTAATGTGCAGAACTTCAGTCTCGTTCAGTCTGATTTCCTGCACTGCCTCTCAATGGCCGGTACTTAGAGCAACCAAGATTACAAAGGGGAAAAAAACAAAACAGAAAACAAAAAAAACTATACTCAAACCACAACAATAAAATCAAGTCACTATATAAACGCAAGGCAACAGGGCTATTTAAAATTAACACAGAAAGCCTGTTTTGGTGGCACATGCCTTTAATCCCAGCACTCAGAGGCAGAGACAGGCATATCTCAAAAACATAAACCTAAATATAACACAAACAAACTGATCTGGGGAGATCACTCAGAGGATAAACTCACAACCTGACTCCCACAGGTTGTTCTCATACCTCCATTCCTCTGCCATAGTACCCATGCAGACACACTAAATAATAAACAAACGTAGCTGTACCTAAGCTGGTCTAGTGAGCTCTAGGCTACACAGTGAGACCTTGTCAAAACTCAAAACAAACCAATGGGGTCGGAGGGACGGTGCAGAGGTTAAGAGGGTCCACTGGTCTTGTAGAGAACGAAGCTCCTAGCACCTGGTCAGGAAGCTCACAACCTCCAGACTGAGGTGAGAAGACCCACCCACCATGAGAGGCACCATTCCATGGCCTGAGGTCTGAACACAAATGGTCACCTCATCTCCCTGCTTCCGCTGAGGTTAAAACCTTCCATCCTCTTAAGACATAGGAAGTGAACAGGGAGGGGAAACACTCCATTCTTCAGGAAAATCCCTTAGGACAGAAAGTAAAGCAAAATAGCTTTCAGGAAGTCCCTAAAACTGACCAGAATTTCCAGGCCTCTGCCATCCAAGAGTATAAAAGCAGTAAGGATGGCCAAGAAGACTCTCAGACGAGCATACCCCTCTAGAGAGGCTCAGACCGACAGAGCCACCTGGAAAGGCAGGCATCAATCTGTTGGCCTGCCTGCAGCCTGTGCGGTGTGCTCCAGGTTTCCAGCTCCTGTGAGCTGTTGAGCTGTTGATGCAGCTGTCTTTGGGTCATTCCTACTTCCACAAGTAACCCCAATAAAACTCAAATGGGCACTGTCAGGACGTCTGTTAGGGACCCCCTTTCTGGGGCGAGCAGATGTGTCACACAGCACCCTCTGCTCCCAGGCTATGAAAGCGCTATGAGCAGCTGCCTGGCGCTCCTGCCACCGTGGCTGAGCCCTCCAAGTGTGAGCAGAAATATAAACTCTTTAACCTCTTAAGTTGCTTCCTATCAGGCAAGGAGATAGGGATCCACGATCTGAGGATATTTCTAGAAGGCTGATGACTAACCTTGCTGCCGACCTGCAGCTAGCGAGAAGCCAGTAAGCCACCTCGGAACACTCACCCCACTGTGGATGATGTGAATTAGCTGTATGAGCCTCTCAAAGCACGCGCAGGCAGGACACGCGGGAGGCACAGCTGCACAGTCTCACAACCACGTTTAACACTTGTGTCCAATTTGCAATGACTAGACACACACGGTAACGCACGTGACCACAGATAGACTATTTCCACCTTCCTGAGACAACATACATGTCAGTTCCGGTCCTGTACATCTTTAGATGCTTAGAAAATTTAGTTAGCACAGCTCAGCCTGGCCAAATCGTCCTGCCTCCATGAGAATCTCCGTGCAGAAGAAAGATACACAGATGGCAGATGACGCGCGCTCGGATGAACTTGAACAGGGTGCCAGAAGCTGCCTCTTTACAAGAGTCTGCACTGCCCAGTTTTGTAGCAGGATTTCTTTAGGGCCACCAACCAGCTTCCAAATAAAGACACGGACACTTCTTATTAATTATGAATGCTCAGTCTTAGTTTAGGCTCATCTCTTGCTAGCTTTATATAACTTATTTTAGCCTGTTTCTCTTTATCCACATTTTGCCTCAGGGCTTTTTAGATTTCCTTCATTTGTACGTCTTACTCCACGTCTGTCAGGCTGGTGCTTGCCTCGCTGGCCTTGGGCAGCTCCCTGTCTAGTTCCCTCATCCTCTTCTCCTTTCTCTCCTCAAGTCTAGATTCCTCCTCTTATTCTCTCTGCCCACTAGCCCTGCCTATCCCTCCACTGCCTAGCTAGTTCAGCTTTGTAGCAGATCAATCAAGTGCCTTCCCCAGGCAAGGTAAACTGGCAACATATCTTTACATAATTAAATAAAGACAACATAAACAAATGGAACACTTCTTTGTTTTTCGAAGACAGGGTTTTTCTGTGTAACAGTTCTAGCTGTCCTAGAACTAGCTCTTGTAGACCAGGCTGGCCTCGAACTCAGAGATTTGCCTGCCTCTGCCTCCCGAGTGCTGAGATTAAAGGTGTGCGCCACCACTGCCTGGCTACATTTTTTCATAGTTAAAGTAATATTCTGCAACAGTTTTCTGCCATTTCCGACAGAGCTCTTGCCAAAGGACATTGAAGTGATCTGACCCGTTCTCTACTGCTCAAGCACCTTTAACCTCAATGCCATCTTCACTCTAGGAGCAAGAAACCGAGGCCCAGAAAGCACACATGAACTAGAACTGACGAAAAGAGAATCTGACCTAAGAAGCCCAAGCAGCCCTGCTTTGCTCCCCTGCAGCCGCAGCTCAGAGGATCCTAAATACACATGCCTAAAACCGGGCACAATCTGAGTCGTAGCCGAATGGGTCATTCCCACAGCCTGCTCTACACAGCATCCCATAATCCCTCTCCCTCATTGCCTACACCTTCAGGTCTTCAATTCCTCCTTCACACACCACACACTCGGCTTGTGGGCTTCAAGACATCATCAGTTCCATGCCGTCTGCTAGTGGTCACACCTGGTGCTTACTGTATCTGCCGGATACAATGTGTTCATCGCCTGCAGCTTGGGGACTTTCCTGGTAGAAACAAGCCAAGCTAAGGCTGGATACTCATAAAAAAGATTAAGTCTCTGTGTGTGTTGGGAACTGCGTGGTGGGCGCCCCCACAAAAGGTGAAAGAGTAAAAAGCAGTCAACATTTTGGCACCCCAAGAGGGGCTAGAATAAAAGAAAATCCAGCAACACATGCCTAGGGTGGAGAGCCATGTACCAAACAGTACAGGTATTCGTTGCACAGGCTGACAAAGGAGGGGGTGTAAGGAGGTGGGGGACGCTGAATCCTGCTCTAAGTGCCTCTCCCTTTTACTGGGGAACAGATGTAAAAGCAAGCAGCCTTTGGGCACAGATGCCTTCCCTGGAATGTCCAGCAGGAGTGCTCCCAGCCAGGCTTCACTGAGCAGCACGTTCCCAAAGAACCGTCCCTGTTCCTCCCCATCCTTGGAAACGCAGGGCTCGAGCTGAGAACCACGCAGGGTGGCCCCTTGCCTGACAGGAGGCAAAGAAACCAAAGGACTGCTCCCACCCCAAGGTGGATGCCAGATGAAGTAATGAGGGGTATCATTCTCTCCCCATTCCAGGGATGGGAAGAGAGACTCTGTGCTCCTCTAGGGAAGACTCTCGCTCAAGAACAGCTACCCACGAGCCATTATTCTGCCACTGCAATAGCAGACACTTCCACAATCCATTCAACACTGTGGGGACAGCTCTAACTTTCTGAGTGGCCAAGTTACCCTCCTAACTGGATTACTGGCTGTACAAGCCTAGAGATGTGAGTGTTCAGTCTCTGGAACCCATGTAAAAAGGAGGAGGAACTGATTTCATGAAGTTGTCCTCTGACTGCTACACATACACTGTGACACATGAACTTGTGCAAATAATAACAACCACAAAGCCAATACAATCAGCAACAGATATGTAACTTTTATCATGCAATTGTTCTGTGAAACAGCAGGGGGCGTTCAGCTGTCCCGCTAATGGGCAAGCAGCCATGGGAATCACTGTCCTGTACCAGGCTAATTGCATCAGCTGCACAATGCGAGTCACAGGTATACGATGGCCTTTAGCTAGTGGAGAGGAAGGTTGGGTCACTGGCGTCTGTGAAGGCAGGAGCCAGCTGCAGCTTCATGTCAGGATCGCAGGCACACCTGTCCACACTGTCCTCGGCAAAGCGCAGTTCTGACTACATCTCTCAGGTGCCAATGCTCTGTCACCACAAGATCACCTGCCCCAGGTCAGGCCAGCCCTCCAAGTCTCCACTCTGGGTCCCCATTCCCTATTCCATGAACGCCACATCTAGGATTACTCATGGCTTGTTCAAATTTCCCGACCTCACGAAACATCTATACTTGGAAGGTGGGCCATCTTAAGTGGGCCAAATTAATGTTACCATTATTCTCATAAGAGGGAGAATAACAGACAAGGAGGTGCAGGAAGAGGAAAACAGAGACCTCGCTGCAGACAAGGACACCCAAAGGTAAAGGCTTTGGCAGCCACCAGCAGCTGAGGAGGAAAGGGGCAGCTGCCTCCCTCAGGATTGTAGGAAGGCAGGTGGGCAGCCACTCCTTCACACCTTGACAAGTGAATTACAGACTGTTATCTAGGGAAATCGTGGGCCACTAATACATCGGCAGAACCGTGTGTAAATTCTGCAGGGCGTACTAGCTGCACCCAAGTCCTAAGCAAAAGTAGGGCCCAGCAAGGAATACCTCAGTCACGTTCTAACTCACATGCCACGAACAATACCTCAGAGTACTACAGTGTCCTTGTGACTGTAAAGAAAAGATTAAGAGGATACATTTGTGTGGGACCTTGAAGGTTGAGGGAATCCTGTCACTCTGAGAACAAGCTGTTATTTCCCTAGCTTCCACCAGCCTCTCAGGAAACCCTGGCCATCCCCAGGGATCTCAGCATGGACAGGCTAGCAAGCGCTGATTGTGCATGGAGTTCAGGCATTTGTGAACGCCAGCAGGAGTTCTCCCACTAAGCTATATCCCTCGCTCTTGGCTTTGACACAGAGTCTTGCTAGCTAGCTCGGGCTACCCTTGAACTTGTCATGTAGCTCAGGCTGTCCTAAACGCTCCATCTTCCAGTCTTTGCTTCAGAAGGTGATCAGTGGTACATCATCAAGCGAGGTTGAAGTACCCATGTGAAGTAAATATGGTGCATTCTCCTCATGCCTTCCTACGTCCTCAGTAAAGGACACAGAGAGGCAGCAAAGGGATGGTTGGCCCTACCAGGTCAAGTACCTTGACGGGATAAAGTGAAGACCCGCTCCCAAAGCTGCATAGGCTGTTTCTGCCCTGGACTAAGGTCAGTAAATTTCCCCTCTCTGCAATCTGATGTTTGCGGTGGTACTCCAACACACTTTAGCCTAGAGAACCTGAGGAGCTTTAACGAGCAGGTGTGACTACAAAATCATGGGTAAATGCTGAAGTCAACGACGCCACAGTCTCTCTCAAGCTCCAATAGCCAGAGTGCCTGGATACTGTCGGGTCTTCCAATGCAGTGGCCATCAACCAGGGCTCCTAACCCATGGCCACAGCGACGGCAGCTCCTGGAGCTACTATGGAAGGAGTTCGATAGTTCCCACTTAGTCTCCCCAGTTTCCTTCACCAAGTCCCATAGCTACTTTAAATGTGATAAAAATCTACAAAACTGGGCTCAGTACCTGGACCGCCATGGCACCCCAGGGTTTTCACAGTCAATGAAAAACCCACACTTGAAAACCTGCTCAAGGCTGGCTAGGACCTGCCAATTGGAACAATCATCATATTCCTAAGGAGCAGGCCATCCAGGGGGCTCTGGGAAGCAGGTGACAAGCTCAGGAAATCCCAAGACCCTCGGGTTATGAGGGACTAAGAAACTGGCTCAAGGGAATTCAGAATTCTTCTGTAGAAGGAACCCGAATTGAGGAAAGCCAGAGCTTAGGAACGACGTTCAGAACCGAAAGACAACAACCAGTAAAAAGCTTAGGTGCCCAAGGCAAAACTTAAAAGCTTTTGTTAAAGAAGTCCTGTGCAAACGCCTTCTCTGTTAAAAACAGTAGCCCGAACTAAAGAATGCGCCCGAGGCTGTAGGACGAACCTCCGTTGTCTGAAGTCTGCGTGCAGGCGGCTGGGCTCGCGGATGCTCAATGACCCGAGCGGGGGCGGGGCTGCGCTGGCCGCAGGTCCACCGCGTGCCGCGAGCTCGGGACACTGCTGCGGGCCGTGGGGATGACACGCACACTCTGGATGCAGCCCTTTGTGCCGGGCACCGCAGCACCTCACGACAGCGGCTAACTCGCCGCAGCGGCGCACCTCCAGGATGCCCGCGCCCCCTTCTCCACTCGCCAAGCTGCGCGCAAAGGCGCGCGACCGTCGCCACCAAGGCTGTCAGCGGAGCGCGACGAGCCCCCGCCCCGGCTGGAGGAGCTGCGGGCCCCGGCGTCCAGCACTGCTGCGTCCGCTGCCAGGGGCGCTCTCTAAGGACACCGCGCGACGCGCTCCAGGGGTCTCCACTCCCTGCGGCCGCCGGGCCTCCGCTGCCAGCGCCTCCGGCAAAGTTGGCGCAGGCTCTCGTGGGGGCGCGCGGGGCCGCCGTCAGGGCTCCGGTACCCGGGCTGTGCCTCGGCTTTGTTCGCGCCCCGTGCCCACCCTTTCACTCCGCACCCCCGCGGCCCTGCCCACCTTCTGGATGGTCTGTTGTGTAACCTCCCCTTTGCCTCTCGGCCGCGCCGACGCGAAGGCCACGGACATGGTGGCGGCGCGGACTCAGCCCGTGATCATTGGGGTTTATTCTCCGGCTGCGCCCCGCGGCCCGAGGTGCCCATTCTCCGCAGAGCGGGGGCGGGGGCGCGGGGGGTGCCGTGCCGTGGGCTCGCCCGCCTGCCTGCCGCCAATGCGCGCCCGGGCCTCCCGCGGCCCCGCGCCTTAAGCCACGGCCTTCCGGGACCGGACCCCGCACGGAGTCCCCCGGTGCCCGGCCCGCGCTCTGCGTCCAGCCCGCCGCCGCCGCGCCGCCCCCTGTGCTGGGCTTTGGTGGTTCCGCCCGCCCCGCCCCGCCCCGCCCCGTCGCGCCGCACGTCCCCCTGACGCCGGACGCCGCGGACGCCGGCAGCGTGGCCCGGGCGGGCGGGGCGCAGGCGGTGAGTGTGCGCTTTTGAGCAGCGGCGGTCCGAGCTCGCGCTTCCGCCGGGATGAGCTACGACCGCGCCATCACCGTCTTCTCGCCCGACGGCCACCTCTTCCAAGTGGAGTACGCGCAGGAGGCGGTCAAGAAGGGCTCCACCGCGGTGAGCCGGCCCGGGCGAGGCCTGCGCGCGGCAGGGCGCACGGGGAAGCAGGGCACGCAGACCTGGGCGCGGGGGCCGGGCGTTCTGCTTGCGGCGGGTGGCCCGGGAGGTGACGGGAGCTGAATGGTGGCCACCTAGGAAGGGAGCCGGGCCGCGGGGCCTGCGCCGCGCTCCCTGGAGAGCCGGGGGCTGCAGCTGCCAGGCTTCCCCGCTGCAGGGCGTCTCAGCGAGCGCATCTCCGCCACTGGGCCGAGGCCATCTTGGTGCTATTGGCGCGGCGCGGCGCGGCGCGGGCCGCGGAGGCCGCAGGTGCGCGCGGGCGTGGGAGGCTGGCCGTGAGTCGGCACCCGCAGGGACTTGGGATCTCCCAAGTTAGGCCCAGATGGGCGTTGTGAACAAAGGGCGGCTGGTCGTCCCTGCGACGGTGACAGGCTGCTTCCGGGTTTGTCTGCTCCACCGACGCTGTGTTCTGGTTCCGGTGGACCTTTCTCCCCGTGCCCCAGTTTTTGTTCCTTAGCACCGTTTGCCCCCCGACACATGCAGGCATCAACCGTGAGGCGGTTTTGTGTTTTGTTTTACCCGAGTCACCGGGTCTTTGGGGAAACACACGTGGTTCTGAGTCTTGCAGCGCCTGTATTTTTCAAGTATTTAAACTTTGAAACTTAAGCCTCAAATCTTTCGGTGACCTAACCCATCCAGAAAAACTCTAGTGTGAGCAGGTTTGGAGGGGTAGGCCTGTAATCCTGGCATTTAGAGTTGAGGCTCAAAAATCTCACAAGTTCAAGACCAGCCTGGGCCTATAAGTGAGAAACGCTCTTACACCGTCTCTTCCTCTGTGTATGTATCCATTCTTCTTTTTTTGAAAAAAAAAATAACTTATTTTTACTTTATGTGCATTGGCGTTTCGCCTGCGTGTATTTCTGTGTGAGGGTGTCAGATCCTCTGCAACTGGAGTTGCAGATATTTGTGAGCTGCCATGTGGGTGCTGGGAATTGAACCCGTGTCCTCTGGGAGAGCACCCAGTGCTTTTAACCGCTGAGCCGTCTCTCCAGACCCAGTGGGGAAAACAACAGCCAGTGGGGCTGGTGTGATGGCCAAGCTGCTAAAGCGCCAGCTTTACCTGCCAGAAGACCTGGTTTTGGCCCTCCCCCACCTGTTGTGGGGTAATTTGATCACACTGTGACTCTCCAAATTGTCAAAGTTTACCTTGAATTTGGGGGCGGAGCCCCTGACTAGCAGCAGGGAATTAGCCATAGAGAAGTCAGCAGTTTTGATAGACCTACAGGAAGGAAAGGGCGGGGCTAGAGTTTGAGCTGCTTTTTGGTTCTGGGCTCTTGAGGTGTCTTCAGTCAAAAGCAAAAGGTCAGCTAGTGGCTACTCAGCCTCTCTGAGCTGGCAAGTTTTCACCCCAGTCTTTGGTTCTCGGGTCTGACTGATAAATAGAACGATAGATAATTAATTTAAACCTACACATGGCAGCCCCGCCGAAGCCCAGTCTGGAGGGGCTGACCAGGTACATAATGCAGGCAGTGGGGGCACAGACAGTAATTAAGATATCAGATTCCCGTGCGGTCGCTAAGCCAACAGAGAAACAGCATTTGGTGCCCCACAAATTTCCCATCAGGACCCCTAGCCCACAATAATGACATGGAGACTTAATTATGAAAGCTTGGCCTTAGCTTAGGCATGTTCCCAGCTAGAACTTAGAACAACCCATTTTTTAAAAAAATCTATATTCTGCCATATGACTAGTATTTCCTAGTACTGTACAAAAATCACATGTGCCTAGATTCCTTCTCCCAGTTTTCTCCCTCTCTCTCGCTCTCTCGCTCTCTCTGCCCAGAAGTCCCGCCTATTTTCTCCTGCCTAGCTGTTGGCCATTTAGCTCTTCATTAAACCAATCAATCAGAAGGTACCTTAGGCAGAGACACATCTTTACAGTGTAAACAGATATTCTGCAACACCCATGTGTTTGTTTTGTTTTGTTTTTTAAGTTAGCTTCACACAATGACATCCCTGGCATCCCATTTCCTAGGAGACAAAGACTGGAGGATACGCTAGGTTTGCTGGTCAGCAAGTGTAGCAGAGTCTGCCAGGTTCAGTGAGAGACTGATTCTGTCTTAAACATACTTTGGAGCAGCTGGGGAGACCACTAGATCCTACCAGCAGGATGTGCCATGTGAGGATCCATGATTGTGGCCTGGGGCTTTGTGCAGCTCTGGCTTCCAGCATCTGCTGCAGCGTTCTCTCGGGCCTTGGGGTCCTGTGTAGCACTGCTTAGCTACAATATCATTGCAGCGCTTTTGTGTTTTAGAGGCATGAGATTGGACACTCAGGTCCTGATATTGTCCTAGTCCACAGAAGTGGATCCAGTTCTTGGTGTGGTACAGTGTGTCGAACGATAGGCCGGATATATAGGTGGCGTACCTTCCCGTCGTGGGACTGTTACCCCAACCTGTGTGCCTGGCTGACCCTACCCCACTCTGGGTGCCAAAGATTAACAGCTGTCTTGCTTATTATGTAATTCTTAAAAGTGACCAGCGTTCTCATTTAAGGTTGGTGTACGAGGAAGGGACATTGTTGTTCTTGGTGTGGAAAAAAAATCAGTGGCCAAGCTGCAAGATGAAAGAACAGTCCGGAAGATATGCGCTTTGGATGACAATGTCTGCATGGCCTTTGCAGGTACAGGTTGCACAGGGGTGGTAGGGGGGGCCTGGTGACCAGTTGGTGGGGCTAGGCAGTTGCGACACATGGAGACTGGTTAACCGCGACCCTTGAAAAGAAATGGATTTGCTGGGTGATGGTGCACCCTCCTTGCCACTAGCACCCCAGGGATGGCGGTTACCACTTTCAGCAGAGCCAGCTTGGGAAGTCTCGTTCCCTGAAACAAAACAAGGTGCAGGGTAACTCGATTCCAAGTTGTTTGTATACTTGCTTCTTGGAAAGCCTGCAGGGTCCGGTGTGCCACCCTTGTACTCATGCGTAGTGACGAGCTGCCCTGACAGAGCCTCTGCTCGCTCGTTTCAGGCCTCACTGCTGATGCAAGGATAGTCATCAACAGAGCCCGGGTAGAGTGCCAGAGCCACCGGCTGACTGTGGAGGACCCGGTCACTGTGGAGTACATCACCCGCTACATTGCCAGTCTGAAGCAGGTAGGCACTTCCTCGGGCACTGCTGTCGGGGTGCCGTGTGACTCATCTGGCCCCTACAGCACCATTCGGCTGATTCTTCTGACCTGGAGCCATCCTGACTCTGGTCTCTAGAGGGGAATATAAGCATTTGTCTTGCTACTTTAAGCTACCATTTGTCAAGCAGTTGAGAGAGGGCTGAAAGGCAGCCCTGCTCTGTGGTAAGATGTGCTAGTATCTCTATAGAGCCACCTTCTAGCTGGAACATGTCTGCCTGTGTTGAGGTGACTTCCAGTAGTCTCAGTTAAGATGTGTGATTCAGGATACCAGACATCATGTGGCGCACACACATGCAGGCGAATAGATACAAATCTTAAAAAAAGATGCAGGTCGCTTGGGATGGGTTTGGTTGTCGCTAAGCAGCTGTGGTTGTCGCTTTTCCCTTCAGCGCTACACTCAGAGCAACGGGCGCAGGCCGTTTGGCATCTCTGCCCTCATTGTGGGTTTTGACTTTGATGGCACTCCCAGACTCTATCAGACTGACCCCTCGGGCACGTATCATGCCTGGAAGGTAAGTCTGTGTTCAAACAGTGGGGCTTTGGGCATAGGGAGGGACTAAAGCGGCTTCAGCAGACAGACAGCAATCTCTTAGCATGTTCCGTGTGCGTTGCCTCTTAGCATGTTCCATGTGCACTGCCTAATATGTGCTTATATGAAAGCAAAACATTCTGCATTGCTGTTTGGCATTGCATCAAAGAGGGCCTAAATTGAAATCTCCCCAAGTGTCTCTTGACAACAAAAGAACTTCCATTCTTGGCAAAGGATCAACCAGTGTTAATAGCCTTAAAGGTAGGATCAGGGTCAGTGCCACCGCCTCCCACTGCTGGAGAGCCATCTGCAGGCCGTGGAAGAAGGCAGCCACTGGCCAGCCACATAGACTGGCTCTATTAAGACCCATGTGTTTTAGGCCAATGCCATAGGCCGGGGCGCCAAGTCAGTGCGTGAATTCTTGGAGAAGAACTACACAGATGATGCCATCGAGACAGACGATCTGACCATCAAACTAGTCATCAAGGCACTGCTGGAAGTGAGTGCACGTGGGACACCCCAGGCAGATGGGCCTGCTGTGACTGGGACTGTCAGGGCTTGCCTTAGGGCACAACATGAGAGGCTGTGTGTTAAGTCGGGAGGTAGGAGGCAAGCAGGTGAAGCTACAGTAGCTACAACACAGGTATTGGGTTCCCATATGAGGAGTTGCTGTACAGACTGGAGGGTTACGTAAGTATCCTCAGCAGGCCTGACCAGACAGACACATACCTGCATTTGGGACAAAAGCCATAGATGTTCACTCTACCATCTGGCTGGTCTGGTCATGAACCAAAATTTAGGTCCATGTGAGGTTAGACACACCTAATTGATGCTTTGCTTTCTTCAAGGTGGTTCAGTCAGGTGGCAAAAACATTGAACTTGCTGTCATGAGGCGGGATCAACCTCTCAAGGTAAGTCTAATTTTTGGTGGAAGGGTTCAGATAGAGGGGAACGCTTCTACCTTACATGCCCAGTCCGAGGTTCCAGATGTGTACAAATACACTGACTATTGATGGCATTTTCATCTCCCCTGGCCCTGTGATGTTGCTTCTAAAGAGGTTACTGTCTTCATAGGCCATTGGTTGTACTGTGGCACTACCTCCCTCCTCGTGACTAAGAACATTCCTAATGCCCTTCTGTTGTGGAGATAAGCTGTGTTCTGGCGTAGACTGCCAACACCCGCTCTGCTACTGTCTAGGTTACTTGCTTTATTCCAAGCAGCACAGTGCAGGCCTGTAGAAGTAGTTGCACAACCAGGTGGTAGTATGCTTGCACCTTATATAGATTAATTATGAATGCGCTTCTTGTGGGGTAGATTCTAAATCCTGAAGAAATTGAGAAATATGTTGCCGAGATAGAAAAAGAAAAAGAAGAAAATGAAAAGAAGAAACAAAAGAAAGCATCGTCATGAAGTGTTATTTGGAGCGGCTTTCAGCCTTGGTGTTGTGGGCCTTCTGTCTGCTTGTCCCCGGAGCCCAATAAACATCTACATTTTTTAACTCTGTCTTGTGATGTGAGCACATCATTTGGGTGCAACTGTAGTTGAGATGGGATCTTTGCGTGAGTGCTGGCCTCGTACTCTCAGAGTCTCTGCCTAAGGGTCCAACAGACCCAGGGTTCCCAAGGCTTTCTCCCAAATAACTCTGGAGCCATGACTGGTGATGTAGCAAGGCCCAGGTCCCTTCCTTAGTGCTGAGGTTTGGTGCCATTTTTTTTAAAGATGGCTCAGTACAAAAACACTTGTGTTCTTTCAAAGGACCTGGGTTTGGTTTCCAGCACTTATATCAGATGACTGACAGCTGTCTGTAATGCCAGCTCATGAATGTGGTATATATACTCAGTCATGCATACATACACGAATGAACCTTAGCCAGGTGGGTAGTGGCACAATCCCAGGGGAGGCAGAGGCAGGCGAATCTGAGTTCAAGACCAGGACAGCCAGGTGACAGAAACCCAGTCTCAAAAAACCAAAAGACAAAAAGAGCTTCATAGTAAGACCTCCCATGCCACCCCAACAACTTAGTGCTCATACTCGGGTTGTAGTTTGCTGTTAGTCAAGTTTTCTACATTAAAATCAAGACTGTCACTTTTTTTTTTTTTATTTTGGCCAGGAATGTACTTCCTCTTGGCTTCTTAACCAGTTTATTCTACCAACGGCTTTGGCTTACAGCTACTCCCCCCCAACACACACTTAACCAGTTATGTTAGAACAGAAATTCTTTGGTCTAATTTATGCCTATTGTAACATCTATAAGCTGCGACTTGTGTCTTTGCAGAGAAAAATCAGCTTAACTAGTTTAAAGGTGTGTAGCTGCTTGTACTTTATCAGTCAAGGACAGAATAAGGACAGAATATGTCATCAACAGTCCCAAGGCACTGACCAAATTGTCTGCCCTGGATACTTGAACAGCTACAGCAAAGCAAGGTGGTTTATACCTACACCAGTCTCCATCCATATTAGACTGGGGTGCCCAGTGAGAACCAGCCTGCCTTCATCTGTGGTCATTGGGTCACTTTTCTGGCATATACCTCCAACCCCTAAGTAGCCTAGGTGTGCTCTAGGCCCGACTAGTTCTTGCTTCTGGGTAGGCCTGGACATGACAAAGGCAATGGAGGCAGCATTTGAAGGCTTGAATGTTTATTTAGAGTTTGCATTACCCCAACAGTAGCCCCAGTGCTATGTTCTAGTCTCAGCTATGAAGTCCTACAAAAATAAACCCAAGCTTTTGCAATGTGACTTCATCAATACAGAACTAAAGCTTTGTAGCTATTTTGAAGGGGTTTTGGTTATCAAGGTGCTTATTTTCAACAAAATGCCCTGTCAGAGGATGCATGCTTATACAGAAAATCTGACCCATTTACTCATGCAACAAGTTTATGTTCCCACCCTCCCTCCACCACCTCCTTTAAAATAAACACACAAGAACTATTTACAATTGAGGAAATAAGGCCAGTGACCTTAAAAAAAAAAAAAAAAAAAAAAAAAAAAAAAAAAAAAAAAAAGACTGGCTCATTTCAAAGTGGATGAGAATACTTAGGTGCAGCCAGAGTCTTCTAACAATGGCTGACCTGGGCCAGAGGCAGACAAGGGCAGGAAGCCGGGCACACCACATTGCCTTGTCTTGGATCTCGACACTAAGCCTCAGTAGCTGTGGAAGTCAGGCTCTACATGAACTTCTTCACTCATCCCTCTGTCAGCCTCCAACACTGAACATCACTGGTTCATTACACAACATGATCCATGAAACCCCACCACCCCCCTTCACTGCCCTTGGCCCTCCCACTCCATATGACTGGTTCACCCTGTGCTGGCCCTGCCTGGCTCCTGAGACTTCCCACTTTTAGCAGTTGGGGTACCAGGCCAGCAGCACCAGGGGCCAGATGGGTTGCAGAGACATTTGGACACCACATGTGCCAAATAAAATTTGGTTCTGTTTTAAGAGTCAAAGCTGTCATTAAAAAAAAAAAAATTACAAAGTGAGGATTGAGCCTTTGCCTATAGAAACCTTTTTGCAAAATACCAAAACCTTACAATTAGTCTGTGTGCAACCAAGAAGAAAATGTAGGTTAAGATACCTTCACAAGGTCACCCACAAAATACTTCCCCCAAAACAAGTGGTTCTAATCAGACCACATCCAAGTTTAGGTTGAGTCCAAAGCTAAGTAGCTAAGTAGCATCCAGACTTGGTAAACAAGATCACTTCTCCTGGTGACTGTAGCGTTCATTTTCTGTCCTCATCAGGACCCTGTAAAAGGACAAGAAGTCCGTGTGTCCAAAGGTACCTGTCACATGGCTGTCTATTCCCTCACCACCATGGGGACCATGAGAGAGAGGAAGGAAACCCTGGCCCTCCCGTCCCACCCAGCACCGCACAGCCAGACTTAAGTCTGCGTGCGCAGCTCTAAACACGGTCTAGGGAATCTCACCCCACCACCTCCTTCCCAGGGATCCAGAAGGTTCCCCACTTACTTGTACTGCACCCTCACACCCGGCCAGTCCCAGCTCGGTGGGAAGTGGGGTTGCGCCGTGTTGTCCCATTGCCTCTGCCTCCTCGGAATCCACCACGTGAACTGCGGCCCCGAAGGAACCTCCCAGATACCCCAAAGGTCTCGGTGTTCAGCTTCCTCTCTTCAGCCCATGTTGTTCGCCTAGAACTAAACCAAAAGATAAGGCGTGTTAAGATCTGACTGTAAGCTGGGTGGTGGTGGTGATGCACAACTTTATTCCCAGCATTTGGGAGGCAGAGGGAGGTGGATCTCTGTATTTGAGGCCAGCCTGGTCTACAGAGCAAGCTCCAGGGGCAGCAAGAAAACCTTGCTTGAAAAGGGAAACCCTGTCTTGAAAAACCAAAAATCAGACTGTAGTGGGCATCAACTGATGTTTCTGAAATAGGCTTTGTCCTTCAAATAGCAGTGAGAAGGAAGGATGAGCTACTGCTGTGGTTGCCAGAGGCGGAAGCACACTACCCTGGAGCACACACCCTTATACTGCACACCAGGCCTACTGTGGCTCAAGACGCACCTCTATCACAAGAGTAAACAATGGACACATGTGGACGACAGCGAAGCCCTAAGAGCCCTCCAGGTGAGCTTCCACATCAGCTCATCTTCAGCCACTGTCACCAGGAGGCAGTGCAGTTCATTGCTTAGAATATAGCCAGCACCATCAACCTGCCCATTCTGATGCACAGCCAAGTGCAGATCCTGGGCTTCACCTGGAAGTCCCCGTTCCTCACTCCTACAGCTGTTGCAGAGTCCTGGCCACACCCCTCCTATGATACAGCTGGGCCTGAGTCCTTCTCTTAGCTTGTATGTTTCTTGCTTCAATTGCTCCCCTGATAGTGTGTATGGCTAAGACTACCCAACTCATTTCCTGTTCTTCATTGGCTGGCAGTGCCTAATACTCAACCAACAGGACTCCTGGGTCTGTGTTTGCACACCATGCCTGCTCTGAAGACTACTGTACAGTCTGGGGGTGTTCATCCACAGTGCTGACACATATATCACAATCACTGACTTCCAAGACTTGGGAGGACAGGATGCTCAGCCAATTGCTTACGTGTATCTATGCCAGCAGGCAGATGAACAAGAAAAAACAACACAAACAGAACTCTTGGAGGCAAACGGAGTGCAAGGACTTGACCTCAGCAAGTCCAAAATCAGACTAGGGGACAGCCAGAGGCTTTTGGTACTACACCCTAGCTGGCAGAGGCAGACCCAGCTGGGACTCTCGTACTTATGCAGAAATATAAGATCCCAAAACACCCACCCAGAATATAAGCTCAAACCTCCGACTTAATGTTAGTGCATTTTAGTCGCGTGCTTCCTGGACTTACAAACCAGCCATCCTTCCCACAGTGCACTCAGGCCCTGACCTTGTTTTGAGTTCAGAAGAAATGTTGTCAAAGAAGGACTTGGATTTGTCATAGTAACAGTTGGGCCCCAGAAGATCTTCCTCAGCAGGAGCCTCTTCACTCTGGGTCATCACAGTAGGGTCCTTCTCTTCCCCCTTCTCAGCTTTGTCATCTACAAAGAAAAGCAGGGCACAAAGGTCCAGAGACAAACACTACCCAATGGCTTCCAATGGCCCAGGATGAACTAAACATTTCGTGCCAGAGACCCTTTCTTCTCACTGCACGCCACAAGCTTCATGATCCCCACCCAACCCTTCCTCATCTCATTCCAATTTTCACATTGGTCAGGACCCCACGTCCTTCCAGAGCAATGCCAGCCATCATGTCTTAACATGCTCTAGGGAATCTCTTGGGGGATAACTTTCAAGTGAATCAGACCTTTAAAATTCAGCTTCTTCTTAAATTCTTTATCGAGCTCTTCTCGGTTGAACTGGGCATTTGCACTCTCAAAATCAAAGTCACCTTCAAACTTGATTGTGTTTTCCTTAACATTAGTTGGACGGTTTTGCCCTCTGGAACGATTTCTTGTTCGCCTATTGCCTATGTGGAGAAACAAACAAACAAACAAACAAACAAAACCAGTGTGGCTGAAGTCACCAACTTATTTCCAGTTTGAATTGAAAAGTAGCTCACAGACACACTGAAGACAAAGGGGGCACAGCTCACTAAGGCACCACCTTAGCCCCAAGACCCCAGCACAGGCAAGCAAAATGGCCCTGCTGCTCGTGGCCATGGAGTTACCTGACCGCCTCCGTGGAGGTCTTCTGTTCTCATCATTCACCTGCCCTTGAGTGTGCACAGGTGCTGGCTGGACTACATCTAAGGTGCAAAGGGAAAAGTGAGGCAAAGCTCCTGCCGAAGCCAGAACCCAGCCACCAAAGCAGAGTACCACCACCACATGCAGCCCTATGGGACTGAGGCTGCCTGCCCACATAGCCCAGTGAGTACTACATTGGGAATATATAGCAAACTGTAGGGGGATATCAAGTTCAAGTACCGATGGCAGTCTTGCTGCTTGGCTGAGCCTGGCGACCACTGAGTTGTGTCCCCGAGGTGACCTTGGTGGGTAAGAGTTTCTTAGCATTCAAGTTATCAGCAGAACTAGTCTGGACAGCCTGTTCCACCATGGGGCTCTTGCCGACTGGGGTAGATGGAAAACCAGCTCCTGAGTTGAAGAGGGAAGGCAGGTTTAGAAATAACTAAAAGAAAGTTACTACCTCCAGCCATTTATTTCTCCTGGATGGTACCTTGGGGTGGGGTTAGGGCAGGGGTGACACACTGTCTAGAGAAAGTCTGAACTCAGGATTTACTCTCCCAGAATGGCCCACTCCCTTTGAAGCTGGTCCAGATGACAAAGGAAATTAAGTCACAGGGAGGCACCAAGGCCTGTTCTCTAGGAACGCCAATCTTTGAACTACAATGAGGAAAGTCACTGTGCTACCAACGCCAACGGGTACTTCCTCAAGTTTACCAATGGGTTTTCTAGACAAGTTTTGACCAAGCCTGAAGGTGTTAACAGTCCTGAAATGAAGTCAGAATTCAAGAAATGTTACTCTGCTCTATGCAGGAGAACCCACTTAGCCTCGGATTTTCTAGAAAAGTACAGTAACCAGACTCTGAAATTCTAGAATAGCTTTATGAGAAACAAGATGAGGTGACCAGGACGTACTGCAATGAAGGTTAACAACCTACAGCTTCTCAGAGATTAAAACGCTCTTCATAAGCAAGGACGGGCTACTGGTGCCCAGTGAAAGGGACTATACCTACACACAAAACGCACCCTCAAAACCGAGCTTCAGTGGTGGTCCCGGTATGAATCCTCTGAAACTGGCAAAACACAGGAGCCACCAGTACAGTCTGCTGCCCCCTTTGACCTGTCCCACATCCCATCAGCCATGGGGAACATTAGCCCTAGGGACCGCGTGGGACTGGAGTGAGATGTGAAACTCAAGTCCTGGTCATGGCAAAACAAACAAAACACTGCTGTGCAGACTCCGTCACACGGTCAGGGACGCTCTCCCGGCCGGCAAGCATTCCTTAGGTCCTCTCTCTGACAGAAACTAAGACGGACTACTTTTTCAGGCCTATCATCTCACTCAGCAAGACCCCAAAAGACAAACAGCAAACAGTTACACCAAAGTGGCTTCTGGGTACAGTTTTCTAATATTTATTTGTACATATATGAGTGTTTGTCTGCATGTAAGTCTGCACCACATGCATGCCTGGTCTCCTTAAGAGTCCAGAAGAGGAGGTCAGATCCCCTAGGACTGGAATTATAGACGGTTGTGAACCACCATGTGGACCCTGGGAATCAAATCCAGGTTAACTATTGAGCAATCTATCCTGCCCCTTGTGTGCTTTGTAAAAGCAATTTTACCCTACGGTGGATTTCCGTGAGCAATCCTAAGGACAATGAAAGCATCCTCAGTAACAGCTTTTAATTAGAAAGGGTCATGCATTCCCCGTTTAGGTACAAAGAGGCCCTACAGGACATAACAACCCACAAAAACAGACTGATTGTACTCTGTGCCCCAACCCGGGAGGCCTCCTGGACTGAGCTGGGTAATGATGAAGGTTTGAGCTGCTACAAGCACGATGCCACATGTAAAACAGACATGCAGAAACATCAGCACAAGAACATGAGGAAGGTCAAGAAACCCTGTAAATGCTGTATCAGCAGAGATAGGTGGGTGGATAGTAACACTAGCCAGCTGGCTCTCAAGATGGCATTGTTCATGCAGTCAAACACCTGGGGGCTGCCATGCAAGCTCCCACCTCAAATGCCCTTAAGACAGAACCACACATGTTTTATCTGAGTTGTTTGGGAAAGTTCCACAGCAGAAATCCAGAACATGTTTAGGACTCAGAAAACCCAAGAAACAGTTTTATGTCTTCCCATGTAATGGCCATGGACAGGCCAAATCATAAACCCAGGCAGAATAAATTAAGTTCTCTGTTGGATCTTTCTAACCCTTTAAAACTGGCATTAATAAATCAGGCCACACGCTAGACCAAGCAGAAGCAGTGTCCTGATCCCTGGGCCTAGTGGAAGGTCTGTTCACCCCCTGGCTCTCACAGTCTATGAGAAAGCATGCAGTTAGTTCTCCAAACTGCTGTTACCCTTGGAAGTGAGCTGAGGTGGCTCTGAGGACATGTCAAGCTCTGAAACAGGCTGTGGAGATGGAGAGGAACTAGGGCTGGAAGCAGCGGCTGAGGCTGGAGGGCTTACCAACTTCTCTACAGAAGAGAGAGAGAGAAGAGCAAGAGAAAGCACACAAATAAGTCAGGACATACTTGTCTTATGCCTAGCAAGCCTGGAAAGAGCCAAGCGGCCTCTTAAATGATGCGTTTTAGAGCGAGGCTGCGACGTCGCCTGTCACGTCAGAGCAGCGATCAGTGGGCACAGCATTGGCCTGGAGTCTAACTAACATCCCTGCCTCAGCTGCTGGAGTCTTGAGCAAGGACGGAAGGACAAGATGCCAACTATGTTCTTAGGAGTGGAGGAAGCACGCATGTGTACATATGCACATTCATGTCAAGGCCACTGGTCAACCTTGGGGTTGCTTCCTTGGGTGTCATCCACTTTGTTTTTAAGGCAGGGTCTCTCAGTTGCCCATTCATTAGGCTTAACTTGCAAGTTAGCCAACCTCAGGGGTCCATCTGTCTCTGCCTCCCCAGCACTGAGAAAAGTGCCCAATTCTCTGTGCTCTGAACACAGCATCATGGCCCAGGACAAAGACAGGGCTGACCTTACTCCCAACACAGAGATACTCTTATTCTAAGGCTAGTAAACCTCAGTAGAAACCATGTTTGAGCTGGGCTCCTGCAACAGATTAATATAGGCTATAATAAGATATAGGGCACTAACAGTCTTAGATAGATCCCATCTGTAAGAGACTACAGCTGCACCAGAACTTCTGATTTCAAGTGCATTTTGAACTAACACTGCTGCCTCTTAGTCTCAGAAAACAGTTACTGAACACTAACGAGCTGAAGCTCCAGCGGGTAATTTATCAGGAGTGGTTCGATGAACAGTCCAGGAGCTGTATGGCACGAAGAATTAACTGTTCCACTCTCAGGGTATAAGACTCTATCACTATATGGTGATCACAGGCAAAGGTAGTTGAGCACATAGAACGGTCACTCACCTAGACCTAAGGAGGCGGCATACTGCTGGCTGAGCAGGGAGCTGGCTGCCAGCTGGCCATACGGCGGCATCCCTCTGAAGGGGCTGTAAGGCACATGCGGCTGGAAGGGCGAGGCGGAGGCAGAGCCCAGGGAGGACTGAACAATGAGACACACAGGTAAGAGCACTGCAACATCCCATTACCTCTCAAGCAAGTCTCCACATACAGCACTTGCCAAGCCTGTCTGCCTGCACTCCTGATGTGGTAGGCAGTTCTGGGCAGTTTCCAGTGTTGCCAAAAGTACATGAACTTCACAAAATTAAAACCCTCTCACAACTCCCCTCTGCCAACAGCCATCTGGCCTTTTTAGTTGGAAAAAGTTCCCGTGAAGAGATGTGAGGCCATGAACTATTCACACATCTCCAGATGTGTTTGTCCCCTCCCCTCCTTTGTCTCCCCACACAGAATTCAGGATCATGCCTGTTCATCTGAAGGCTGGCCTATTCCCACACTCACCCTCAATACCTATGCACCAAGCTGGGTCCTTCCAGTGCCAAAGAAACCATTGTTGTCTGCTGCTACCTTTCTACGTACAGCCTCATCCCAGAACCTGAGCAGCCTGCACTGCAGAAGCCAACCAAGGCCTGACTTTATGTAAGATAACCATTTAGATGCCCGGCCCCTGATGATCCTGGCATATAACCTACCAGGCAGTCAGGCTTAGCTTAAGACTTTCAAATTTAGGGTCCTACAACGGAATATAACAGCATAAGACTCTCAAGACAGCGAACCAACCCTATCATCCTAAAAGCATCTGATGCGACTCACACTGTGGCCCCTCAGGGCTTGAGTGCTATGTTCCAGGTACCCCAGGACCAGGCAAGACCAGCAGCACATCACACACAGCAAGCTAGAGTTTTCTTTCCCTGCTGGCCTTGCCATAGAGAACATACGACCCAGCAGAGTACATGCTGCATGGGTACAGAAACCATTCAGTTGAAAACCAGGCCAGCGCTCACTAGAGGACAATTCTTCAAGTTGAATGCTGGACAAACAGATGACACCAAGTTCCATGTGGAAACCAAGATCTCTTACAAACCACACCCACACACTTACCTGAACAATAGCAGGATCCTGAGGGAGTGTGTGCTGAGCTTTTGGAGGTTCACACACAGTAATATCTTTGATATCACTTCCCCGGAAAATGATGTACTCATAAATTTCCTCTCTTGGGGGAGCAGGCCTATCTGTGGGACGGTCTTCAGTACCAAAGGACCTCACTTAGGGGTTAAAAAAAAAAGAAGGGTTAAGTTGTAGTCCTGTGCCAAGTCCATTTGATCGAGCTTCTAACACTACAGCGCCCTCTCTGACACAGCATTTTACTGACAATTAACAGCTCCTTAATCTCCCACTTTCCAGCTGACATCACCTATAAGGTGCCACGTCTCAAAGAAAGCAGGGGACGGTAGTTCAGAAAGAGGATATGAGAAATGTCACAGAATCCAAGCCTCCCAAAGCTCCCTGCACATCTGCACAAACCCACTGATTGTCTCTGCAAAACTTCCCTCTTCACATCTGACTGCAGATGGAACCCTTAGCAGCTTCAAGCCTAAACCTTCATAACAGGCTGCAGCTGAGGCGGTTTTCCTAGGCAAGCAGGGAACAACAACAGGCCTGGGCTGCTGCAGAAACAAAAGAAGGAGTTCCTGAACTCGGGCCCCCAACACTAGCTTCTGTGTCCACAAGGAAATTCGGAACCCAAGGGATCCTCCACGGGATCTAGGAAGGCTAGCACACCTCTCTGGCAGGACTCCGGGGCTGATCTGAGTCTGGTGGCAGGACTTAAGCAACAAACTCCTACTGTGGACAGGGGCCTACTCTGGGCCTGTTTCTCCAACTGGGGATCTCATGTCAAAAGCAGTGCAGCAAGAGTTCCGAACATTGAGCTCTCCCCGGCAGCGCCGCATCTGGGTCCGGGAGCCAGCCTTCAAACGGAAGGTACTGCTAGGGTTCGGGAGAATGGCTCAGGATTGGCCTCGACCCTTCCATCTGCACCCTCGAGGGTCTAACACACACCCAGGGCGGACTGCTGCGCTCGCGCTTCCGAGGAGCATCAAGGAAACGAGAGCCCCATTTTACGCGGAGAACGGAGACAAAGAAGCTCTGGGGGCCTCACGCTGCCGGGACCAGCGCGCACCGACTCTTGGACTTCTCTCATCACAAACCAACCCCTCAAGTCGACAGGGTCGGAAGAGTGCGGAGCAGGGCAGCGGCAGCTCTAGGGACGCCCTGGCTCGGCTGGTGGCTGCACCCGGACGCGGTGGGCCGTGGCTGCCGCGGGGTTCCAGCGGAGCGCGCAGGACCCGGGCCCCCCGCCACGGCGCGCGGCTCGCCCCGCAGGGACGTCTCGCAGGCGGGAAGTCCGCGGCTTCGGAGCCGCCCCGCCCCCCGACACCTGCAGGACCGCGGTCCGCTCCTCCCCTGGCCCCCGCCGAAGCCGGCACCACCATTGTGCGGGCAGGCGCGGGGCAGCCGAGCTGTTGGGGCGGCGGTTGGGCGCGCGGCGGCGGCGGGCCGCTACCTTTGGCGAGCGCCACGGTGGAATTGTCGGTGTCAATGGTGTAGAGAATGCCCTCGTAGCGGATCTGCGCCTTGGAGATGAGGCTGATCTTGCTGCCCAGATACGGGGTGCCGGACGAGCCGCTCATGGCGGCGGCCGGGGCGCGCCAGGCGCGGGGGACCAGCGCCGAGCCCCGCCCGCTCCGCCGCCGCGCGGTCGCCTGGCCGCCCACTCCCGCGCACCTCTGCGCCGCCGCTGCCGCCGCCGAGGCGCCTCCTGCCGCGCCTAGGGGCCTGCGGGCCGCGAGCGAGCCGGAGAGGGAGCGGAGCGCGGCGCGTAGCCCGAGTCTGAGGGGAGCGGGGGGAGGAGCTCCGCCGCAGCCACATCCGGGGCCTCCCGCCGCCACGCGCCGTCCCCGCACGCTCGCAAGCTCATTGGCTCGTCGCGCCGGCCTCCCTTTAAATATGGCCGCGCCGCCGGCAGGGGGCGGGGCCGCGCCTGCGCAGCTTGACACGGCCGGCTCGGGGACCGGCCTCTCGGGCTCTGCACAGCCGGTTCCCGGCGGGCCCCGCGCACGGCTTAGGGGCGTGAGACCGAGAGGGCGGGACGGGGGGCGGAGCGCGCGTGCGCGGGGCCGGCGGGCGGCCGCTGTTTGCAAACTCGGGGGCGGACCCGGGGCTGGTCCTGGAGGAGTGCCAGGCTCCTCCCGCCGCGCGTGCCGGCGTCGCCCTCGGGGCGCCGGGGTTCCTGTTTGGAGTAGACGGACCCCGGCAGCCGGCCCCGGCCCCGGGGCTAGGAGGAGACGGACCCTGAGAGCCAGCGCTGGACCCGGGGGCCCAGGAACCGGCAAGCGGGCGCAGCTCAGCACTGCAGCGCTTCCGTTCCGGCGGGCGGCCCCGAAATAGAGCACGCAGGGGATGCCCGGGGGAGCCCTGCCCCTCCTCCCAATCCTGCGGCGCTGCTGTCCTTAAAATAAACCCTGGCTGGCTTGGGCGGTCCCCGCCGGCCTAGGCCACCCGCAGCCCTCCCCGCGTCCTCAGACTGCGCCCCAGGCCCTGCCCCAGCCTTAAAGTTCGGGGAGTCCTGCTAACTCGTTCCCTGCTCTTGCCATGGTAATTTTAATCTGTGGGAGCGCATGTCTATTTACAGTTAGTCTCTACCGTCAGATGAGGGCCCAGTAAACATAAGTACTGTTTTGTGAAACTACTTCTCTCAAATGTGAGACATAAAATGTACTTACTGTGCTGACATCAGCCTAACACATGCCAAGTGGATGCCTGGAGTACAGGTTTGAACATTTAGAAAAATTGTAATTTGCTGTGTGTGTACATACATATGTCACGACGGGTGTGGAGGTCAGAGGACAACGAGTTAGTTCTCTGCTTCCACCACAGAGTCTGGAAATGGGACTTCTCAGGTGGTCACACTTAGCAAGTTCCCGTATCCCCTGAGCCCTCCTGCTGGTGCTATTTTTTTTCTTTCACTTTTAGTCGTGACAGGGGTCCTACTCTTAGCTCAGGAACTCACTGTGCAATCCTTCGACAATCCTCCTGCCTCAGCCTCCCACATGCCCAAATTTTGGGCATGAGCCACAGCACTAGAAACCATAGTGGGCCGACTTCCTCCAGTTGACAGAGGCAGAAACCAGTGTAGTATGTGGGTGAATTGCGGGTGAGCCTACATACAGTCTTTGGAGGTATTAGCCTGGGTCTCAAGCACCATACGTCCAATTCCATACCGCCTTTGTGAGACCCACTGAGCAGCACCAGCACCCACCAGTCACCAGGCAGCACTGAAAGCGTCAGCTGTAATTCAGCTCTCTTCCCACAGCCACTTCTTGACATCTGGAAGACTCTGCTCAGGAAACCTGTTGGGGAAGAGAGGTCTCCTGGCCTGGGGTAACCAGGTTGTCACCGCAGCCTGGCCTGGCTCACTGAGACATCTGGGTTGGACATGATGGGATAGATGGGTGGACAGACCTGTGAGCACCTCAATGACCATCTGGCTGGTGGTGATCCCTATGTGCAGCTGAGGCCCTCCACCCCCCCCCCCCCCCCCCGCTTCTCAGCCAAGGAATCCAAGATCACAGAGCCATGAACCTCTGTGTGTTGGAGGGGTGTGCATTTCTCCCTTTAAAAAGGCTGATCCTGTCTTCCAGAAGGGAGTTGGATCCTGAGCCCTAGAACCTGAGATGGGAGGGGGGTCCAGCTCCCAGTGGCCCCTGCATTTGCAACTGGGTGGTTCCCTGAGGACACTAGATGCAGTGTGGATACCCACACAGGGTAGAGGCTAAAAATATACACAGTGCCCAGGTCCAGGAATACAGGCTCTGCTGTTCATTCCTGGTGCCCTGCCCAGTACAAGGAATGGAGGGTACTTGGGCAGGACCAAGAAGGAGAGCAGCTGTACTGAAATGAAATTTGACCCAGCAAAGTGTTTGTTTCCTGGCCGGAGCATCTGCCCAGTACCCTTATAATGCTAGCTTTTTACAAGTGCGCAGGTCTGGAGAGCCTACTGAGCCCACCCATTTGATAATCACCAAGCCAGTAGTGGAAAGATGTAGAGAAAGAAGCCAGAGCTTCTGGAAAACTCTGACCATGTCAGTTCCCCCATCTCAGTTTCTCCTTTTCCCAAATGGTGATTTAGCTACCTTGCTCATCTTATGGGTATCCTAGAAGTCCCCAGGAAATAATGGCTGCATGAGACTTTGAGGGCGGCCACGTTGGACTTGTGAAGAACCTGACAGGTAGCTGCAGAAATCTCTGCTGCATGTAGGCAGTGGGGGGCAACAGTCCCAAGACAGGAAGGTAGAAGGCCGGAAGGGGAGCCCCTGCCCACACTTCAGTACCAGTCAGCTAGGGTTACACTGCCAGTATTCCACAGCAGGCGAGTGTGCGGTGCCACACAAAACCATTTGGTAACTCGAAGCATACCTGAGAATGAGTGGCTGGCACAGCAGATGTCACAGGTGAAATTGCTTAGTACAAAGAACACAAGGTAAGAATTAGAGAAAACCATGGCTAGGTCGGTGGTTCGTAGGTAAAGAGGAATCCAGTGAGTGGTCTAACATACAGGGATTTGCCAGGTAAGAAGGTCTCACCTGGCCCCTGCCCACGCTCAGGATCTCATCACAGCCCTGGGAAGGAGTCCTGATCACAACTGGCTGGGATAGAACAAGGAGGCACAGGTAGGAGGCAGAGATGAGAGAGTGGGCAGCCCAGGGTGGCTGTGTTCAGAGCACAGTGCTGCTCACGTGACTGGACTATGAACCGGGCAATGGTGGCTCACACCTTTAATCTCAGCACTTGGGAGGCAGAGGCAGGTGGATCTCTGTGAGTCTGAGGCCAGCCTGGTCTACAAAGCGAGGTCCAGGATAGTCAGAGAGTTAAGAGATACACAGAGAAACCTTGTCTCAAAAAATCGGAAAAAAAACAAAACCAAAACCAAGATCTGCACAACTAGCAACCCTCCTGAGGTCACACACGTTGTCCGTGGTTCCAGAGGAACTCCGTCTCTCACTGTCGTGTCTCACTGCTCAGCAGACCTGTTGTCCCAGCATGAGCACAACTAGGCTGAAGTTATGTGCTCCGACATCTCTCCACTTCCATCCATTTAGCTCCTCTTTCCTCTTTTCCCTTCCTGGTCCAGCATTGTTTTGTGAGACAGGGTCTCTCATGTAGCCAAGGCCGGTTGTAAACTATGTAGGTCAGGTGACTTTGGACTCCCATCTTCCTGCCTCTGTATCCTGAGTTCAGGGTTCACAGGCATTTGCTACCACATTAAACACAGGCTGATGCACACTAGGCAAGTCCTCTGCCAGCTAGGCAACATCCCAGTCTGCCTGGTCCTTTTTTCTGACCCTACTCTTTTTAAAAATTACATGTATTTATTTATTGTGTGTATGTATGTGTTCTGTGTTGGGAAGGTCACCGCACATGTGTCAAATGTCAACTGATGGGCGTTGGTTCTTTCCTTCCACCATGTTGGTTCTGAGGATTGAACTCTGGTCACCGGGCTTGGCAGGAATGGCCTTTACCCACTAAGCTCATATTTCTGTCCCTACTCTTGCCCACCCCATCCTCTCCATCCCAGATGGCTCCTTGCTCTCTTTGTTGCCTTCCTCTTTACACCCCCCCATACCCAAGCTTCCCAGGTATGGAGCTCTACAGTGACGATGCTGGGCTCCAAGGAGACAAAGAGAAGCACGTGGGACCCTGCACACAATCACTGAGGCTTGGCCGCTCTCACAGGTGTTGGTTGCCGGTCAGACCTGATGGTGTTACAGGCAACCCTAAACATTGGATCCCTAAACATCAGAGAGGCAGAAACAGAGATATGAAATGCTTAGAGAACACTGTGAGGACCGGAATGGACCGTCTACTTGGAGGCAAGCCTCTTGAAGACCTCAGGAACATTTTAGGGTGAGGGGTAAAGTCCTTGGGCCTCTGTTCTTCTTGGATAGAAATAAACAAAAGCTCATTTAGAACCAGTCTACCAAAAGCACACCTGGCAACGCAGTCTCCCCTCCAGCCCTCTGAGGTGTGATGCAGCTCATCCTGAGCCGGGTGACTTTGCTCGGGTCACACAGCCAGTGAACGGTAGAGCCTGTTATGGTTGGGCTCTGTCCCTTAGCTCACAACAGGGATGCACAAGGCAGGATGCCCAGATACGGTTTTGCCCTTGAACACAGGCTCTCCAGATGTCCAAAGGGAGGCTTCCCTGAGGCCGGAGCAGGACAGTGGGGAAAAAAATACAGCAGATTCTTCAAGTGTTTTCGCTGGCATTTCATCCTAGTGTGGTTCCACTGGAGATGCAGGATGCCTCCCTCCTAGGAAACCGCCATGACAACCCAGAAGCCTACCTGGCACTTTTGGCACCTGCCTGATAGTGAAGGGCACCTGCCAGGCAAAGTCACTACTCCAAGAACAAGGTCATGTAAATGAGAGATGTTTACATTCCCCCAAGAACGGTCCTCAACCGAGCCCTAGTACTTAGCTAACCCAGGACTCGTCTCTGTTTTGAGAGTTTGTCACTTAGCCCAAGGCCGGCATGCCAGGCACAGAAGCTTCTATTTTTACTCATAAGTAGGTCTGACTTAGTAACTACAGTCTTTCCTTCTGTCCCCACCCTAACCACCCCAAGAGCAAAGGGCGATTTGGACTCTAGGTGACGGAACTACCGTGTACTTAGCCAAGGAGGACTTCAGAGCCAGGCACTGTCTGTGAAGCAGGCGGAGCTTTGCAGTGGGACGAGAGGAGTTGGAGAAGAGGGCTGTCCCTAGATGAAGCTGGCTTCCCCAGCCCAGGGAACCTGTTTCAGCAGGTTACCAGGCACTGGTGAACTCATTCCCATTGGCTATCTTTCCTAAGTACCCAACACTTGCCCGGGAAGTCCTCTGCCATCAGAGTGACATCAAGTGACAGTCACCAGCAGTGGTCACCTTAGAAAGCGTGCAGTCTCTTTCCGTACCAGGCTGGACCCGAATCATTTCCTATTTACTTAACGGCTTTACTGAGATACTGTTTACTTACTATGCTACTGTGTGGTCCTGTGGTGTTTAAATATGTCCAGTTGTGTAACCACCATCCCAAATAGAAATCCCAGGCCGGGCGGTGGTGGCGCACGCCTTTAATCCCAGCACTCGGGAGGCAGAGGCAGGAGGATCTCTGTGAGTTCGAGACCAGCCTGGTCTACAAGAGCTAGTTCCAGGACAGGCTCCAAAGCCACAGAGAAACCCTGTCTCGAAAAACCAAAAAAAAAAAAAAAAAAAAAAGAAATCCCAACCCATTAGCAGTTTTTCTCTGTTCCCTCTTCTAGTACTAAACAACTTAGGACTTTCTGTTTCCATGGATTTGCCTAGTCTGGACGTTAAATAAAATCTCCTATGAATGGAGCCAAGCACCGGCTCCCTTCACTTGGCATGTTGATACGATTTCAAGGATCATCCGTGTCACAGCTCGGATCGGTGTTTTATGCCTTTGACAACTGGCCAATGCTCTGCTTTACGATGTTGCTCGACTCTTTCACCACCTGATAGGCACTTAGGCTATCGCCACCATTTAGGAACACCTGTGCGTAAGTATTTCCCTGGCTGTTTTAATTGTTCTCAGGAATATGGTGTCTGGGTCACGTGGTCATCACATTGCGTGAAACTGCTGTTTGCCAAAGTGGCTATACCACCTCATAATCCCTTCAGCCATGTGTGAGGTGGCCCCCGACTTTACAGTGATGATTGTGGCGAAGGACAGGGTGTTAACACTTCAGTGGCCTGTTCTTTCATTCAGGCATAGGGTCTCCTGCCCACCCTCCCTGATCACAATTGCCCAGGGTCTCCGGTGAGCAAGGCAGATGGAGGCTTTTCTTCTGGTGGAGATACGACTGGAAGCCACTTCCTGGAAAAGTCGCTAGAGTTATAGCCTACAGGGTTGACTCTTCACTCTAGCAAGTCACAGTGTGTTTTTGTATGGGATGTGTGAGAGGGTGTGTGTTTATGTCTTTCTCTGTGTGTATAAAAACACATTCACATGTGCATGAATATGCGTGGAGGTCCAAAGCTAATGTTCAGTGCCTCCCTATGGATCTCTACCCATTTCTTAGAGTTGGGTTTCTTGCTGAACTTGTTGAATGCGCCAGTTCCTGCTACTCTAGCTAGCCAGCTTGCCCCAGGGATCTGGTCTCTGCCTCCTGATTGCTGGATGGGAAACCAGCTTTTATGTGCAACTCAAACTCCAGGCTTCATGCGTACAGGGAAAGTGTTTATCCACTGAGCCTCATCCGCAGCCCCACAAGCCTCTGTTCTTTCTGCTCCCCTCAGTCCTCTACCTGCTAAGGACACACCATGCATATGCTGCGTGACAAAACCTTTCCTGGAGAGACTCAACACACATCTACAACCCCCAGATAGTGGACCCCTACAGACTAAAGTACAGATACCACCCAAGTCCTCTTTGGTGAACCAGTGGAGTTTTACTGGGGTTGTTTACAGAAATGTGGGTAGAGTTACTCATAGGAGCAGAAGTGACTTACAGACAGCCACTTCACCAAAAGCCACCCCAGCATGGGCAACAGCTCACAAAGCTGGGAACATGGAGCACACTGCATAGCCTGCAGGCAGCTCAACAGTTTAGAGAGTGTCCTTTCCAAGAGATTCAGTTGGTCTAAACCTCTTCCAGGCAGCTGAGCTCGTCTGAGAGTCTTCTTTGCAGCTTGGCTCTGCTCATCAGAGAAGGACTCTCAGCTTTTATCTTTTTCTAAAAAAAAATTATTTAACTTTATTTCATGTGCATTGGTGTGAAGGCATTAGATCCTCCTGAAGCTGGAGTTACAGGCAGTATTGAGCTGCCATGTGAGTGTTGAATCCAAGTCCTCTGGAAGAGCAGCCAGTGCTCTTAACCATTGAGCCATCTCTCCAGCCCCTCAGCTTTTATCTTACTTTGACAGGGAGGAGATCTGGTGAATCTGGTCAGTTTCGGGGACTTCCTGAGTTCTTTACCTTCCTGCTTAAGGAGCCTTCCTGAAGCTATTTTGAGTTGTTTCCTTTCCTGCTTAAGGGGCTTCCTGCAGGATGGAATGTTTTAATCCTGGAGGAAACTATTTCACAACAGCATCCTAATTCTGAATAGAAAAATAAACTCGTGCAACAAAAGCCTTGAGCTTAGTGCTTAAAGAAGAAGTAGTTGCAGATGAAGCTGCTCGCCTGAGTGTGTGTTGGGCACTGTACCAAGACTTAGCCACGGAGTAACCTACACAGATAACAGGAAGTGAAGAGGAAGACAATTCAGTACCATGACCTGCCTCCCAGTACAACCAAACAGTTGAGTACCATGACCTGACTCCCAGTCCAACCAGACAGCTGAGTACCATGACCTGCCTCCCAGCATAACTAGATAGATGCAGACCTCGATTGGGGAATTTCTGGTCTTCAGTGTAATGTAACATACACTTCCCAAATATTTGCTGAGTGAGTAGATGAACTCTCCAGCCCTTCCTACCTATCACACAAGACTGTGAGAGGATGCTGTGGACCACTGTCCTCCAGGTGTAACATGGCATTTGCCATCTTAATTAAAATGTCTGAGAATACTCACTGGTGACCTTCACAAGACAGAGAGCATGGAAGGATCATTTAAGACTCATCTGAGATTCTGACCACTCCCTTTTAAGGATGTCTGTAATTCTATCCCAGATGCATGTCGTCTTGGAAGGTGCTAGAATATGCAGGACAAGGAAGGTATCCTGTGGGCTTCAGGCAGGTTAGGACTTCTCAGAGATGCAGCTGTTTTGGGGGGGGAGTCACCCACACACCTGTAAGGAAGCCTAGTAAACAACTCCATGGTTTAGGAAGCCATATACCCAAAGAGTCTGGAATGTTTGGGTGGAAGTTCCATCCCAAACCCCCTCCCCTAGGAGTTGCCTCAGTCCAGGCTCCACCCCCAAGAAAGCCTGCCAAATGATGACCCCTCTCCAGAGATACTCAAGACCACTCCCACAGGGTATTTAAACTGTTCTCCAGAAACCAAACACTTGGTTTTCCCGTCTTCCTTCCTCAGCTCCTCTCTGGGGGGCTGAAAAGCCATCCGGGAGCATTGGTATCCATTAAACCTGGGCTTTTTCTAATTCGGTTTAATTTGGTCTGATTCGGATTATTGCATCAGTGGAGAGGCTTACCGGGGTGCAAAAACTTTTCACACTATATCCCAGCTGTCACCATCAAGGGCTGGAGGTTGAAAGCCACTGTAGCTTCTCAGGCTAGGGAAGTTGTACCTCTCCATTCACAGAAAGAACATGTGAGAAAGACCCATGGCACCCGAGGACTCCAAGCACCCTCAGAGTTCAATCCCACATCTTCATCATTAGCTCAGCATTTCACCAACTGGGCTGTGACTGAACAGGTCTGGCTAGAGAGAGAGGAGATGGACAGCAACTCCCACCAGAGCAAAAGGTTGTCTATCGTTACCTCCACCTGGAGTGGGGCTGGATGGGGACGGGGCAGCTTCTGTGGCTCATGTGGGGTCAAACTATAAACTCCTTGGGATATCTGTCCACCTATTTGGGCTCCATCCTTCCCTGTACGGGGCCCTGACTTTGGTCTAATAGCTGTGCTCAGTTGAGTACTCAGCTGTCTCTGAAGTCCATCACTCTGGTCATAAAATCTGGATTTGAACTTGAACTTTGTTCTTTCTGAGAAAAGGGCTTTGAAGTTGGGAAGTATTACTGGCGGCTCCTGCCCTCAGTTTTCGATGGTTAGTTAATTGCCCTCCACTCACCATTACCCATCTGCAGGGAGTTAACAGCCCTCCAGTGCTATTAGCCTCCCCTCCACTCCGTTCAAGCACCTGAGTCAGCTGACTGCCAGCGCAGCACTGGCCCTTGGCTGGAAGAGCCCCTTGCACAGATCCCTCCCCTCTACTAGCTCATTCTCTCGGGCCATTCTAAGGAGAATTGTCAACTTGACGCCTTGGTCGTGATGTATGGCCACCACCTCGGTGATGCAGTGAGGAGAGTCCGGTACAGCCCATCCTATTGTCCTCCTCATTAGTTCCCACCCGGGCTCTCTAGGAATCAGATGCTAAAGTGGCCAGAGGTTTCTTGGGAAATCATACTGTTGAGAGGAGTGAGGAGGGGACCAGAGACAGTCAGTGAAACCTGGGAACGTCTGAAACATCTGTGCGATAAGAAGCCCAGACTGCCCGGAAGGAGGCTGTGTGGGCAGAAGGACTGCCCACTGCTCCAGCTTTGCCCAGCTGGTCTCTGGAGACTCTTCACAGCTGGGCAAGCATTGGCCTCTGTTTGCTACCAAGGGGACAGCAGGGGCCAGGCAAACCCTCGTAGTTCTCCCACTAGTATTGTGCGTCATTTGTGGAATACAGCTGAATGTGGCTCCCAGGGATCATCTCCTAGGAAGCTCCTGAATGGGGTGGTAATCTTACCCCGCAGCCTCTTCCTAGGTCACACCTGCCAGCTCTCCAGCTGGGTGAGGGAGGGAGGGGTTGGCGGCTGAGGTCAATGCAGTGGGCCCTCATACCAAGGACACGTGGTGGAATTGCCAAGGCCACATGGGTACGTGTACTGTGGAGCTGCAGAGAAGCCCTTGATCAGAGTAGGGAACACATCCTGCTGGCTGTCACTCCAGAGGAGGGAGAGGGCATACCGATGCCAGTCTATTCAGTGGCACTCTGAGTCCTCATGGCAAACCCTCCTGGGTCCCAGACCTCAGGATGTGTAAAAGTAAGAGCAGAGTTCCTTCTGGGTTTGCTGGCTTGCTGCCCTTCAGATCTCAGACTGCCATTCCTGTCACACTTCAGCATCCAGGAGCTGCGGAAGATGGCCAGGATGGGGACGCACCAGGTCTGATCTGTCCACTCTATGGTCACACACATTGGCTCAGGTCCATGGGCAGGTGATAGAGAAGGGTCTTTGCTAGCCACCTGGAGGGAGTATGGCTTCTCACCCCAGCCCCGGGTCAGGTGAGGCTGGAGCTGCATTGGGAATGAGGCCTGCTTCAGACACAGTCTCCGAGTGGACACGGGCAGACATCTAAAAGCCGAGGAGCTGCCCCAGTTCAACACTCTCCTGCCGCTTTTACTTTAAGATAGTTGGAGTGGAATTTGCCATACATTCCCGTCTGTGGCTAGAGTTCACTGTCAGCCTGACAGAATCTAGACTCCCTTGAAAAACAGGCCCCTAGGCTGCCTGTGTGGACACCTGGGATGACACTAATGGATGTGTGAAGACCCATCCTAATTGTCATACGTCATCCCCAGGATTATGTCCTGGGGAGGGGATTCTGGAATGTGTAAAAAGACAAGCTGAGTACAAGCATGTAGGCATTCACTCTTCTCTTCTACTGTAGTGGTCACGTGACCAGCTTTTTTTAAAATTGTTTTTATCGAGCTATACATTTTTTTCAGCTCTCCTCCTTTCTTCTCCCCTCCCCTTCTATCCTCTTCCATGGTCCCCATGCTCCCAATTTACTCAGGAGATCTTGTCTTTTTTACTTCCCATGTAGGTTAGATCTATGTATGTCTCTCTTAGGGTCCTTATTGTTGTCTAGGTTCTCTGGTATTGTAAATTGCAGGCTGGTTTTTTTTTTTTTGGCTTCATGTTTAAAAGTCACTTATGAGTGAGTAGATATAATATCTGTTCCTTCTGGTCTGGTTACCTCACTCAAAATGATGTTTTCTAGATCCATCCATTTGCCCGCAAATTTCAAGATGTCATTATTTTTTCTGCTGTGTAGTACTCCATTGTGTAAATGTACTGCATCTTCTTTATCTATTCTTTGGTCGAAAGGCATATAGGTTGTTTCCAGGTTCTGTCTATGACAAACAATGCTACTATGAACATAGTTGAGCACATGTCCTTGTGGTATGATTGAGCATCCTTTGGGTATATACCCAAAAGTGGTATTGCTGGGTCTTAAGGAAGGTTGTTTCCTAATTTTCTGAGAAATTGCCATATCAATATCCAAAGCGGCTGTACCAGTTTGCATTCCCACCAGCCATGCAGAAGTGTTCCCTTTACCCCACTGTTGTCTGAGGTTTTTTGTCCTGCCCGGTTCCCGCAGTCATTAAGTCCCAAAGAAGTCACACAGAGGTCTACATTAATTATAAACTGATTGGCCCATTAGCTCAGGCTTCTTATTAACTCTTATAACTTATATTAGCCCATTATTCTTGTCTATGTTAGCCATGTGGCTCAGTACCTTATTCGGCGAGGCAGTCACATCTTGCTTCTTCTGTGGCTGGGTTACATTGCAGAATGGGACTTCCTTCTTCCCAGAATTCTCCTGTTCTTGTCGCCCTGCCTCTACTTCCTGCCTGGTTGTCCTGCCTATACTTCCTGACTGGTTACTGGTCAATCAGCGTTTTATTAAAATACAGTTGACAGGATACAAAACCATCGTCCCACAGCACCCCACAACCTCTCCAGCATAAGTTTGTCATCATGTTTTGATCTTGGGCCATTCTTACAGGGTGTAAGATGGAATCTCAGAGTTGTTTTGATTTGCATTGCTCTGATAGCTAAGGATGTTGAGCATTTCCTTAAGTGTCTTTCAGCCATTTTAGATTCCTATGTTGAGAGTTTCTCTGTTTAGTCTGTACTACTTCCATTTTTTTATTTGGATTATGTATTTTTGTGGTGTCCAATTGAGTTCTTTGTATATTTGGGATATCAGCCCTCTGTCTGATGTGGGGTTGGTGAAGATCTTTTCCCATTCTGTAGGCTGTCGTTTTGTCTTGTTGACCGTGTCCTTTGCTTTACAGAAGCTTCTCAGTTTCAGGAGGTCCCATTTATTAATTGTTTCTCTCAGTGTCTATGCTACTGGGGTTAGATTTAGGAAGCAGTCTTGTGTGCCAGTGCATTCAAGTGTACTTCCCATTTTCTCTTCTATGAGATTCAGTGTGATTGGTTTTATGTTGAGGTCTTTGATCCATTTGGACTTGAGTTTTGTGCATGGTGATAAATATGGGTCTATTTTCATTCTTCTACATGTTGATATCCAGTTATGCCAGCACCATTTGTTGAATATGCTTATGACTGGCTATTTCAAGCTCCTGTTGCCCTGACTCCCTGGCCATGATAGACTGTGATTTGAACTGTGAGCTACAATAAACTCTTCCTTAGGTTGCTTTTTAGAAAATTATATTTATTCTTTTATATGTGTGGAAATGGGGGTGCGGTGCATATTCTTCAGTGTGCATATATGTGCGCATGTGTGTTTGTCTGTGTGTGTTGGAGGACAACTTAATAGGGTTCATTGTTCCCTTCCACCACACAGGTTCTGTGAGGAGCAAAGATCCTCATTTCATAGTAAGAGTCCTGAGGATGAGAATGAAGCAGTGTATTTTTTTTAATTTTTTTGGAGGTTTTTTTTTGGCCAATGACTTAGGTATATTCTTAGATAGCTCTTACATTCTTATTTTTCATGGTTATTAAAACATTTATTGAAAATTCTTTTTTTATTGAGCTCTACAAATTTTCTCTGCTTCCCTCCCTGTTTCTCCCCTTCCCCTTTGACTCTTCCCCAAGGTCCACATGCTCCCAATTTATTCAGGAGATCTTTTCTTTTTCTACTTTCTACTTCCCATGTAGATTAGATCTAAGTAAGTCCCTCATTGTTGTCTAAGTTCTCTGGGATTGTGGTTTGTAGGCTGGCTTTCTTTGCTTTATGTTTAAAAACTACCTATGAGTGAGTATATGTGATGATTGTCTTTCTGTGTCTGGGTTACCTCACTCAATGGTTTCTTAGCTCCTTCCCTTTTCAGCGTCAAGCCCAGATGAGGCCCTGATCAAAGTGGGACAGATGAGCCGTGGACTCTGTGCTCCTGACCCACAAGTCTGAGGGTCTCTTCACCCCAGAGCCGGCCCCCGAGCACCTGTGGGCAACCATGACTTGAAGGACACATCACAGAGAGCAGCAAGGTGCCCTTGGCCAAACAGGTCTCCTCTGCTCCCCCATCCCAGCCCCTGGCAGGTGGCCGTCCATCCCCCTTTTTTTCTTGAGTGTGCAGGGACCTTTATCTGTAGGGCTGCAGAGAAACACTGGATTTATCTAGCTCAGTTCCCACAAGACTCCCCCAACCCAAACTGCTCCTTCACTCTCCAGCCCCCAACTGGAAGCTTTTGCTTAGCTCATGATCCTGCCTCGAAGGTCAGTCTCCTCGTTCCTCTTCCAGGAAGACCCTGACTGGCATGTGTGTTAACCTGTATCTCTCAGAAGCTCTGAGAGAAGTCAGTGGATGACTCACACTTATCCCAGGCTGTGACGTGGCTGTCAAGTCCCCTGCCTTTGTGTTTGTGCCAAGGCTGCTGTTTGGCGATGGTGAACATGTATAGAGTTTCACCTAGCTATGTGGTGACATCATTTCTCGTTTTGACTGTCACCTGTCTGAAGTCAAGCCCTTCCCCTCAGTCTCTGCCTCTTTTCCCACCGTGCATGCATGCATGCGTCTTCTCTCTAACCCCCTCCCTCTCTCTCCACCTTGCAATGTTGCCTGCTCTAATGCATCCCCACAGCTCCCTGGCTAACTTGCCTCATTTCTCTGATTCCTTGTACAGCAACAGTCCTCCAGAGGCCACACCACTCTCCTCCATCACTGCCTGCACATCTCTGTCCCACAAAGCAGGTTTCTGCTAAGACAGAGCCGGCAAGGTTACCAGTGACCTCCAGGAAGCTAAGCCCCTTAAGCACATCTCTGGGGAGGGAGTGGGTGCCCAAGCAAGCTTTCCCCATCCTTGCTGGCTGCCCTGTCTCTGGTCCTCCTTGGATTTCCCTGGGACAGGGTGCCCAGCCTTGGCCGGGCCCTGTGACGCTTGCTGAGGGATCTCTCCTGTGGGCCATTGTCCCCTGAAGCTCCCAGGATGCACACGTCTCTCATTTACTTGTGGCTGGCACACAGGGAAACGGCACAAGGAGAAGGACCCTGATCTGTCTCCATTACCTTTTCTTGTGTCCAGGAAATCCCAGTGCCTGACTTTCTACATGTATCCAGAATTCAGATATGACTGTGGACCTGTCCACAGACAGGTTCAACCCCCATCTTTGTATTGCACGACATTTACCTGACCTCTGTATTCTGATTCCAGTGTGGGTGGAGGCAGGAGATTCCTTCAAAGCATGAACCCTTGGGCTCCCTCACTCCCACTGCTGTGGAGTATCCTTGCTGCTACTCCTGCCTGTTTCTTCACGAGCTTTTTCAGGGACGGCCCTCCCCACTGGGTCCCACCCTTCTCCTCCTCAGAGAGGTTGGCAAAGCAGTTCCACCTGGCCACCCTGGGCCCCTCTCTACCCACCCACCATCCAGGTTCTGGACATTCAGTGGCTCATCAAGAAGATTCTAATCAAGGGCTGAAGAGATGGTTCAGTTGGTAAAGTACTTGGCTAAATGCCAAAGATGACTTTGAACTTCTGTCTTCTAAATTCCGGGGTTACAGGTGTGTGCACTAGGCTGAGTTTGTATTATATACAGTAGGGACTGAACTCAGGATTTAGAACCCAACTGCCCAGACCCTCTGTAATTTTTTTTTTTAACATCCCGGCCACAGTTTTTCCTCCTGGTCCCTCTGGAATTTTTTTTTTTTTTTTTTTTTTTTTGGTTTTTCGAGACAGGGTTTCTCTGCAGCTTTTTAAGAGCCTGTCCTGGAACTAGCTCTTGTAGACCAGGCTGGCCTCGAACTCACAGAGATTCGCCTGCCTCTGCCTCCCAAGTGCTAGGATTAAAGGCGTGCGCCACCACCGCCCGGCTCCCTCTGGAATTCTTTAAAAAATTTTTTTTGGTGTGTGTGTGTGTTTGCTCTTGCTTGAGGATACCCATACCATGGCACACATGGGAGTCAGAGGACAATCTCAGGTGTTGGGTCTTGCCTTCTACCATATTGAGGCAGGGACTTTCTTGCTTGCTGCTGAGATATGTAGTCAAGTCTAACTTGCTGACAAGAGTCTCGGGGATTCTTCTGTCTCCGCTTTCCATTTCTCCACAGCAGTGCTCATATTTCAGACATGAGCCACAGTCTGACGTACGTGGATTCCGGGACTTGAAACTCAGGTAGTCTGTGCAGCACATACATGCCTGGTGCCTATGGAGGCCAGAAGAGGGCATTGAGTCTCCTCGAGCGGGAGTTACAGGCAGCTGTGAGTCACCATGTAGGTGCTGAGCATGGAGCCCAGGCCCTCTAGAAAAGCAGCGAGTTCTCCGAGACATCTCTCCAACTCCCTTTTTATCTTTTATACCCAGCTCTCCTGTCCTCATTGAACCTGAACTTATTCCAGATGACATGGATATTCTGGAAGCCAAGGTGACCAACGTGGTCATGTTTTCCGGCTCCAAAGGCTGAGCCCTCTGTCCTCCAGGCCTTGCTGGGACACCTCAAGATCCTTCAACTGTTCGAACGAAGGCGCTTGGGGGCGCTGTCCAAAGCAGAGTGAAACTACACGTTTATTTCCCCGTTGTTTTTCTGCCTTGTGGTCTTACCACGGCATCTTCTAACATCGACTCTGGAGCCACGATTCGTGGCGTCGGTGGGTCTCACCCGCTGTGCTCAGCCTTTGACCTTGACTGGACAACAAGGGTAAATTCCAGGTGGCGCTCATGAGCTTAGTCTCCTTAAGCCTGCCAGCCACTACCTCATTATGTCTACAGCCAACCGGGCATGAGGACGCTTTGTCCAGCAGTGAGCTGTATGGACACTGGAAGGGCCATAAGATTATAGTGGAGGTGGAGAACTCCTGACCCAGTGACATCATAGCCCCCACGGGGCAATGCGCCCTTCACATATTTGTGGTGGTACAGACGAACCTTTTACACTGCCTATTAAAGCACAGTGTATGATTAGTAGCAGAACATAGTGCTTGATAATGATTATAAATGCTAGTTCCTGGCTTATGGATTTACTATGCTGTACGTTTTATCACTAACACGCATCCCTTCTGCTTCTAAAACTAAATGCTGTAAATAGCTGTGGCGGTGTTGCCATAAGCAGCAGCCTCGTGTCTTGTGGTACCAAGGCTTAGCTCTGTGCTGTTGGTTTACAATAGTCCTGGAAGCCATGTGCCACAACATACGTAACCGCTGCATCCGATGACATCCACGCAATGAAGAACCCATCTAAGGATGCTTTTGCAGGCTGCACCGTCTCCTGTCTGTTCTGAAGAGCCCTGTCATTTTGGTGCTTATGATGTTGGAGTTTGGGATCACTGATAGTCACAGTCCTAGAGGGCAGATGTCCTACTTAGCGCTCACTGTCAACTGACATGGCTACAAGAAATGGGTCTGGGGGGGGGGGGCTCTCAAGAAAATGACCACACAATCCGAAGTATTTCAGGCAAATTTCCATTTCTGCAAAAGAGCGTGTAGCTATGCTTACTCAATCAAGCAAGCCCACCCAAGGGGGAATGTCTGGGTTTTTATTCCTGATGCACAGGGGTCCTGTGCCTCCACTCTGAGTGGTCAAAGCTCGCCTCATATTCTTATGTGACTGGCTAATAGCAGCGCAGTTTCTTTGAAGAAATGAAAGAAACATGTACTTTGATTTGAAGAAGTGCTGACCCTGGGGGAATTTGAATTTCTGCCAAGTGGCTTCTTTACAAATTTTCTAATCGAGTTTTTTTCTTATTTAGCCCTTTGGTGAAAAGTTAGCAATTTGTTTACATTTTCCACACAGCCTCCAGTCTTCTGAGAAGGAAAACTTCAACTGAAGAATTCTCTAAACCAGAGTGGCCTGTGAGATTGTCTGAGAGGCACCGGCTTGATTATTAATCGATGCAGGAGGGACCAGCCCACCGTGGGCAGCACCAGTCCTCGGTTAGAGGGTCCTGGTTGAGCGAGAAGGCTTGCTGTGAGCCTGTGAGCCACCAAGCAGCATTCCTCCTGCTGCAAGTGTGGATTCCTGCCTGACTTTCCTCTGTGATGGACGGGGACCTGGACGTGTAAGCCATATAAGCCCTTTCCTCCTCTAAGGTGCTTTCAGTAAGAGCATTTAATTGTAGCGAAAGAAAGGAAATAAGGATATGAGAAGGTAATTTCTAGAAGGATTGGCCAAGGGGGAAACCCTCTCCCAGAGAGGGTAGCACCTGGTGGTAGCCCAGATAGAAAGAAATCTGAGGGAAGGCTGGAAAGATGGCTCAGCAGTTATGAACACTGTTCCAGCACCACCTGACAGCTCACAACTGTCTATAACTTGAGCTCCAGGGGATTCCTGCCACTGGGCACCATGCACACATAGTACATAGGCATGCATACACGCAAACCACCCCTACAAGCAAAATAAAAGCTAAGCTTAAAACACAAAAAAGAAATCAGGTATGGTGGCACACAACTTTAATCTCAGCACTCAGGAGGCAGAGGCGGGCAGATCTCTGAGTTCAAGGCCAGCCTGGTCTACAGAGTGAGTTCCAGGACAGCCAGAGAAACCCTGTCTTGAAAAGCAAACAGGAAATCTGAGGGAAAGGCCGCTGCTTTGGCCTGCCGACCTGCTTGTTCCTGGAATTTCACCCACTCTGTTTCTGCTCCGCTTTCTATGCCATCTGAGGGTCAGAGCCCAGATTCTTCAGTCTTCCCATGTAGACAAAGACCAGCAGCTCCCTGGAGTCTGAGACGACGGAGACACCCAGCCTTGTGGAAGGAGCAGGTTCTCAGCCTCCTCAGCGTGCAGACAGCTACTCTTGGGCTACCAGTTTAGTAAATCCTCTATGTAGTATGCCCATTCTATCTTTCTGTCCTTCTAGAGAAGCCTGACCGATGCAAACCTGACCATGCTACAGCTAGGCCTTTATTTTGAAATACTCTAGGCCTGGCTTGTTCCCAGATGCCCTCACCTTCAGCTCTGCAGCCATTATCATGTGTCTCACTCACCGGAGCACTTGGTTAAGCCATGGCTTCCCCAGAGAGCAGGCGAGGGGCTCAATGTGTGAGGGTGCATGTTTGTAGCTGAGGAATTGACAGAACGGACAGAGAAGATGGGAAAGCCCGGGTGAACTGCTGAATGGCCCACCAGCTGGAGAGGTTGAACCGTTCAATCATAGACTGCATCTTTATCTGATGAGTCCAGACTGAAGTACTATTCCTTAGCGTCCAGCTCCCATTGGCTAAAACCTCCTGTCCTTTGTGGGGCGCACTGACAGTCCAATTCTTAGTTCTTGTGTGGGTGGGGCCTGGGGATCAGGGTAGGAAATGATGGTAGCAGAGCTGGGGGCTGTGGCTGCGTGAGATGACTGACATCCGCATTTGGCTTGTACAGTTATCTCCAGAATCCAAGGTGGGGCCGTGAGAGTCTGAAGAGGGGCCCAAGAGATGCCAACCACAATCAGTGTTTATTTACATGTTTGTGTGCTTATGTGGCTTCCACATTTATGAGTAAGTCTCCTACATCAAGCAAAAGAAAGAATTATTCTCAAAAAAATTAAAAAGGAAAGTTATTCTCATGGGGGTTGATTCATTCTCAGTGCTCTGAAGGAGAATCTATTCTCAGTGTCCTCCAACTCTGGTCACTCAGGTCAGGACCCTCCTTGAAGTTCCTGTTAATTCCCCCCACCCTCCTTTTCTTATAAGGACAGATGATGCTCTCATTTCATGATTTATATTTTTTATTAAAGGCAAGGTCTCAGTATGTAGCTCTGTCTATCCTGAAACTCACTGAGGCCTGCCTCTGCCTCTGCCTCCCAACTGAGATATTAAAGACTTACGATACCACGCCTCACTTCCAAGATTCTTTTTAAATAACTAACAGTAATTCCGTTTTCCAACAGATAAAAATTTTCTGCTGTGCTTCAGCATTTTCCCCTCAGACAACCAAAGGCTTTAGAACCAGATCCCCTGGCCCTTTTCCCTCTAGTTTGCCACAGTTCAAAATGTCGCATCTCTAAAGGCTGGCATCCTCTGGGAACGGCAATTGGGCACCACACTCAAGCCTGGACACTATCTTTTCTGGGCTCTTCTTCTTCTTCTTCTTCTTCTTCTTCTTCTTCTTCTTCTTCTTCTTCTTCTTCTTCTTCTTCTAAAATTTGCTTTGTCTTTCATCCTACGAAAACTATTCTGTTTCCGATTGCAGCCTTCCTTCCCTTGGGTGTACAGAGGGTTCCAGCCTTTCTCAAACTGGGACCCTTCATGAGGTTGATGGTTCTGGCACTTGCCGTACCCCTTACAGGAGGTTTTCTCTTCAGGGTTTGGGTCCACTGACCAGGAGAGACCCAGTGACTGTGATAGCCACGGCCAACAGCCTGCACCAAACAGGAAAACACATCTCAATATTCTTAAACCAGGCGTGGCAGCTCATGCCTGTAATTCTAGTGCTGAAAAGGCCGAAGCAGGAGGATTGCTATGACTTTGAGGGCAGTCTGGGCTATTTGAAAACTTGTCTCAAACAAAGCAAGCAAAGTAAAATTCTCAAGTACATCTACACACACACACACACACACACACACACACACATACACACACACATTTTCCAAATAAGCTCCTATTCAGATAATGGAGTTAGAACTTGGAGATTTTAATATATATTCATTTGTACCCTCCTCTCAGTCTCTGTCAGTCACCTTACCATTTTATGATTTTATGGATTTGGTGACCTCAGATACCTCTTTTAATCATACAGTGTGCATTGTTTGGTGGTTGGCTTATTTTACTTCAATATTCAGTATTTTCTAATTTTTTCTTTTACTGAAAAGATATTTTCTCGCAGAATATATCCTGATTACAGTTTTCCTTCCCCATACTCCTCCAAACTCCTTCCCATCTCCCCTCCCATATGAATCCTCCCTTTCTGTCTCTCATTAGAAAATAGACAGGCTTCTGTGGAATAATAATAAAATAAAATATAGTAGAAGATAGAACAAAAACTAGCACATTGGAATTGAACAAAATAAACATAAGGAAAAGAGCCCAAGAGAAAGCACAAAAGACAAAGACCCATTCATATGCACAGGAACCCCATAAAAAAAGTAACCTGGAAGCCATGATCCATATGAGTACATGTGCAGAGGACCTGGTGCAGACCCGTGCAGGTCCAGTATGTGTCGCTCAGGCCCTGTGAGGCCCATGTACTTGGATCATGTTGATTTAAAAGGACTCGTTTTCCTGGTGTCCTTCATCCCCTCTTTCTTTCTGCCTCCTCTTCCACAGGGTTCCCTGAGCCCCAAAGGGGGGGAATTTGATGGAGACATCCCATTTAGGACTGAGTATTCCAATGTCTCTCATTTTCTGCATAATGTCTGGCTGTGGTTCTTTGTGTTTGTTTCCCAATTGCTGCAAGAGGAAGCTTCTCTGATGATGGCACTGATCTGTGAGTAGAAACGTTATTAGGAGTCATTTTATCTTATTTGTTGGTTTTTTGAGACAGGGTTTATTTGTGTTGCCCTGGCTGTCCTGGAACTAGCTCTTTAAAGCAGACTGGCCTCGAACTCACAGAGATTTGCTTGCCTTTGCCTCCCTAGTGCTGGGATTAGTGTGTGCCACCACCTCCTGGTAATAGGAATCATTTTATTGCTATGTTTCTGTCCTTTCCTTCCTTCCTTCCTTCCTTCCTTCCTTCCTTCCTTCCTTCCTTCCTTCCTCTCAAGAACAGTAGTGTTGGGTTTCATCCTAGATCCCTGGGCTATGTAGATTCAGGTTCTTGGTCACCCATACACTGTTGGGTGTGGGTTCCATCTCATAGAGCGAGCCTTACGTCAGTCAAATCGGTTATTGGTTGGTGACTCCCACAAACTATGCCACTGTTGCACCAGTGTATCTTTCAGGCAGGACACCCTTGTCGATCAAAGGCGTGCGGCTGGGTTGGTGCTTACATTTCTCTCTTGGTAGCACGAAGAGTACCTTCTTGTACCAATGATACTAGAATATAGGGGTGAAGGCACTATGTAGGCCGTAATTCAATGTCTCCATGTTCAATGAGTTGTGCAGATGTTGCCTTCAGCAATGGGACCTTACTGTCAGCTTGGGGAAAGCAATCTGTAATCTTGACAATAGCATGAGTTGTTTGGGGATTCCCATGGGACCCCTTTGGCCAACAACTCAATTACATGTAAGCCAGTCCCAGAACTGGAACCTTTATTAGGTGACAAGAGATGGCCAAGAAGAGCTTGGTCTCCACCATTATTTGGTGATCCAGACCTAAATGAGATTTTTCTGACCCTTTTAGTCAATCACTTTTTTCCTAACCTCTGTGGTGCTACAGTCTGTAGCTTGATTATAATTGACTTAACAGTTAATATTCACAATAAATAAGCAAATACATACCATATTTCTCTTTCTGGGTCTGGGACACCTCACTCAGGAGGTGAACCTACCTGTGAATTTTGTGATTTCATTTGTTTTAATGGCTAAGTAATACTCCACTGTGTAAATATACCACATTTTCTTTATCCATTCTTCTGTTGAGGGACATCTAGGTTGTTTCCAATTTTTAGCTAATATGAACAGAACAGCAATAAACATGGTTGAGCAAGTGTCTCTGTAGTAGGATGAAGTGTCCTTTGGGTAGATGCATAAGAGTGATGTAGCTGGATTTTGTGACTGATCAATCCCCATCTTCCTGGGGCACCATCACGCTGATGTCTACAATGGCTGTACAGGTTCGCACTCCCGTCTGCAGTGGATGAGGGTTTCCCATACTCCACAAACCTCGCCGGCAGGAGCTGGCACTTGTTTCGTTGATCTTAGTCATTCTGATGGGTATAAGATAGAGTCTCAAAAAGATTTTATTTGAATTTTCCTGATGGCTAAGTATTGGTTTTTGAACATTTCAATGAATGTTTCTTATTCATTTGAGTTTTCTCTTTTGAGAATTGTCTGTTTAGATCTGTACCCCCACTTTTTTTTTCTTTTTCAAACAGGTTTCTCTGTAGCTCTGGAGCCTGTCCTGGAACTCGCTTTGTAGACCAGGCTGGCCTCGAATTCCCAGAGATCTGCTTGTCTCTGCATCCCCAGTGCTGGGATTAAAGGCGTGCGCCACCACCACCAGGTTCTTTCCCCATTTTTAAATTAGTTTGTTTACTTGTTATCTAGTTTTGTGTGTTTGTTTGTTTTTTGAGGCAGGGTTTCTTTGTGTGAAGCCTTGACTGTCCTGAACTCACTCTGTAGACCAGGCTGGCCTCAAACTCACAGAGATCCGCCTGTCTTTGACTCCCCAGTGCTGGGATTAGAGCTGTGTGCAACCACTGCCTGGCCTAGTTTTCTGAGTTATTTATATAAAATTGGATATTAGCTTTTGTCTTAGTTGGGGTTTCTGTTGTTGTGAAGAGACACCATGACCTCGGTGGCCGCTTGTAGTTCAGAGGCTTAGTTCACCACCATCCTGGCGAGGAGTATGTCAGTGCACAGACAGACATGGTGCTGGAGAAGCAGCTGCCACTCATCAATATTCAGGCAACAGGAAGTAGACCACCTCACTGGATGAGGCTTGAGCATATATGAATCCTGAAAGCCCACCTCCACACTTCCTCCAGCAAAACACACATCCTAATAGTGCCACTCCCTTTCAAACCCCCACACTCTCTACCAGATGTGTAGTTGATAAAATCTTTTCCCCATTTGTAGGCTGCTCTGTTGTATAAACAACAGTGTCCTTTGCTATGTAGATTTTCAAGTCTCATAAGGGCCCATTTATTAATAGTCTTAGCACCTGTGCTAATGGTGTTATGTTCAGAAAGTCTTTCCTGTGCCAGTGAGATCAGGCTATTTTCCACCTAGTCTCTTCTATACATCTTCAATGTATCTTGTTTTATGACCTGATTTATTGAGGTCTTTTTTGTTTTTTGTATCAGTGTTTTATGTTGAGGACTTTGATCTCATATTAGTTGAGTTTTGTACAGGGTGATTAAGTGTGGATCTATTTGGATTCTTCTTCATGTAGCTCTCCAGTTGATTACCACTATTTGTTGAAGTGTCCATATGTGTGTGAATTTATGTCTGGGTCTCCAAATCCATTTCATTCACCAACAAGTCTGTTTTGTGGTTTTTATTACTATAGCTCTGTGCTACAACTAAAAATCAGGGTTGATGGTTCCTCCAGGAGTGTTTTTGTTTTTTTTTTTTAATTCAGGGTTGTTTTAAGCTATCCTGGGTTTTTCGTTTCCATATGAATCTGAAAAGTGCCCTTTTAAGATGTGTGAAGATTGTGTTGGAATATGAGGAGGACTACATTGGATCTGTAGATCACTTTTGGTATGACGGCCATTTTTATTATATTAAAAAATTAATCCTACCAATCCATGAACATGGGAGATCTTTCTAATTTCTGATATCTTCACTTTTTTTTCTTTAATGCATTAAAGTTTTTATCATACAAAGTCTTTTATTATACAAGTCATATCACTTGCTTGGTTAGAGTTACCCAGAAATGTTTTTTATATTATTTAACACTATTGTGAAAGGTGTTGCTTCCCTGATTTTTTCTCAGTTCATAGACAAATATTGTTTTTTTTTTTAAAATTTGGATTTTTGAGACAGGGTTTCTCTGTAGTTTTTGGTGCCTGTCCTGGAACTAGCTCTTGTAGACTGAGCTGGCCTTGAATTCACAGAGATCCGCTTGCCTCTGCCTCCCGAGTGCTGGAATTAAAGGCATACGCCACCACCACTGGCCAGATATTGATTTTTTTTTTTTTTTGGTTTTTCGAGACAGGGTTTCCCTGTAGTTTCTAGAGCCTGTCCTGGAGCTAGCTCTTGTAGACCAGGCTGACCTCGAACTCAGAGATCCGCCTGCCTCTGCCTCCCGAGTGCTGGGATTAAAGGCGTGAGCCACCACCGCCCGGCCCAGATATTGATTTTTGTGAGTTAATTTTGTATACAGCTACTTTTCTGAAGGTGTTTTTCAGCTGTAGGAGTCCCCTGGTGGAATTTTTAGGGTCACTTACATATACTCAAAGATACTTTGACTTCTTTTTTTTATAATTTGTACCCCCTTGATCTCCTTCAATTGCCTCATAGCTCTAGCCAAGATCTCAAGTACTGTATTCAGTAGCTATAGCGATAGTGGACAATCTAGTCTTGTTCCTGATTTTAGTGAAATTGCCTTGAGTTTTTCTCCCTGTATCTCTGAGATGCAACCTACTTGATCATGGTGGATAATCCTTTCGGTGTGTTCCAGATTCGGTTTGCAAATATTTTGAGAATTTATGCGTCTATGTTCTTAAGGGAAATTGGTATGTAATTCTCTTTATTGGTTGGGTCTTTATGAAGTTTGTGTATCAATAACTGCAGCATTATAAAATGAATTGGGCAATGTTCCTACTGTTTCTATTTTGTGGAATAATTTGATTAACTCTTCTTTGAAAGTCTGGTAGAAATCTGCACTAAAACCATCTGTCCCTGAGCTTTTATTTTTGTTGTTGTTGAGATTTTAATTACTGCTTCTATTTCACTAGGGGTCATAGGTTTGCTTAAATTGCTTATCTGATTTTGAGTTTTAACTTCAATCAGTGGTATGTATTGAGAAAATTATACTTAGGTTTTCCAGTTTGGTGGAGTACAGGTTTTTAAACTGTGCCCTTATGTGAGGGTTCAGTCTCTGTTCAGACGGTGTCACTAAAAGACAGGGAACACGGGAAGCACCAACACCTCCTGCCACTGTTTGGGCAGACCTGAGTCTCTGGGACACTAGATGACTCCTAATGGAGTCCCAGGTAACTGGAGACCCTCTAATTTGGTGCCAAAGCCCAGAGTGTTGCTTGCTTACTGCCCTTTGTCTGCAGACACACTGCCTGGACGTACTGACCCCCCCCCCGTACACCCTCAAACAAGGTGAATTGTGTGCCCTTGAGACTCATTGGATAGTAACTCAATATGCCCTTAGCAGATTACATAATGTGTGCATATATACCCGCGAACATACACGCTAAAGCAGATCTGCACCTCCATGCTGGTCTCCAGAGTCTACTTCTCGGGGAAACTCAATGTGACTCAGTCTTCCTTGCTTCCCCCCACCAAGATGCTGGTGTGAGAGAGGAAACCTCATGTTTATAATTCTCTGGGTTTCCTTGGTGTCTGTTTTTATGTCCCCTTTCCATTTCTAATTTTATTTATTTATTTATTTATTTATTTATTTATTTGGGTTTTGAGACAGGGTTTCTCTGTGGGAAAATTAAAATAGGTAAAAGTAGGATATATAGTGTTGCTCCCACCCCCGATAAAGCAGGGGCTACAGAGGATAGAAATTAGGACCAAGAAAGAGTCATACAGCAAGGAGGTCTGAGTTTCTCTCGAGGAGTCATACACACGATGGTTTAGGTTAATTAAGGAAAACAACCGAGTTCTGGGAGTCAGCTCAAGTTCTTTCTGATGTTGGGGACTGTGTGCATGGGTTTCTGTGGGCATCACAGACAATACAAAGCTTTAAACACTTGGTGTTGGGAATTGTGTTCACGGGTTTCTGTGTGCATCGTAGCTAACATAAAGCTTTAAACAGCTGAATTCATGTAACTAAGAAACAAAGAATTGGATGGTTAGTTAAGATAATCAGACAGGACTCTGAAATATGAAAAGTGAAACCAGTAAACTTTTTCTGGCAGTTATGACAACGACTGTCTGCGCAAAGGGTTATGGCCGAGAGGCTCCTGATCAGTGAGACCTCTGAAAGATAAACTTTAACTGTATGTGGGTTCTTGGGGATAGTTTGTTTTTCACCTGTAATATATAAAATGTTTAATCACATAAGGGAAATGGGAAACTCTTTTTTACTTGTATTCATTATAATTATTCACTTAAATATAAAATGTAACCACAATGTAACTTTTATATTGCCTGAAAGTTTCTGCTGGGGCCTATGCTGTAAGGGGAAAAGAAAGAAGTGAGAAGACAACCCAGAAAGACACAGAAGGGAGACACCAGGGTAGAACAGAACAGGAAAAGGAGAGAGTAGAATAAGCAACAGAAAGGATAATAAAATGAAAAACTAAGTTTTGGCTCTCATGTGTCTGTTTGTCTGTCCAGTAGTTCACCTGCTCTGCATCTCCTCTTCGGTTTCTCTGACCTGTTGAAGTCTTGCCATTCCTCAGCACCCTAGGTGAGATCCTGACATGTTGGAGGTGTGTGTGTGTAGTGTGTGTGTGTGTGTGTAGTGTGTCTGTGTAGCGTGTAGTGTGTGTATAGTGTGTGTGTAGTGTGTGTAGTCTGTGTGTATAGTGTGTGTAGTGTGTGTGTAGTGTGTGTGTGAAGTGTGTGTATAGTGTGTGTGTAGTGTGTGTGTAGTGTGTGTAGTGTGTGTGTAGTGTGTAGTGTGTGTGTGTGTAGTGTGTGTGTGTGTTTCAGCTACGTTGGAATTCCTAGGGTCTACTGTGCTAGAGGGTTGCTGGGCTCCAATAGAGACATATTTTCCTGGCTACTGTTGATTGTGTTTTTGCACTGGTATCTAGGCATTTGAGTTTGGGGTAAATGTAATTCTAGGTGCTAATATCTGGTCTTTGTTGCGTGAGGTTTTTTTTTTTTGTTTGTTTGTTTGTTTCTTGGTTTCTGTTGCTGTCTCTGGTTCTTAGGAAAATGCGGTGGCTGTGTGTTACCTGGTAGGGAATTCTTCTGGAATCCTAATAGGTGTGGCCACTGGGGGTTCCATGTCAAATGTGTTTCTAGATAGAGATGGGATTGAGGGGAGCTGGAGGGAGGAAATCAGAGTGTTCCACCAGGATCTGCTTAGTCTCCTGGAGTGAGGGGCAGAGAGTAAGGACAGGCTGAAGCAGATGGTGTGTAACAGAGCTAGGGATGAGGCTGGGGAGTTGAATTTGGAGAAGGTACTTAGCCTACCTGCTTTCCTGGCTGAAATGACCTATAGGGTTCCCAGGACTGCCTGTTGGAGTTGAAGCATGGGATAAAACAATAGATTGGGGGGGGTGAGTTAGGAGGGAAAAACCTGTGTGATCCACTGGAGAGGGGGTGGTGGTGGGAAGGGAGGCTCCCGCAGGTGTTCTGAGCTGGGATAAGACTGGGGTTGGTTTTGGAGAGACTAAAGGAGGAGAGGTGAAGATCTGCAGTTAGCCTACCTGCTCTCCTGGCTAAAGTGCTACTTTCTAATTTTTTTTTTTTTTGTTTTTTCGAGATGGGGCTTATCTGCGTAGCTTTGGAGCCTGTCCTGGAACTAGCTCTGTAGACCAGGCTGGCCTCGAACTCACAGAGATCCGCCTGCCTCTGCCTCCTGAGTGCTGGGATTAAAGGTGTGCGCCAGCTTTAAGACTTTTTTTGGAGGGTGCTATTTTCTAATTAAAAAAAAACTGCTAAACTTGGGGCTGGGCGATGGCTCAGTTGGTAAAGTGTGAGAACCCAAGGGTGGATCCCCAGAACTGACCTAAAAAGCCTGGCACAGTGACAAGTATCTGTAACCCCAGTCTTGGGGTGGGTGGAGAAAGTGAGGTCACTGAAGCTCTTGGGCAGCCTGACTCAATGAGACACCATCTCTAAACAAACAAACAAACCAACCAACCAACCAAGGTGGAGGGTCTGAAAAGTTGGCTCAGTGGTTAAGAGCACTTGTTCTTGCAGAGGACCCAGGTTGATTCCCAGCACCCACATGCCAGCTCACAACTGTACGTAACTCTGGTTCCAGACATCCAGTGCCTTCTCCTTGCCTCTACAGGCACCAGGCATGTACATGGTACCCAGGTATATAGTAGGCAAAACACTTGTAAACATAGTATAAAGTATGGTGTGGGAGGTCCTTCTGTCGGTGTATTGCTTTTATTGGTTAATGAATAAAGAAACTGATTGGACCTATGACAGGGAAGAACAGAGCTAGGCAAGGAAAACTAAGCTGAATGCTGGGAGGAAGGTGGAGTTAGGAGAAGCCATGAATCCTCCGCCTTAAACAGACACTGGGAACTTTAGCTGGTAAGCCACAGCCACGTGGAAATAGGCAGATTAATAGGAATGGGTTAAATTAATATATAAGAGTTAGCCAATAAGAGGCTAGAGCTAATGGGCCAAGCAGTGATTTAATTACTACAGTTTCTCTGTGATTGTTTCGGATCTAAGCTGGCTGGGTGGCCGGGAATCAACAAGCTCCCTCCTCCAACAAAAGTAAATATGAAAAAAAGGTAGAAACTGGTAAGGATAAGTACCTTTTATCAACTGTGGGCCTCAAACATGCATATGAACGCAGGTACATATGCAGTCACACCCACATAGTGCACATACCACACACATACACAACACTCCACAATACAGAATTGTGATAAAATATACATACAGTTTACCATCTTCAAGTTGTCAGTTCAACTCAGCGGTAGAGCCATTAGATGGGCAAAGCCCTGTATTTGATCCCCCAGCTCTCTCTCTCTCACACACACATACACACAAAAGAATCCTGGCCATCTTAAGTATTTAAATTCTATTGTTGTATTTTAATCAAAAAATAATAGTTATATGCTCTTAGGAGGTCATAGAATGATTAGATAAGGCTAATAAACCAAACTATCACCTCATACACTTGCCATCTTTGTGATTATATGCATTAGTCAGGGTTTTCAACAGGAACAGAATTAACAGAATGAATGTGTGTGTGATATGCATACGTAATATATATCTTCATACATATATGGTTTATTAGACTGGCTTTCTGTGTTTCAGGGTTGTCCAACAATGACTATCTCCCGATGGAAAGGATCCACGTGTTTTTCAGTCCATGATGCTGGAGGTCTCAGCAGTCCCAACCTGGTGCTAGAGTCCCAGAGGATTTCTAGAGAGCTGCTGATGTTCTGTGTTGGAATCGTGAAGAAGTAGGTTCTAATGCCAACGAAGGAGTGCCCCAGCAACAGGGTAGATGAACTTGCCAGCGAGTGTGAGGGCAAGCCGGCAAAACCAAAAAAGCTTCCTTCTTCCATGTCCTTTTATGTAGGTGCGGCCCACATTCAAGGTGTGTCTTCTCACCTCAAATGATCAAACGAGAAAAATCCCTCACAGGTGTGCCAGCTGCTGGGGTTTTAGTTGATTCCCGATGTGGTCAAGTTACCTTCCGAGGTCAGCCATCATAGGTAGAAACACTTAAAATTCAGCTTTCAGAATTCTGATAACAGCAACACATTTTTCTTTCAGGGGATTGTTTTGAGTTTGGCTATGCAGGTCTCAAACTTATAGTGACCCTTCAGCGTTGGCCTCCTCAGGGCTGGCATTATACCATGCTTGACTTTACAGTGTTTTGCTCATCACTATGGTCACCATCCGGGCAGCAGGTTGCCAGAACTTAAGCTCGTACCTAGAAGGACTCTCCCCTGGCTGTCCTTATTTACTCTCGGCCCCTGCTCTCACTTCTAATGCCTGGTAATCCCTCCTCTGTCCACATTTACCAACTTGATTTCCTTTGGATTCTGCATCTAAGTGAGACTGTGTCTTTGTCCTTTTCTGCTTGGCTTGTCGTCACCTAGCATGACGCACTTCAGGCTCACCCAGGTTGCCACACTGACAGAAGTTCTTTCCTTCCTCCATAATGCTGAACAGCATTAAACTGTGTGTACTGTATTTTAAAGATTTTCTTAATTTTTAGTTATGTGTGTATGTGTCTTTCTGTGTGTATGTACACGTGGGCAGGTGCCTAAAGAGACCAGAAGAGAGTGTCAGTCAGAGCCCCTGGAGATGGAGTCGCCTGATGTGGGTGCTGGAAGCTGAACTTGGGTCCGCTGCCAGAGCAGTGCTCTGAACCACTGAACCGTTTCTCCAGCCCTCAACCTGGATTTTAGACAGCGTTTCTCACTGAACCTGAATTGCCACTGGGCCCCTGGAATTCACCTGACTCTACTCCTTCCCCAGCACCCGGCTTTTATGTGGGCGCTGGGGATTCAAACTCAGGACCTCAGACATGTGCTGGTGGGCACTTTGCCCACCGGCACACATAAGGAGAGCAGCTTGTCGGCTGAGAATTCAGAAAGTTTGGTTTGGGTCACAGCCTTCCTTTTTCTGGAGGTCAAAGGCCAAGTTCATCTCTGGGCTCAGGTTTCTGCTCCCTCCCTCCCTCCCTCCCTCCCTTCCTTCCTTCCTTCCTTCCTTCCTTCCTTCCTTCCTTCCTTCCTTCCTTCCTTTATCTCTTCTCTCCTTTTTCCTTCTTTCTTTTCTTTCCTTTCTTTTTAATAATTAATTTTATTTATTTTTTTTTTTACATACCAATCCCAGTTTCCCTCCCTCCTCCAGGTTTCTGCTTTCTACAGAATGAGTTTATTATTCTTGACTTCCCAACTCCAAAAGTCAGCATGCAAAGAAGAGCTGCACCCTGCACTGACCTTTGTCAACACACTACAGTACACTGAAAACTGCATACACTAATGATCCTCATAAGAAGGGCGAGCGGACCGTCTCCTCGCCGCTTTCCTGCTGGCACAGATTTGGGCTTGTTCCTGTGTGTGGCTATCGGGAATAGGACTGTACGCCCGGGATGTCTGTTGGGGATGTGTAGCGTGGAGTTGCTGGACTAGACAGGAACAATCCTATTGCTTTATTAGAATCTGACAAGCATAAGAAGGTCTGCGAAATGGCTAAGGATCCAAGACGTGTAAGCATGATTTCGGATCTCCAGAGCCCATGTCAAGTCAGCTTCAGTAACGTATGTGTCTGTAATCTCTGTGCTCCAGTGGTGAGACAGGAGATGGAGACAGGAATCCAGGGACCCTCACACACAGCAGCAAACACACAAAAAGAAGGCGGAAGGGGAAGACAGACCCTTGGGATTGTCCCAGTTTCCACACTGATGCCATGGAACAAGTGCACATATACACACACACGCACATACACAAACACAGATTCAAAAACTTGCCCCACAGTTTGGGCAGTGGGTGTAAGGTGGCATAGAAGGACCAGAGGATAAAGCCGATGTGAAAACAGAAAGAAGCCTCCGACCCTGGGACCCGGTTTCCACTTCCTGCTGCTTGAGTGTCAAGCAGTTTCAACACAGCCGGCAAACTCTCAAATCTGCCTGCAGAGATGGTGCCTGTCGCAGAGACAGCTCAAAGAAGAGGTCAGAAGCATCAAGCTGTGTTTACGTGGGGTCAGAACGTGCGTGCTCTTCAGTTTCACCGCTAAGGCTCCCCTAGTCTCTAATCTAAGCAGCATGCCTCATAAAGCCATCTTACAGGAAAATTTAAAAAATTCTATTTCATTTCTGTTTGTGCATGCATGTGCAGCTACCCAGAAGCGGGTGTTGAGGTCCCTGGAGCTGGAGGTGTAGGAGGTTGCTAGCTACCCACCCAGCTTGGGTGCTGGAGACTGAACTGTGGTCCTCTGCAAGGGCAGTGCATACCCTTCACTGCTGCGCCATCTCTCCGGTTCCCAAAACAAACTTAAAAACACTTATTACCCAGCCTGGTCTACAAGAGCTAGTTCCAGGACAGGCTCTAAAAACAGCTGCAGAGAAACCCTGTCTCGAAAAACCAAAAAAAGAAAAAAAGGGAAAGAAAAAAAAATTATCCTCCCCCCAGTGAGTGTGTGTGCACACGCTTGCAGATACACATTGTACCACAATGCACAAGTGAAGGTCAGAGGACATCTTGTGTGAGTCTTTGGGTTCCCAGGATGGTATTCCAGTCATCCATCTTGGTGGTGGGCAGCCTTACTCTCTGAGCCTTCTTGCAAGCTCCCAAATTCTTTTTTTTTCTTTTAAATTTCTTTCATTTTTTTTTCAGAAAAGAAAACAAACTACATTTTTTTTCATTTTACATACCTGTTATATGCAGGCTAGAGGACAACTTCAGGTTTTTCAGAACAATTTGTTTGCTTTTGTGTGCATGCATGTATGTAACATGATAAGCACATTCATATGTGCAGGCGTGCAGGGGCCAGAGGACTGCGTGTTTGGGATGGGATCTGTCTCTGAACCTGGAGCGAGTCTGGCAGACATCAAGTCCTAGGTATCCCCTCACCCATGCCCATGCAGTTACAGGTGTGCGTGAGGCCACACCTGGCTTTTTACATGGGTTCTGGGATCTGAACCCAGACCCTTATGATCCTCATAACACACACTCTTACCCAGTGAACTCTTTCAGCTTTTACTTTTTCTAACGCAGAGTCTTTTCGCTCCCTGGAAAATGTTAAACTTGGCTGACTGGCCTGTGAGTCCCAGAGATCTGCCTCTCTCCAGTCCCCCAGTACGGGATTACAAATCTCTCTCTCCTTTTTTTAATTACTAAAAATTTATTCATTTTTGGTTTCTTGAGACAGATTTTCTCTGTGTAACTTTGGTGCTTCTCCTAGAACTCGCTCTGTAGACCAGGCTGGCCTCCACATCACAGAGATCCGCCTGCCTCTGCCTCCCGAGTGCTGGGATTAAAGGGGTGCTCCATCACTGTTTGACCTTAGGTCTTTGGGGGTTCTAGCCTGGACACTGTGACGGTTTGTACCACTTGGGAGTCTCTCCTATTGGCAGCACTGAGTTCTGTTAGCTGACAACTGACTTGGGGACTGAGACCTGGCTGCCATCTGTCACTTGGGCAGCTGCTCAGGTCTCTTCCAGTTGTCTTATCCTTAGCTGTGTCGTTTGGAGTCTGCCCAGGACACAGCTCAGAGTTCAGCTGGAATGGAGGCAGCAAAAGCCCAGTCTGACCCTCTTCTCAAGCTTTTTCTTTCCGGGGATGCTCTGTACCTTCCAGAGCATTGTGACACTCAGCTCTGACATCCAGCTCGTCGGGCCAGGAAGACTTCAGGCCCTTCTAGAGTCTTCTTTTTTTCCTGTCCACATGGCCTGTGCCATGCTTTGACCTTAGTGACTCACCTGGCACCATTCCCTCTTCCTGTTTGGCCCCTGTCCAGAACCTGCAGTTGAGGTCATGCTCTGATGTCTAGAATGCCAGGCAAATGTTGCTGTATCGTTTCACCCAGAGTCTGAGGTGTGACCCGAGGAAGAGTTAGTTTTTTGCCATATGAGAAGCACAAGCCAGCTTGTCAACTTTTGTTAAAAACAAAATAGTTGGGACTTAAACTTAATTTTGTACCAAGTCTGTAGCTGATACTGAGAAGAAATGATATTTTTACAATGTCAAGACTTCTCATTCTTTAATTTGGTATATTTCTCTACGTATCTGTTCTGTGTGTAGTGTAAATGTTGGCACGTGTGTGTAGGCCTAAAGCCGGTGTCTCCTGTTTTCCTCTGTTGCTTCCCTTTTTCCTGCTGAGGCAGGGTGTCTTGATGAACCCAGAGCTCAACAATGCTAGCTCACCTAGTTAGCCTCCTGTGTGCTGGGGTTGCAGGTGCTTGCTACACCTGTCTCGCTTTCACAGAGGCTCTGGGGATCTGAATTCTAGTTCTCAAGCTCGGACGGTAGCACTTCTTACTCACGGAGCCATTTCCCCAGCTCTTCTTCAACTTAATTGTGCTTCACAGTTATCGGATTAGGGGTCTGTGCCTTCATCAGTGTCACATTGAGGTATTTGTTTTTATTTTATGTGTGACTATTTTTGCGTGACTTAGTATGTATGTGTACTATGTACATGCCTGGTGCCCACAGAGGCCAGAAGCATGTTGGATCCCTCGGATCAGGAGTTACGGGCAGTTGTGAGATGCTATGTGGGTGCTGAAAATTGATCCCAGGTTCTTTGCAAGAGCAGCCAGTGCTCATTCATTCATTCATTATTATTTTTTACATATCGATCCCAGTTCCCCTTCCCTCTTCTCCTCCCACCACCCCACCTTCATCCCCCCACACTCCACCCCCCCATCTGCTCTTCAGAGAGGGTAGGGCCTCCCCTGCGAAGTCAGCTAAGTCGGTCCTATCATCTCATTGGGGCAGAGCCAATGCCCTTCCCCTCCTCCCCGAGCCTAGGCTGAGTAAGGTGTCTCCATAGCGAACTGACTTTGTGGCGCCCATTCCCCATGGTTAGGTCCTGGTCCCACTGCCAGTGGCTCCACACACTGCCCATGCCATACCACTGTCACCTGCCTTCAGGGGCCTCGTTCTGTCCTGTGCAGGTCCCCAGTTGTCAGTCTGGAGTCAGTGATTTCCCCTTAGCTCAGGTCAGCTGACTCTGTGGTTTTCCCATCATGGTCTTGACCCCTTTGTTCATGTTATCCCTCCTCCCTCTCTTTGTACTCGGGAGCTCAGCCCAGTGCTTAGCTGTGGATCTCTGCATCTGCTTCCATCTGTTTCTGGAAGAGGACGCTAGCTTTTCTGGGGTTGTGGACTGTAGGCTGGTTATCCTTTGCTTTATGTCTGGTATCCACTTATGAGTGAGTACATATTTGTCTTTTTGGATCTGGGTTACCTCACTCAGGATGTAGTTCCATCCCTTTGCCTGAAAATTTCAAGATATTATTTTTTATTGCTGAGTAGTACTCCAGTGTGTAAATGGACTACATTTTCTTTATCCATTCTTTTTTTTAATATTTTATCTATTTATTATGTATACAACATTCCTTCCATGTATGCTTGCATGCCGGAAGAGGGCACCAGATCTCATTATAGATGGCTGTGAGCCACCATGTGGTTGCTGGGAATTGAACTCAGGACCTCTGGAAGAGCAGTCAGTGCTCTTAACCTCTGAGCCATCTCTCCAGCTCCTCTTTATCCATTCTTCAGTTGAGGGGCATCTAGGTTGTTTCCAAGTTCTGGCTATTACAAATAATGCTATTATGAACATAGTTCAGCAGGTGTCCGTGTGGTATGAGTGTGTGCCTCCTTTGGGCATATGCCCAAAAGTCACATTGCTGGGTCTTGAGGTAGATTGATTCCTAATTTTCTGAGATATCACTGATTTCCACAGTGGCAGGCAGTGCTCTTAACCACTGAGGCATCTCTCCAGCCCCGAGGATTTGTTTTTTGTTACCCTTCCTTCCTTCCTTCCTTCCTTCCTTCCTTCCTTCCTTCCTTCCTTCCTTCTTTCCTTTCTTTCTTCAAACTATCTCCCTTCATTACACACACCAATCCAAGTTCCCACTCCCTTCCCTCCTTCCACTCCTTCCACACATCCTCCCACCCCACCCCCATCCAATCCTCAGAGAGGGTAAGGCACATTGCTTTAGGGAAGGTCTAAGTCCCTCAGTACTATATCTGGGCTGAGCAAGGTATCCATCCAAAGAGAGTAGGTTCCCATAAAGCCAGTGCATGCAATAGGGATAAATCCTGGTGCCACTGCCAGCGGCCCCTCAGTCTGCCCCAGCCATGCAACTGTCAACCACATTCAGAGGGACTAGTTTGGTCCTATGCTTGTTCCTTCCCAGTCCGGCTGGTGTTAGTGAGCTCCCATTAGCTCAGGTAGGCTGATTCAGTCGGTGTCCCCATCATGGTCTCGACCTCTTTGCTCATATTCTCATTCCTCCCACTCTTACACTGGGCTTTGGGAGCTCAGTCCAGTGCCCCAATGCAGGTCTCTGTCTCTGTTTCCATCAGTTGCTGGATGAAGGTTCTATGGTGATATTTAAGATATCCATCAGTCTGACTACAGGGCAAGTTAAGATCGGACCCCTCTCCTCCATTGCTTAGGGTCTGAGCTGGGTTTTTTGTTACTCTTATAAATGGTGTTTCTTTATTTTATAGCTTCAAATTCACCCTCTTCTCAAGTCAACCTTTGAGAAATGGCTCAGTGGGCAAAGGTGCCTTCCGTGTCAGCAATGGGGAACTGTGTTCAATCCAGGAACCCCATGAAGGCGAAGAGAGAATTGACTCCACACGTCCTCTTGCGATCACGCATGCTGTGGCAGGCATGTACTCCTCTCACGTCATATACACACAGACACAATTTTTTTTTTTTATAAAGGGTTTTTTGTGCCTAGCTTTGAAGCCTGTGCTGGTACTTGCTTTGTAGCCCACGCTAGCCTCGAACTCCCAGAGATCCGCCTGCCCCTGCCTCCCAAGTGCTGGGACTAAAGGTATCCACCACCACCACCTGGCCCAGCAAAATATTTTTAAAGTGTTTTTGTTTTTGAAATAGTCTTATGTAGTCCATAGAGAGAGGCGGTATTTCACATTATTTATTTATTTATTTTTCAAGACAGGGTTTCTCAGTATAGCCCTGGCTGTCCTGGAACTCTGTAGACCAGGCTGGCCTTGAATTCAACAGAGATCCGTATTTCTCTGCCTAACAAGTGTTGCGATTAAAGGCGTGTGCCACCACTGCCCAGCTCGCATTTCGCTTTCTTAGTGGTCCCCAGTTTGGGAGATGGTGAAGTCCAGCTAGATGAAGTGCTCAGAGGAGGGGCCTTGGCAAATGGCAGCCAGGCCCTGTTTCCTGTCCTGTGGGTTTCCTGATGCTCCCAGATGTGAACAAGCAGCCCCAGGCTCCTGCTACTGCAAGCCATGGCTGCTCTTCTGTCACAGCTTCTCCCCCATGTTGGACCACATCCTCAAAAACGGTGAGCAGGAACAAGCTTCTCCTCACTTAGGCTATTCTACCAGGCTTTCTGTCACAGGAAGAAGAAAGATAGCTAACAAGAGGCAAGTGTCAGGGCCCACCCTCTTTTTAGGGTGCATCCTTAGTGACCTAAGCATCTCACTAGTTCTGGACACGTCCCAATACTGCTATGTAGGCCACTAAGCCTTTGACGTGAGTATTCAACATGTGATGACACTAAGTTTTCATGGACCTAAGTTGAGGCTTGGTTGACTTTTTGGGGGGAGTACACAGGTTTACACAGCCCAGCTGCTCTCAAAATTACCATGCAGTTGGAGTTGGCTTTGAACAATCCCTGCCCTCACCTCTGAAGTGCTGGGATTACATGTGTGTGCCACTATACCCTGTTCCAAATTGAGTTTGGATTTTATAAACTGGACACGGGAGCTGAATGAAGGGCAAGTTGTCTTGGGAATTAACCCATTTGAGAAGTCCTAAGAGCCACCTGATGGAGCAGAGCAACATTGTCTTCCAGGATGAGGAGATGCTGCTGGCTTTTCCCTGGGAAGCATGGCTGATGTTATGGCACTCAGGGGAGGTGGTCTCTCTGGAGAAGGCTGTTGCAGGCATGCCGCCGGGCTGGGCTCCTTTACATCCTCTGATACTCCTCTGAGCTCAACTGTAAACCCAGTCACACAGCTACAGTTAGTCCTTTGTGGGAGTCGGCCAAGGGACTGCTGTCCGTGAGTCATTCTAGAGTTTGCCGACAGCTGGCTCTGCAGACCTGGGTCAGTTTCAAAGGGAGAGGCCAGGGCCAGGCATCAGACCTGTGATGTCTATCTGTGTATGACATGCGGACAGAAGGATGGCTAACCTCAGAGCGAGAATAGAGTGTCGTCAGTGTCCTGCAACTGCAGGGACCAGCACTTGGCTCCCTGCACTTAGCAAGAGTGAGACCCAGACTTAGCTTCTAGCTTCAGTTCCTCCCCCGGCTTGCAGAGAGCACTCAATGCATTAGTCCTGAGATTGGTGGCCACCCCAGCCTGGTCCTAAGCAAAGGAGTCTTGAGGGAATGCAGACAGGGAGAGGACTGTTTAGATGCTTCAAGCCACACATTGCTGTGTCCTACTGCAGCTGCCCCAGGCTTCTGTCCAGGTATTTGAGATGGACAGGCCAACACTTTTCGAGGCTTTCTCTTCTTAGAAGGACATACTGATGTAGGGGGTTGAACACTGACCCTTCCCCCAGCTCACATCCACCAGAACATAAGTGAACGCATTGGAGGAGAAACTTTGCAGATGTAATGTAATGTAATCATCTTGGATTTAGGTAGGTCCAATCCCAGGCCTGGCGTGTTTCTAAGATGAGAGGTGTCAGCTATCTGAAAGGCTGATAGCATCGAGTGAGCCCAAGTACAACACAAGACACTGTCTCAAAACAGCCAGGTGAGGCCACCACAAGGCAAGGATGCCTCGGACCCAAGAGTAGTAGCTGGAGGTAGCAAGGAAGGCCCATCTTCTCTAGACTCCAGAAATAAACCCCACCCATGTCAAATTTCAGCCTTCTATCTTTAGAACCATAGGGTAACATAGCTGCTGTTCTGACATACACTGAGAAATACGTGCACATCCATCTACATGGATCCAGGTCCTTGGGTGCATATCTACTTGAGGGTGCATGCATCCCTTTGAGTTTGCACAACCAAGGACAGGTTGATTGACTTGATAAAGTCGCCCAGAAAGGGAACTAGCTTGAGGCCTCCAGCTGCCCTCTCTCTCCCTCCCTCTCTCATGTGTCTGTCTGTCTGTGTGTGTGTGTGTGTGTGTGTGTGTGTGTGCGCGCGCGCACATTCGTGGAGGCTAGAGGTCAACATCAGGAATGCAGGTGTGTTCTTCAATCATTCTTAGTTTTTGAGACAGGGTATTTCATTACACTGTCCGGGCCAGTGAGACCCAGGAATACTGTGGTCTCCACCTCCCATAAATGGGATCACAGAGCACGCTGCTACACTCAGCCTTTGCATGTGGGTGCTGGGATCCAACTTATCATCATAACTGTACCAACTGAGCCATCACCTCAGCTCTCCGCTGGGCCCACTTTTTTTTTTTTTTTTTTAAAAAACATCTTATAGGGATGGTGAGGTGGCTAAGCAAGTAAGTACTTACCATTAGTCCGATATGAATTTGATATCTGGAACCTACATTGGAGACCCCGACTCCCAGTTGCCCTTGGCCTCTACATGCATGTTCTTGCAGTCACACGCGCACACACGCCCATCTTATGGCAGGGATTTCAGGCAGATAGTAAAAGCACAGGTGACAACTGAAATGTTGTTTACAGCTAGAACCACGTTGGCTGTTTAGTCTCACTTTTAACTGACTGTCTCTACTTTTGTTGGAGACATCCTGCTTAGTAAGTTTAAAAGGTTTAAGAAGCTATTGGCTTGGGGACTCTGCCTTTTTATGCCCACAGCCCTATGCATTAGCATCGTGGTGTGTTGCTTCCTATTCTCTCACTCTCGCTGGTTAGTTTTGAGCATGGTCGTTTCTTTTTATTTTTCAAAACCAAGGTCTCTCTGGGTGGTGGGTGCATGCACCTTTAATTCCAGCCCTCAGGAGACAGAGGCTGGCGGATCTCTGTGAGTTCCAGAACAGCCAGGGCGACAAAGAGAAACCCTATTTTGAAAAACAAACAAAACTAAAAACGCGTCTCAGGTAGCCGAGGCTTTCTGAAGGGCAGTCTGACCTTGCATCTGTGACTCCTGTCTCCACCACTCTACCACGCCTAGTGTGTGAGGTGCTGGGGATGAAACCACCAACTGAGCCACACACCTCCGACTAAATGTGCTTCATGATTTTATTTGTCCTAAGGAAATCTTAAAGGGAGCTCTGGGACTGTCAGCTGTCAACTACGGATGTCATTGCCTGTGGCAATGTGTCAAATGAGAGACTTGGAAGAAAATCTGTCCTTTAGGCTCCAGAGTGAGCTGACAGTGTCCTCTGTCCCTTGCGTATACATCTGGAGGAGGGGAGGAGACACACCCACTTCAGTCTTGGGGCAGTGCTCTGGAAAACAGCTGCCTGAGCTGGGGCTCTAGCACTGGACCCTTCAGCCAGGAGCTAAAGCACTGTGGGCACATTAACCCTACACCTGCAACTTAGGTGCAGCTCAGGGGCCCTGTTATCAGTGGATGCTTAGGCACAGTAGGAGGCTGATACCCTCTAGAAGGGAGGGGGAGGGGTCCTGCTGGGTCTCAGAAGCCACTGCTCTATGGGGATGACCCTACCGACCCTCACTGAAGATCTTAGTACCATGGCAGCAGCGACCGTGCAGTGTAAGGGATGGAGATGGAAACAGCTGTCACACAGGCCCTTGGGGCTGGGAGCTCAGAATTTGGGGCCTTTTTTTTTTTTTTTTTTTTTAAATAGGTATCCATTGTTCTGTTCACCTCTCATCCAAGGGTTCTGGAGTACAGACCGCGGTACATCTAACGGGTGGTTCCAAGGGTTCTGGAGTACAGACCGCTGTGCATCTAACAGGTGGGGTGGTTCTCATTAACCAGCCCACCAGGGGACTAGCAAGAACCTGCTGATGGTCTGATCTACTTCAAGATCTTCAAACCAGTCGTCAACATTGAAAAATCCCCAATTTGGGGCTGGGAGCACGACCGGTGGTACCGCACTGGCCTAGCATGCTCTTGGCCCAGGATGTGCTTTCCTGTGCCACAAGAAGGCTCTTGGGTTTTCTTTACAACGTCAAATTGTGGCTCGGGTGCCAAGTCAAAACCAAGCTAGGTACTCTTTGGTGAGGGGTACACAGGCCTACACTGCTTGCCTTGACTTTCTACTGGCTTTCCCAACCTGGGGAGGAGGGGCTAATGTTTCAGAACAAAAGTTCTCTTAGGTCCCTCAACATACCTTTTGCAAGTGGGTGTACTGTTATTTAGTGAACAGGTGGGGAGAGGTAGAGAGGGGAGAGGTTTGTTCTATAGTTATTAATAAGCCATTTAGTTTAAGAGGTTAGGACAGGATCAGCACATGGGTTCAGTTATATTCTGCTTTTGAGAGAAGAGTCCTCACCCCACCTTTTTGAAACAGGGCCTCATGAGGTCCCAGGCTGGCCTCCAAATAATATATAACGATGGTTGAATTCCTTGTCCTCCCGCCTTCATCTTCCAGGTTCTGGGATTACAGGTGTGTACTAGCACGTACAGGAAAGAAAAAAAATTACCATGTGAGCCCCCTCCCCCCACAGTACTGGCTCTGCGCTGACGGTGGTAAAGTCTCCGAAGTGAGGACGATCCCGGGAGAGTCCGTTGCAGTGAGGTTCCAACAAGGACCTCTGCCATATAGAATTTGTTTCTGGGCTTTTTCAAAAAACGGAAAGAAGAAATCCTCTGGAAACGTCCAACAACACGACCTTTTTGCTTTAAAAAAAGAAAAAAAAAAACACCCAGAAAGAAAGGGGTGAAACAGTAACTAAAATACTCCCACAGTGTGCTTGCAAACATCGGTGTAGAGGATTTATTACCCCCCTCCCCCACAAAAAAAAACAAAGTAAATACAGAACAAATCTGCTCCCGGAGGTTCAGCTTCGCCCGGGGTGATCGCTGTCCTCGTTCCCACGGCCGTAGGTCAGTGGAGCAGACCGTGGCGCCCGCGGCGTCCTCCGCACACCGCTAGCCGCCTGGAAAGCGCCTTCGTGCCAGGACTCCCGCTCCTCGCTGACCGCCCGGGCCTCGGGAGCGCCGCGTCGCCGCCTTCACCGCCCGCCCTGGTCGCAGCCATTTTGGAACGGCGCAGACAAAGGGCGAGCCCCGCCGCCACCCGCCGCGACCCACCGGGCGCTTCGCCGCCGCCCGCTCTCCGGTAGCCAATCCCAACCGCGCCGGAGAAGCCGACCAGCACCCAGCAGCTCGCCTGCTCCCCGGCCTCTGGCGCTCGCAGCCATTGGCCGCGTCTTTTAAGAGCCGGCCGCAGCCAATCAGCGGGCGCAGGGGCGCGGGCGGGGGCGGTGCGTGCCGCCGCGCCTGCGCGGTTCGCCGCCCCTCCCCCGCCCTGCGCGCCGCGCCCCCCGCCCGCCCCGCGCACCGCCCCCCGCCCGCCCCGCGCCCCGCTGGAACCTCCTCCTGCCCAGGCGCGCTCGGCCGAGCGGCGGCGGCGGCGGCGGCGAGGAGGAAGATGGCGGCGGGCTCGGATCTGCTGGACGAGGTCTTCTTCAACAGCGAGGTGGACGAGAAAGTGGTGAGCGATCTGGTGGGCTCGCTCGAGTCGCAGCTGGCGGCCAGCGCGGCCCACCACCACCACCTCGCGCCGCGCACGACCCGAGCTGCGGGCCGCGGCCAGCCGGCGCGCTCGGGAACCATGTTGTGAGCGGCAGCCCGGCCGGAGCCGCGGGCGCAGGGCCGGCCGCCTCCGCCGAGGGCGCGCCCGCAGCGGCGCCGGAGCCGCCCCCCGCAGGTAGAGCGCGGCCGGCGGGTGGGGGCCCGCGGCACCCGGGCTCCGGCTTACCGCGCCGCTTGCTTGTCCCCGCAGGGCCCGCGCCGGCGCCCGCCAAGCTGAGGCCGCCGCCCGAGGCCAGCGCGGGCCCTGCCCGGCCGCCGCCGCCACCGCCCGCCGCCGCCGCCGCCGCGGGGCCCGATCCCGCCGCCCGCCGCACGCCGCCGCCGCCCCGCCCGCCGGCCCCGGCCGCCTCCAAGCCCTGGCCCGCCTGGCCCGCCCGCCCCGGCGCCGCGCAAACTTTGAATGGGATCGCCGCGCGCCCACCGCGAGCCGCACGCCGCACCTGCTGTCAGCCCGGTCACACAACGGGCCCGCGCCGCCGCCCGCCGCCGGCTCTGTCATCCAGGCGGCCCCCCGCCGCCCGCGCCCGCCGCGCCCATCGCCGCCCGCCGCGCCCTCGCCCGCCGCGCCCCCGCCGCCGCGCCCGGCCCCAGCGCCCGCCGCGCCAGCCCTGCCGCCCGGGCACCCCGCCGCGCCCGCGCCCCCCTTGTCACCCGCCGCCGCCGCCGCCGCGCAGAACGGGGCCGCTCCTGCCCCCGCCGCGGCCTCCGGGGGGGCTCCGCGGGGGCTGGGACAGCCGGGCGCGGGCGCGCAGGGGGGCCAAGTGCCGAGGCGCCCAAGCCCGTGCCCGGGACCGGGCCGGCGGCGGCGGCGGCGGCGGCGGCGGCGGCGGGGGTCGCGGCCGGGGGCGCGGCGGGTGGCGTGCTGCTCGGGCCCGCCATGCCGGGCGCGCTGCCGGGGCCTGCGCCCGGGACCCCCGCGGGGCTGGCAAAGGGCGCGGCCGCGGCGACCCCCAGTCTGCCTCGGACGGCGGCGGCCACCACTGGCGCTATCCGGGCCACGCTGACGCCCACCGTACTGGCCCCGCGTCTGCCGCAGCCGCCGCAGAACCCGACGAACATCCAGAACTTCCAGCTGCCCCCAGGTGAGTGGCAGCGCGCGGCGGGAGGCGAGGGCGGGTGCACCGGGCGGCCCAGGCGTTCCAGGAAGTTCTGGGTTGCATTCTGGGGCCCTGCCCTGGCCGGGCTGGCTTGCGAGGCCGAGGGGCGGCCTCTGCCCAGGTGACCTGCCAGTCTCGAGAGCTTCCCAGTGCTGGAGTGCCCAGAGCCCTCGGGGAACTCTGCTGCCCCGTTTCCTCGGGGGTGCTATGGGCTACCATCGTGTGCCTGAGGGACCCCTCTCTCTTTTCCCTCAGGCGGGGTCAAGAGAGGGCGACCTCCTCCTGGGCAGGCTGATGAAGTCTAGGTGGAAGGCATGGACTTTTCCCTTGCTGCCAGGGAGGTTGACTAGGTGGGAGCAGAGAGTGGGTCGGTGGTCATCAGTGCCTTAAGGGGCTCTGGGTGCTTTTGTTGTTGCCGCCCCGGAGGTCAGCAGGACGCTCGGTGCGCAGGGGTCTGCAGATGCAGGTGATCATGGCGCTGTGGGTGCTCAGGCACAGAAACTGTCTTAGCGTTTGCAGCTTGGCCCCGTGGGTTCGATGAGGGACTCCCTGCCGGGCTCGCAGACTGCTTTTGTTTGGGAGTCCTCTGTTGGAATGTCCCCACTGAACCCTGGGCTGGAGCGAAGCGAGCCCCGAGCGCTCCTCCTGTGTTCATAGTGACATGTGCAGCGGTAGTAGCAGCGCCGCCCGCCGCGGTGGCAGTAGTAGAGAATAAGGAAACGTGCTGCCGCTGTGTCCTCGCTGTTTTCTGAAATGTGTTGTGGGTCACTTTGAAAGAGCTGCAGCGTTTTGTGGAGGTCTGTGAGGATCTGGAAGGCTCATCACAGGCCCCCAGGGATGCGGGACCTCCAAGTGTTTCTGAGGTTGCAGGGGCTCCCATGTTCTGAGGAGGCGCTCTGACAGAGTAACCGGGGCTGCAACTGTCCCTTGCCACACATCTGGGGTTTGCTGCACGGTGTGAATGAAGGTCTTGTTCTTTATGCTCATTCTGACCTCTGGGTGGAAACTATAGCTGACATTTAAGAAGCAGTTTGTAGTTGTAATCCACTATGCGAAATGCCGCACTGCTTTGTATCTTTGTATTGGAGTTCTTTCCAGGGGTCCTTCAACAGTGCCTTCCCATGGCTGGGATGTCCTCATGCTGCCCTTTTATCAGGAAAGCTCTCGTGGTCAGGTGCCCATGGCATCCTTCCTTGGCTATCTTGGCTCACCTGGTTCCTTTGCTTTTGAGTACCATGTAGTGAAGCCCTTCTCCCTGGGAGAAGGAAGGTGTCATTTGAAAAGGGCATTTGCTGCTGCCTCCATCATAACTGCCTTGGTTTCCGGGTCGGGTTCAGGGTTGGTGTGTTTGAGCAGAAGGTAACTCCTTGGGGAAAAATGTAAACGTGCCCATTATTTGTGCTCCTCTGCACTCTGCACCAGCCCCCATGCTTGTGTTGGGGAGTGGCGGTGCCTGTTGACACCTGAGTGGAAGCACCCTGAGCTCTGCTTCGAAGCTGCTGCCTGCTTTCCAGAAAAGAGAAGGCTCTTAGCCATCTTCTGCACCCTCTGACTTCTGTTGCTCTCTTGATAAGGAATGCTGATTGATTACCTTAGTTTAAAAACACCCAAAGCGAAGCTAATGTCTGGTGGTTAAAACTACCACCGGTGCTAGAAAGTCAGGTTTTCTTCAGATAGTGCAGGGAGCCACAGTTAGAGGATGTAAACATTCTGGTTTAGAACTTTTTCTGAAGTTCCTTCTTCATTGACATCTTTCATAGTAAAACATTTAAAAAAAATAAGTCGAGGCCAGCCTGGTCTACAAGAGCTAGTTCCAGGACAGGCTCTAGAAACCACAGGGAAACCCTGTCTCGAAAAACCAAAAAAAAAAAAAAAAATAAGTGAAAGTAAGTTCTAATAAAACTCCTGTTTAGCCAATAGCAGTCTTGGGGGAGGGCAAGTTTCAAAGCTACACATAGGTGTCAAGTGGAATAGCATGCCATTGGCAGTTGAATGGAGTGTGAAAGGGGCTGAGTCCCGCCCAGTGCCCTCTTGATGGAGGTCATGCTGGGCAAGGGGAGGGACACACGTTTCAACCTGAGGTCTCTGAGGTCACGTTTTGTCTTCACCCTTCAGCAGGAACTTCTAATAAGCATGTTGAACTTGTCCTTACACACTGAGGCCTGACCTTGCTTGTTAGGATAGTTCTGTGAAGGGACTAGGATGTTACTGCGGTTGTGATCTGCTGGTTTGCCGGTGCTAGAGTCTAAGCTTGATCACAGTGAGAGAGGTTTAGAGAGCTCCCATGAATGCTGGTTGAACACTGGTGCACAGCTCAGGAGCCAGTGGAGGCAAGTCACAGTGTGATTACAGCTGGAGAAGGAGCAGGTGAGAGGACCTCAGAGTTAGTGTGTGCTTTGGTGGCTTTTGAAGATCTGGGTTGAGGATGCTGTCTTGCAGGCTGCTTTAGCGTTTTTCCTTCGTGTGTTAGAATTTGCTCGCATGTCGCTAAAGCATGGGTTCTTGGTCTAGGAGAGGGCATTCCTTCCTTTGGCCGGGGTGCTGTGGCGCTGTGGTTGTCAGGTGCTGATTCCCACCTGTAGTGTGTGGTGGCTGGTTGATGAGCGGAGAAGGGAAGCCTGCTGCTGGCTGACTGCACTTGTGCCTCCCTGAGCTGGGGGCTGATTCCAGACTCCCCGAGAATGGAGAGCTGTCTGAGAGTTACAGTGCTGGGCTTCTGGAAGCCAACTTTGGCAGCAGCAGCTTAAAGGGACGTTCTTGGAATTTTAACTTCTCTTACTTGAGGTCACAGTACTGTTTGTCTTACGGAGCCTCAATTTGTCTGACTGTAAAGTGAGGTTGGCTGCTTTGTGAAGAGGCTGAGACACAGGCACAGCTGGTCTTTATTCCTGGGGCCCTGGTCCTTTCCCTGTTTCAAGGATGGTGTTGCTGTAGAAGTAGCAAAGTCTTTGTGAGGTTAGTTTTATTGGAGTGGAAATTCTTATCCAGTATGGCTAAGAAGTTTGGGCAGGGCTGTCTTGTTCCCAGTGATAATCACAGGTAGACCATGCAGGGGTGGCCACCACCAACTTATCCACATGCTACCTCAGAGGACCTCAGTAGGGGTCTTGATTGAAGTCAAACCTAGTTTGTGGAGGAGCAGGGGGGAAGAGAGGAGGAGGAGGACCATTCTGGTAACCATGAAGGATAGAGTGAGGCAGCTGGGCGTCACAAAGCCCTCAGACTCCTGTGCCCCTTGCAAGACTGGGCTCTGTCTCCTGCCTGGTGCTGTTCACTGCTGGCCTGTCATCTTTGGGCAATGTGGTAATGGGATGGATGACTGACATCTACAGGGGCCTGTGAACACTCTCAGGATGGTGGTCTCTAACACTTCATGCTGTGTTTAGAAGGCTCTGAGCTTGTGGATAACCCATCGTACCTCTTTGATACTGGTTTTCATGAGGCAGGGTCTCTTATTAGATTACTGGGACTTGTTCTATAATGCATGTTGGCCTTGAACTTGTTCCTTCTGCCCCAGCTGCCTGGATGCTACTGTATGCCTCCCTACTTGGCTTATTCTTTTCCAGGTACTTGTGCTGCCACTTTTGGGCAGAGCCCTGTATTCTAGGGCTGCTAGGAAAGGAACCCCTGGCCTGGGTAGGTACGAATGACCCTGAAGCAAGCCAGGCCGCTGGGAATGCTGGAGGAGGCTGCCTCTTAAACCTCTTCACAATTGCACCAGAGATGCCATTGGATCAGAGCCATGCCCACCTTAATCTGGGTCTGAATGGAGGGCGTGGTGGGGTAGTGGGACTTGCAGCACCTTTGAAGTGAGATGGAAGTCGGGGTGCTCAGGGGATGCTCTCCAAGTCTGCCTCGGTGTGAGTGTGCGTGCGCTTTCCTCCAGTTATGCTATAAATTTGGAAACAGCTTTTATAAATAGCAGGTTATATCTGAGTTGATCAAGTCATAATAGCTGTTTTTGCAGATCTTGAAGCAAAGATGTGAAGCTCAGTAGAAACTGCCTGAGGTCTGCGGCAGCTTGTGAAGTTTGGAGCAGCAGCCTCAGCTGGTCTGGCCTGGGAGGGGGCCTTTCCGTAAGAGGTCTGGGTGACTTGGTGTTTGTGTTGTGAGTGCAGTTTGACTAACTCTTTGAGAGCATCTTGCTTGGCAGGGTTGCTCTGGGAGACAGATCAGGCACTACAAGGTTGTGTCTAAGTATTAGGAGTTTTATTTTTATGGTAAGGTTGTGAAAGTTTTGGTTTTTATATATATTTTAAATATTTCCACCAAGGACTTAAAGCTTAAGAATCTGTAAGTGATAAGGTTGCCCACAGTTAGGATCCTACCCAGCATCCACCCCGCCTCGTTCTTTTGTTACCCTGCTTCCCAGGTGCCTTGTTGCTGCTGTACGGGGCCACAGAGCCAGATTCAGCCCTACTGCGTGTTTCATGCTCAAGTCGGTAGGAGCCTTGGCCAGGAGGAGCTGCTTGGAGCTCAGGCCCTTGTGCCTCTCTGAGAGTCTGTGAAGCTACGAAGAACCTTGTCCTTCCTGAAGCTTTGACTATGTTCTTATTGTGTGTGTACTGTGGTATGTGTGGGTGCATGCGCTACAGCACACGAGTGAAGAGTAGACAGCAGTGGATAGAGTCCTATTTGTCCTTCCCACCTTTCTGTGCATTTTGGGAATCAAACTCAGGATTCTGGGCTTGACTAGCACAGCAAGTGCCTTTCCTCATGGGACCATCTCTGGGACCCCTTCCTCAATCTCTGTGTGTGGTAGGGTGGCTCTAAGGAAGGTTCTTAGCTGTTTTCTTTGGCTCCCAGATTTTTGTTTATTTGTTTGTTTTAGAGACAGGGTTTCTCTGTGTAGCTCTGGCTGTCCAGGTACTCACAGGAATTTGCCTCCCTCTGCCTCCTCAGTGCTGGCCAACAGCCTTTTGCAGGGAGTAGTGCACGCACACTTCCAGGTGGTGGGTGGTGTTGATGACCTAGAGTCTTGGAGTCACTGGTTCTGCGGAACTTCTTGTTCTTGTGACAGACTTGATGTCAGGCTTTCGAATGACATCTTAGCACTGAGTCTCTCTGTGACTCTGAAGAGGTTAATTTGAGGTCTGAGGTCTAAGTTGATGCTGAGTGGATGAGCAGGAGATGAGCAGCCAAAAGAGTTGGGCCTCCCCTTTGAGGACTGCTGCCCAGAGCAGCCACAGGGCAGAGGCTGAGCATCTCTTGATCTGGCTGAGCATTTTGGAGAAGGTGCTGGCAGGGTGAGAGGTCCTTGGTTGGTGGCCTTTTACAGAGAGGTGAAGGAGGGGAGAAAAGAGAGTTTACTTTTCTGCTTTCTGTGTTAAAATACATTGGGGCAGTGGCTCAGATGTTTTTTTCCTCTGTGTGTATACTTGTTTATGTTTGCCTATGTGTGCACAGTATATGCCCTGTCCCTCACTCCCCACCCCCCAAGGAAAAAAAAAGACAAGGTTGCTCACTGAACCTAGAGCTTGCTAATTTGGCCAGACTGACTGACCAGCAAAGCTAGCTCAGGGGTCCTCCTTTCTCTGCCCCACCAGCTCTGGAAATGCATCTGGAACAGCCGTGCCTGATTTGTACTGGAGTGCTTTAGATTTCATGTAGGTCTTTGTGTTTGCCCAGCAAGCATCTTCCTGACTGAACAATCTTCCTCATGTGCGTGTGTGTGTGTGCGCATGCATTCTCATACCTTGGTGTAGAGGCCCGAGGTCATACTTGGGAGGCATTACTCAGGTGCTGACTGGAACTCCGCAAGTAGGATGGACTGGTTGGCTAGCAAACTCTTGGAACACAGTGTTATTGAGCGTTGGGGTTACAAGTGCATGCATAGCTGGCTGCTGTGTGGGTACTAGAGCTGGGGTTACAAGTGCATGCATAGCTGGCTGCTGTGTGGGTACTAGAGCTGGGGTTACAAGTGCATGCATAGCTGGCTGCTGTGTGGGTACTAGAGCTGGGGTTACAAGTGCATGCATAGCTGGCTGCTGTGTGGGTACTAGAGCTGGGGTTACAAGTGCATGCATAGCTGGCTGCTGTGTGGGTACTAGAGCTGGGGTTACAAGTGCATGCATAGCTGGCTGCTGTGTGGGTACTAGAGCTGGGGTTACAAGTGCATGCATAGCTGGCTGCTGTGTGGGTACTAGAGCTGGGGTTACAAGTGCATGCATAGCTGGCTGCTGTGTGGGTACTAGAGCTGGGGTTACAAGTGCATGCATAGCTGGCTGCTGTGTGGGTACTAGAGCTGGGGTTACAAGTGCATGCATAGCTGGCTGCTGTGTGGGTACTAGAGCTGGGGTTACAAGTGCATGCATAGCTGGCTGCTGTGTGGGTACTAGAGCTGGGGTTACAAGTGCATGCATAGCTGGCTGCTGTGTAGGTACTAGAGCTTCACTCAGACCCTCCCACCTGTGCAGCAAACACTTCACCAACTGAGTTATCCCCGGCCTGCAGGAGTAGTGTTTGAGAGATTTTGGGTCTTTGACAGGGCAGCCCTGACTTCATGGTTGTCCTGTAATCACAGGTGGAGAGGAAGGTGGACAGGGTGAGCCTGCTCAGCTGGACCTTGTGAAATGACAGAGTGGGGCTTGCTCAGTAACGCAGTGATTGTCTGAGAGGTGTTTAAAGGAAAGCCATCCTGGCTGACTTTTTTTTTTTTTTTTATTTTTTGGCAGGGTCTCCCCATAAGCCAAGGCTGTCTCTTGATTTAGCATCCCAAGTGCTGTGGTTGTGGTGTGTGTCACCGTATCTGACTGTTTTCTCCCCCTAGTATGATGTCACAGAGTCATTAGTATTTTCCAGCTTGCCTTTTCTGATTACAGGTTTGTATTTACTATAGGAAGTTTTCAAAGTAATGGGAAGAAAATGAAGTCTCTTGCCATTGCCCCTTGCCTAGACTTGGCTGTCAGGGCTGACCATTTCTGCCTTTTCTTTTGGTATTTCTGATTTTCATAAAGTTAGAGCTATCCCCCGACCCTACTGAGTGTGTTGGCTAGCCTTGCCTTGCCCGTTTTCTGTGCTCTCCTGGACCTCAGGCTTTGCTACATTCCCTGCACCTCAGTCTGTGAAGACCCTGTGCTGAGGTCCCCTCGCCCACCCTTACTTGGAGATCTTCACATACACCTGGGCGTCTGATGGGTTGAGCATCTTCTAGGCCATGATACAGATTGCAGGGGGCTAGGCCAGTTTACACTTCTATAATCATTGTCAAAGTATAACTTCTTGGGGGTCGGTAACATCGTACAGGGCCTACTGTATAGTTGTTCTTTGATGGCACGTCTCTGTCTGACTCAGCTGGTATGGGTCATGTTAGTGTGAATGGTGCTGGAGCAGTCTGGGGATTTTACTTAAGGCTCACTTTGCAGAACTGTACTTAAAAATGCATGCTGGCTGGAGAGCATGCTGAGCTGGGTGCCGAGGGCCTATTTGGAGTCTCACAGCTACAGACCCTGCTCTTCTGGATGGCGCCTGCGTGGGGCCAGGTAATTGACAGGAATTTCAGAGATATTTCTCACTGTGATGGGTGCCTGTGGCTGAGGGGATGCTAGGCAGGGAGTGCCTTCCTGGGAAGCCTAAGTGAAGAGAAGGGCCAGCCATACATAGCCTGTCCAGGGAAAGACTGGGGGGCAGAGGCAGGGGTGTGGGGAGATGGGGTAGGAGGTGAGGCTATGTTAATTTGGTCTTGGAATTGAGATTTTTCTCATCTGAAAGCAGCCATCAGGATTTATGCAGGGCAGTGACAGAATCAAAACTGACTTTGTGGTCACTTTTGTGTCTGTGAGCTATGGAATACAAAGGTGCTGGGGGCTGGTCAGAGGTGGGCGTGGGTGGACGTTAATGGGGCTTGCTCATGGTCTCAACTCTGGGGATTGGTTAGGAGACCTTAGTGAGCCTGACATGGGAGCCATGGTGGTATGTGCTCTCTGGGTGGAGTGTGCAGGCTTGGGGTATGGGTTTGATGTGTTATTTCTGGGTAGGAACATTGGGTAGTGAACATGAAGCAGAACCCAGCACCGGGGGGGGGGGGGGGGGGGGTAAGTATTTGAGAATTAGAGTATTGGATGGCCCTTATGGTCATGGCTGGAAGAGCTGTGGGCTCCTTCCAGGCATGCCCTGAAGTGGAGGCAGTGGCCTGCTCCTGGAGGCAGGTGGAGTCCCTGGAGTGGCTGGGAGGAAGGCTGCTGGCAGGAGTGAAGAACCACCAACTCTGAGGAAAAGACAAAATGTAGCCACTGTGCTAGGACCTGCTATACTGTGTGTGGGGCTCAGCCCAGCCAAGCTGCCTCAGCCTCCATGCTGTGTGCTGTTGTGCAGACTTTCAGTCTGTGGCCTGACTCTGAGCCTTGAAAATCCCGTCATAAGAATTTCCCCCCATGAAGGTAGTAGGTATATAGGAAAATGGTCTGTCAGAGACCAGTGGCCGCTGCGAGGAAACTTGGCACTGCAGTGTGATGGCAGCTCGGGGGACCTGCATGAGACTTACTTAGATGTCTGCTTTACACAGCTGTGTGCAAAGAGTGCAAGGAGGGAGCACACTGGAGTGTCTGCTTCTGCTGGGGAAAGTGCTCACTTTGCCTAAGGAGTCAGGGAGCCTGCTTGGTGTAGACTCAAAGTGTGTTCTGTGACTTTGGCTTCTGCCATTCTGTGAGGGGACTGGTGGGCTCTTTTCCACAAGACTTTGATCTGAGCTCCTTGAGTTCTCTTCCACCTTGCAGCTCCTGCTTGCCTATAGCTGGTGCTCCCTGGCCAATGTCTGTGCTGTAGTATGTCATAGTCCTGCCAGCTGGAAGGGCAGCAGGCAGTGGGCAGAGGCTTCCCCTTGTCCTAAGGTCTTGTCCCAGAAGTGACACAGCTCTCTTTCTCTTAATTCTAGCTGGGAAAACTTGATAATTGGTTGTTTGTAACTGCAAAGAATGTTGGGGAGTTGAATCTGTGCAATGGAGAGGGAAGGGAGGTTTGAGGGACAAGGAGCAGGTCCTGAGTGGGGCTGGGAGGAAGAAGAGACTGTTGCTGGGCTGCGGCTGAGAGCAGCGCTCTGTAGGGGCTGGAGTGCAGTTAACCCATAGACTCTCCGCATCCCTGCAGGCACTTTGTCAGGACACTCCAGTTTTCTCTGCAGCTTCTGACAAGTGGGTGGAGCTGGTTTTGTGCCACTTTGAATTTGCAGAGGGAACTTGGTTCTCAGGGTGTGTGTGGAGCCTTAGGGTGATTCAGGCTCTGGTCCTATGAGGAGCAGTAGGGAGTTTCTCACCAGGATCCCATTACACGGTATGGTCCCAGGCATTCCTTGGCTTCTGACCTCTGACCTCTGTCTCCTGGTGTTAGTGGTCTTACCAGGCTTTAAACTGGCTCTATGACAGGGAGTAATATAACTTTCCCTCCTGTATCCTTTCTGTTGCCACAACGTTTATAAATCAGGAGGGTCTATGTCTAGAGCAGAAGAGAGAGATGGCTATGTCTTTCATTATGGGAATGCTTTGTGGGCCATAGTCCACTCTGTGGAGTCCCTGAGGCTAGGTTAGGGTCAGTGCTGTCTCTCTGGAGTCCCTGAGGCTAGGTTAGGGTCAGTGCTGTCTCTCTGGAGTCCCTGAGGCTAGGTTAGGGTCAGTGCTGTCTCTCTGGAGTCCCTGAGGCTAGGTTAGGGTCAGTGCTGTCTCTGTGGGTCCCTGAGGCTAGGTTAGGGTCAGTGCTGTCTCTGTGGAGTCCCTGAGGCTAGGTTAGGGTCAGTGCTGTCTCTGTGGGGTCCCTGAGGCTAGGTTAGTGTTGGTGCTGTCTCTGTGTGTCCCTGAGGCTAGGTTAGGGTCGGTGCCGTCTCTGTGGAGTCCCTGAGGCTAAGTTAGGGTCAGTGCTGTCTCTGTGGGTCCCCGAGGCTAGGTTAGGGTTAGTGCTGTCTCTGTGGGGTCCCTGAGGCTGAGTTAGGGTCGGTGCTGTCTCTGTGGGTCCCTGAGGCTAGGTTAGGGTCAGTGCTGTCTCTGTGGGTCCCTGAGGCTAGGTTAGGATTAGTGCTGTCTCTGTGGAGTCCCTGAGGCTAGGTTAGGGTCGGTGTTGTCTCTGTGGGGTCCCTGAGGCTAGGTTAGGGTCGGTGTTGTCTCTGTGGGTCCATGAGGCTAGGTTAGTGTTGGTGCTGTCTCTGTGTGTCCCTGAGGCTAGGTTAGGGTCGGTGCTGTCTCTTTGGAGTCCCTGAGGCTGAGTTAGGGTCGGTGCTGTCTCTGTGGGTCCCTGAGGCTAGGTTAGGGTCAGTGCTGTCTCTGTGGGTCCCTGAGGCTAGGTTAGGAATAGTGCTGTCTCTGTGGGGTTCCTGCGGTTAGGTTAGGGTCAGTGCTGTCTCTGGGTCCCTGAGGTTAGGTTAGGGTCGGAGCTGTCTTGGCATCAGGGCCCTGAGAATCACCCTAGCATCCATCCTGGATCTTGGCATCATTGCTCTTTGACTTTCTTATCCCAGACCTGGTTCCTGGGCTGGGAAGACCACCCTGAAAAAGAAGGGTTACACCTCTTCTTATCTACACGTGACCCTGGTAATGTGCATGTGAGTATTGTGGGTTGTGCATCAGTTGTGGGACACGTGTAGTACTGGGACATGTATGAACACCATTTTCAGGTGACAGAATGCACTTGGACCAGGTCTGGTGGCACAGTCGCTAATCCCAGCTGCTAATCCCAGCTACTTGGAAGGCTGGTGTGGAAGGATGACGAGTTCAAGGCTGGTCTGGGCTGCAACATGAAGTTCAGGATGAGACCCTGACTGAAAATGCAAAGCAAAAAGAGGGCTGGGGCACAGCTGTGTGTCTGCCCAGCCTGTGCAAGCCCTGCTTTCATTCCCTGGCAGTGGCTGGGAAAGACCAAAAACGTTCTGGTGTTGGCATAGACAGGGTGGCCCCACTTGTTATGGCTCCGTTTCTGTCAGCAGCATTGTGCCTGTTGACGTGACACTACCAGGGTGATGGGGATGAGGGTCACACCCACTCTGTCTTCTGTGCCTTTTAACAATCTCCTGCTTCTGGTGGCCTGCTTTGTTTTGCCTGTGTTAGTAGCTGCCTCAGGGCCAGCAGGTGATGGTGCAGCAACCTTGGCAGGTGCAGTCCAGGCATGGGACAGTGTGCCGTTACAGGCATCCAGTTGCTCCCCTGTGTCTCCCTCCCCACTGTTGGGACAACTCTTTAGATGCTCTGAGCATGAAGCGTCCTTTCTCTGCCAGGTACCTGGTCCGCTGAGGAAACTCTGAGAGCTCCTGTTGCCTTTAGAGTAAAGGGCAGACTCTGAGCAGCCTGACCCCAGAGGTCAGCTTTGTGCTTGAAAGACAGGACCTTTTCCCATGCTTTCTTCATTGACACTGGATCTGTTTGTCACTCTGAGCTAAGAGGCCCAGTTGAGCAGAGTCCCTGTGGGGTACCATCCCCAGATGTGTATTGCTCAAGCAAGCCCACACCTCTGGGACTGCCTGTTGGCTCAGTACTGGTCTTGGTGTGGTCTTGTCCACTGAGCAGAAGCACCCATGCATTTGTACACCCTCAACATCTGGTGTGGGGCCCCATGTGGCTGAGATGTCCCAGGTGTGATTCAGAGGGTCTCTAGGATGTGGTGTGACTTGGCTGGTATAATTAGCATGAGAAGCCATCCAGGTAATGACATATATGCTGTTGGATCGCAAATGTGTAGATCTGCGTTGCTTACAGTCCCTGTTAACTTGGCTGGCTAGCTTTCGTTTATATCATTCCACGCTTGAATCAGGACCTGCATGCTATCCTGTAGGAGAGCCATAACTGAGCCAGCACACCAGGTGACCATGCATTACATTTCTTATGCTGGTCTGTGGTAGCATCCCTCTGCCTTCCCTTCCCTCTGGACATGCTAACTGCCTCTCCAGTACATTCCTAGACATGGGCACTTCATCTTAGGTTGATATTGTAGAGTTCTCTGTTTCCAGTGGCTTTTGGGGACTCCATGGCTGTGTGATGTCTCTTGTATGTGGACAGTTTCTTCTGCCATAGTCATTTGTATTTTTGTCTGCATTGAGTACTCTACCCGCCTCACAGGGCCTTGCTGTGTGATGGATGAGTGTAGTGTAGCGGCGGCCTTGTAGCCTTGGGTATTGTCGGATTGTCTTTGTGTGTCCAGTGGTTGCTGTCCAGCAGTGAAGGTGGCTCTCTGGGAACAGGCTGTTTATTTACTGCCTGTGAATCTGGGAGTGCAGGTTCTGAGTATCCAGCAGATACCAGGCGAGTCAGTTCAGGGGCAGGGGTTTCCAAAAGATGGTTGTGTGTGTGGTTTTTTTTTTTTTGGGTGTGTGTGTGTCAAGACAGGGTTTTTCTGTGCTGCTCTAGCTGTCCTAGAACTTGCTTTGTAGACCAGACTGGTCTCAAACTCACAGAAATCCCAAGTGCTGAGGTTAAAGGTGTGTGCCACCAATATCTGGTGGTCCCACCTTTCTAATGTGTGATCTCTGAGGTGATTTGGTGTGGAGTGGGGAGCCAGCCGGATTCCTCATGAGGGTACCGAGGACTGAAGGACTGTCCTTGTGGCTGTGGTGATCACTAAATGTGTATACAGGGAGGCTGAGCCAGATGGTGATAGGACCAGGGCAGTCAGGTGTTTGGCGTAGCCACTGGCAAAGTTTTGGAGGTTGCTAGTGGGCAGTCCGACTTGTCTGCTTGTAGATGTGCTTCTCAGCACAGCAGAACTTCTGGGACGCTGCTGAGCCCGTGGCTACCAAAATCTGGACCACCATCCTGTGGCTTTGTGGGGCCAGTGTCTGTGTCTGCTTCCAGGCCAGTAGGTGCAAGAATTCTTAGCAGGAGTATTCTTGAGCGAGTGGGCTGACAGCCGTAGGCTGGGCAGTGAGTGTGAAAGGAGGGTCAGAGATTAGCTGAGCTGGATGCCTGCCAGCTGGGGCCTCATGGACACGCAGAGCCCAGGGAAAGACCTCTTACTAGGTCAGACCTCCTGCACCTGCTCTCCGTGGAGGATGTGAGGATGCTGTGTGTCTCTGTCTGTTCTAGCTTGCCCACTGTCCTTTCTGGCATTGGCTGTGTTGTTCTAGCTTTGCCCACTGTCCTTTCTGGCATTGTCTCTATTGCAGTTCTTTCTTTTTGAGACACTTCTCCATGGCTCCAGAGAAGTTTCTTATTCTCAGCTATCTGTTACTACCTTTTTCTGGTGCTTTTTCTCCCGGCCCAAGTCATCTAGCTGAGGTCCTCCCAACCTGAGTTCTTCCCTTGGGTCTTCCTTGCTTGGGTCCTCTTCATTCCCCTAGGTGCTCCTTCCTGGATCTGGATCCTCCCCACTTCCTCTCTTGGGTTGTTCCTTCAGGTTCCCCCTCCTGTACTAGCAGGTCTCATGGTACACTGGGAAGAACTGCAGAATCGCCTGCTAGGTATACAAGAGGCAAGACCAAGACGGGGACTGAGAAGTTCAGGTTAGCACTAAGGACTCTGGGACCTGTGAGGTGGTCTAGGTCACTGACACTGGATTACAAGGCAGAGAGAGCAGGTCCTCAGGGAGGACCACGGACAGCTCACAGAGATTTGCTCTGATTGCTCTTGTGCACTGCAACCAAGTGAGCAAGTGTGTGATTTCCTTTTGAAGTTAAATTGTGCTTGTGACCACACTCAAGGTGCACCCCAGTCTTTGTGTGACACAGGGGCTCTTCTCAGTGCATAAGTTGTGCTCAGTGAAGTGGCTGTGTGCAGACGGGCGAGTAGCTGACTAAGCAAGATGGGACCCACTTTTGGTGATGTGAAGGTCGATGGCCATAGCCTTCAGATGGAGCCATATAGACTCAATGGTGTGATGTTGGACTGTGGCTAAAAATTGGGCCTGGCTGGGGTTTCATACTCAGTTCTGACATTACAGCGGACAGAGGAGGAGCTAGTGGCCTTGCTGGTGGGGGCAGAGAAGGCCCAGGTAGCTGTCACTGCCCACAAGGCAGGCACTCAGATTCATTTCTCAGGTAGTTGCTGGCAGTCACAGCTGTAAAATTTGCTTAGAGACTCTGAGAGTGGTGGTGGATATGGAAGGTGGGTGTATGGGACATTGTGCATGGAGACACCACAGCAAAAAAGGAGTCATTGGATGGTGCTGGCTGACATCTGAGGGGTGTGGAGCCAGGATTGGTACCACAATAAACCTGAAAACTGATTCAGGAGAGAGGTGTCCTCCAAATAAAGACTTTGGAGGATGGCGTTCTAGAGCAGGTTTCACAAGAGTAGATGAGCTTCTCTGGGAGAAGCAGGGTCTTGTGGGAAGTGGTCAGGTTCAGGGCTAGTGCTGGAGGGGCCTGTTGGTGGCACTTCAATGGGTTTGTCTTACAGGGCCCCAAGGGGCTCAGTTTCACAGGCAAGGGCCTGTCCAAGCTCTCATAGCCATATGAGAATGGTTTCTAGGACATTGACAAGCACATCTAGGGTACGTGAGCCACTTGAGCTGTACATGAGCCTAGGGGTTTTAAAGTAGAATCTTTCTGTTGGTGCTCAGGCAAGCAGGTGATCTGTCTAGGTAAGGGAGTACAGCAGAGGAAGCTGGCTCAACTCTGTGCCCCTTGGGCGCTACAGATTACTTTGATCATTGATTGCTAGCAGACTAGGTTTGCAGTTGGAAAGGAACCCCTCTCAAGGTGGGGACAGGCACTTTGTGTGTTGGTTAGGGCAGTGAACCTGGGAGGAAGAGTGGCCTGAAGCAACTGTTGATGAGAGACTCCCCTGGAACATAATCTCCACGGGAGCCCCCTCCACCTGTCTGTCCTCTGAGGAATTCCAGGCACTTATAAAATTGGTTGTTGGTTTCTGTGACTGTGCCATTTTAGTGTAGCTGAAACTTGATACTGAACATGTGGAAACCAGGATGACCTTTGTCGTGGCGGAGCCTGGTTGTTCCCTAGTGGACTGAAGCACCTTGGGTTTGTGGCAGGAGCTCTGAGTTGGTGAAGGAGGGAGGGGCTGCCTGTCACTGCCTTGTGTAGGTGTCCTTTCTGCTAGAGCCACCCCTGTTGTTTGGGACACCTGAGTGTGATCTTTCTTCTTAGAGTGTAGGAGGAAGCACAGTGAGCCTTCCCCTCTGGGGTGAGCTGGCCTCCTCCTTCCCAATGCCTGGAAGGGACCTTGGTGACATTCCCAGAGGAGGAGCTTTCCAGAAGGATGCAGTGCAGTACAGGGGGCATTGTGGGCCTTAGGGGCATGTGAAGACTGTCTGGGCTGAGGAAGGGCCTTAGGACAAAGTAATATCAGAAACAGGAAGGATCACTAAGTTTGACTTCAAAATTAAAAGAAAGCAAGGTGGGTGCAGAGGTTAGAGCGCTTTACAAAGACTTCTGTAGTTTAGTGTGCAGCGACAAGCAGCTCTTACACAAAAGTCCTTAAGTGTGTGAAGAGACATTTTCATTACCCCATCTATCTACCCCAGTGGGACAAGAGACTGTCCGTATGTGTAGCAACCACCCCAGGTCCTCCTGCGCAGTCAGAGATGAAGAGGATAAAGGTTGTTCACCATGCGCTATAGTTGATGTGCAGCTCCTATGGGGATGAGTGGGACCAGTGCTTACTCCCCAAACCCATCAGTCCTCTTCTGTGCACTCACGTGGGGGCGAGTGGACCTGTACTCAGCAGCACCAGGACTGGGTTCTGACAAATGCAGCTTCATGAGTGCCCTAAAAGTGTTCTGCAAGATAAAGCAGCTGTTGCATTTTGTAGTTCTGTTGGTGTGGGATTCTAGAAAAACCTGAACCAGGTACTAGCGATATAGCTCAGTGGTAGCTTCTTGGTTGGCACGTGCCAGCTCTGGGTTCAGTTCCTAACACTGTAAACCCTGTCCCCCAAACAAAACAAAATCTAAAGTAAACTGTAATGTAGTGGATGCCTAGAGCAGGGAGGTTGCAGTGTACAGAAATGTCTATGGTCCTATGTACATAGCTGTACATACTTTCCTAGATCATCAGATTGTGCCCTTAAGATGGTGAGTTTTATTTTTGTGACCTGTATTTCAGTGGTAATGCAGGAAAGTTCACGGTGCCCTGTCTTTTCATCCTTGGTGTTGCGTACTATTGCAGGATCAGTAAAGGTGTTTGCATCAGGAACCGTGTTTGGGGATCTTACATATTTGGGTAGAATCTCAGCAACTTGCTGCCTCTGAAAGCAGGGTGCAGCAGGGATAAGGTTGGGCCAGCAGCTTAGGGCTCAGTTAAGAACCTCATACATTGCTGTGGGGCTGATTCTTTCTGTGATTTGCTCCTGTTTTTTACAAGGACAGTGTTGGGTGGTGTGAAGAGTTGAAGGAGTCTGTCATGTTGTGAGTTACAGGGGTAAGCAGGTTTCCAAGTCTGCTTCATCTAGGGAAGTCTTTGTCTTTTACACCCAGGTTTGATTTCTCCTCAGGCTCCCTGGTTCCAGTAGTGGCTGTTATGTGATTTCTACATACCTCACACTTGCAAACAATGATAATACATGCATAGATGTATGTGCATGTGTGTGTGTCTGCGCACGCGCACACACACACACACATACACACTCAAGTGGTCTGCAGAGGAGTCTAGAGGTTGGAGTGTTGGTCTCTAGGATGCTGCAGTGGTGATGGGGCAGGGACATGCAGATCAGTTGTACACAATCCAGAATTGCCTGTTTAGGTTTTAGACATGCAGCCTCTGCCACAAGTCCTTTTGAATTTTACCCATCCTCTTTTACATGGGAAGCCCTGGGTCTAATATGATCAGTGTGTTTACTTACCTGGCAGATACACGTGAAGCTCTGAAGTTCTGACAACAGAGCCAGAGTAGGTGAGCCTTCTTTGTAGGTCTTGAGGATACTTATCAGGTGACCTGTCTTCTGCATACTGATGCACCAGTGTTAGCCTGATTTGGTTTGGCTTGACTTCCATTTTAATTACTGTTTGTTGTTTGTTTTCATTTTATGTATTAAATTTGTAAAACACATGGGTCAGAAGGGAGTTTCCAAGTAGCACTTTGATTTCTGATCCCCCGTCCCTTTTTTGTTCCCCAGGGTACATGTTTATTTTTATTTTTGGTAGTCTCTAAGCCATTCCTTAGTGTTTTTTTTTTGTTTTTTTTTTTTTTTTTTTTTTTTTTTTTTTGTTTTTGTAAAAGCAAGTGTGTGTGTGTGTGTGTGTGTGTGTGTGCGTGTCTGCGTGCACAATGCACACAAACATATGCAGACATGCAGGCATTTACTCTGTTTTTAGTTTTAACTTGGGAGGGGATCCTGCTCTGTCGCTCAGGCTGCTTTGAGCTCTCTACTGGCTTGAAGCAGGTGGTGGAATTGCAGGTGTGCCCCTTGGTGCCTGGTGCTGTGTTCTTTCTCTGTCTTCTTGCTACCAAATAAACTCACTTATACCTTAGTGTTTTTCTTAACAAATACAGCTTAGAAATCATTGTTGGTGACATTATCTTCTTAGGGCTTACTTATTTCTGTTCTATGTGTATGCATGTTTTGTCTGCATGTATGACTGTGGACTGCATGTGCCCTGGGATGCCAGAAGAGGGCCTTGGATTCCTTGGAAGTGGAGTTATCCTAGAACCTGTGTCCTCTGGAAGGGTAGCCAGTACTTTTATTTTAACTGTTGAGCCATCTCCCTAGCCCTGACATTTTCTTTTAATTGAAGTACTTTAAATTTATATCTAATACACTCAGAGAAGAAATTGCTTTCAGTAGTGATGTCTTTCTGCATAATTCAGGCTCTAAAACTTAAGACATAATTTCAGAAGGAAATAGTTCAAAAACATATTACACTTTCCTCTGTAAAACGCATGTAGTAAGTCAGTTCTGCCTGGGTGAATTTGAGAGTGGGCGTGATGACCTTCCAGGCAGCATGGTGGTCTTTCTTTGTGGCAGAAGTCTAGGTGATGGCAGTCTGTCCCTTCTTTCTTCCTGTTCAGTCACCATGCCGGCCCTCTGTTTTTAGATTTGTCAGTTTAGCACTGGGTAGAGAAACTTAGGAAGAGGGAACCCAGCTCAAGAGTTGTTCTCATCAGGTTGGCATATGGGCAAGTTTGTAGGCCATTGCTTTGGTTAATGATTGATATGGGAGAGCCCAACCCACTGTAGGCGTTGCTACCTGGGGTGGGTAGTTCATGGTCTGACTAGGCCACTGAGAACAAGGTAGTAAGCATTGTTTTTCCAAGGTCTCTGCTGCAGATCCTGTTTCAGCTTCCTGCTTTGAGTTTTTGCCCTGACTTCCCTCAGTGATGGCGTGTAACCTGGTATATGTAAGCTAGATAAATCCTTTCTTCTTTTAGGTTGGCTTTTGTCATTGTTTTATTACAGCAACAGAAGCCAAACTAGGACAGTCACTGGATCTGTGGGCAGGTGACACGGTACCTGGAGGTTTGAGGGGTGTGTGTAAGGTCTTGCTTTGTAGCCCAAGTAGGCCTTCAAACTGACTCAGTTTCCTGAGTGCTGGGCCTTTAGATATGTGATACCACATCAGTTAGGTGCCTTTTAAATATCACTTATTTTGAGACAGAGTTTTATTTTGTTGATATGCAGACCAGGCTGGCCTTACCTCAGAGATGTACCTGCCTCTTCCTTCTAAGTGCTAGGATTTAAAAGGCATGGATGACCATGCCCAGCTTGGCTGCCCCCACTTTTTTTCTCTTTTGTTTTCTTTTCTTTTGTTTTCTTTTCTTTTGTTTTTTTTTTCTTTTCTTTTGTTGATGCTGGTGATGGAACAAGGCCATGTGTGTGCTAGGTAAGTGTTGTATCATTGAGCTGTGTCACCAGGCTGAGGTTCTCCTTTAAGTACAGGCGTGTATACATAACATTTTTTTTGAGGGTCGTACTTTCCACATATTATACCCTCATTTCAGACATACAGTTCATTTTGAGAAACAAGTGTCTGTGTAACCACTGACCAGTCAAGACACAAAGTTTCTTGCAGTCTATAGGCCCTCCGCTGCCCATCCTCACATTCTAGACCTTAGCTGCCATCATTATTAGTACGGGCCAGCTTGCCCTCTCAGGTTGAATGGCAGCCCTACAGAACAAGTGACCTTGTGTCCGCTCTCATCGCTTCCTGTGTTGTCTTGTTGGTAGCTTGTTCTTGTGTGTGCTGAGTAGCTGTCCATGTGCAGACGTGTGCTGTCTGTCCATTTGGCAGTGGGACGGACTTCGGGGTTGCTTCTAACATTTGGCTGTTCTGAACTAAGCTTCTAGAAACATCTGTGTCTGAAGCTTGACATCGTCTGTGTGTCTGAGTTCATAACTCCACATCCTCAACGGCTTTCTAACCCTAACCCTGCTGTTCCCATGGTGGAGTAGCTGCTCATGGTCTCAATGCCTTTTTTTTTTTTTTTTTTTTTTTTCGAGACAGGGTTTCCCTGTAGTTTCTAGAGCCTGTCCTGGAACTACCTCTTGTAGACCAGGCTGGCCTCGAACTCAGAGATCCGCCTGCCTCTGCCTCCCGAGTGCTGGGATTAAAGGCATGCACCACCACCGCCCGGCTCTTTTTTTTTTTTTTTTTTTTAAATAAGGCATATTGGTATTCAGGGACACCATTTTTAGTGTATGAATCTCTGAGTTGTAATGAACTCAGTCACATCATTACCACAATCAAGGTAAGGAAGTGACTGTGGCCTTAGGTGATCTTATTGCTGTGCTGGGCAATTTCTCCCCAGTGTCCCTGGCTGCCTTTGAGACTGTGTTGGCTTTCCTGATCCACACAGGAGTGGAGTGGCTGCATAGCATCTGTCTTCCACTCTTGACAAGAACTTGAGTATTTTTCCTAGTTGGTGTGATCCAATAGTTGGTCTCTTATGTTGGCGAGTGATGTCCTGGGACTACAGTTCCTCTACTCGGCCATTTCAGCAAATGGATGTATAGTTTTAGTGTGTTGGTCAGGGTCTCTGGAGGAACAGGACTGATGAAATGAAACAAATGTATATATTTGTTTTATATATATATATAATATATATGAAATATAATATATATTAGAATGGTTTATAGACTGTCTCCTGATGGAAAGGCCAAGGATCCATGTGTTTTTCAGTCCATGATGCTGGAGGTCTCAGCAGTCCCAATCTGGTGCTAGAGTCCCAGAGGATTTTTAGAGAGCTGCTGATGTTCTGTGTTGGAATCGTGAAGAAGTGGGTTCTAATGCCAGTGAAGGAGTGCTCCAGCAACAGGGTAGATGAACTTGCCAGTGAGAGTGAGGGCAAGCTGGCAAAACCAAAAAAGCTTCCTTCTTCCATGTCCTTTTATGTAGGTGTGGCCCACATTCAAGGTGGGTCTTCTCACCTCAAATGATCAAACGAGAAAATCCCTCACAGGTGTTCCAGCTGCTGGGGTGTTAGTTGATTCCCAATGTGGCCAAGTTGACAACCAAGATTGGCTATCATAGCTAGCTTTCTTCTTTCAGGAATATTTCCGGTAGATCTTTTAGTAGACATGGTCTCCCTTTCTTGGACTGCCACCTGGAGGGGATCATGAGTGTGTGAGGGGTGCCCAGTTAGCCATTTTAGAGGCCTGCATGTTTGAGGAGGTCAGAGCTCCTCCCCCAGTTGGGAGGCTGATCAGGCCCTGATGGGCGTGTGATGACTGAGGCATGGGTATCTTCATGCGCTTGACACGTACACATCTTCTATGAAGTGTTGGTTCACATCTTTGGTCTCTGTTTTTAAAAATGTGCTTGTTTAATTTAGTAAGAGTTTTTGAGATGTGTTATAAATCAAGTCTTTGGTCAGGTAGAATGGTTTTTAGCAGTGGATTTCATCTGTACTTACTTCACACATGCCTCAGAGTCTATGTTCGCATCCAGCTTACTGATTTCTTTCCAAGTTGGTTATGTCCTAGTTTGTGCTAATTCAAAGCACAAAGATTTCTTTTGAGTTTTCCTTTAGAATGTCTTTGGTTTTGCTTTCCCAGTATCTGGTTTGAAAGAATTTTGTTAGGGTTGTAAGGGCGCAGGGTTGCACTTTCTCCATAGAATGTCCACTTCCAGCCCTGAGTGTGGAGAGTGGGCTCTGCCCATTTGATGGCTCATTGCCTACAGAGTGGAATACTTTCTTTTCTTCCCTTGGTTTTTCTAGACAAGGTTTCTTTGTGCAACTGTCCTGGCTGTCCTGGAACTTGCTTTTTACCTCAAACTCAATGAGATCCACCTGTCTCTGCTTCCCAAGTGCTAGGATTAAAGGTATGTGCCACCACTGCCCACCTGAGGGGGGATACGTTGATGGAGGATGGTCATCTATGTGTTACTTTTGTTGGTTAATAAAGAAATTGCCTTGGCCCTTTATTAGGACAGAAAATTAGGTAGGCAGAGTAGACAGAACAGAATTGTGGGAGAAAGAAAACAGAATGAGACAGACACTTCAGGCAGTCACCATAGCTCTTCTCTCTGAGATGGATGCAGGCTAAGATCCTTTCTGGTAAGACACCACCCCGTGGTGCTACACAGATTACTAAATATGGGTTAAAACAAGATATAAAAATTAGCCAGTAAGAGGCTAAAACTAATGGGCCAGACAGTGTTTAAAAGAATACAGTTTCCGTGTAATTATTTCGGATGTAAAGCTAGCTGGGTGATGGGAAGCGGCCCTCCGCTTCTACTCCTACAATACGTCTTTCCAGGACCCTTAGTCCTTGGTGCTCTGCTTTTCCAAAACTGTGAAGCTATTCTGGTTCTTTGCTCCATGTCAATTCTAGAACTAACTGGTTTCTACAAGTGCATCTTCTGATTCGTTGCTCAGGGCCCTGTTTCTCCTTTAGATCAGTTTGATGATAATTGGCATCTTAATATCGAGCCTTCTGATCCATGAGCATGGATCTTGATGAGTACTTATCTCCATCCGTTCAGGTCTTTCAAAGGCCAAGCATGGTAGCACATTTCTATAATGGCAGAATTTGGGAGTCAGGAAGGTTATATGTTTGAGGTTCTCCTGGGCTACATAACACGTTTGCGGTTAACCTGGACTGTATAGTAGACTCTATTACAAGTAAAAATAAAACAAATTTCTCTCATAGTGTTTTATAGTTTTCAGTGTTTCTGAACACATTTTGTTTAATCTATGTATCATACTTTATGCAGTGTACACAGTACTTTTTAAAAATGTCAATATCTAGTTTTTTGTTGCTAATACATAGATATATCATTTTTTAAACCACTGGTCTTCTATGCCACGTCCTTGCAGAAGTCATTTTTCTGAAGATTTATTTGTATTTTATATGTATGAGAGTGTTTTGCATGCATGCATGTTTGTACACCACTGTGTACCTGGTGCCCACTGAGACCAGAAGAGGGCATGGGATCCCTTGGGACAGGAGTTACAGACAACTGTGAGCTGTCTGCTGCGGCTGCTGGGAATGGAGCCCAGGTGCTCTGCAGCCTTCTCTCCAGCCTGTTTGTTAATTTCTACAGCTTTGCTTTGTAGTCTCCAGTTTCTCTCTGTCTCTGTGGTGGTAGAGGCTCCATCCCATCCATTCCCGGGCTCACTTCCCTGCTCCACTAGCACCCTTAGCGCCACTTCACAGCCTTGGCTCTTCATATTTTGTAGCATCCCTTTGTCATTATTCCGCACGTGCCCCACTTCTAGGCTGTTTTGTCTGCTGTGATTAAAAAAAAAAGATACTGCGGTTGTGTGGGGGTTTATCAGCCACAGAAACTTACCTTTCAGTTGTGAACTCTGCAGCTCTAAGACCAGATTCCAGCAGACATTGTGTCTGTTGAGGGCCTACTTCCTGGCACACAGAAGGAGCCTGTGACCTGGTTACCTTCTGACATGTCACCTTGGAGGCAGGCTCTGCCATCATTTCCCTCCTGATTGTCAAATGAGAGGTCTTACCTTGACTGGGTGTTTTGTTTATCACAACTTTTCATTTTTAGTCTGCTTTGTGGTGAGTTGTGTTCATTTAATTTTGACTGGCAGACCGTGGTGCACTCTGTCCCAAACCCCACCTGGTCATGACTGCTGACCTCTCAGTCCAGGAGGCTGCTAGCTTGTCCTACCCTTCTGGTGTGCCCTTGGCTTCATTTTTCTCTGGTTGCTTCTCATCCCTCCTAATAGCCGATTCGTACCAATCCAGCTTGAGGGTCTTCACAAGAGGTCTAAATAGTTCTTTTATTCTACGGAGTGGCTGTCCTTCCTGACACAGACAGAGAAGATGTGATCCATGACAGCGGTTGGCCAGCCACCTTGGTTGGGTACAGTGGAGACTTTAGAAGGGTCTGTCTCATGTGAATGGGTTTCTGATGGTTGATGGAGATTGGCCAGTGAGCATGCAGGGTGGCACAGAGCAGATCTGATGTGTATGGTGGCACATGACAGGTACTTTGTGAGTGTGTGAGGCAGCTCACGGCCTGTGTCAGTGTCTGTGCTGACTGTCAGATGATGGGAGAGCCCATGGCTGGCTGTAGCCTGAATGATAAAAATCCAGAGACAGATATTGGAGTTCAACCTGAAGATCAGAGAAGCAAAGCAGCCAAGCCACTAGAGAGCTCTTACCTCCATGAACTCTTCAGACTGAAAAGAGAGTGAGTTCCTGTCTCATCTCGCCTTATATTCCTCTCTAGTGCTGGTGTCAAAGGCATGAACCACCACCGCCTGGCCTGTATGGCTGACCTTCAGGCCAGCTTTATTTACTATAACACAAATGAGACACCACGGCAGCTGTCTTCTCCCCGTCATGCTAGGTTTCAGGCAGTCAGGTTTGGAGAGCTGACGTTTGACTGCATGTGGCTTCAAATGCATTTTACTCACACCTGCCTTGTGTCCTTGCCAGTGGCATGGACACTAGTCTAGTTTAAAGCATTTTTGCCACAAGTAGAACATGGGTCCAGCCCCTGGCACTCACTTGGTCTTGGTCTTTTCCTGTGCAGATGGTATTGTCTTTGTCTCTATTGTTCTTGCCATTGACACTCAGGTTGTTTTCCCTCTTTCTAACCTCTCTGGGTAGAAGCTACTTTATAAAGCTCAGCATACAGAAGGGCAGAGATACTGTGCCTCCTCATCTAGTGCTGGAGATACATCCCAGTGTGTTCGCTTTATCTGGAGGCTGTAGCTGGAGATGGTCTGAGACGTCAGAGGGCAGAAGTTGCTGAGCTGAAGTAGCCTAGGGACCTCAGAGGCTGTTACTCAGTAGTCCTGCCGTGAGCAGCCATGTGACTGGTGTGTGGGTGCCATCCACCTGTGTCAGTTTGGATGTTTTCTTTAAGTTGAAAGTAAGACTTATCAAGACATGCTAAATCTGAAGTGATACAGTGATTTCTAAAAGGATGGAGAGGAATGGCAGCAGGGACTACTGTAGGTGTTCTTCCTCTGCTGGAGTGGAGAGGGGCTGGGACTGTGCCAGAGCAGCCTGTGTGTACCTCTTGTGTTTCTAAGCTGCAGCAGAGATGGTTCTTGGGTCCTGCTCCTGTGCTGTACACTTGAGTATCCTGGCCAAGTTCTTTGAAGCTTTAATTCTTATTTTTATTCACGCACTCCCTGCTTTAGTCAGAATGCAAAGTGAGTAATACAAATACAATACCAGAAGTTACAGTTAATGAGAAAGTCAGAGGAAAGGGAAATAAGGAGTAAGAAATGCCTCATCTCATGTTCCCCAGCTGCTGTCAGTGTCCAACAAGGACATCCAGAGTGCCAACTGGGTGAGCTCTGACTCAGGGAAGAATTAGAGCTGAGATAGATTCTGCAGCAGTCTGCACCCCACCAGGCAGTTGTGAGCATCACGGCACGGATACAGGAGATGCTGGAGCACTCTTCCACCGTCTCACAGTGGTTAGTTCTGTGGACCCAGACTGCTGAGCACAGATTCCTGCCCAGAAGTGTTGCTGCCTGGGATGAGGGTCCTGTTGCTGTAGACAGAAGTAGAGACGAGGCCTGGGTAGTGAATTAATTGCACAGGAAGAAGGAAAGAGCATGATGAAGTCTGAGAATTTGTTCACATCTGATACCTAGCCAAGGCCACTTTCAAGTGAGTTCTGTGTGGGACTTAGTGGAAGGGAGAACGTGGCTCTTGGTGACTGGGGCTTTCTACATCTGGTATGGATACTGTTATGCTTTTCCCTGGCTTCCAGAAAGTTAGTGAGATCACAAAATTAGAGTTGGAGATTCCCTGACACAAGGAGCAGGCCGTGTGGCCGTTGTGCTCATATGGCCACCCTGGACACTTGAAGCAGATGGTCGTTCGTTCTGCCCTGACACTTTGGGTCATTTAGCCCATGTAGTGGAAGAGGAGCTGGGTGGAAGGGAGCACAGACCATAGGTTCCTTGATGGTACACAGTGATGAGGGCAGCCGTAGGCCGTGCAGGGTCCCGGCGTAGTTGGGAGGAAGAAGAGTGGTGTGCATACCCCCTTAGCACGTTTTTGTTTTGTTTTGGGACAGGGTCTTACTATGTAGCCCTGGCTAACTGTGTAGACCAGGCTGTCCTTGAGCTTGGAATATGTGTCACTATGCCTGTCTTTATTGTTTGCTTTAAGTACTAGCAGGCCATGACAAACACCTTTAACCCCAGCACTTGCTACACAGAGGCAGGTAGATCTTTGTGAGTTTGAGGTCAGCTTGGTCTGCATGCAGTGAGTTTCAGGCCAGCCAGATCTACACAGAGAGACCTTGTCTCGAAAAATAAGTAAGTAAATGAATAAATGATAATCATGTGGTTTCAAGGAGATGTAAACTGTACAAACATTCTGTGGCCTCCGAAGGTGACCGTCCTGCAAGTGGAAGCCCTGTTATGTTAGGTGGTTTAGAAGTCACTCTACTCATTCATGTCTTAAATGAGATTCAGTGTGCACATATGACTTTTTCCGTTTAGATGGTTCTGTGTGGAGACAGTTACCGGTGTGCACCAGGCAGGAGTCCCTGCTATAAAGAGTTGAGCTGAAGTCACTGGGTCAGAGGATGAGCATGTGCCTACTTCATTTATGTGTGCTCTGTACCCATTCATTGCCAGCAGTGGGTACTAGAAATTAAATGAAGTTTCTGCTAGCATGGTAGGTAAAATTGATCTCCCTCCCCCACCTCCCTGTTTCTTGAGACAGGGCTTCTCTCTGTAGCCCTGGCTGTCCTATAACTCACTCTGTAGACCGGGCTGACCTCAAACTCACAGAGATCCACCTGCCTCTGCCTCCCCAGTGCTGGGATTAAAGACATGCTCTGCTACCACTCGGCACCGTCTCATTTTAATTAGCTTTTTCTTGCTTGTTAGTAACACAGAACATCTTGGCTATTTCTCCTTGTGTTGCTTTTGTGGGTCACCTGGTACTTTTTAGCCAGCTATGATTATCAGCTAGCTTAGTGAAGTGGATTATATCTGTTTGTTTGGTCCTGGCTGTCCTATAACTCGGTCTGTAGCCCAGGCTGGCCTCAAACTCACAGAGATCCTCCTGCCTCTCCCTCTCCAGTGCTGGGATTAAAAGTGTGAGCCACCACCACCTGGCACATAATGGGTTATTTTGTGTGTACAAACACATTTGCAGATGTGTGTGCACCTGTCGGTAAATGTTGGGTGTCTTCCTCAGTTACTCTCCACTTCAGTATTTGAGACATGGTCACATTGAATCTGGAGCCTGCAGATTTGGCTAGGCTTGCTGGCCAGTGAGCCCCAGGGATCTGTGTGTGCTTGCATGCGTGCATGCTTATGTGTTTGTTTGTCTGCTCCGGTGCTGGGGTTGCAGGTGCATGCTGCTGCCCTGGCCCTTTCACATAGGTGTTAGGGCTCTAACTCTAACTCGGGTGCTTATACTTACTTGCATGAAACTTCATTGGCTGAGCTATCTTCTAGTTCCCTTAAGTAATATTTTTGAATAAGAAATTTTATTTTAAAAAATTACTTGGAGCTGGGTGTGGTGGCATGTGCTTGTATTCCTGTATACCTGTAATTCTAGCACTGGGGTGGCTGAGGCAGGAGGATCACAAGTTTGAAATCAACTTGACTTATGATGTGAGACTTTTTGGTTTTTTGAGACAGTGTTTTTCTTGTGTAGCTTTGGAGCTTGTCCTGGAACTTGCTCTGTAGACCAGGTTGGCCTTGAACTCACAGAGATCCACCTGCCAGTGCTGGGTTTAAAGGCGTGCGCCACCACCACCTGACAGTGAGACTGTTTTTAAAAAGTCACTGTAAACATCACTGGAAACATCTTGAATGGACATGTTGTGTGAGGAGGGACATCTAGTCACCTGGGTGTGCAGTGTGCAAGTTCAGAGAGTGCACAGGCAGACTGCTTACCATCCATGCCACATTAAGACTCATTGAGATTTAGGAAGTTTCTGGATGAAGAAATGGGTTTTCAGAGTGCATTGTGCCCGGGCAGGGTGCAGGCTGCTGTTTGTGTGTGGACTTGAGCAGGTGTGATGGAGGAGCGGCCTGAGTGAGCTCAGAGAGCAGAAGTTGCTGGTGCTGTCACAGCTGACGAATGTGACTGTCCTCTAGCCTTGCCTTGCTTGGTTGACCTTCCTGCTTGCAGGCTGGCTTAGGGTTGAGTTTGAAACAACCTCCTTGATTACAAAAACAATTCTGCCTATTTTAGGTGAGCACTTCCTGAGGAGAGGTTAAGGAAAATCCAGAGTGGATGCTCTGGGTTCAGGAGGTACAGACCTGCTTCCACTGAGCCATGGTGGTAGGCTTTTGATTCTGTGTCTACCTACACATTAAAGCAGATCTCAGTTAGCATGGATGCTGGCGTGAACAGACCTAGAGTGGTATGGTTCCGTGGGGGAAGGCTGCATTGCTCATCCTAACCGGCCTGGCACTCATGGAAGGCTGATGCCACTTGTTAGCCGTTGTGTTCGTGTCCCCTCTCTCTCGCCAGTGTCTGTTCTGTTTTCAGACAGTATCTTGCTACACAGCCTAGGCTGGCCTCAAATTCGTCATGCCTTTCTGCCTCAGCCTTCCCAGTGCTGGGACTTGAGATGTTCGCTGCCATTGTGTCCCACCCCGCTCACGTGCGGGGGTCTCTCCTGGACCCTCATGCTACTCTTGAGACTGGCTCCCTGGACTGCCTGCTGCCCACTCGGCTCTCACACTTCATGATGGGTGGCTTTACTGTGCCCCGTCCCCAGACTGGCTCTTCCCTCTCTGTTGTCTACTGAAGCTGCCAGCTCTTTGCGGCCCAGGACTGTGCCTGAGTCTTCCTGCTCGCCTTTCCCACAGCATAACTGCTGGGTGCCAGGACGAGGACAGGAGGCAGAGCATGGATGAGGGTGGGGACTGGGCGAGCCTGTGGGAAGTGTGCCTGAGATTCAGGGTTTCTAAGGTATCCAGGCTTCTGCTGTTCTGTGTTTCGCCGTGCTCCGGATGAGCTCGTCTCACCCAGGTTTACGTCTTTCTCTACAAATCTTCATTTTACATGGAAAGGAAGGATGATCACTCTTCCCCTAGATCCAACAGCTTCTAACAGTTACAGTGAGCCACTGTTGATCTGTAGCTGATGGTTTGGTATCTGGGGACACAAGCTTGTGCTTTTGTTAAATATTGTTCAAGATTTACGTGAAGTACTTAATGCCTTAGTCTTGAATATGCAGCTGTCTTTTGGGGGAGATGTCACTTTTTTTTTAATTCTCTCATAGGTTACATCCCAACCTCAATTCCCCTCCCGACTCTCAGCTCAGTCCCTCCCCTGCCCCCACCCACTCCTCCTCCATTTCCCTTTAGAAAAAGGGCAGGCCTCCCCGGGGGCATCAACCAAACATGGCCTATCAAGTTGCTATAAGACTACGCAACTCTTCTCATATTAAGGCTGGACAAGGCAACCCAGTAGGAAGAATAGGGTCCTAAAAGCTGGCAAAAGTGTCGACCGTGAGGAGTCCCACAAGAACATCAAGGCACATAGTCATGGCACGTATACAGGGACCTGCAAGATGTGTTACGGTGAAGGTGGCACAGAGGGTGCCGCTGTGGACGTCCTCACCATATGGCGGGTGTGGATGGGTACTGTGCTCTCACGGTTACAGTTTGTAGCCGAGCCCTGCATACTACTTAGGTGTACACCCCTGTTTGTGAAAACACACAGATTAATCTCTGAAAGTCATCTCACCAAAGTCTGTTAGCTGTTCAAAGGGAATTTAGGGCTAATGTTTTGAAGGGAACATATGGGTTTAGGGAACCCTAGTATGGAAACTGGGCCTCAGTGTTGTGGGCCTGTGGGTATTGACCACTTCAAGTGGCCTTACTTAACTCTTCCGGTGGAGCAGCCCCTTGTCTGGGGCTGTAGGTGTGTTGGCGGAGGCTGCTTGTTTGTTCAGACCCAAAATAATTACACAGAAATCTGTATTAATTGCCATACTCTTTAGCCAATAGCTTAAGCGTATTTTTAGCTAGCTCTTACATCTTAAATCAGCCCATCTCTATTAATCTGTGCATAACCATGAGGTCGTGACCTACCAGCAAGATTCCAGCATCTATCTCCTCTGGTGGCTACATGGAGTCTCACTGACTTGGCCTTCTTTCTCCCAGCATTCAGGTTAGAGTCCCCTCCTCCCCAGCTTTGTTCTGCCCTGTCATAGGCTGAAGTAACTTTTTTTATTCATTAACCAATAAAAGCAACACATATATGGAAGGACTTCCCACATCATAGGTGCCTACCTTAGATTTGAGGGAGCATCAGCTGTAGTCATTGAGTAGTATGCTGGGGAGAGCTGACAGTGACCTGCCCACCAACCCCTGGCCAGTTTTGTGGCTTAGAAGATGCAGAAGGACACAGTACATGAACAGTTCCAGAAGGGCCACTCCCAAGTAGGAGTGTAGAAGGTGCTTCTCTCTCCCCAACACACTCACACTCACTCACACACTCACATGCACACACACACATGTACACGTACGCACACTCTCACACACATCCACATGCACACACACTCATGTGCACTCACACAGCCACAGAGAAGTGGCAGCTCAGTGTCATCACCCCTCCCCTTTCCCCATGAATCAGGGTCCCATGTGCATGGGGCTGGCCTCTAACTTGCTATGTAGCTGAGTGACTTGAACTTTTGATCTTCCTGCTCTCCTCCTGTGTGCTGGGATTGCAGGTTATGTGGTATTGGTGCTGGGGCATGAAACCCAGAGTATCATACATGTTAGGTACATTCTTACCTGCAGCCCAGCTCAGGCTTCTTCTGAGTTCCATTCTGTGCCCAATGCTTGCAGGTATAATTTATAATAAACCTCACTGGACAATGTATAATTTAGATGTTTGTAAAGATGGTATTGATGATTTCTTTTTTTGTGACGGGGTGGGGGAACCAATGCAAGAACAATTTACTGTCAGCTATGTTTATCCTGCTCTGAAAAGAGATAAATGAGATGTATCCAGTGGTTAGGATTTGTGGCGGGAAGGAGGAGAAATACAGATGAACAGAAACTCACTAATTTTGGGCAGCAAAGGCTTCTGTAGGTTCTAGCTCCTGTCCCCATGGAGCTGATTTGGAGGAGGGCAGGCATTAGCTAGTTATCTGTGAGGAACTGTCTGACGAGCCTACTGCTGCTGTGTGGGAAAACTGGTCTGCTCGGCAGCTAGAAAGGACTTGAGAGGTTCTGTGTCTGCAGCTTCTGGGCCTATGAGTGAGAGTACAGAGACTGTTCCTGATGCTTGGGGGCTGCTAGTGGGAAGGGAGGCAGCCACAGGGCCATTTCAGCTCTCAGCAACTGGAGCTCAGTCTTGCAGTGGGAGGGAGGTGTTGGAGACCTGCTTCCGACTCAGGTGACAGGTAGTTACAACTCAGGCAGGTGTGGAAGCTGGAGTGGAGGCCGGCAGGTGGTGTGACAGTGGGGCGTGGGGAGGACGGTCAAAGGAACTTGAGTAGTCTGGAAACTGGGGGCTGCAGTTCTGCAGTGGGTAAGCTGGGATGAGTGTGTAGTTTCAGTGGGAAGTGAGGGTTGGGGAGAATTCTCCAGGAGAGAGCAGAGTAAGGAGTGGGGCTCAGGATGAATTACTAGGACAGGAGCTGCTGGAGAGGTGGCATGTCCCTGAGTGACAGCTGAGGCAGTGGCAGTGAGGGGTTGCGCAGCTGCAGTGTTTCCTTGTGGGGTTCTGACACATACTGTAAAGCACAAAGAGGGATTCCTCTGCACGCACGCTTCCAGGTTTGCACATGGACAGTGACATCTGCACTGGCCACCAGATTCTTTATCCTGAGAGGGGAAAGAGGACCTGCGAGCTCTGGCTTGTCCGTAGACTGATGGATAAAAAAGCATCAGTAAAAGCCTTGTCAATGAACTCCACAGTTACTTGCTCTATGGTGAACCTGGCACATCAGCAGAATGGGACTTGGTGGGGAATCCTGAGTGGGCAGGCTGCATGTAACTGCCTGTCAGTTGTCAGGCTATCCCAGAACCAATGTCCAGGGAGAGTGCAGGCTGGAAAGACATAGAGGTCTGGTTTGGCTTCTCTAGGACTGCGTGTGTGGGCTGCCAGGGTCAGCAGATGCCTACAGTGGTAACTGCAGCCGACTTGCTGGGCTCTTGTTTCCAGCTTTCTGAAGGGAAGAGAGGCACATGCAGGACACTGTGTTTTCTTGGGAGCTTTGTGGTTGCTGGGAGTTCAAGCAGGGCCCCTCTAAAGTCACATTCCATATGGCTTAGTCTTAGGCTTGACCACACTTCCTCCTGTGGCATTTCTGGGGTCTCTGTCCATCAGAGGACTCTAGTGCCATTTTGCACTTTTCCCTGCAGGCCAATGCTGAGGTTCTGAGCATCCTCCCTGGACTGCTTACTGTCTGAGCTGTTATTTAAAGGAGCATGGATGGTATAGTCCCCTATTCAGTCTCCAGCAGGCTCAGCTTCCAGTTACATGTGTGAGGGCAGCATGAGGTTACTCAGGGCCTGTTTGTTTGTGTTATGGTGACTGGATATGCTAATCAAGACTGCACCTTGTCTTTAGGCCTTAGCTGGTTCTTGCTTCATGTGCATGCATGCCTGTGTGTGCGTGTGCGCGCACATGTGCACATGTGCTTGCTTGCTTGTACCTAGGTCTTTATGGAGGTGCAGCTGACACACAACCTCTCATCATATCTCGGTGCAGTTTGCTCGTCTTTACCAGTCAGGATAGTGAGCCTCCTACCACCCAAACACTTCTGCTCTTCTTCCATTCTCCAGCCTTTTCTTGTTTGTCTTCTTTCTGTCACTTGGAGTTGGGTCCTGGAACATAGAAGTATATAGTGTGGACCTTTTCCTGGCCATTTTGATTCAGTGTTGTCATTTGAGGGTCACTTGTGTTGTATCCGTAGCTCATTTCTTTATCTCTGAGTACTTTCCCATTATGTAGGTTTTAGAGGTTGTCTCTCTATTGGTGTTTGTTGTTCCCAGTTTTGGGCTGTCAGAAATACGACTGCTTCAGTTAGCTCAGGTCTAAGTGTCTCCAAGGTAGACTGGAGTGGAGGGCTGTACCTCATCATGGGGCGTGTCATTTCCCAAGAGTGTAGGATGGTGTTTGGGGTCCACCTCGTGCTTCTGGGAGTTCTCTGCTCACATCACCAGTTCAGCTGTAGTAGTGGGTGTGGAGAGTTCCGCATTGTGGGTTTGTTTAATTTGCACTTCCCATGCTGGCCTGTGACACTGAGCTAATTTGTTGCTATGGGCTGTATGTCTTTCATCTCTGGGAGGTGTCTGCAGGGATCTATTGCCTACTTGTAATTTTCTTTCTGAGATACGGGAGGGCAGTAACTCTGTGTGTTTTGTATGTCAGCCCTCAGTCTGTGTTCCCTGGATTGGTGACCAGCATTTCCTCCCTCTTAGCTTCTGGAGAAGAGTGGCTACCTTGAGGTTGTTGGGGTTTGTGAGGTGCCCACATAATGATCTCTAGAATGCGGTGTTCTTTTCTCTCCTGGATCCAAGTCTTTTGGCTGTGCTTGTCACATTGTCCTTGCTCACTAGGTTTCTGTCCATCTGTTTTGGCCTGTGTCTACTCTCTAGGCTACTGTGTGGTCTCTGGGGATTTCTGAGGCATTTTGTAGGTCTCCCTCAGTCGGGTAAAAACACACGTTCATGTCCTAGTGTCATTGCATTTCTTCAGAACATACATGTTTGTGATAGAGCATCTGAACTGCTTTCCTTCCTCTTGCAATGATGTGGCTGGGTATTGCCTTCCAGGTGGCAGGCGGCAGGCCTGTTGTCTCTGAGCCCCCAGTTGTGCTGGCATTATGTGAGTTCTGGGCTTCCTTTCCTGAAGTGATCAGTGGTGTCCTGTATGGTCTGGAGGGCACCGTCTCGTCTCACTTCCTTATTGACATGGCAGAGTTCTGCTGCCAGTGCCAGGGACCCTGCCCAGGACATGCCATCTTTGTCTGGTTGCTTTCCTTTTCTCTCATCTCTTGTTGGCGCATCTGAAACGACCTCCTCAATGTATTGCACCCTTTCTCCCACATCTCTCCTCTTCCTTTCTGCAGTGTCTTCTGTACGGTGTGGGCGCCCTCGTCTGGCCGTCCTGGGGGCTTCGGAGGTGCAGGTGACACTGAAGGGCATCTTAATGCATTCTTACTGCTGTTAGCAGATGTTTTCTAAGGAGGTGGCACCTGTACATCTGTCTCTTTATGTTTGTCCCAGGTGTCTAGGATTATTGTTGTCACCTGTTCTTTGCATGGTGACATTGAAAAACCTCCTCACTGAGAATGGCTGGAGGAACTGGGCAATATTAGCTTTAATGAGGAGTTTAATCAGAGATCAGGGATGGAGCCAAGGCAGGGCCTGTGAGCCACCGTGGGCTGGCTGGGGCCTTACCTGCTGGGCTCCACTGTGTCTGTAGTGGGTATTCACGGTCAGAGGAGCTTCAAAGCTTAAAGGCAGGCTGGCGTTGAGATCCTCTTGACCAGAAGACCCCATTAGCCAAGGGAACAGTAAGGAGGACGTGCTTCTTGCAGAAGTCCACAAAGGGTCTGTGCTCCACCAGTTGGGCTGGACCATACTCTGTAGTGACTGGGGATGTGTGACAGTTGCCACAGGATAGTCAGACAGAACCTCCGAGACACCTGCCTGTACCTTGTTAGGTCCTTAGGGAAACACTGGCCACCAGTGTGCTCTTGTAGTTGTGTGAGGTAGTTCTGGAGGGACATTCAATTCTTTAATCCCAGCAACAGAACTTTGGGATTAAGAATTTACTGAGTTCGTTGGGTGGTGATGGAGCACACCTTTTTAAATCCTAGCACCCAAGAGGCAGAGACAGGCAGGTTTCTGTGAGTTTGAGGCCAGCCTGGCCTACAAAACGAGTTCCAGAACAATCAAAGCTACACAGAGAAACCCTGTCTCAAAAAAAAAAAAAAAAAAAAAAAAAAACCCAATTTTTTAAACTGAGTTCAAAGAGGCCTTGCTGCTGTTTCTGATATACTCAGAGCTTGATAGCATCAGAGACTTCCTGTATGATTGCTTTGACTTATTCCTCACAGAGGGAAAGTCCAGGGTTTGCTGGGTGTGTAGCTTACAGGAGGTTCTAGTCTCAATACCCCCACCCCCCGCCGCATTCCCATCTCCCGTGGGTGTGTTACTTTGGAACTGTGTCCTGCTGGGCTGGGCTGAAGTTGTCTGTAACTCTGATGTGGATATTAAATTTAAGACAGGTGTGTTACTGTTGCTTCTAGAACTTAGGGTACAAATTGGTTGCTCACCTGAAGCCAAAATTAGTCAAGCTTGACTGGTAGAATTTGCTTTCCCAGAGTTTCAAGAACTTTGATGGATGAGAGATTGTTCTGTACCTGTTGTTGTGAACAGTGCCTGGTCACCTGGGAGAAAGCACAGCCCCTATGTCTGACCAGAGTAGTATTCCTGTGAAGAATATAGGACCACGCCTTTGTGGAGTTTGGGTATTCTGGGGCATCAGTCTGGAGAGACTTGGCCTATGGTGACCTGTGCTCAGAGGCAGGGCCCCAGCACTGTGAGCACACGGTGTGTGGACAGAGAAGTGTGGAGAAGGACATGGACTCATGGGTGTGGGAAGCCTGTACTGGGGGGTGCCTGCCACTTTGTGAATGTAGACAGGGCACCATATTAGGTTCCCACATCTGAGGAAACTGCAGGGCACACATCGGGTCTGAAGCTGTGGCCACTGAACTTGGCTTCACCACTTAGGTTCCTTGTGAAAGGGATGCACCTGGTCTTAGTGTGTTTGTACAGCACAGCCCCTGCTGTCCTGTGCTGGAAAAAGGAGCACTTCCTGATGCCAAGTCTCATTTGTCCCCCAGGAATGGTCCTTGTGCGGAGTGAGAATGGGCAGTTGTTAATGATCCCTCAGCAGGCCCTGGCCCAGATGCAGGCCCATGCTCAGGCCCAACCTCAGAGCACCATGGCACCCCGTCCTGCAACCCCCACAGGTGCTCCACCTGTCCAGATCTCCACCGTGCAGGTGAGTGTAGAAGGAATGGCAGGGCTGCGTCCCGCCACCCAGTTAATAATGAAAGTAACACATAGACACTCCTCCATCAGGTGAGTGCGTGCATGAGTAGGCAGTGTGGGGTGGCCCCAGCTCAGCCTGGCTCTCACCTGTTCCCTTCCCTGCACACTGGGAATATCACAAGAGTGAAGGTGTGTCCTGTGTTTGTGGACATCGAGGCATGCGAGTGTTTTCAGATCAGGCTGGGTATAAGATGGCTCTGGTCTCCCGTTCCCCTAACTGAGTCCATACGTTCTCGCTCTCAGAGGAGCCCGCTCTTGTGGCTCTTGTGGTCAGTGCTCAGCTTGCTGACTGAGTTGGGTCACAGTAGATAGACACTTGGGTCCACTGCCTTGGCTGAGCCCTGACCTTTCTCTTCCCACCAGTGGGTTCACCTCTCTGTGTTCGTGTCTTCTTCTGTAAGTGCAGATGTGGTAGGTCATGGACTGTAGGGAAGAACCAAGAGCGAGTAGTGGAGCTGAGCAAAGGCCACACAGGGTACTCCGCTCTCAAGCCTTGAGGTCCTAGATTTTGATGCCAAGCTGTGCTGTCTGACTGTGCAGTGCCCCTGCTTCCACACCACTGTAACCCTTTGGGGTCTGTGCCAGCACACTGTTGTTGTATGCTTTGCGTAGCCTTGCTTTTATTTAGTGCTTCCCCTAGATTGGCAGCTAAGAGATGGTGGGAGTAATTCTGATCACTCTGAACTCCTCTAGGACTGTCCGGTCCTGTAGACGGGTGTATGTGCCGAGGTAGGCAGAGCTCCACGTGGGAATAGCATAGAGACCTCTTTTGAGGTCTGCGGTGTTTGTTTCCTGAGCAGGGAATGTGTGGTCTGTGTGGAAGGCTCTCTGGCAGTGTGCTGGCCATTGCCACCTGACCTTTGCATCTCCTCACGTGCCCCCATCCCATTCGACCCCGTCTTCCCCTTTCAGACGTGGCATCTCTTCACTGTCAGTGCGTGCCAGTGTCACTTTAAGAGCAGTGCCACCACTGGGTTTCCAGGTGTCTGCTTTAAAAGATGGCATTTTGTAGACTTGGCTAAAAAGGTCTGTTTTAGACTTTCTGTGAGGTTTCTGGTCATACATTTTTTCCTTTGGCTTGAAAGTTTTGGGCTTAGGATGACTTCTTTGTGGGTAAAAGTAGTAAGCTGTGGATTACTTGAATGCACTAGTATGTATTTAGGAGTTTGTGCGTGTGCTCGTGCACACGTGTGTGCATATATGTATGTATTTCCTACTGTAGCTCATTTTAGATGACTCCTTATTTTTTTTTCAGGCTCCAGGAACACCTATTATTGCACGGCAGGTGACCCCAACTACCATAATTAAGCAAGTGTCTCAGGCCCAGACGACGGTACAGCCCACTACAACCCTACAGCGATCTCCTGGGGTACAGGTAAGGGAATACAGCTTGGTGCATCAGTAGTGCTGTCTGACTGGCAGAGCGTGCTTTTGCTTTGATGCAAAGATTGGACTTCAGGACTTTTTATATTGGATACCATGTTGAATTTGAGGATGTAGGTGCTCAATGAAGAAAGGTTTTTTTTCCTGTGTTTGAATGCAGCCTACATTCTTTTCCTTAAAAAAAAAATAGCAACATTCAAAAGCTTGTTATAAGGTGTAATTAGGAGAGTCACCTCATTACTATTTGACTCAGGGCATCTTTGAGGAAGTAAAGTCTGTGGTGAGAAGAGTTTGTCTGTGATATGTGGTCCATTACATGCGTACGGACAGTGCTGGTGCTGTATGCAGGTCTTCTCACCTTCCTGTGGCATATTCGTAGGCGAGCTGTGTGTGTGTGTGTGTGTGTGTGTGTGTGTGTGTGTGTTCGTGTTCGCCCTAGTGTTGCTTTCCTAGCAGGGGATAGACCACACCAGCTTCACAGGGCTTCCAGACCGCACTGCCCCCCTGTGGCCTGTTGCTGTGATGACAGCACAACCCTAAATGTCCATCTTTCTCTTCCTTCTCCCTTTTGGAGCTAAGGTATCAGGAGGTAACTCTGTTTGGTTTGGGACTTGCTATGTTTACCACGCTGGCGACACACTTGGAATGCTCTTCTTGACTCTGCCTACTGAATGCTAGCTAGGAGTTGTTTGTAAAATAATGTCCTAGGTAGTGGTAGGGGAGAGTGTCCCCAGATACTGGTCATACTTGACACAGGTTGATGCTTCTGAGATGCAGCTTCTAGCATATAAAGCCAAGGATAGGAACTGCCATTCCAGGGGCTCCTCCACTGTAGAGGTTAAAACAGATACTAAGAGTTGGGGAAGGGGCTGGTCAGGGAGGACATAATTGATCAGAGAAGATATAACATGATTGAAGAGATGTACCTGGCTATGGAAGACATTCCTAGTCAGAGAAGACAGGTCAGAGAGATACTTGGCCTTGGAAGACATCCTTGGCTGGGGAGGCAAATTTAGATAGGGAAGCCCTCTCTTGTGGGAAGCAAAGCCTCAAGGGCTCCTGTGTTGAGTTTGTGAGCAGTCATCCCGTGTAGGGCTCTGGGCTCGCCATGAAGCGCTTGTCACACTGTGCCTAGGTGATGTGCCCACTTTGATGTGATATTAGTTGCCATGTTCCTGCCTAAGCTGCACCTCCATTGCAGTGCGAGTCTGAGCTGGGTGATGGACTGCAGGGCAGCCCTACACACGGGCCATTCTAAGCTCATTTTTCTTGGAATTCAGCTCCATTTTCTTTGGTAACTGTAGGGAGTAAGAACAGCTTGGAGAGTAGTTCTGGCCAGGTTGTGGTAAGCAGCAGAGACATCTGTGTATTTCAGGAGCTGGCATCTAGGAGACCTGGGGTTTTCTGGGAGGAACTCCTAGTGCTGTCTGCTTCTGATCACAGTGTCCCCTCTTTTGATGAGGAGGGGGCTCTAGAAGGCAGTGAAGCTCATGGTGAGCTGTGTCATGTTCAGTGAGAACAGGTGCCTTGAAATAGGTAGGTGGGGTCTGCAGTCTGGTGAGGTCTGTATCCCTGGGTCCTAGCAGTCAGGTGGGAAATACATGTTAAAGTGAAAACATTGGTAAGACAGGTCCCTGGTGTTCTGGCTGCTCCTGGCTTGTTGAGTCAGCCTCTTGGTTTGTTCCTGACCCTTATCTTCACATGACATTTTATTGGTGGTTTTCAGTCACAAGGGCAATGCATGGTTATGACATGGAGACACTTATCACCCTGAATCCGTTGCCAGCTGCAGGGTAACTTGGGGGAGGGTGTAGGAGACCTGGAGTTGAGTCGTGTTGGAGTACTCTAAGGACTTTCTCTGGTCCAAGGGAGCTGAGGCCTTGCCTCATGCTGCTCCAGAGCTACCCTTGTGTGGCTGTGAGATGTGGGGTGGCGGAACATTGTTAAAAACCTGGAGTGAGGAAATGTGGGCAGCCAGATTTATAAATTGAAGAGGCACTAATTTAAAAATTGGCAAATATTTCATCATGATTGCTCAAGAAAAGCAGGATTATCAGGAGTAGGACTAAGGGCCAGCGCTTTGGAGTGTCTGAGTCATTTGAAGTCTAGGTGCCCATTTGTGTTGCAAATGTTCTTAGGCTTGGCCAAACAACACCTTCCACAGTCAGTGTGGCCACACCAGCAGCTCAGCTCTTGTGTCTCAACTTGCTGTGGCTTTTGGCAAGACTCCCTTTTGGAATGCACAGGATGTTAACCAGGGAGTTGTGGAGAGTAAGACCCTTCCTCTCTGGGTCTTGTATAGACCCTGTGGGGGTGCTTTGCCGGAAGGTCACAGATACCTGTTACAGGGCTCTGTGCACAGATAAAAGGGTTCTGAGGAGTAGCTCCTGAGATGAGGTTGTTGCTGTGACAGCTCTCAGACTGATACTCAGTGATGGGCTCAAGCCTCAGGTTTAATACAGATGCAGATAGACCTTCCCGTCATCATCACTGAGATCCTCAGTTGTGGGTCTGTCATGGGTGCCCTTCTACCTCACATAGCTGCAGGAAGTGTGGACACTCAGCCGTTCAGGCTCCCTACTTCCCCAGAAGCTGTGATGCATTTCCCTTGTGCTCTGAACTCTTCTAGCCTCAGCTGGTTCTGGGTGGTTCTGCACAGACAGCCTCGCTTGGAACGGCCACAGCTGTTCAGACAGGGACACCTCAACGCACAGTCCCCGGGGCCAGCACCGCCTCCACAGCTGCCACGGTAAGAACTTCTTTCAGGACCCCTACGGGTAAAACCAGCCCGTTTGTACTAGTGGGGAAATGGGGCTGGTGTATAAAGGAGCTGGAGAATGCTGCAGGGCTCACAAGCCAACTCACAGTACTGGCGGCAGAGAGGGGACTCGTGTAAGTCCCTTTGTGGGGTAACCCGAGGGACCCTGAGTATCTTGCGTGGGATCTGGGACCCCACAGATGCCTGTGGAAGCCACACATGTAGCTGCTGAACACTTGTGGTCTGGGCATCAGTGTGTTTGTCTGCTTTCACCCCACAGCTTTTCCTTTATGAACCTGGCGCTTTGGACAAGTCAGGGCCATACTTTGGAACGTCTTTTTGTGTTCTTTGACAAGTACTTTTAGCCATTTCCAGGAGCTGCTTGGGGCTTAGTCTGTCGTGCACATTAGGCAGCAGCCTCTGCTCCTGAAATAAGGGCTTAGTCTTGGTAGATGCATCCTTCCCTAGAAGGGGGTTTCAGATGCAGGCTTGGTGGCCCTTAGAGTGGCTAATTGTCCTTCTGAGAAGCTTCTAGCTTGTACAAGAGGTAACATGCTTCTTGAGAGAGGTTTAAATGCTAAGTTTAAGACCAGTACACCTTTCACTGCGGTGATGAAATCTCCTATAACTTATACCTTTTCATTTTAATACAGGAAACTATGGAAAATGTGAAGAAATGTAAAAGTTTTCTATCTACATTAATAAAACTGGCTTCTTCTGGTAAACAGTCCACGGAGACGGCGGCTAATGTGAAAGAATTAGTACAAAACTTGCTGGTAAGAAGCTCAGGTGAAACTCTCTGCCTTAGAGCATGGGATATGACCTTCAGCCAGCGTGGCCTGGGTGGGCAAATGAGAGCTTGTGGAAGAGCCTGGAGAAGGAGATGTGTGTACGGCTGTCAGGGCATGTGGATTGCTGGCTTGAGTGTTCTGAGGACTGGGCTGAGACCCCAACATTCCTACTATACTTAGATGAGTCACCCGAGGAGATGCAGCACTAAAGAAGGGTTTGCAGGACTGGACCCCGTAGCAGGAGTGTGCACCTGACAGCCAGTGCTGCTAAGGGGGTTCCCTGCCTTCTCTTCTCTAAAGGCAGCAGGGAGGGTCCTTAACTTCAATTTGTAGGCAGGTGGTCTGTGCTGCACCTGCCCCAGCTGCCTTTGCTACTTCCTCCTCCCACACCTTGAGAATTCAGTTCTGGTTTCTAAAAGAGGCCTTTGTGCTGATATGTAGGACTGGCCTCTCCCATTGGCTGGTGCTCCCGTCTCCTTGTCCATGGACATTTTATTTTAGCAACTTGCTATAGTCAGGGTTTGAACTGGGCTCCTTGCTTCGTACTGCAATGAACTTTGTCCCTCCTAACCTATAGCACTTACATCCTTGATCTTTGAGAGTGTGTGCTTGCTGCTGGGTTTGTTGGTTCAGCCTTGTACTCCTGATCCTTTTCCTCCCTGAGGAGTTTGCAGGTCAGGCAGGGATGGCCCACTCTGCTCTGATCCTGCAAGGCCCCGTCCTTATCCAGTGTTGTCTTCTCCACTTGCTGGTCCTGTTCATTCTTTTGCTCTCTCCAGCTGTTCACAAAGTGCTACACTTTGGTCAGGACCCCGGGGCCTCCTAGCTTATTCTTACATGACCACTTTGTGGCCTTGGGTTTCACATCAGTCAGACTGGGACCCAGCTTCTCATGGTACACGCCATTCCCAGGATCAGAAATATTGCCGGCCTGCATATTTTCTCTTGTACACTTCTGCCCTGCTCAGTGAGGCTGACTGGTCCTCACAGCATCGGTCAGCTGCCGACACTGTGTGCTTCAGTGTCACCGATGGCATCTTTTTCCCTGCCAGCTCTGTTACTCTCAGGACACAGTTTGCTGTCACAATCCTGTCCTCAACAGTTTACCATTTCTCCTTGTAGCATGATTAACAAAAACCTAGAGACAGAAATTGGGCTTTAGCCTGAAGGTCAGAAAAGCAAAACAGCCAGCTACTGGCTCTTAACGCTATCTCAGTCTGAAATGGTTTTGAAAAGAAGAAAATGAAATTTAAAAAAAAAGAAATGTTTTGAAAGAAAAAAAGGGGGGTAGAGATATGATAGGATAAAAAGGTGGATTAAGTGAATCTACTTTTAAAATACAACTCCTAGTTTTGAATGTTTTGTATTGTATTGGACTTTTTATACCAAATTTTGTATATATACAAATTTGAGATTAATTTGTTAGAATATACTGTACATCTATTTCTACTATTGTTTAAAATACTGTATCTATACAATTCAGTTAACAATGTAATGCAAATCTGTAGTCCTTGAAAATTATTATTACCAGCTGTTTAGGATAATAAGGAAATGCAGGTTAGTAGTTAATCTATTATATTCAAACTTGCAGTCACATTAGGTATGTTTTCAAGGTCAAACAAAGATATATTTTAGATAGGTCATCTTCAGACGCTTCAGAGATCTACAGAATATGGCATTTAAGATGTTTTAATAACCTAGGCTCTTTTTCATGACAATGAAACACGTCTGCTCCTGGCAGCAACAATCTACTTCAGAGAAGATGATGGGCATCAAAGAAACTCCACAGGGAGTTTATTTTCTTTGTGGCAAGAGTAAGCCAGTAGTCAAGCTAGTGCCCTTGTGTTGACTGCTACCAGTATGCTGTTCCAATTGGACAAGGAGAAAACAAAAAAAAAAAAAAATGATTGCCAAACACTGTCAATACAACAAGGAGGGACAGCCCTTCAGAATATCCTACTTCGCAGAAAAGTCTGTTGGTTATGCTAGGCCAGTAGGCTGAAGATAGATGCCCCAACATTGCAGAGGAACTTTGGGTGACTGTCCAGGCAGCCAGATGTTTCTGTCACTTCTCATATTTTTTGGAAGTTGCTTTCTTGCACATCCTGCTTACTCAGTTAATATTATTTCCCTCTTGGGTCTCTGAGGGAGTTGAAGATTAGATAGTTATAGTTTATCAGATGCAGAAAGCAAGTTAGGATAGTGAATTAGGTATAGGACTCTGGACTCACCAAGATAGGATAAATATGAAGTATTTTTCTGAATTTGTCAATGCAAATGGACTAGACATTGTTGATGTACTTATTGCTTGTATATATTGAATATAGTCATTGTACTTATTATATATAGTTTTCTTGTATTAGTTATATAGCCTTTTTAAATTTTAGACCAAAAGGGGAAATGTAGTGATATTTCATTTATATTTTAAATAAGTAAAGCTTGCCTGAGGATCAGAGAGTAAATCAGCCCCACTAGTCAGCCTTACAGACCAGGCAGTGGTGACACACACTTTTAATCCTAGTACCCACACTAGTTTGCCATAGAAACTGGGCGGTAGTGGTGCACACCTTTAATCCCAGCCCTAGAGAGGAATATAAGATGGGAGGAGACAGCTCTCAGATACAGTCTCATTCTGAGGATTCCTGGAGCAGGATCACCATTTCATACTGAGGTAGAGATAAGAGCCAGTGGCTGGTTGTTTTACTCTCTGATCTTCAGGTAAGCTTTATTTATTAAAATACAAATGAAGTATCGCTATAGCTTTGCCTGCGACTGTCTTCCCTAGGTTTTTTAAGCCCCGAAAGGACGTTACAGTAGTTGGTGGTGCCCCTCTGCATAGTAGCATGGCCTCTGCCCCACTTCAGGAGTCTAGTCCACGCAGAAGCTAGTCCAGTTCTCATCTGTCTTACGGGGTTTTCCAGCCTTCACACTGAGTCCCCAGATGTCTAACACAACCATGTGTACCTTGCTTGTGGACTCTAAGGCTTCCCCTTAGGTGCTGTATGGGCGCCAGTCTCTTCTGACAGGTGCTCTACTCCTTGACAAGGCTGGGCTAAAGTGTTGCCCTTGGCACTCTGTCCACAGCTTGTTTGTTTCCTAACAAAATGCCTGGCACTGGGTAGGTGCCTGGTGTCCCAAGTGAAAACGAATTGAGTGAGGAACCTGTGGGAGGGTGGAGGTGTGAACCAGTAACTGACCAGCTAGACACATGTTCACCAGCTGCTGCTCAGGGTCCAAGGGGCTGCCAGACACAAGTGCATCGAGGGGTGTGCATCTGCACCCTGAGCTGGAACATACAGACACATAGTCTGTTGTCAGAAGGGCCAGAGCAGTGTGATGCTGTGGTTTAGGGTGTGTGCCATGAAATTGTGTGAAGATGTGTCACAGCCGTGCCAATGTGGTTTATTTTGCAGGATGGGAAAATCGAAGCAGAAGATTTCACTAGCAGGTTATATCGAGAATTGAACTCTTCACCTCAACCTTACCTTGTGCCTTTCCTGAAGGTAATTAACAGCTTATGCGACAGCAGTGTAGTGCAGTTGGGTAGGATGTCACATGCCACCTGAGTTGGCTGGGATAGCATGTGAGGTTTTCTGTTCAGAATAGGCTTTCTTGAAGCTGAGCCCCCAGTTGCAGCTCTGGCACACTCTTGTGTAGGACCAGAGCTCCCTGTGGGGAAGGGTTTACTTACAGAGTAAGCTTGGGAACCTGACAGTATTGGTGCCTCTTGGAGATGCATTTCAGTCAGATTTTGCTAAGAAAATCTTGTTCAGTCAGTGTGGTTGGAGTGGAGTGACAGTCGGGTATTAGTACTTGACACTGTCTATAGAACGCTTATAGAAATATTAGCCAGAGACCTTTTTAGTACTTGACACTGTCTACAGAACGCTTATAGAAGTATTAGCCAGAGACTTTTTTAGTACTTGACACTGTCTACAGGATGCTCATAGAAGTATTAGCCAGAAACTTTTTTGAAGGTTTATGCTTTTACGACAGTAGAAGCACTTATGCTCCAGCTGTGCCTAACCCTACATGTCTGTTTGTCCTCAGAGGAGCTTACCTGCCTTGAGACAGCTGACCCCAGACTCTGCGGCCTTCATCCAGCAGAGCCAGCAGCAGCAACCACCTGCCTCGCAGGCCACTACTGCACTCACGGCTGTGGTGCTGAGCAGCTCGGTGCAGCGCACAGCTGGGAAAACGGCTGCCTCGGTGACCAGCGCCCTCCAGCCCCCAGTCATCAGCCTCACGCAGCCCACACAGGTTGGCGTTGGCAAGCAGGCACCGCCCACACCACTGGTATGAAGGCGCGAGCCTGGCATGGTGCTCTTGCCAGCCGCCATGCCACTTAACTCAGCAGCCCTGGCTCGGAGCCTCTTTCTGGAAAGAGCAGGCAAGGAAGCTCCTGCTGGAAAGGCGTGCAGTTGTTCTTTTAAGTAACTGAAATGTGAGCTGGAAGTTGAGGCCGCGACTTTGTGTTGTACTTTTCGGAGAGTGATGTGAACTTG